>NC_141668.1:127780803-128413111 GCF_028749965.1 Puma concolor | reverse complement strand
CTCCCCCTTAGGTCATAATGGTGACTCAGTAAGGCTTACTTACACTGCTACTTAATTTTTACTGTGGTTCCTAACAGAAATTATCCTGAAAGGTTTGAATATGAAAAACGAAGATCTTCGTTTGGAGGTTTTGCTTTACTGTAGATCTAAAGGTCTCCATGCAAGAAGACTGCTTTGTCAGGGAGATGCTTTAGGGTTATTTGAAACATAGAGCCCATCATTAGAAACCAGCATTTAGCAGGCCTTCACCATAACACTGTATGCAAAGCCTGAGCTGACAGGCTAACTCATACACAAACACTGCAGCTGCAGGTGTAGGGATTCTCTTTTCCTCAGTGGTTCTCAATGTGGTCCAAGCCAGAGTTGCCTGCAGAGCTTTCTCAAATTACACATAATAGGTATCTGTATCCACAATGCGTGCACAGGATCATTTCTCTGGGTAAGACTGCTCCTGTGGTTGTGCTGATCATGTGCCTGTTTGCACTTACATCAGTCCTTATAACAGAGGGTAGGGGAGCAGAGAAAGCAGGGTATGTGTGCTAAGCCCCTCCCATTTCTTTCTGCAGAAGATCTAGCCACTGCAGAAACTCACCATAAACTCATGCACCCCCTGGATGGATGTTCTTACAAGGTCAAGGACAGTCCTGACATGGTGGCCTGGAACTTTCTGAGCTGCCTCACAGAATGACCCAAACTCACATCACAAGCTTGTGCACGTGCGTAGACTCTCATGTCTGCACACATATTCAACATATTACTGCTGTTGTTCTTGTTATAATTGCAATAGCTAAAACTTTTATAGTACTTCCTGTGTGTAAGATGCTACTCTAAGCTTTTAAACCAGTTCATCCCCAACACAGCCCTCTGAAGTAAGTTCTAGTATTATCATTTCCTTTTCACAGGGGAAGAAACAGACCTGATGTGGTAAGTGACCTGTCCACAGCTAGGGAATAGGAAGTGCAATTTGAATGTGGTAGCTGGTTCCGGACTGGGTACTCTCATTAGTACAGACACTGACTTTCCTGTATGCACACTCATGCATATGCATGCCTGTATTTCCATGTTCCTCCATATAAAGCCGTACACATGGTCATGAAAATCTGGGCCCTCACCCACTGAATCAGCATGTGGGGGTACAGCCCAAACAAAAATATGATCAAAAAGCCTTCCAAATGATTTCGATTCATAACTCCATTTAGAAATCATTGTTTTGGGGGCATCTGGGTGGCTCAGTTGGTTAAGCGTCTGACTTCTGCTTAGGCCATGATCTCGCAGTTGGCGGGTTCCAGCCCCGCACGGGGCCCTCTGCTGACAGCTCAGAGCTTGGAGCCTGCTTCGGATTCTCTCTCTCTGTCTCTCTGTCTCTCTCTCTCTCTCTGCCCCTCCCCCACTCACACTCTGTCTTTCTCTGTCTCAAAAATAAACATTAAAAAAAAAAAAGAAATTGTTTTAATTGACACCTGCTGTGGCTCTTGTTTAAGGCAGGTTTTTGTTGTTGTTTTTGCTTTTGTTTTTTGTTTTTCCTTGTTTAGCTAGATGCCAGCATGATATAGAATTGTTTTAATGCCAAAGAATCTATCTGGATTCCCACACTTCTCCCCTTTTATGGTCTACTAGTATGGAAAACACCCTCACATCTTGCATTCTTGCCCCACCTATCTACCCCAAGGGAGTTTGTTCAGAGCCTTCCTTAGTAGTTAGGACTGCAAACTTTTCCTCTTTTACTACTATAAGTTAAAAAAACAAAACAAAACAAAACAAAAAAACCAACTCTGTCAGTTAAGTATTGAACAGGGTGGATCCAGACATTTCAAGGCTAATAACCACACTACATAAGGATCTTGAAGGCATGGGTAGTTGCAGGCATCTGCTATTTCTTAACCTAATTAGTGAAAAAAGGGGCTCAGGACAACAAATGAATCTTAGTGTTTTCATGAGATTGTTCTGGTAATAAAGGCAGAACCACAGAAAGGAAATGTAGGCCGAGTATATTCTATGTGTGCTTAGAGAAAATGCTTGTGGGTGAAAGCAGAGAAATAAAACCTCCTACACTTTTTGTGAGACAAAAAGACTTGATTCTGCCTTTCTACACTATTTAGGGACCCCTCTCAGAGGCTCAGCTACAATGTGGGTGCATGTGACCTGGAGTTTGTTATACTGATAGGAAAAAACATTTTATTACGGTAAGAAAATGACATCAAAGTAAAATCGCATTCCAATGAAACAAACTATATTATCCTTTTGCTTTTCTCTGTAGGCAGGCACAGTTTTCTCAGCTCTAAAAGTGGGGTCATAGTGCCATCACCTTCATTGATTACTGGAGAGGATAAATGAGTTCAAAACTGAATATAGCACTCAGAGTAGTACCAGCCGCCAAAGTGCTGAGTACGTGTTAGCTATTAGTACTGATATAATAATTGGTCTTGAGTAATATAATTTCTGATTTAAGGAATCATTCAAGAAAGTTGAGGTTTGAATTGTTTCATATCTGTGGATAGTTTAAGAGTTTAATAAAGCACCTTCAACTTCCTTTATGAAACAAGAAACAATGTCTGGTTTCCAACTGGCATAATGAAATACCCAGATAGAAATATATTTTGTATTTGAGAACTCTAAGCTGGAGACTTTCCCAAGGAGACACAGCTTCTGAAAGCAAAGTTAGGACTCAGGTCTTTTGACAAATAGTTGTAAAGCAAGCTAAACTATGATAAGTCTTAAAAAATGTGGGAGTAAGTTCTGCTGTGGTTCAAAGAAGTGGGGAATGTGTTATTAAAAGCTGGGATAAAGAAAGAGCATTTGCTTGAAATTCTGTTCATTTGCTTAAATTCTCTGCATTAGTCACCCTTATTGTTCTGGGGTCTCAGATGACCATAGCTTTTGGCCCTAGAGATGTTTCTTCCTAATCCAGTTAGAATTGGCCTTGCCCTTTTCACTTACATGATATATCAGGCTCAATCCTTGCCTTCTCCTTGAAAGGTGGTTGGGAATGAGTTCTAATTCAGAATAAGACCCTTTGCACAGCACGTGGGCAACCCATTAGTGACTCTCTGCTTTGGTTGCTAAACTAATTCTGAATACACTGCAGAGTATAACTTACTGGACTTAAAATCTCATATCAGCCATGTTTTATTTTATTAAAATCCTTTTGCCCTTTCTTTGGAACTAGGAGCTCTGTGCCAAAGGCAAAGGGGATAGAAGAACATGGGCAATTCAAGATTTTTAACCTGGATGTCTTTTGCCAAACACAAGTCCTACATGCTCCATGCAAAAAAGAGTTCTGTGATCGTCCCAATTAGTAAAATGCTATAAGCTTGCTGATTCATAATGAACATCTCAGGACCAGGACCAGGACCAGGACCAGGGTGAGGAGAGTAAGGCCCCCATCTTGGGTCTAAAACTTCCATGGGTGGCCCAAATTCCAGTAATTAAGATAAAAGATATTCAATGCAATATTAATTAAAAATCAAATTTAATGCATGAAACCCCTGATTAATATAATGTCAAAATTTCAAATGAAGACAGTATTCTAATACTGCATTTCATGGCCCTTCCTTCCTCATCTCAGCCCAGTTCCAATAAAATTTCATCTATAAAATAGGCAGCTAGCCTGCCAGCTATAGTTTACCAATTTTTAAAATTACATTAAAATATTTCTCTCAATAAGTGATTTTTTTGGTGCCTGCTGAAATTTTGCGACAGAGACTGTCACCTCACTCACCTCACCATGGTCCCAGATTAGGTTCTGAGCAATCTTGTAGTCAAGATGCCGAGTTAGGTATTCTAACCCACTGTCTGCCAGACTAATTTGTTCACAAAACAATGCATTTTTCATAATAACTCATAAAACCCATCTTCCCAAAAAAGTCTTGGTGTGGAAAATTCCAGAGAATAAGGAATAATGGCTCCTATTCGTTTCATGCTTAACAACAACCATATGGAGCGGGCACTTTTATGATTCCCACTTAATGGATGAGAAAAAGGAAGAAATAGTGACTAAATATCATTTGCCCAGGATAGGAAAGTGAGTAAGCAAGAAGCTGAGTTTCAGACTCAGGCAGGCTGACTTGAGAGTCCATTCACTGGGCTTCTACATGAAGCGGCCTGTGTTTAGCAGGAAGCAAAAAGTAAGAGCCCATGCAGTCACAGAAAGAGAAAGCAAGAGTCGTGGGTATGGGAAGAGTGTTTCCAGTGGGCATTCTGGCTCCTAGTTCTATCCTCTGTGAGGCAAGCTATGTTCCTGTTCTTGGATACCACGGAACTCCCAGGTAGCCTCTTTAAAAAGTCTTATCTTAAACTGTGCTCACTAAGGCAGGTTTCTGCTTGCTACCAAGAATTTTCAATTAAAAATTACCTTGGATTAAGATTGGTTCTTTCAAAACTGTACTTTGACGATACTAATCTCTCTAACTTTGATAACTCCACTGTTTTTTGTGTCAATGTTTATTCCATTTTAAAGAATGGTTTACAATTTTGTTGATAGATCATATTATACTTATTTTTTTAAAATAAATGTCTATACAGGTACCCATATATGCTTTTTTTTTTTCTCAGCCGGACCATAGTTGTATTGCACTAGGTTTCTGCTCCCATAGTACCTAGTTGTGTTATATACACAGCTGTCACACAATCAATATTTCAGAAAGAATAAAATGCACCTAATGGCCATTTTTATTTTTACCTAGATACAAGGACAAACATCATTTCCAACACTTTTAATACGCACCCATATATTTTAAGCATAAAAAGATGTTCACTTTCTGTGCTGTTAACCCTGAAATAAACAAGTCTGAATTATGAGATGCTGTAATTCCTTACAGACCCAATGATGACAATAGAAAACATGAGTGCAAAGCTCAGATGGTTTGTATGCTCACCAGAAACTCAATTTGAAATTATGGCTCAATAATTCAACTTTCTCCCTGTGAGATTGTTTTATTTTTAATTTTATATCCTACCTAGCTCAGAGTACCAGGCACATAATATACATAGGTAAAATCAAACAGGCCCTGGAAAAAAATAAGTATTTGTAAATCCATTATAACTGAGTAGCGTGAGAAATTATTTTATGTTCATATAAAATGTGCAGCACAGTGTGTGTCTGCATTGGTTTTGGATGGCATATCCTGACGTTGTACTTTGAGGCAAGTGACGGACATGTGTTGTAAACACCAGTGCATGTTTCTGAACCCACTTTGTGAATTTCTGTACACTCAAGGTTATCCACCTCTAAAATAAGCATATTGAAGGCTATCCAGAAAAACACACAATCTTAGAAAGAAGTTAAGGTAATTCTCGTGCAGATCTTAACAGCCAGACATCAATGAATGGCCAATACTTGATAAAGATAGATAAAATTACTACAGTCAGTCAGGCTTAGAGCCTAGGAAAAGGTCTATTCTCTCTCTATTTTAATGAAAGTCCTCCGAAAAGGCTTAGCTCTCCCTCTCTGATATCACCCTTACAGGGTCAGAAATACATCTGTAAAGAGTCTAGCATACCTCCGTTAAATTTCTGGGCCCCAGTTTCCTCATCTGTAAGTTGGCATGATACTATATATTTCAAAAGATTATTGCGAGGATGTAATCAGTTAATGTGTGAAACTATGTTGACTGTGTTATATAACATTTCTGCTTTTATTATTTGTTAATATTTTATGCTTAGAGTTTATCTCCTTGCCATTGATTGAACTAAATCTTCTTTGAAACTATATTATGACGTTCTAATTAAACCTTAAAATATCTTTGGGGTTAACCAAATATTCTCAGGTTTATTACTTGCTATATAAGAAGGACTTGGTTCAAAAATCAGCCTTTAAAACTTCCGAAGGTACATTTTACTCACTGTGTGCTCCTGTCTGGCGAAGGATGGACTTTGTTCTCCTACATCAGTGTTTTATCTTGACTGAGATTTCCCAGGTCATGGTGCACCT
Organism: Puma concolor; assembly: GCF_028749965.1. NCBI lineage: Eukaryota > Metazoa > Chordata > Mammalia > Carnivora > Felidae > Puma > Puma concolor. The sequence continues at coordinate 128,407,182 of NC_141668.1, read as the reverse complement.
GTGTATCCCTCTGGAAATACGTTTTCTTTGGCTTGACTACTGTAGCCTTCACTTTTTATTTGACTATGACTTTTCCTTCAAGATTGAATGCAAGCATCAGTAACCTAATTGGGAAGACATTTTAGAACATCTTGCCATCTAACTGAGGATGCCTGGCTTTTTTGTCTAATTTTCACTTGTCACTATCTGACCTTCCAACCATAATCTAAGTCCCTTGTGGGCTGTACCCTTTTATTTAATTTTGTATCTCTTAGTCTAGATCAATGCCTGGATCATACTAGGTATTAGACACACTTTAAATGAATCAGTGAAAAAAATGTGTAAGATGTGTTTAAAAATTTAATATAGTGCTTAATTTTCATAGTCAACTAGCTACATCCTTCTTTAAAATAAACCATCCTGAAAGCTTTCATTATGCAGACGTTCATCATTTAGTCACTCTACTTGCTAGAAAGATCCTGTCTGCCTAAAATAATGACTATAAAACTCAGAGGTGCCAGTGGAAATCTAGGCACTAAGATAATCCAACTTATGCTTGTTATCAATAATAACAGCAACTATGGGAATGAAGTGTGAACAAAATCATTTAATATTGTCAATTTCTAAAAAATAAGCAGATGACAAAACCCTTCTAGGTGTTTATTGATTCTGTTTTGTTGTAAAGAATTCAGATATATTTCAAGTGGGTATGTTCAACAATTATGGATATTGGCTAAATGTTACAATGACAGATAGCATGTGAATGGGTTTGATACACATTCTTATTTCAACAAGAAGCTGCTCGGTTTATGTAAAATTACAAGAATATTTCATCCACGTTAAGGAACTCTACAAATCAAAAAGATAACCTATGAAATCTTAGAGTCCAGATGCACAAATATTTTCCTAGAATCCTTTTTATGAACTTTTCATAGATATAGATCATTTTCCCTAAGACGAATTTAAGAAGTAAAGGCCATGTACACTAGAAATTCTCGTCCTGTGTGTAATGAAAAATATCATGTTAGATATTAACAAGCTGGAGCAACCTTATATTTACTACTAATCTAATTTTTTATGTTTGCATAGGCATAACTTATGCAAAAAGTATATAATTAAAATGCTAAAATTGTGTTGACTATATTTAATTCTAATGTTATTTGAAATGCATCCTTCGTGATCAAATATGAGATTTCACTAAAATATAAAAAGAACAAACTGTGGCATCTTCTTTTTTGATGTACCCTGGACATGTGTTTATGATGTTAATTACTGGAGACATCATGGACCAAATGTCTAATGAATAATTATGCAAAATTCATAGGAATTCAAAAAAAGGAAATTTCCAGAGGATAAGGTGATAGTTTGGTTTATAGCATAATTTGCCATTAAATGTACCTAATTATGGTTTTTACTTATTTCTCCTATTATCCAATATTCTGCCAAAGACAACTCAAAATCGTTTGGACTTTTAAGATATGTAGAAAACACTTTTGGGTAGTGTTATATGTATTGATTGGACTAATTTAAGGAATACTTTTTTCTGTGTAATCAATTATGCAGTGATTCTAGAGAAATGTTATGATTATATCTTAAGAGTTTTAGTATTTGAAATTAGGAAGTGGCGAAGTTGCTGTCCAACAAATATTATGGACCACAGATTATCAAAAAAGCACTCAAAACGGGACTGTCAACTCTGAAATAAGGTAGTTTGTGTTTCTTCATTAATAATACTCCTATTCATTTAACTCATTTGGGGTGGGGGTCAGGAATTATGTGGAATTATAAAATTTAGGAGAACAGAAGTAAGCATTGAATGATTTTTCAAACATACCATGAGCGTGAATTTGGAGATACCTCCCTTTTTACCCAGTCCCAGTGACACTGATGTGTGAGAAAAAACTGTCCCATTTGGAACTCAGAAGACCTTCTAGAGGGAAATTCAGTAATATCAGCATAAGCCTAATCAGCAAATCTTTGGTCACAGATAAATAATTGTCATTTAATATCTTGAAAGTGAAACCATTACCCAGAACATTTCACTTCTTCGTCCACTTGCCTTCCTCACCCAGCTCAAGTTTCATGGTCTGAGTGTGAGCATTTTTTTGGAGTCCAGGGAGGTATTTACATGTTCCGTAGTTCATTGTAGCAGAACATTTTTGTGTTCCTCTAAAGATTATGTACACAATCTTTAAGAGCATTTTAGAAAGAGCAGGAACCTCAAACTCGCATGTATTTTTCATTACTTTCCAGCTGCTATTTCTTAGAATGTCAGAATTGGGATAATAACCTGCAGACTATCACTTTGTGCTTTGCTGAAAGGGAAGATTGGGTTGCCAGCAAATCCCTAATTGAGACTGAATTAGAATAAACGGTTGTTAAGCTCTCCAGCCTAATTGTGAATAGTGTGTATTTGACATTCACTAAGATATAAATTAAAATAAAAAGAGCATTTTCAGAGGCATTGGAGTAGCTTTGCATTAATGATGGCCTCCTTTGCACTGCTGATGGTTTGCATTATTCATAATGTCATTATCAGGACTATTCAGTGCTGAATGATTTGTTCGCCCAGAAATTGTACAGCCTGACCAGATAAGTAATATCTGTAGTTTGTATTTATTCTTATGACTGCTTACGCGGGTATGGCTTCTTTTATCTCTGTTGTGAGCTTACTTACTGCTGCTCAGCGGGATGTACCATCAGTGACATAAGCTTTATTCATTTATAGATGCAGAGCACTGCATCAAAGTATTAAATCCTGCAAATGTGGGGGAAACTCAAAGGCTTTAATCCTCGGACTGGCAATCGTCATTGTACTGCTGCCATATGTCAGCACTGAAGTTAACTTTCGTGTCTGTGCATTTACGGAAGGCATGCAGCCATGTGCCGCCTGCTTGTTTGTTTAAGATAGAGTCTTCCCCGCCACTGCAATAACTTTGCCATTCAAACCCCTTTCATCTGCACAGAATGAAATAACCAGAGTCACACAATGAAATGCCAGCGTGTCCTTTCAGAACTGATTGGTCTATTTTATAACTCCTTTCTTATTCTAATTAAACTAGCTTAGGAGAGGACTATGTTTTAGCATCTTGGGCTTCTGAACGACAAGAGAAGGCAGGGGAGAATCAGAGCATTTAGAAAGCTCTCTGCTGTGAAAGCAAGGTTTAAGGGTCTAGAGGTTTTCTTTCTTTCTTTTTTTTTCCCCAGCAAAGAGATCATCTTTTGAAATCTTCTCCATCAGCTCCCCTCTACACATACCAATTTCAGTTTTATAACACCCCTTGCTGTGCATCTCTTGGCAGGAAACTTGCCCATCTTGCAGAGTCTTGCATGAATAATTCATTTAAGTGTCATGCTGACTCTCAAAAGCCTGGATTACTGCTTTGGAGGAAATGTTTAATAGGATTCTTCCAAACAATCCAAAATATAGCTCCGAGTTCTGCGAGTCCTATCTCTTAGCAGGTCTGAGTGCAGTGAAAGAATTAATGTGCCAAAAGCCCAAACATACTGGAGGCCATTCAACCTGTGTCTGGCTGGATTGTAACCTTATAATGAGGGTTAGTATTTTAAATTAGGGTCACTGTTTTTCAGAGACATGATTCTTAAGTACAGAAGTTGAGTTCAAGACATTGAAACAATTACTTTTTGTTAGATCTGGGGGTTTTGGGCCTCTCTTAGATAATACCTAAGGACCTCAGGGAACCAGGCATACAAGCAACTGGGAGAAGTACTGAGTTCGGTGTCGGCAAACAAATCCTACAGTATAGCAGCCATTGTGATCACCTGCTGTTACTCACTGACATTGTTCTTCAAGCAGTAGTCCTGCTGTTGACTGAACTGGAATATTCAAAAATCTTTTGACTCAGAAACTTAACCCTTGTAATCCTTGCCCGGTGATTTTATTGTATCTCTTCACCGTCACCTCCTCTTCCATTCTCCACAAGGCTTCCTTTGCAATCCCATCAAAGTCTTTGAGTCTTAAAAATGCATTCGAATTACCCCAAAGGATGGATGGCTTCAATGCTAACCCACTCTCACTGTCCTGGAATGATTTACATTTTAAGTCAAGAAGAGTCACAAGCTTAAGAGAATCTTTCTATCCAGGCGTTGTTTTTTCTTAATGACTTTGAGGATGACACAAGTAATACTTGCTCCTTGTGGGAAAACAAAATACATAAGGCACAAGAAAGAAAAAAAAAATAAATGATAACTGCCAGTAATATCTTGATATGTTAATCCACATTCACATTATATAACCATATATGGATCTATCTATTGGTCTATGGCTCTATATATCCACGCATATAACTTTACAAAGATGAGATGGTCTACAGCAGAATTTCAAACGGTAGTGGGATTCCAGAGGAGTGTCTTTCCCATAGGTGCGCCCTGTCTAGATCAATGGGTTTTAGATTGCGCTTCACAGAGCCCTGAGGATTCGTTGAAGGGTTTTCAGTTGGGTATCTTCCCCTCCCCGTTCAGATCTATGATGCTTTTTTCTCTTCTGTGCCTTTTGATGCTAATCAGGATGGATTCTATTAATAGGCACCTTTACCCTCTGGCTTCCCATTGGGTTCATCCCATGAGAGAATCAGCAGGAATTTCATCAGAAGGGAAAATATCCTCTCTTAGGAGGGGGCGTTAATAAATAGCACAAACTTCTTTCTGCTTCTTGATTTTAGAAACCAAAACTTTTCTCCTCTCCTTCAGTCCCAAGGGTAGTGGTAACTTGTCAATTTAGTTATCATTGCTGCAAAGCAGACCATCCCCCACAAGAGTGATTGAAAAGTACAATAATGTATTTCTTACAAGTTTCTGCAACATCGATTCGCAAGCCTTGGTATTTCCAATGAAGATCTGAGGCTGTTTCTGCAGGTGATGGAACATATGTAAACAGAAACACAGCTGCTTCCAGGGTGAAGAAGAATAGCCAAGGTGATGGCCACAAGAGCAGGAGGCCCACAGGAAGTTATGTAGGAAGGAACAAGTCTCCTTTGCCTCCTCGAGCCTTCCCTTACTCTCTACTGCCCCTGTTGGAAGAGCCTAACAGTGAGCCCCTTGCAAAGGCAAAATAGGGTTTGCAGAGTTCCAGCTTCAGCATTGCAAAGTTTGGGCAACAGCTTAATAATTGGCAAAATCACTCCTTATCAAAATCATTGTCTGTATTAGTTAATTATTTCTGCATAAAATCACCCCTAAACTTAGCAACTTACAAAACATCCCCAAACAAATTACCTCAGTTTTTATGAGTCCGGAATCCAGATGTAACTTACCTGGTTGCACCTGCATTGGTGTCTCTCACCAGGCTCTAATCCAACTCTGGCTACAGTCATCTCCAAGCTCACCAGGCAGATTATCTTCCAAGCTGTTCTCATGGCTGTTGGCAGGTCTCAGAAGACCTTCCAAACTCACCTCATGTCCTTGCTGGCTCTTGATTGAAGACTGTAGAAAAATAATTCTTCTTCCCATGGGCAAAGGGGGGAGGGCTTGGGGGGGCATGTATTTCTGTCCTGGTATCCCTAGTTTTGATATGAATGTAGACCCAGGTAATGGACTTCGGATAGAGAAGACTGATGTACCAGTTCTACCCTTCCTGCTCTAGTACCTGCCAAAGAAATGATGAAACCAAAGCTCACCAAAGCTCAGCAATGGCGTGCTTGTTCTTAAGTTGAATTGTGAGTAAAGGTAAAAGGGATAATAAGGAATGATTGCAGATAATACATTACAGTGTGGACTGTGAGAAGGCAATGTCCCAACTGCCCTCCCTAATTCTGTCATAACCTACAAAAGTCTATTGGCTACTACCAGTAGGTTCAGTGAACAACATCTCTTCTCCACCTCACTCCTGGAGATATCTTTCTAATAGATTCATTTTGTTAAAGTTAGTAATTTGCAGTATTTGCTCTCATTAAAACCCCTGAATAATAAACCAGCACATAATTTTGGTCTTTTACATTTTTCTCTAATGTGAGATTAATCACTGCTAGTGCAGAGAAATTCATTACAATAAGACTTTATTTTCATTGAGAATTTTATCATCTCCTATAGATTGTTTTGTGTTTCCTGGAGTATATGTAATATTGATACAGAAATCTTTAATTAAGGCTGTTTAATTCTTGGTAAATTGTAAATTGTTTTTCTTATTCATTTTAGGAGAGTAAATCCATTAATTAAATATCTAGAGAAAAACTGTCTAAATTCTTATTTATTGGAAACTTATTACATTTATTATGTAATAGGAGATTAATGTAGGTTAGTCTCTGTGTCATGGTTACATATGATAGACAGTAAAACCTTGGATTGCAAGTAACTTGCTCTGTGAGTATTCCACAAGGCAAGCAAACATTTCTTTTTTTTTTTTTAATTGTTTTTAACGTTTATTTATTTTTGAGACAGAGAGAGACAGAGCATGAACGGGGGAGGGTCAGAGAGAGAGGGAGCACAGAATCTGAAACAGGCTCCAGGCTCTGAGCTGTCAGCACAGAGCCCGACACGGGGCTCGAACTCACGGACCGCGAGATCATGACCTGAGCTGAAGTCGGACCCTCAACCGACTGAGCCACCCAGGCACCCCAATACGCAAGCAAACATTTCTAATGAATTTTAACTTCATAAATGAGTGATGTCTTGCAATATGAGTTGTACGTGATGCTGAATGTCACATGATCACAACTGAGCCTATGGTGGTTCTTCTCTCTCTCTCTCTCACTCACTGCAGGACTGTGGGTGATTATCTTCCCATGCTCGGATGCTTGGTCTCAGGCCCCAGTGTGTGAAAGAAATCACTGATTTTTCAGAAGGTTGAAAGGTGCCCACAACTGGCACTCGTGTATTTTTTGTCACTTCAAAGCACCTATGGACAGTCCTTTGCTTTTCCAGACAAGAAGAAGCTTAGGAATGCTTTGCTTGATTCTAGGTCAGTCTGCCTGCAGATACAGCCCTTTCCTCTGCTACCTTTTTGCCAGTTACATTAAATGCAGTATATGACAAGAGATTATTAATACTTTACTGTAGTCAACATCTGTGTGAGCGTATACAGTGGCCCCCATGCAGAAAAGGATTCCATTGAGCTAATAGATATCAGTGATTCTGTTAGTGATAGTGAAAATCGTCCTACACAATAACCCTCCTCTCTCTTTTCTCCCTCACACCAGCCATGAAGGTTTTCAAAGGTAAGTGAGGGTTAATTTGTTTATTTTTCTTTATATTTTGTATTTTATTCTTTCGTATTATATTACAGTATTGTAATCATCTTTATATGAATTTTTGGGTTGTGGAACAAATCATCTGAGATTCCATTATTTCTTATGGGGAAATTCACTTCGATATTACAAGTGCTTTGGATTACAAGCATATTTCCAGAACAAATTATGCTCACAAACTAAGGTTTTACTGCATATATTTTTGATATATATGTTTTACATATATATGCCTGTTCTCTATATATCTATATATTTATCTACCTATCCATCCATCCTTCATCTATCCATATATCTCATTTCTGTGATGCTGACAGCTAGATAGTTCAGGACTTTCTATTGAGCATTCTTAGCTTGGGCTGCCATAACAAATTTCCATAGATTAAGTGGTTTGTAAACAACAGAAATTTATTTTCACACGTAGGGAGGTTAGAAGTCTGGGGTCAGCATGCCAGCATGGTTGGGTTCTGGTGAGAGAGCTCTCTTCCTCACTGGAGACAATCATCCTTGAACTGTGTCCTTACATGGCAAGAAAAGTAGTTACCTCTCTCACCTCTTCTTAAAAGGGCACTAATGCCATTCGCGAAGGGTCTGTCTTTATGACCTAATTGTCTCCAAAATCCCTACCTGCAAATACCATTGCTTGGGGATCAGGCTTTCAACACACGAGTTTTGGAGGGAGACACAAACATTCAGCTTATGACACATTTCCTTAAGCTTTCTTTTCCAGTAATTTCCATAGTAGAGAGCATTATGAATTTTGACTTCTTTGGCAGGCTTGTAAGTTCTTCCATAAACAGCCTTTTCATTTTTCTGGAACTCAGATAAGAAGGAGATAGGAAAATTTGCATTTATTGAGCATTTACTATGTCCCAGCCCATCAGGCATGGCATTTTCAAAAGTTATGCAATATAATTCTTGCCATAGTCCAATCATATAGATAATATTGTTCTTATTTCTCATTTTACAATTGTAAAAACTGACATTATAAAATTTATCCAAAGAAGCATATAAAATAAGTGAGGTAGGCAGGCTTTGAGGCTAAAAAAAAAATCTTCATAAGTGTTTCAATCCCTTGCCTCCATCAACATTGGTACCACTACTAGCCCATTTGGTGTCTTTGTGTTTGTTAGCAAAAGATGCCTCCTACATGCGGACAAAACATATGGATACATGTCTTGGCAGAAGAATGAAACCTTGGTGTGAATTAGAGAAAGGCACCTCTTCTTCTCCATAGATGAAGCTCTGAGCCAGGTCACACATCTTGGAGAACAGAACATCGGTCTGATTTTCACCTTCATTCACATCCGTGGTTGGATCTCCCTTAGTGCAGTACAACTTATAGAACTGAATGTGATGATCTTTCTTCAACATGACCTCTGCCAAAAAAATGTATATATTCTTGTTTAAGATCTCTCCTTTATTCAGATTTCAGCTTTAAGAAGAACCGTACACCTTTATGTCCTAATGTTTTTTTTTCCCTCATTTTTCTTTTATATAATAATGCCAATTACAGAGAAAATCTGTGGTCTCTAGCTGCTTAAGAAATTATTCTAAAATTTAAATCCTGAAATAACAAAATTATCTCACACGGATTCTGACAGTCAGGAATTCAGGAGCAGCTTAGCTGGGTGGTTCTGGCTTAGCATCTCTCATGATGCCGTAATTAAGCTGTTAGAGTATCAGTTGTATGAAGTTTTGGTCAGCCTGGAGGTGCTGCCTCTAAGCTTGCTCAGATGGCTACTGTCAGGGGCTTCAGTTTTTCACTACAGGGGCTGTTCCACAGGGCTACTCATAATATGACTTCCCCAGAGTGAGTGACCCATGAGAAGGAAGATAGCAACCATCATGGAAGCTGCAGTGGCTTGTATAATATAACCTCAGAAATAATTTATTTACTGTTTCTTCTGCAACATTCTTTCTGTTGGTCACACAGACCAATCCTGGTTTTAAAAAAAAGTATGAATCATTGGGGGGTCATGTAACATGACTATCACACGTAAGATGGCTATCACATATAGCTAAGACTTGGGATATCATTATATGTGCCAAAAAAACTGATAAGATAAAAATGGGTGATACTCAGTTAATCCTCAGTGGTACATACATTGATTGGCATATATTTTGACAAATGTATGTTTGTTCTGATGTTTCTAGGCTTGTGCCCAACTGGTTGTTAAATGTTTTGAATGGCATTCCTGGAAATAGGTATTATTATCATCCTCACTTCACAGATGTTGGATGTTAAGTTGTTAGACCTCAATTTCTTCCTCAAATAAATGTTGTAACTAGGCTTGAAACTCAAAACCTTTCAATTACCATACTATTACCTCCTTTGGATTATCCAATTTTAATTTCAATCCATCACTTCTGGAAGTGAGTTGGCACCACACCAATATCAAACATGTTTCTACATGGATAAGTTTCAGTAACATATTAAATATAAAAGCCCTTTTAAAGCTAACTTGATGTTAAAAATCCAGAAAAAGAGATTTTATCATTAGATAGGTCAGAGGCTCATTTCACCCTTATGTTCAAAGAGCAGAGCTCATGCTTCAGATAAAGAGCTTATCTCTTTTTGAAGAAGACATTCTACATTACTGTTTTCCTTGTGGCCTATATAACATTTAAATTTTTTTTTTTTTAATTTTTTTTTTCAACGTTTATTTATTTTTGGGACAGAGAGAGACAGAGCATGAACGGGGGAGGAGCAGAGAGAGAGGGAGACACAGAATCAGAAACAGGCTCCAGGCTCTGAGCCATCAGCCCAGAGCCCGATGCGGGGCTCGAACTCACGGACCGCGAGATCGTGACCTGGCTGAAGTCAGATGCTTAACCGACTGCGCCACCCAGGCGCCCCTATAACATTTAAATTTAAGTTTTAAGGGGATAACCCTGTCACCAAATATTTACATTATGAATGTCAGTTCCATAGGACTGCATTGAAGGCAATGGGGATGGAAGGTTCCTGTACATTTATATACCCCTCCAAGAACAAAAAGTCTCATTTCTATTTATTAAAATTATGGTTAAAACTGGTTGACAGAGGGGAAAAAAGGCAACTGTGCTGAAACTTCCTATTTTCAAAGAAATAGGAAGCATGTTACAAAAGGGCCACCTAAGGCTGGGTTTGGGCTTATAAAAAATGGTCAATAACAACAAATATACTCGGTAAGAAAATAATTAGTGAATGTCATTTCTTTATTTTTATATTATGAACATAGGCATAAGAAGAACAAATGCAAGTTATTAATAGCAACCATTTTATCTAGTCCCTGATTCAGGCCGCATTTACAAAGGCCAAGTGAAATTGAACCTGAAGCAGTTACCTGGATATGAGCTCAGGACGAACCCCAATACTTTGCTGTTGTCTATTAGAGCAAAATATGCCCAGCAACCCAGTATATCAGGGGCTCTTTAGCTCTAGAGCAATGTGAATTAAGACAAAACCTATTTGGTTTGCACAAGCTTTAGATATTTTACTAACCATGTGGCATCTCTCCAGCTATAGAAATCAGGCTCTGTCCAGGGCCAGGTCTGTCTAAGAAAAATAGGCTATCACAAATTTTAACAAGCTCACATATTTTAATATCTTCTCAAATACGCTTTTGCTTTTCCATTTCCTACCTAATAATCACTCCTGTACTAAAAAGCATGGGGGTTGAGGGTCAAAATCTCCATCTTTTTTTCAGGAGCAATCTTGTCTTAATCAATTAGGCTGCAAGTAACACTATGGCCCATGCCATACCTCAAAAAGCATAAACAAATATTCAATATATTCTTTACATTCCCACCTATGTCTTTCTTATAATGCCCTTTCCTGGATGCGAGATCCAAGAGGCTTACTATATCACACAATATTCTAACTCAATTATTTGTGAAGGAAAATATGGAAGGAAAGGCATTGTGGGGATGTCCGGTCTCTCAAGATCAGGTTGCCTTGAAGAGTTCACTCTACCTTCCCTATTGTCTTTGTGAACAATCTCTCAATCAAAGCCTTATTCTACTCTTCAAAATATGACATTCTTTTTTTTTTAATGTTTATTTTTGAGAGAGAGACAGAGCATGAGTGGAGAAGGGGCAGAAGGAGAGGGGGACACAGATCCCAAAGCAGATCTAACTCACAAACCACAAGATAATGACCTGAGCTGAAGTCAGACACTTAATAACCAACTGAGCCACCCAGGTGCACTGGAAGTGTGACATTCTTTTCTTTTTTTTAATTAAAAAAATTTTTACTGTTTATTTTTGACAGAGAGAGAGAGACAGAGAGGGAAGGGGAGACAGAGAGGGAGATACAGAATCCAAAGCAGGGAGATACAGAATACCACGCAGGCTCCAGGCTCTGAGCTGTCAGCACAGGCCTGATTTGGGGCTCGAACCCACGAACTGTGAGATCATGACCTGAACTGAAGTCGGACGCTTCATCAACTGAACCACCCAGGCACGCCAAAACTGTGACATTCATAAGCTAAGTTTATAAAACTAGAATCTTTTTCCCTCAAGCTTTAGAAATCTCTTTCTTCTTAACATAAATGGTTTAAGACTAATGTGTTCTCAAAATGAGAAAAAAATGGGAAGAGAGGTTTGCATATTTTAATAGCTCTCTCTTTCCTTCTTCTAGTGAAGGTTTAAGATTATACATTATTTAATGAGACAGTTGTCTATTGACTTTAATTCTATGAAATATCTTTTGGGTAACACATAAAGTGGACCTTTTTAGGGTAAAAAAAAGGTCATTCTTTACATTTAAGTCACCATATGACATCAAGGGAAAAATGAATTTACACACCACAAGTGGAGTAACTGTGATATAAATGTATGTTGCTGCTTAAGTTTTTACTATCTTTGTGGCCATTGAATCAACTCTGTCTCTTTTCTCTTTAAAACAAATAGGTTTGATTTTCTCCCCCAACTTCAGTTTGCTAGTAGCAACCAATAGTGCTCTAACAAGGACTTTGTGTGCAGCTGGTGGAAAGATTGTCATGACCAATTAATGACTCTCATCATGAATTTGTGATGGAGGATGATGGCATGTACTTGTAAAACATTTTGCATTCCTGGAGTATGTAAAGTCAAAGAGCAAAACTAACAAAATTTCCTACTCTTTAACTTTTGTGCTCTAGGGGAATGTTTCCTGGACTTATGGAATTAGAATTGTCAGTGCTGGGGTTTGGAAATGCAAATTTTCAGAAGTTCCCCAAGTGGTTCTAATGCAGAGCCAAGTTTGGGAGCCATTATTTTAAGGATCAGACCACATCAAACATCTTTCACAGTTCTGAGCTAAGTGGTAAGCAGTGAGTATGTTCATGTATGTGGCAGGTGGAAGATGGTGGAAAGGAAACTAACCATATTCTTGTTTCCTAATAGAAGCAAGGAATTAGTTTTGTCCTTTGCAATTTTTTTTGTATGTGCATGTTTTTATTATCCTGGAGACATATTCGGGAAAATAAAATGTAGATAAAGACTTGTCCAGGAAAACAAGAATGAGATAGAATATAATCTCCATTAAGGTCATGGGTCCCTCTTGTTCCTAATTTGGAATGGCTCATCTGCCTTATATAAAGTGGGAGTGGAGAATTGTGGCAATTATTTTGAAATTCATTGAATTACCTGATAATTGTTTCAAGTTTCCATTTTAATCAGACTGTAGAGACCTAACCATAATTTACTTCCTGGTTGAGTGATCCTAACAATGCTTGCACTGTTCTCTTTTAATAAGGTACAATTTTATCACAGACCATAGCATCTTATAAAGAAAGAAATACATGAAATCCCTTACTTCTTCCCATATACTTAGAGTTTCTTTGCTTCTAAAACCATGGAGCAGTTAACATATAAAATTTTTCGTGAACATGTTCGCACAGCTATCTTTCTATTCTCCTCTCACACATAATGTAGCTATTTATGTTAATGCATTCTAATAAAAGGAAAACTTTGAAAAAGTCCACAGAGATTAAAGTTTCTCAAGATGAATCATGATCTAATGATTAAAAATAACAATGTTTTGTAACATGCAAGATTATAACATATTGCAAAACATAATTGAAATTCCTGCATATGCCTAAGATATTAATATTTTTCCCTGCTTTTTTCTAATTAGATTGATGTGAGTATTTAAAAATCTGCTCCCCACATGTGCTTAAGGATGCCAGGTTTTTCCTGAGTCATTTTGCCAATTCAGATGCTGTGTTTCAATGTATCTTCTATTTCAGTGGTAGTATATACCTGTGGTATTTTAACATCACTGGAGAGTACTGGTATGCTGGGAATATCAGCACATAGGTTGAAACCCACTATCATTATGAGAAGATTGACAATAGTGATCCTTATCATCTGATCTGATTTGTATCCTCCTTTATTATTTACCTGCCCAAACCAATAGGCTTCTGGAATGTAGGAAAGTTTTGAAGTGTTGCTATAGACTGAATGTTTGTGTCCCTTCCCTACCATTTTTTTATGTTAAAACTTAACCCCAATGTGATGATATTTGAAACTGGGGACTTTGGGAGGTGCTGGGGTCATAAGGGTGGGGTCTTCATGAATGGGAGCAGTGCCCTTGTGAAAGGGGCCTCAGAGAGCTCTCTTGCCCTTTCCGCCATGTGAGGACACAGCAACCAGATGGTCCTTAATGAACCAGGAAGTGGGCCCTCACCAGCTACTGAAACTGCTGGTGTCTTAAATGTGAATTTCACAGGCTCCAGTACTGTAAAAATAAATTTCTGTTGTTTAACTCAGTCTGTGGTATTCTGTTATAGCAGCTAGAATAGATTAAGACAAGTATAGACCTTATTTCAGACCAGGTATCTAGAAGCAGAACCTGACCCAGAATCTGGAGTGCATTTGACCTAATGACAAAGTGTGCTCAGGAGGAAAGAATTGAGAGAAGCAAGGTAGGAAGAGGATAGGCTCCTCAAGAGTTGCTCTATCTTAAGGCTAGAGGATCAGCATTTTGTACGCCCAGTCTATTAGTTTGCTAGAACTGCCTTACCAAAATAGCACAGATTAGGTGGATTAAATGACAGATATGTATCGTCTCACAGTTCTGGAGGCTCTAAGTCCAAGATCAAGGTGCGAGCAGAGTTCGCCCTTGAGAAGCCGCCAGAGAGCAGGCCCTCTTAGGGCCACGCAGAAGGATCTATTCTAGACTCTCTCCTTGGCTTGCCAATGGCCACCATCTTGCCACCTCTTCACATGGGCATGTCTTTGTGCACTAGAGGTGGTGGTATCTCTGTTTTCTGTCCAAATATCCTCTTCTTATAAGGATATCCATCAGATTGGGTTGAGCCCACGCTAAGGGTCTCGTTTTAATTCAATTGCCTCTGTAAAGGAGCTCCAAATACAGTCACATTCTGAGATACTCGGGTTTAGGGCTTCAGTGCATGGGAGGGGCACACTTCAGCTCATAACATTCATCAGTCAGTCAGTGTCTGTAGGCCACCACTGTGGAGGATGGTGTAGAATAACCTCCCAGGTGTCTCTGAAAAAGCACTTCAAACATCTACAGCATGGGTAGATGTACTGGCTAGGAAAGGGAACTGGGGCAGAGCACCCTACAATTCCCACTGCAGAAATGATCAAAAATAGCAATGGCTAATGTTTCCTGAGGCTTAATAACATATTTCATAAAATTTAGGACCCCATTGATTATAAAATGCACTATTATTTTAAGTGCTATAAAGAAAGAAAAAAAAAGTGCCCAAGATGGGGATCTAATAGGAAACCTCCACATAAAACTAGGACACCCAACAGCTAAATCCTTAGTGTCAGAACAAATGAGTAATAAAATCACCATGCAGAAAAGAGCAATAAGGAACTTTCATGTTCTGACTTGGCACAGGATAGAAGGAAGAGAAAGACAACTCCCCTAAGAATAGGACCACAAGCTCTTATTAGCATGGATTTCTTATTAGCATGAGGACTTTATTCTCATGCCCAGAGTTGTCCAAAAACCTGAAGCAGACAACTTAAAGTGCTGTCAGGTATGTGGTACTCCAAATAACCAGCAGGGGCAAACACACATCTGGCTCAACAATGAAGTAAAATGCCTCTGATGAAAAAGCATTTCCTCCAGAAATGTGAACTAATGATAATAACAGATGATGATGAAAATAAAATAATAAATAATGATAAGGACAGATAAAATTTGGTATGTTCCAGGGCTTGTTCTCTAGGAGTTGGCAAATAACAGAATGTGGCCCAAATCTGGCTGTCACATTTTTTATAAAGTTTTATCGGAACATAGCGGCGCCCATTTATTCATATAGTCAGTCTGTGGCTGCTTTTGTGCAGAGTTGAATTTTTGCAACGATATGGTTTACAAAATTAGTGAGAGTTATTATGTGACCCCTTATAGAGAAAGTAAGCTGACACTGATGAACTTCTGCCTATTAGCTTATGAAATTTTCACAATAATCTTATGAGGTAGGTAGTATTATATCCCCATTTTACAGAGAGGGAAACAATTAAACTGCCTTACCCAGAGTTATATAGCTAGTAAGTGGTATAAGAAAGATTTAATCACAAGTGCACCATTCTTATCGCCAGTATTTAACTGTGCACAGAAATCAAGATGTACAAAGAAAAAGGACTGGCAATAAAAGGAGCTTACTAGACAATTTGTAACACAAATGAGTAAATATAGCTAGGAAGTGGCAGAAACAAAATTTGAACCCAGTCATTCTGAATCCAAATCCCATTATGTCTTGGAAACTACATTTAAAAACTTAATGAACAGAGACTCCTTTGACCTTTCCACTTAACTAACTTGCCAGAGCAATGGATACCATTTCCTCTGATAAAAATATGCTGACTCAGGCATCCACTAGACTACTTTCAAGTACTTTTGTCCCAGCAATTTAAGTGGATGATTCTTACTTGAATCAGTGTTTTATTTAACTGACCTACTAGAGTCTTGATTACATTGAGGAAGTGGTCATCCAGATATAGAACTTTCTGTAAGTTAATGGAGGACATGGACAGAAAAGGTTTTTTCCTTGACAAAATATCCATTTATTTCTTAACATATACAAGGAAAGTCACTATTTTTGTTAACAACTGAATTTAAATTAATTGTAAGTCCCAACAGTTTGAATTTAATACTTAGTAGAAATTTTAAAAATCAAATTATGGGAAGAGACTAAATGTCCATCAACTGATGAATGGATAAAGAAGTTGTGGTTTATATATACAATGGAATACTACTTGGCAATGAGAAAGAATGAAATCTGGCCATTTGTAGCAATGTGGATGGAACTGGAGAGTGTTATGCTAAGTGAAATAAGTCATACAGAGAAAGACAGGTACCATATGTTTTCACTCTTATGTGGATCCTGAGAAACTTAACAGAAGACCATGGGGGAGGGGAAGGGAAAAAAAAGTTGGAGAGTTAGGGAGGCAAACCATAAGAGATGCTTAAAAACTGAGAATAAACTGAGGGTTGATGGGGGCTGAGAGGGAGGGGAAAGTGGGTGATGGGCATTGAGGAGGGCACCTATTGGGATGAGCCGTGGGTGTTGTATGGAAACCAATTTGACAATAAATTTCATATTAAAAAATACAAAAATAAAATGAATTTTGAATGGCTTATGGGAGCTCAGCAAGAGAACAGAGAAAAGAGAAAGAAGATGGGTAGGTCAGAGGAAAACCTAGTGCAAAGGCCAGAGGGATGAAACAGCTTAACAAGTTGAGAGAGTTTAAAGTGGTTCTGTTTTGGTAGAGGGTGGGGTGCATGTTGGGGCATGGTGAAGGATGAAGCCAGTAGAAAAAAAATTCATGAAAAGTCTGGAGTGGGAAAAGATTTAATTTTTTCTTTACATTTATTTATTTTTAAGAAACAGAGTGAGACAAAGCGTGAGTGGGGAAGGGGTAGAGAGAGAAGGAGACACAGAATCTGAAGCAGGCTCCAGGCTCTGAGCAAGCGGTCAGCACCAGAGCCTGAAGGAGTGGGAAAAGATTTAAAAGCGAGGCTTGGCCTTCAGCCAATGAACAGTGGGGAACCACTGAAGAATTTAAACAGTGCAGTGAGGAACTCATATTTTCATTATTGAACAGTCATCTTGACAGCGGTATATCAAATGACTCGGAATGAAGAAGGAAAGGGTCTCTCCCAACTTTCCTTATCAGCCTTCTTTGCTGATCTCTCCCCTGTCAACTCTTTCCATGCTGCTGTGATGCAAGAGCCGGTCCTTGGCTTCTTCCCCTCACTCTCTATGCACAAACATCCACTGTGACTCACAAATCACAGCAGGCAAATGTGGTCCCTTTCCTGAGGAGCAGTCTAATGCTGCACACCACCAGCTGCGTGGAGCAGAGGAGTCTCAGATGCCATATATCCAAAAACGACTCACAGTCCTCCCCGTATCATGATCTCAAATCGGTGATCGGCCTTACTATTCCATCAAAAGGAGGCTTTCCTAAATTCCTCTCTTTCTTTTCTGTTCTTTGTTTATTGTGGCAAGGACACTTAACACAAGATCCACCCTCTTAAATTTTATAGGCACGATGTTGTACGGCACATCACTAGACTTTATTCATCTTACATAACCCAAACGCTATACCTGTTGAACAGCAATTTCCTGTTTTCCCTCCTCCTGACCCCTGGCCACCACCATTCTACTGTTTCTGATCGTGACTAGAATCATGCAATCTTTGTCCTTCTGTCTGAATTCCTGTCTTTCATCACTTTCTCCATTTTATCCTTCAGTTTCAAATTGATACTTGAGTCCTGTTAACCCATTAATAGCCCTATTCTGGCCCTTAGTGTGGATCCTTGTTAACTCTCTCCTGAGGTGTGTGGCCTGGTCATCTCTCTGTGTGTCTTGTTTTACCCCTTTTACGTCTATTTTCTACACTCTGATACACACCATTCTAAAATATCTTGCTTCTTGCTTAAAACGCTGTTTCCCCATTGCCTACAAGATAAACTCATCACAGTTCCCAGCTCCAACTGTAAATTGTAATCTCCTGAGGAGTTTTTAAAACCTATAGATGTCCGAATCCCTGTCTGGATGTCTGACCAGAGTCAGAGTCAAGGGTCTGGTGCGAGGCTTAGAACGGCTATTTTCTAAGAGCTTCCCAGTTGATTCTGATGTGCAGCTGTGAGCGAGAATCACTGTCAGGAGCCACAGGAGCTGTCGGTGAATTATGCATGGCTTACATCTGCAGCTTCTCCCTCAACCTCATGGTCAGTCCAAGCCTGTCCTTCAGCCATGTTGCAAGAATGACAAATTCTCAAATATGTCAATCTATTCCAAGCCCTCCAGTTTTCAGTTATGCTTTTCTCTGTGGCTGTATTGCTCACCTTTCTTCACTGTTGCTTGACTCTTCTCACCAAGTAGAACAGACTTTGACCCCAAGCCATCAGGTGCTTCCCCAAATTGTAGAGCATCTACCACTTCATTGCACTTGTTCTTTACCTATTTGTCTTCCCCCCTCAGCAGTAACTCCCTGAGTTGAGGATCAGGTCTAGTTTCATCCCTAGTGTTATCCCAGAACCTTACATCTAGAATAGACTCTCGTAACTATAGTATTGTTACTATTTCAGAGCAAATAGTCCTCTGTAGTAATAGGTTGACCTATGCATTGTGGGAAGGTTAGAAGCATCCCTGGTCTCTGTCCTCTAGATGGTAGTACTACTCCTCTTCCCACTTGTGATCATCAAAAACGTCTCCTCTGAGTGGAAGTAGGGGGCAATATCAGCTATGGATGCAGACAGCTGAGATGCTAAAGCTGATTGGAGGAGGGAAGTCATTTAAGGCCTGGAAGACTTCCACATTGATGGCTGCTGTCAGTCAAGCCTCTTATTTGTTCACACCTGTGAACAAGCCTCTTATTTTTCCACACGTGTAGCCTCCTCCCATTTTGACTCAGGGTTTGACCACGTGACTTGCTTTGGGCAATAGTCACCAACAAGCATAATACTCATGTGGCTTATAAGAGTGTTTTTTGCAGAGGGGGTTGCTATCTTCGCATTTAGATACTATGTATAAAGCCCAAGGCAGAGTTCTTGAGGGTGAACAACCACAAAGAAGGAGAAGCACCCAATGATTAGAAGAAAGAAGTTGAGCTCTTAGCTTGCCTAGCATAAGAACATACCCAGGTAAGGGCAGAGTCAGAACCTCATAGCCAAACCACAGAATCATGAGAAATCATGAATCATTTTTCAGCCACTAAGCTGTGGGGTGGCTTTTCACATAGCAACACAGAACGTGGAGGTTATTGTGAAAATCCAGGGGAAGAAACTGAGAATTTGAACTAGGGCAGAGTTAGTGGGAATGGGCAGCTTCATGGGAGTGTGTTTTTATATTCTTTGCTGACAAATCTATTAAGTTTCCAGAAGGATTTGAACTTATAAATAATTGATGATTTAGGGGTGCCTGGGTGGCTCAGTCAGTTGAGCTTCCGACTTTGGCTCAGGTCATGATCTCGCAGTTTTTGAGTTCCAGCCCGGTGTCGGGCTCTGTGCTGACTGCTCAGAGCCTGGAACCTGCTTCAGATTCTGTGTCTCCCTCTCTCTCTGCCTCTCCCCTGCTCACGCTCTGTCTCTTTCTGTCTCTCAATAATAAATAAACATTATGAATTTTTTTAATTAAAAAATTGACTATAGTTGGACATCTCTTTAAGGATTCAGAAATCCTTCTATATCTTAGTACTTTTTTTTGAGAGAGAGAGAGAGAGAGAGAGAGAGAGAGAGAGAGATTGAGAGGGAGCATGAGTGGTAGAGGGAGAGACAGAGAATCTTAAGCAGGCTTCTCGCCCAGTGAGACCATGAGATCATGACCTGAGCTGAAATCAAGATTTGGATGCCTAAACGATTGAGCCACCCAGGTGCCTCTCTTAGTACATTTTAAATTAAGTGTGCCATGCATTGGGTACTTGGCAAGCATATTTCATTGAACTCTCAATAATAACACTATGAGGTAAGGCATGGTATCCTCTCATTTCATAGATGAGGGCACCAAGGCTCATAGAGTCAGGGACTTGGCTCCCATGAAATAGCTAGGAGATGGTGGAACCAGGATCCAGAGTGAGCTTCATGTGACTCCAAGCCATTACTTTCAGACACTCTGTTACATTTTTCAAAAAAATCCTTTTGTGTAATTTAAGATCGTCTCTATTTGATCTTGGTGGGAGGAAAGAAAAGCCCTTTACTCATCTTCACCAACTTCTTTCCTGGGTACATCAATGGTACATCCACCCCTTCTAAACAATAAAAGATACAGAAGAAAAAATGTGGACATGGGCTTCCAGCCTATCTTAGTAGCCAAGAGAGATTATTTGCTCTTAATTAACCGACTCTCCATTCTCTTTCCTTTTTCCAAATCTAAGGGAATTCTGTCTTTGCCTGCCGATCCCAGGGTATTTTGTGAAGTACAGCCAGGACCTTGGTGAGTGAGAAACTCAACATACAAGGACACAAGTCAGAGGTGTGCTTGTACTGAAGGCAGGGCTTTGAGGGGAGAGAAGGAATGGATGGGCTTCAAGAGTGGACATGTTCACTGTGAAGGTTATACATTGCTTTGGTGGTTTTATTTACAACCTTCCTCAATGTTGCTCTTACCATCTGAAGCCACTTAACCAAGGACTATAGACTTTCATGAGGAAAAACTCAAGAAAACTAAACCTTTCCCCAAACTTGGAAAAATAGAGGAATGTGCTTAGTCAACCTAGTAGTTTTTGCAGCGGTGGGAGGCTTCTGTTTAAATTTGTTCC
The DNA here is from genome assembly GCF_028749965.1 of Puma concolor. Lineage (NCBI taxonomy): Eukaryota > Metazoa > Chordata > Mammalia > Carnivora > Felidae > Puma > Puma concolor. Next base: position 128,386,291 of record NC_141668.1, on the reverse strand, counting down.
TCTCCACTACCAAAAGCAGCGTCAGGAAATTCCTCCTGCGAAGCCATTGTTTATTAGCCATCTTTTGAAATTTGGATTTTGAGATTCCAAGTTAAATTAACAGCAGCCTGTATGTAGTCTTGACTGCTTCCAGAGACGGAGTTAGATAAAATGTCTAGTCATCTGGTATTAAAGTTTCTTACCATGTTTAAACTTCCTACTGCCACTTTGATATTAGTAGTGTCCGTTTGGATTTGAAGAATGAGAATTAGTTGTGTATCTGTTTGTTTTGCTCCAACTTTTAGTTATGCCATTGGCTTGAGATAAGACCATATTACATCCAGGTGAGGGAGAACTAACAGTGTTTTGACAATGCAACATATGGTGTAGTTGAGTGCTTGTTAACTGCGTGCATGCATGTAAGTTGATAGTTATCTGGAAAATAAAATAAATTTTATTTGGCTCGAGTCTAGGCCATTTTCCACCGTCGCAGAATTTTTTTTCTTCACTATTGAATCTGGCACATGACCAGCAGGGGGCACTGATCAAACATCTCTGCTTTTAAAAATCAGAATCCTGGTACATTGAGTAGTTTAACAGTCGTATTAGATTTTTTCTTTTCCTCTGCAAAGCATTTTCTAAGTGGAAGGAAAGTTTTGAAAATGATAGGTATACAGGCCTTGGTAAATGGTTTATGAATTTAAAATAATCATTTTCAACACAACTCCAAACTGAACTCTGTAGCAGGACTATCCAATTCAGTAAGCCATTTGCCAAGTGTGCCTACTGAGCTCATGGAACGTGGCTATTTTTAATTGAGATGTACTGTAAGTACAAAACACAGATTTTGAAGACTAGTGCCAAAAAATAACGTTGCTTTCCCTCAGTGTCTCTCATCTTCTCAGATGAATGCAGAAACAAGTCCCAAATGGTAGAGTGGCATCATGGGAATTACTTGAAAACTTTTTTTTGTTGTCGTTCATTTACTTATTTTTGAGAGAGATAAAACATGAATGGAGGGGGCCAGAGAGAACAAGGGAGAGAATCTCAAGCAGGCTCCATGTAGAGCAAGATGTAGGGCTCGATTCCACTACTGCAAGATCATGACCTGAGTTAATATCAAGAGTCAGATGCTGAATGAAGCAACTGAGCCACACAGGTGCCCCTGAGAAAACTACTTTTAAAAAGCCTAAAGCAACTTCAGAGCTTTTGTCTTCATGCTGGGAGACAGTCTTGAACTTAGAGAAGTCCTCTGAATCTAATGGTGCATAACAACAAACAGGAAAGGTTTGTTTGATTAAAAGAAAAATGGTGTTCTTGGTTAAATGATGAGATGTGGAACCATAGCTTCATGTTAAACAAATAAACTCTAAGCCCTTACTTTATGCCAGAGCCTTTCACATAATTACCTCATTTAATTCTCACAAAAGCTCAGCAGAACTCAGAATCATTCCCATGCTATAGATGAAAATTTGAGACCTAGAGAAGTTAAGCAGCTTTGCTGAGACCATACAGCTGGTAAGTGGCAGAAGTGACCTCGGAACCTGGATTTGTTCAGCTTGTTTGATCTGGATTGTCACTAACAGATGAACATTCTGGGTTTGGGGGTGGTGACTGGCTGGCAATCAGTAAGTGGGCTCTCAGGTGGTCATTAGCTGTATCCGTTGAAAAGCAGGGAGCTGATGGCTTGGGAGCACGGACATCGCGTTGGACAGCCATGAGATGCTGAATAAATCACAGTTACTGTGCTCAGAGAGAGAGCATACAGAACAGAAAACAGCCTCTTATTTTGTGATCTTAATAAGCTGAATGTTTCATTGTTCTCACCTCTGGTTGGGGCCTATTTTCAGCAACAAAATATCTGCTTTAGAACTATAAATATTCTGCTGATTAGACAAACTGGGTTCATTAGAAAGATCAAGCATAAAAGAGAAGTTAGAGAAAGCAGAATTTATCAGCATGGTTCAGACACTTGGGCTTACCGCAGTGTCATTTTCTCCACAACTGGATTCCTGAGAACAGCAAAGCTATCTCTTTTGTCATCACCCCTACTGTTATCTAGTGTAGAAACCGGGGAAGTGTCACCGTAATTGTGTTCATGGCGTCTTTGTAATTTTCTGGGCTTTGAATGAGCCAGCCTCAAAACAGTGCAGATCAAGCTGCTTTAGGCAAAGTGAAACTCATCCTGCCAAGAAGTAGTAATGGTCTAAGAAAGGCCGAGGTTATCAGAACAGCTAATATTTATTGAGCACTGACAATTTGATGAATGGCCATATGCAATATTTCACTTAATCTTAATTGATATTAGGAGACCAGCATGGAAAAACTTATGCACAGCAAAGAAAACCATCAACAAAGAAAAAGGCCACCTACTGAATGGGAAGACATATTTGCAAATGATATATCCGATAATGGGCTAATAGCCAAAATATAGAAAGAATTCACACAACTCAATAACAGCAACAACAAAAAAGATGAAAAAAATGGGCAGAACATCTGAATACACCTTTTTCAAACACCTACAGATGACCAAGAGGTAGTTAAAAAGATGTGCAACATTGCTCATCATTAGGGAAATGCAAACAAAACCACAATGAGGTGTCATCTCAGATCTGTCAGAATGGCCAGAATCAAAAAGATAAGTAACAAGTGAGGATGTGAAGAAAAAAGAAACCCCATCCACTGTTGGTGGGAATGTAAATTGGCACAGCCACTATGGAAAATAGTATGGGGGGCCCCTCAAAAAAGTTAAAAAAAACTACCATATGATTCAGCTATTCCATTTCTGGGTATTTATTCAAAGAAAACAAAAACACTAATTCAAAGAGACACGTGCACCCCTATCTCCATGGCAGCATTATTTACAATCCCCAAGATATGTAAATAACCTAAGTGTCTATCGATGGATGAAAGGATAAAGAAGATGTGGTACACAGACACACACACACACACACACACACACACACACACTAGCATACTACTCTGCCATTTTTAAAAAAGGAAATCTTGCCATTTGTTACAATAGGGGTGGACCTAAAGGTATTATGCTAAGTGAAATAAGACCGAGAAAGAAATATTAGTGTATGATTTCCCTCATGTGGAATCCAAAAACAAACCAAAACCAAATGAACAAAACAAAACCAATACAGAGGACAGATGAGCGGTTATCAGAGGGGAAGAGGTTGGGGGATTGGGTGGAAAGGGAGAAGGGGGACAATTGTACAATAGTGAGTGGAAATAAGCACTATGATGGTGATCACTTTATAGTGTATACAAACATTGAATTATTATGTTGCATACCTGAGACTAATATAATAATGCTATTTACCAATTTTCACTTCAGTTAAAAGAAAAAGAGAAAGTGAGCAGCGTGTATTTAGCCCTGTTTTACTGAAAATAACACAGACTGAGGAAGCTTGTGGCTGTTCGAACTCGTAGATCTCTCCCGAGTTGTGATTTCAATCACTGAGTTACCATTACACTCTCCTGTGTTCCTTAGAGAATGTCTTACTATCATGAAAAAAGTTATATTTTCTTTCTCTGGCCCATTTCTTGAAAATAATGCAAAAATCTATATCGAAGGCACTTGCAATGCACTGGATGCTTTTATCTATTTTCATTCTCTCACTAACAAAAAATTGATACCAAATGTAAGTCCATGTATTTATGAAGGCAGTTCCTTCCTGCTCACCTCATTTTGCTGTTTGCTTTTACTGGAAGAAAGGAATAACTGAGAGCAACCTTTACTGCCATAATTGGATTTTTGCCATCAGGTATGGCTTGGTACAATTGTATCCTAGAAGAAATAATGTACATTTTGGGTTTAGTTTTATAGAATCTATTTTCTGTAACCTTAAAGGTCTTAAGTTTTTATCTAGGAATGCATTATATTCAATACTTTCAACTTGCTTGTAACCCGCTGGGGGGCGGGGAAAGGCTAATTTAAGATCTTTCTAATCTTGTCTTCCAACCTTACAGTGAACATACCCATCTGAAATTTACATTTTTAGTAATCGTGAACTTTGCATAAAACTTTTAAAAGTGCTCTTATCTACAAACTGCAGAAACTGAAAGGATAATTTAGTCTCCAAAATCATTACCGAAGCACTATTGTATCCTTTATGTTGTTTAAAGATTTTGTCATTTCTTTTAGAATACAGTTTAAAAAAATCTTTGTTTAAAGCCTGAAATATCATGCATATTGTATTAGATGAAAAGTTAAGGTTTGGGGAAACTATTGATATTACTATTTTATGATTAACAGTCAGGAGCTTGCATTTTATGGAAAACTACTGAGCTGGTCCCAGTTGTGGAAATAAGAGTGAAAGGCTGTTTAAGTAAGAGTCTGAGAGTCAAAACAAGGAAGGGGTAATAGGCATCTTCCCAGTGGCCAGCTGCTTTCTACTGAAAATTCATAACTGGAAATTTAACAGGGTTACCTGGAGCCTTATAAAATTATATTGTGCTCCACTGTTAGAAATGACCTAAAACAGAAAATGTAATTCGAGATAGCAATGCTGAATATACTTTTTCAGGAAAACCTAAATTCTTTGGAAACTAAGTGACAGATAATCCCCAGAAGGAATTATGGTAGATTCTTCTAGTGAAAGCAGTACTTCTCTTAATAGGTATCAAACAATATTCTGTGGATTTGTATTATGTATCTCAAGAGTTTGAATAAAACCCTATTTTCTTTTCCTTTTTTTTCAATCGTCCAGTCCTGACTGATCCCCTTAGAGTTAGACTTGAAGAGCCGACTTGTTATTTGACAATATTCATGTGTCTAAAACATTGCTTTTCAAACTTCAACCTGTACATGTCATACTGTCAAAATGTCGATTCTGATTTACCAGGGACTGGAATTGGACCTGGGATTCAGCATTTCTAAAAATAGGCTGATGTCCACTCTCCTGACCTGTGAACTGAACTTCATGTAGGAAGGCAGGGGAGCCCTGCTACATTCAGCTTGTATTGGTCTCTGGTCTCATTCAGTTCGTCCGCAAATCTTCTGGTTCACCCTCAAACTCTATCCTGTATAGGACAACGTCTCACACATAACTGCATAAATAGGATCCTAGGCCAAACCACCATCATATCCTTCCTAATTACTGTGCTTGATTTCTAGCCTCCTAAATGGCATTTCTCTTTTGAATTGATAAATAAAATTACATGTTTAGGGTATACAACATAATGGCTCTATATTTGTATATATTATGAAATGTTCATCACAATAAGTCCGGTGAACATCCATCAACATACGTAGTTACACATTTTTTTTAATGATGAGAACTTTTAAGATCTACTCTGAGCAACTTTCAAATATACAACACAGTATTAACTATAGTCACCGTGGTATACATTATATCCTTATGATCTCTGTGACTTATTATTTTATAACTGCAAGTTTGCACCCTTTGACTCCCTTCACCCATTTCACCCACCTAACCTTCACCTCTGGTGACTACCAACCTATTCTCTGTATCTGTGAGTTTGTTTGTTTGTTATGTTGGTGGTGTTTTGGTTTGGTTTTGGTTTTAGTTTTTTCTTTTTTTTAAACTCCACATATGAGTGAGATCATGTGGTATTTGTCTTTCTCTGACTTATTTCACTAAGCATAATGCTCTCAAGGTCCATCCACATTGTTTTAAGTGGCAAGATTTCCTTCTTTTTTATGGTTGAATAACATTCCATTATGCATATGTGCGTGTGCAAGTGTGTGTGTGTGTGTGTGTGTGTGTGTGTGTAATCACATTTCTTTATCCATTCATCCATTGATGGACACTTGGGTATTTAAATTGCTTCTATGCTTTAGCTATTGTAAATAACGTTGCAAACAACACCTCTCTTTGATTCTAGCCCTTGCTTTAGTATGTTCTTCATACAAATGGCAGAGAAATCTTTTTTCAAACATAAATAAAATCATAGCAAATGTATTCCTTATTATCCTCCAATTATTAACAAAATAACCTATTAAAAACAAAATCTAAACTCTTTTCCAACTGTAAGACCCTCTGTTATCTGTCCCCATTTCCTTTTCCACATTACCTATTATTTTTTCCTCTGCCTTTTACTACAATCCAGCCATACAGACTGCCCTGTTATTCCTTTAAAATATCAAGTACATTCTCAACTCCGTGCGTTTGCACTTGATGTTCCCTCTTCCTTGGAAATTTGACTCATTAAGTTACATTATTCAAGACTGCTTCAATATCTGCTCTTCAAGAAACCTTCCCCACACCTGTGTAAAATACCTTCTGTTCTAATTATTATGGATGCATATAACTAATCACCAATAATTTTAATGGTTTAAAACAAAAACATTTTTATTCTCACATCTACAGTCTGGACAGGGATTGGTGAAAACAATTCATTTCTGTTCTACTCAACTTGGCTGAGGTGGCTAAAAGGATGGGCACTGGAATCATCTGAGGTCTCAATCATATACATGCCTGATACCTGGACTGAGAAGACTCAACAGCTGGGGTCAGGCATCTGTCTTTCTCTCTTGTAGTAATACCACCTGGTCTCTCTACCATAGTTGCTTCAGGTTAGCCAGACTCCAAAAGCACAGGGAAGGGGGAAAGCCAGGTGGAAGCCAAATGGCTATTTGTGACCTAGCTTTTGAATTTACTCATACGCTGTGATTTCTGCTTTATCCACGTCTGTCAAATGTGGATTTCTGTCTTTATTCACATCTTTCCACTTGTCAACAAGTCACTAAGGATGGTCCATATTCAAGGAGGGGGAATTAAACTTTCACCTTTTGGAGGAAGAATGTCAAAGAATTTGCCAATACTTTGTAAAAAAAAAATCACATCTTCCAACTATTCATCCAGTATCTTGCCTAATTTTTCTTCCTAACACTGCTTAATATATGAAATCACATTCTTCTTTGTACCTCCTATCAGAATGCAAGTCCCAGGAGTGGAGGGGCTTGATCTTCTTTACTGTTGTATTACCAGTGACTCAAAAACTTCTAGGCAAAGAGTAAGCATATACAAGTACTTGTTGAGTTGATTTGTTTATTAAAAAAACCTATTTTCCCTGAAGAACTCAGCTGAATTCCATTTAATGCTATTAATTAATTGATTTAATATATGAAATCTGCTTAGAATACTGCAGCCCACATGGTTTATGCTTAGTTGATACTAGATGTCATTCCAAATAATAGCTCACATTGATGGTGTGCTTAATGCACACCAAATACTTCGTGTGGAGTATTACTCAATCTCAAGAAATATACAAAATGATATTGTTATTATGTCCTTTTTTTCACACAGCTTCTTAGCAGCACTTGAATTTAAAACTAATCTTTCCCAATTCCAAAACACAAGCTTTCAATCTTCCTCTGTGGTGTATTTTGATCATTTATGCTGGCAAAGTGACAAGAAGATGGTTTTGCATTGAAAGAACACAGTGCCTTCTCCTGATTCCTCTATTTCACTTCTTTGAGCCTAATTTTCCCCTTTAGTGAAAGGGCAGTGATAATACCCATTTGAGAGGGGTTCTATAAGTTTCAAATGAACTATCTGTGAGAGTGGCTTGCCGAAATTTTACTGCTAAAGGAATATCATATAATTCTTAATATTTCCATGTGTATCTGGATCATTCCAATAGACACTTTTTATCCTTGTTTATAAATTTTTGTTCCTGGGACATGACTGATGGTACTTGTCTATCTATCCGATAGTGACTTGGACAGTTTAAGAGTTTGATAGAGTTTTGGGGCGCCTTAGTTGGTCAGTCAGTTGAGTGTCTGACTTGAGCTCGTGTCATGATCTCAAGGTTCCTGAGTTTGAGCCCCATGTCTGGCTCTGTGCTGACAGCTTAGAGCCTAGATCCTGTTTCAGATTCTGAGTCTCCCTCTCTCTCTGCCCCTCCCCTGCTTGTGCTCTGTCTCTCTGTCTCTGTCTCTCAAAAATAAAAAATAAACATTAAAAAAAGAGTTTGATAGAATTTTGAAATTAATGAGTAGGGTCCAAAAATCCTGATGTGAAGAATAATCTTAAAATATGTGTGTTGTTTGTATTTATTTGGCACTCAAATGTCTCAAATTATTTCCAAAGTAGATAGGGTGATTGTCGTATAATAACCACTTGGCTTACTTGGCATAGCACCATTTAAGTGGGACGATAGAAAGAGAGGTTCAAAATTCTGGTGTAGAATAGGCACATTCCTAAATGTTTTTAAGCTTCCACTCCCTCCTCTCTAAAATGGAGATCATAATATCAATCTCATGGGCTGATTAAATGGTATAATGTAGGGGCGCCTGGGTGGCGCAGTCGGTTAAGCGTCCGACTTCAGCCAGGTCACGATCTCGCGGTCCGTGAGTTCGAGCCCCGCGTCGGGCTCTGGGCTGATGGCTCAGAGCCTGGAGCCTGTTTCCGATTCTGTGTCTCCCTCTCTCTCTGCCCCTCCCCCGTTCATGCTCTGTCTCTCTCTGTCCCAAAAATAAATAAAAACGTTGAAAAAAAAATGGTATAATGTAAATAGTAGTGTTCTGTAAAATATATGATGACAGTATAAGGAGTCATTGTCCTAAGTCCAGACTCATTTCTACTTGTCTTAGACTGAACGGTACATTGGTGACTCTTAAAAAAACAAAGTCCTAAATGTCCTTTTATTTATGTTTATTGAGCCTTAATTGATAGGCATTTTGAGAATTTCAGGTGTACAACATTGGCGTGATAAATTTACGTATTGCAATGTGATTATTACTATAGTGCTAGTTAACATCTCTATCAAGTCATATAATTATCCCTTTTTTTTGGTGAGAACAGTTAAGATCTAGTCTTAACACCTTTGAAATTTATAATACGGTATTGCTGACTATAATCACTAGGCTGTGCATCAGATCTCCACAGTTTATTTATCTACTAGCTTTAGGTAGGTTCCCTTAAACAACATCATCTCAATTCTCCCACCCCCTCCAACCCCAGATTCTGATAACCAACAATCTACTCTCTGTTTCAAGAGCTCAAATGTTTTAGATTTAATATGTAAGTGATATTATATAGTATTTGTCTTTCTCTGGCTGACTTATTTCACTTAGATAATGCCCTCAAGGTCGATCAATGTTGTTTCAAGTGGCAGGATTTCCTTCTCTATCATGGTTAAATAATATTCCATTTGTGTATATATGCTATAACTACTTTATCCCTTCATTTATTGATGGATATTTGGGTTGTTCCCTTGACCTGGCTATTGTGAATCATGCGGTAATAAACACAGGACTGTAGCTATCTCTTTGATATCCTGTTTTCATTTCCTTTGGATAAATACTCTGAAGTGGGATTGCTGGATCATATGGTAATGCTATTAATTTTTTAGGGGATCTCCACACTCTTTTCCACAGTAGCATAAACAATTTACATTCCCGTTAACAGTGCACAAGGGTTCTCTTTTCTCTACATCCTCACGCTATAACACTTGTTATTAGCTTTTGTCTTCCTGATAATAGCCATTCTAACAGGTGTACCGCGATATCTCGTGGTTTTGACTTGCCTTTCCCTGATGATAGTGTATCTTTTCATGTTCCTTTGGTCCTTTTAGAGATTACTAAAGCCAGATATATTAAAATTACCAAAGAAATGAAATCACGAGGCTTATCATAGGAGACAGATTTTTGCTTCATATTATACAGATGATTGTCTTACATTAGGACATTACCCACAAATGTTGTAACTGATGCATTTCAATCCTTGATTGTTGTTACCAGGTAGAAATAGAGCATGTCCTGCAATGAGTCCATTGTCTCTCAAGTAACACTCTCCAATTCTTCCTTATTGATAGGCGTTTGATTTTGTTTGGAATGGCATTGTGGCCAGCCCCAGGGGAAAATTCGTAATGGATTTTAGCTCATTGTATCATTCCTATTGCTAGATACCTGTTTCTCCCAGTCCATGTATAGCTAGACTTGACCATGAAATAAAATTACAGTCAGAAAGGTACAAGTTGAAGTCCACACTAGGGCTTTTAGGGAGAATGGACTTTCTGATAAGAGCCACATAGATGAGCCACTGCTATAGTCCTTTCCATTCCTTCCTGTTTGAAGTATTGATGTCTTCCTTATATTTGCCACCATGAGAAATAGAGCAATAAAATTGAAATATGTTTTATGTAATAGAATCCTGATATAATTGAGGTTCTCAATAAGTCTACCTACAGATTTCTTAAGTAAACAATAAAAATTCTACGATTAAAGCCACGCTTCATTTGGTTGTTGCTGCGGTAACTAGGAGATGAATGTATCCTGACATCTATTTACACTATTTTAAGCATCTAGGAAAGAATGGTCATAAAGTAAGTCCTTTATTTACTATATTGAAACAATAGCATCTTGAAAGAAGCCATTTTGATTCCAGCAAAAATAGGAACAAAGAGAAACAGCTAAGCTCAACAAACTCCCCACAAATTCTAATTCTCTCAGTTTCAGCAAGCCTAGCAACATCCAGAATGTATCCTTCTCAGAAAAGATACCAGTAAGGTTTCACTAATTACATTTAGTGTGACCAACTGAGGATAAAAAACAATGAAAGAATTTTTAGATTACTGTTCATCATTCCTATTGACTTGGAAATGTTGTACTCTGTTCATTTGTTCTTTAGTCCCTTATTTTGTATGAATTTGCTATTTCATGTTCTGCAAAGGAATTGAAATCATTGACCTGAAAGTTCAAGCCTTCTGGATCCAAGGGGGTGAAAAGTCAGGTGGTAAAGTGACCCAGTAGAAAAGAAAAGTAAAATCCTGTGAGGCCAACTTGGAGAGTTAGCTTTCTGTCATAGGAGCAGTAAGGAGCAACTGCAATATCTTATTCACAGAAAGACCTCATGAGATGTACATTTTAAAGAAACCATTCTGACTGCAGCATAAATAAGATGGGGGAATGTGGGGAGAAAGGGACCTCTCAGTTGTCATTATGTAGGCGGAGATAATGGTAATCTAAATGTGGGCTGGAAAGAACAGACAATGCTTGAAGACAATTAAAGAAAGCAGATATGAACAGACAAGAGTGTGTGTTACATACAGACATGGAGAGAATCAGAGTAGTTACAATGATAAAAGCATGTGGATTTCTGATTTAAGAATACCACACAAAAGACAGAGGAATTGTTTGCTGGGATTGGCAAAGTAGCCCCAAAACTGCAAGGAGGTAACATTCAAAGAGGGAGAAAGGTATAGGACACATTGGTGAACATGTTTAGAATACCATTAACATCGGGATGTCTGTTGATTATGGGTTGAAGACGAAGTAGCCGATGAATTCTCAGAGAGTGAAGGCACAAAAATCTTGAAGGGATAGAAAAGAGAGGAGTTAACTGGAGGAAAATGGAGTTGGAAGGTTGAAGAGAATTTTTTTTTTTTTTTTTTGTGAATAGGATCCAACCTGAACAATAATTATCTTTATTCTCATCCCTTACAAATCATATACTGAAACAAACACATTTGTCATTTTCCTTTTTTTAGACTAATTTGGTGCCATTGCAGGCAATACAAAAAAAAAAAAAAAAAGATGGTCCAAAACGATGAGAATTTCACCCCAGAGGTAGCACTGTCACTCAGAAACCAAAAAGGACCATCTTTAATTTGGAAACAATAGTTGTTGCACAATAGTGCAACACACAGGATTATAATGTTCCTCGTCGCCTCTTCCATAGCAGACATTGCCCAGAGGCTGCTGCTTGCTAACCTGCCTTTCCCTTGGACCATATGTCCTCCAGGAGGAATGAGAAATCTCTAGCATGCAGCTTTCCTTGTCAGGGGGCCTCCTGTCTATTTCATACGTTCACGGAAACCATTTCAGTTTTTGTTTAGCTTGTTGGTGTTGAAGATAGGTCCATTTCTACAAATAAGGAGTCAAATAGCTCATGTGTAGAGCTGTGTATCTGACTTGGAAAACCAACCATATTTGTGGTAGATTTGCCACGTATTCACAACATCTGTTTCCTCTTCTTTCTGCGTACTTACCTGGACTACATCTCCCAGCTTCTCTTGCTGGAAGGTGAGGTCATGTGGGATAGAGAATGTGGACTGAAATGGTACATCTGACTTAAAACCTCCACATGTTTTCCTATATCCATTTTCCTTTCAGCTGACTGGAATGGATACAACCTCCAGGGCAAACTTGGAAGTTACTTGTTGAAGATCATGATGTCACAAGATAAGAGTCTGTGTCCCTGATTCACCACCTGGAGGAGAGCCATCTGACTGTCAGAAATTTCTACCAGTAAGAAATAAATTTCTATTATTTTAGGCCTCTGAAAGTTTAGGGTTTATCTGTAAAAACAATTGGCCAAAATAGTAACAGATATATTACTCACCGTAACAAATGTATATTTATCATGGTACTAATATGTGTTATATATTAATTTACTGAATACCACTCACTATATAACTATTTTATTATTTAATTCTCTTATCAACTCCATGAAGTAGATACTATGCCCATTTTGCCAATGGGGGGAGGGGCTAGGTTTCAGAGTGATTGCCAAACTCGTTCTAAAACTCTACAACTTTCCAAAGGCCATTTAGAAACTGGTAGGTTCTTCACCTAAAACATTATTATGAAGCAGAGTCCAAAAAGGTTTGCCTCTTTCCTGTGATTTCAACTTCATTGCAAAAGTAGTTCTTTATTCCTTTTAAAATGTGAATGTATAAACCAACCAAAGCAGGTATATCTAATACATAATTTACTGTATTATAATTCATAATAGCATTTTAATTACCTGAAAAATTAAATGTTCTAACATGCATAAGAAAGGTCAAATGCTGGAATAGAATCTCATTTAAAATAACACAAAAAGGAAAGTTTCTCTCCTGTTAAAATAAGTCCAAGAGACAGAGGTATGTCACCTAATAAAAACTTCCCAGACATACCTTTTCTTGGTGTAACCTTTTCAAACGAACAGCTCAAAACCAGCCTTTCTTGACCTAAGTGTATATGCTTGAGTACTGCACAATCCTGAATATTCACATTATGGTTCGTTGAAAAGGCAATGGGCTTTGCAACAAGATTGACAACAAAAGGAAAAATGATGAGGAAAATTGCCTTACTTATCTGCTACAGTACTCTTGATTGCCGACTACAATTTTACGGTTCATTATAAGAGGGGAAAAAAGTTTGATCATTAACTTGAATACTTGTATATTGTATTGACACAGAGAATAAGTTGCCTGAAACACTCTCTAATGAAGCCACTGTAATTGTGTGTTTTTAAAGCATCATCAATTTTCATCACTTTTACCCCTGATGGAATTATATGGGGGTAAAATACTTAAAGGTCATCAGACACTGTAGGACGTGAACCAAATGTAGAAAAAGCGAGGATGTTAAAATTCCACGGGGGTGACACAAGCTATTTTCTGAGTTATCGCTTGATAAAGCATGAGATTTGACTGGGTAATTGAGGCAAATGGTATCACTGTTATAGATGTCACGATAGATCAGATTGGGTCACAGAACATAACAACTTTAATCGTCCTTTAACATAAGAGAATACCACTCCAAGGTACTGTGGGGATGCCCTATTTAAAACTGTATTTCCCTATTCTACTAAATAATCCTAACCTTCAGATCTCCAAGGGACACCTCCCTGCTCAAAAGACTTTAGAAGCTCCTCATTATTTAGAACTGTACTGTTCAATACTGTAGCAACTAGCCACATGTGATCATTTAATTTAAATAAGTAAAAATTTAGAAAATTCAGGTCTCAGTCACAATAGCCACATTTTAAGTATTCAGTGCTTTAGAGGGCTAGTGGCTAACACATTAGACAGTGCAACTCTACAACATTTGCATCAACTCAGAAAGTTTTATTTGATAGCTTGCATCTAGAACTAGACTATCAGATAGCCACTCACCACAGTGGATAAGGAACACATCAAATTTTGCTAGTCCAAATTGAAATGTGCTATAAATGTATAACACACAGTTTGTAAGATACTTCAAAAAGAATGGAGAAAGGGAGAGAGAGAGACAGAGAAAGCCCATGCACGAGGGTCAGAGCGAGAGGGTCAGGAAAGAATCCTAAGTGGGTTCTGCACTGTCAGCACAGAGCCCGATGTGGGGCTTGATCTCACAAACCTGTGAGATCGAGATCATGACCATTTAACCTACTGAACTACCTAGGCACCCCAAATTTAAGTAAAATTTAAATGATGCAGTATTTTGATAGGCTCAGGGCAAAGAAAGGCTGTTTGCAAAGGTATAACCTCAAGCCTGAGGTTAATGCAGACATTTATGGTACCTTTGCAAACTACAAAGTCAAGACAAATGCAGAATGTATTTAAAAAAAGAAAAACAAAAAACAAATCCTTCGATGAAATTCTGCAGCCCCTTTGGAAATTGAGGCTGCTTCTCTTGTCAAGGTGACTCGGTCTAGTCAAGGGTGCTCCATTCTTATTAATATGATTCATGTTATGACTTTTGTAAATACAAAAAACAATTTTTACAAGCTAATAGTAGAACAAAGTTCATACTTCTCAACCTCATGTTAAAGTCCACCTATGGTCTGACTCTCTCATTCCCAGTAATATCCCTTACTATATTCTTCATTGTATATGCTATGATTATGCAAAAATGTTCTTGGTATAGGACTTGTTCTTGCCATGTCGTTGATTCATACATATCATCCTTGTCCCAGAATGTTCATCCCACTCCTTGTCTTGAAATATTTTAAGGTTCACTTTAAATATTACAGCTGCTGGGATGCCTGGGTGGCTCAGTCAGTTGAGCGTCCAACTTTGGCTCAGGTCATGATCTCGGGGTCTGTGAGTTCGAGCCCCACATCGGTCTCTGTAGTGACAGCTCAGAGCCTGGATCCTGCTTCAGATTCTGTGTCTCCCTCTCTCTCTGTCCCTCCCCCACTCATGCTCTGTCTCTCTCTCTCTCTCTCTGTCAAAAATAAATACCATTAAAAAAATTCAAAAAAAATTCAAAAAAATATCACAGCTGCAGCTGCTGCTGCTTTTCCTTCTCCTTCTCCCTCCTTCTCCTCCTCCTCCCCCTCCTTCTCCTTCTTTTTTAAAAATTTAAATTCTAGTTAGTTAACATATAGTGTAGTATTGGTTTTAGGAGTAGAATTTAGTGATTCATCACTTACATATAACACCCAGTATTCATCCCCACAAGTGCTGTTCTTAATACCCATCACACATTTAGCCCCTCCCTGCCCACCTCCCTCCATCAACCAGTAGTTTGTTCTCTTTATTTAAGAGTCTCTTATGGTTTGCCTCCCTCTCTGTTTTTATCTCATTTTATTTTTCTTTCTCTTCCCCTATGTTAACCTGTTTTGTTTTATGACAGCTTCTTCTAAAAGCTTTCCAGAATTAACCTGCTATGTTCAAGGACGCATTAAAGAAATATCCCAGAACACTTGATCTTGACTTTCATTGGGCAAATGTTGGACACACTTTCCATTCTGTGCTACACTCAGCTCTTTCCAGCTCCTGGAAAGGAGGGGCCATGCTCTGACTTTATATCCCATTTAAAACAGTATATTTCACATGGTAAGGTTGCAAAAATATCTGATGGATGAATATTTATTCTTCTATAAAAAATGTAATCATATTAGTAATGAAACAAAACATTCTGCATAGATTAGGCTGAGACAGATACTGGGATCTGAAGATTTCATATCCTGCCTTATGAATGCCTTTAGCTGTTTGGGTGCCTCACACTCACATTTCAATTTGCCTGTGTAGAACACACACACACACACACACACACACACACACAGTCTAAATCTGTACATACTGGAGAGGGAGAAAGGAAAAAAAGTATCATTTGATCGGTGCTTTAGAGACTTAGTTCAGAGTGAAAACATCTGCATGGCTCCTACTAAACCACCCTGTGTATGTCTAATTTGGGAACAGCATCCAGTAACCAACATCCCTACTAACATCACATTGACTCAGAAGAAGTCTCTTCATTCATTCATCCATTCATCCATTCACTCATTTTTCCATATATATATTTCATGCCAAACACTGCTAGACAATAGATGTATATAATGGAAAAGTATTAATCACATTTTGTAGGCCATTTATAACCATGATTTGGAAGTCAGAACACAAGGTAGTATTCTTTGAGAAGCTGTTGTAAAATCATCTAACTACTACCCTGTTACAGTATCAGAAACCCTAATTTTTCTCAGCAATAATGTATCATATATAAGATATATATAATGAACCTTCCCAAAACTATTGGCCCAAAACCTAACAATCGTTTGTTTTTCTCACAAGTTTACACTTTGAATAAGGACAATGAGGCAGTTTGTTTCATATGGCATCATCTTGGGTGACTGTCACCCAGGAAATCCAGTTTCAAGATGCTGGTTGGTCTTGGTGTTGTCTGCTGGGAGCTCTGCAGAGCTTCTCGCTGAGGGCCTGGTTTCTCCTCCACGTGGCTTTGCCAGCGGCTGCTTGGGTTTCACACAGCATGGAAGTCCCGGGGTAGCTGACTTTTTACATGGAGGCTGATTTTCCTCAAAGTGTTGCAGCAGAACAAAGCTGAGACTGGCATGCTTCTGAATTGGCCTCTGAAGTCACCAGATGCCACTGCCATTAAATTCTATTGGTCAGTCAAATCCCAGACTCTTAGGGTGGGGACTTTTCCTCCAACACTCAGGGGGTGGAGTAGCAAAATATGTTCAGCCATCTTTAATTTACCACAGAGTGAGACAGATATTTAACAATGAACTAAATACACTTGGAATAAGTACCACTAAGAAAAAGTATCTCATGCTGTGAGAACATAAAACAGAGGGAGGTAATTAGGAAAGGACCTCCTAAGGAAGTAATATTAAAGATGAGACAGACTCCATGTCTGAGTGCTACGTAAAATGCAACAAGGTAGTAATTAGAAAGTAGGTGGAATAATTAGGCAAAAGAAATGAGGTAAAAATAATAAGGGCTAGTCTTAATTATTTGCTTTCCCACCACTAGGCACTGCTTCCAGACTTTGCATGCATTATCTCATTTAACACTCACAAAAATCCTAGGCTGTAAGTAATCATAGTCCCATTTTACACATGCTGAGAAATGGAGTTCCCCAAGATTACACAGCTAGTGAGTGGCAGAGGCAGGGTTTTAGAGTCTAGGTGTGTTGCAGAAATTTGAGACTATGGGAAGTCTTGTATCAAAGGCTGTCACAGTGAGGGGCCATGAATAGCTTGGAAATTCCAATGGGGGAGCTGGCACCTGAAGAGAAAGTTAGGCCGAAAGTGAGGGTGAGCAAACGCCAAAGACGAACTTTATCTCCAGCACCCCTGCCTCTGGTGGAGGGTTGTAATTTTCTCTCACAGCAGAGTTTTAGGAGGAGATTGAAAAATAACAGCTGGACTCCTATTTTTAAGAAGGGAAGGGGAGTCATTTCCTTTGATCTGGCTCCATTTCCCCTTTCAGATTTTCTTAAAGCCCAGAAAGACCCTAACTACCTCTCTCCCCAGGTACTGTGGAAATGGATACTCTTCTTTAGAATAGGACAGGATTTGCTAACTAAGTAATATTCCTTCAAATAAACCTCGAAAGGTCTCAGTTGCTGTGTGCAGGTTTCCACAGGCCTGGTGACAGTACAGTGAATGCATCACCTGAGTGACGTGGTTCTTATGATCTACAGATGTAATACTTCATTTGGACCAGGGAGATTCACTATCAGGTCTGTGTTGCTTTGATGATGTATTAGTTGGTAAAATAAGGTTTGCTGTCAAAAACTCATTCCAGGGAACTGAAAGTTTGGCTGGGGGAAAAATTTCATTTCAGGCTTTAAAAAAATACATTTTTCATTTGAGTGGAGGGAAAGATGACATGGCTAGAGTCAAAAGGCTTGAGGGCCTTGTGAACCCTGGTGGAAAACACATCTTTCAATACAGACAACTCAGGGGAAAGGTAAGGGCCAAATCAATGAAGCCAGAAACTTTCTGTTTTGTAGGAGCCAGTCATGTACAATTGTAGAATGGTACAACATGGGGGACTTCTGTAACTTCCCAGGGCTACATCCTTGAGAGAGGCCAGGCTATAAACACTATTCTGGTAGGTGTTTCCAGAGACTAAGTTTTCATAATAAACATCTGGAATTAGGGTTTTGTACATGGGCTAGAGATGCCTTATTATTTAGCATATCCCTATTTATGGATGCTTTAACAACTGTTGTTTTATAGAGGGTGATAATGTATTCTGAAATGATCTTTAATACTGATATTTCAAAATCTGTTCTTAAATATGTGTGTGTCACCTAAAATTAAAAAAAAAAAAAAACTGTCTTCCAACATTTTATTTGCTTTCAGATGTGCTGACTAATCTGGGGACTCAATTATTCTTATCGCTAAATTCAGCTTTGAGACCCACCTACTTTTAACTTCTACCTGAGCGTAAAATGTTCATGGTAATGTGAAAGGTTAATAATAGGGATTCAGAGGAAATAAGTAGCTAAAAACAAAACAAAACCCATAAAGAAACAAAACACAACAAAAACTTTTAGGGAGCCAAATGAAAGAACTATTCCTTTTAGGTAAAACAAGCAGATTGTTAGGAAATTCTGAAGTTTTAGAGTTGGGATCTGAATTTGGTAATGGTGGGACTTTTTTACTTGTCTAGAAGCTATAGGAGAAAAAAAGACTATCTATTGATAATTGAAGTGAATGTTCCTTCTTTTTTTTTTTTTTAAGGTTATTTATTTATTTTGACAGAGAGAGCACAGGGGAAGGGCAGAGAGAGAGAGAGGGAGAGGGAGAATCCCAAGTAGGCTCTGCACTGTCAGCAAGGACACTGTGCAGGGCTCGATCTCACAAACCATGAGATCATGACCTGAGGTGAAATCAAGAGTCATATGCTCAACAACGTGAGCCACCCAGGAGCCCCAAGGTGAAAGTTACTTCTTGATACTAAGAATCATTTAATACAAAACTGTCAGACTAAAACAAAAGGGGCAAACAGTGAATATAAAACCAAAATGGTTACTTTTATCCTTTGTTTTCTCTGTTTTAAATACAATGGAGATACGAAATACAATGTTACTTCATTTTCTAATGTTAGAGAATAATCAGTGTTTTCAAATTTTGTATGGATCAATCTGTTCTAATTAATTAGAACATGTAATTATACATGCATGGCTCCAACATATCTTGGTATGGGGCTAGAATGGAGTGAGTTAAGGTGTATTGGAAAGAATGATCCAGCTAATTATCTAAAGATGGATATGAAGAAAATTCATATAAACTCAATAGTTACTTTGAAATAAGTTCATGTATTAATATTAGTTTAGGCCTCAGAGTAACTTTTCAACTAATGAACTCATAAACAGTAATTTTATTGTCAAATAAAAATTGCAATTGTTCATAGAGCTATTCACCACTTCTTTGTCATAAGAAAATATAGCCTTGGGAGAAGACTTTTAAATATATGAAACAGTATTATACTTCAAAATTTCCCTTTTAATTGAAATATACTTTTGCTTTATTTAAAATTCGTAGGATTTTTCTAAAGTATTTTTGAAGGAAAGACCCAAGAGAGTTTATTATACTGTATCACATTTTTTAAAAATGTCAGTGTGATGGATATTTTAATTATTTAGTATTTATTTTTTGATGAGTTTAGAATTGGTGAGTTGTTACCTGAGAAATTGACAATGATGGATTAAAATTGATTAATATTAATGATGATGATGATGATAACAATAATAATTAGGTATTGTTTTTTAAAAGACCCTAAAATTCATTTGTGTTTAAATTGCCAAGCCAAATCTTAATAGCAAAGCTAAGATAAAGGAAATGCAGGATGGATGGATGTATGGATGGGTGGATAGATGGATGGATAGATTCTTTTTTTTAAAGCAGGAGAGAATGTGAGAATTTAATACATCAGAAGTCTTATAATTAAATACAAGTGTAGTGAGGTTGTAGGGAAATATTTTTAAATTTAAAATATGGAAGGATTAAAGGAGTATTTGAGTGCACTGGAGACCCCAGTATGTAGAGACACAGGAGTCTGGAAAGACATTGTCATGGACAAAATGAGAAACTCTGGGACATCCTCTCATCTGGGAAATGAATTTTGAGTGACATGAAAAAGAGGGGATAAATAAGTCAGGGTGGCTTATGTTGAAATAATCAGGGAATATTTGAGTGGAATTTTTACAAAATGATATAGAGAAGTACTTAAAATTCCAGACCTAAAGCTGGATCTGTGTATTGCCCAACAGAGCCGTGTGTGTGTGTCTTAAACTCTTCAGCTAAGATTAATGTCACCAATGGTGTTGCAATTGACATCTATCATTAAGACAGTTGGTGTCACCTTACCAGATGCCTGGAGAAGTAGGCACAGGGTCGGGATGCATTCTTCAATGTGAGGACAGTACAGAAAGTTATAGGTGCTTAATAATAAAACAATATAGAGTATACTTCAAAGAGAAGTATTTGCCTGTCCTATATGCACCTTTACCAATTTGATCATTAGCTTAAGGAAGAAAGTTTTATGCCTTGCTGTTTCCCAGCAACCTTCTGGGAATATTAAGACAGATTTTAGGACGCCTGGGTGGCTCAGTTGGTTAAGCCTCCAACATCGGTTCAGGTCATGATTTCACGGTTAGTGAGTTTGAGCTCCGCATTGGGCTCTGTGCTGGCAGCTCAGAGCCTGGAGCCTGCTTCAGATTCTGTGTCTCCCTCTCTTTATCCCTCCCTCATTCATGCTGTCTCTCTGTCTCTCTCAGACATAAATAAACATTAAAAAATTTAAGAATGATTTTAGGTGGTATGTTAGAGACATCTATTTTTGTTTTTATTTAAAAAAAAATTTTAAATATTTATTTAGTTTTGAGAGAGAGAGAGACAGAGCACAAGAACGGGTGGGGCAGAGAGAGAGAGAGAGACCCAGATTCTGAGGCAAGCTCCAGGCCCTGACTTGTCAGCATAGAGCCCAACATGGGGCTCGAACTCATGCTCAAACTCACTAACCGTGAGATCATGACCTGAACCGAAGTTGGAGGCTTAACCAACTGAGCTGCCCAGGCACTCCTAGAGACATCTGTTTTTAAACTGATTCATTTGTTTTTCACATATATTAGAAAAATACATGACCAGGTTATGAAACTCATGATTTTACAAGCATTGTTGCTTAAGATAAGGTCAAATCAATATTTAAGTAAATTTAGGAAAAAATAGTGTATCTGTATTCATTAAAAATGGTGAGGGAGCTCACAGATTTAGAAAATCAGTCAAGAGTTTAAGTGAAAGACTGAGAATGGAGAACTCCTGCTTCTGTATCTTTCCTCCTCCAGCCTTTTATGTCTCTGATACATTCTAGAGTCCATGATTCTGTCCTCATTCTCTCTCTCACAACTGACCACATAATTTGTGAGACAAAGTACAAAATGGAAATCCAAGGTTCCCTGTATAAAAATTATAAAGAATGCCAGGTGGTGGTAATAGAGCATTAAATCAAGGGTGGGGTGCTTGAGTAGAAGGCCCACTCTAACTGCATAGGTCACACACCCAGGAAGCCGGCTCTACTCCCTCCCCATGTATAGACAAAGGTTAAGTTGGGATCTGCCCAAATTAGATACTAGCCTTTGCTGCAGGAATTCTGACATGCGTGGTCAGAAAAGCTGTGGAGGCATGTGCGTTTGTGAATGTGTGTGTGTACGTGTGTGTGTTTGATGGGGGCAGGAGGTGTTGTTTCCCATGAAAAGTCAGAGTGAATATAACACAACTCCAAAAAAGTCAAACATCAAAACTTTCTTTCTTGTTCCATATGTAATTCTGTGAATTATAGAAACTGGGGTCCAAAATGGCCACCTTTGGAAGATCTTAAGACTGAATATTGCTCCTTGCTGTGAAACCTCCTATTACATATAGAGAATCAATTTCCCAAGTTACTCTTTTCTAGGTTAACTTGGGATTCTCAGATCATCACTGCTGGGAAGATGGGCATTTCAGCCTCAGTGCACAAGATGGGAGATAATATATTACAATTGGTTTCCTCTCCAAGCTCATTTAATCTCAGATCTCATCAAAGCTGCAGAAATCAGAATGTTCTCTCAGTCTCTCTCTCTCTCTCTCCCCCTCTCTCTCCCTCTCATTCTGTCTCTCTCACACACACATACACACACGACCTCACACCTATCTCTGCCCCTCAATTCACATTTTGCCTTCAGGTCTCAGCTTAGAGGACATCTCTCTATTTTGCATTTCTGAAACCCAAGTGTCTTGGTCCTGCACTGTGTGCCATGCTACTTTGTTCTCCTCTATGATTTTCCCTAGAACATCACTTGCTGTGTTGAAGTTCCTTTTCTGTTTTCCTCCAGATAATGAGATCTGTGAAGGCAAGACTCTCATTTTCTGTAGTCTGTCAAAGTTCCTGGCATATAACATGTACTTCATACATAATAGTGAATGAATGATTGAGTGATTTAATCCATCAATTAAAATATACGTGTGGGGTGCCTGGATGGCTCAGTTGGTTAAGCATCCAACTTGGGCTCAAGTCATGATCTCGCAGTTCATGGGTTCAAGCCCCACGTCAGGCTCTGTCCTGACAGCTCAGAGTCTGGAGACTGCCTCTCTCTCTGTGTCTCCCTCTCTCTCTCTGCTCCTCCCCCACTCATGCTCGCTCACTCTCTCTCTCTCAAAAAAAAATAAAAAATTAAAAAATATATACATGAGAGGTGAGAGCATTAAGAATGTCTACAAAAAGATACAGATCAAATGACCTAAACCATATTTTTACTGTTTATGACTCTTACATTGTGGTTTCCACAGGGATGTTTAGGCATTTATAAGTATCTTCATCCTTATATTTTAGATTCATGCTGTACTTTCCACATAAAGGATTGCTTTTTAAAATATTTTCAATATTAATTTTATGTCATCTCAGAATAGATTTCATATTGAATACCTGTGCATACCAAACCAATAGTTTTATTGAAATTTTCACAATAAATGTACATTTATTGTAGTTCTTAAGTAACATTTTTCAAAATCACCAATATTTTCCTTTAAATATACAAACCATGTTTGTGGTCCCTTGTTGTCATGTATAAACCAACTCTTGTACCCCATGTAAACAAAGTTTTAATTTGTGTAATGTCCTTTAATAATAATGGGGACGTATGGTAATTCATGTGGTAAATAATTTCTGGTTGCTTAAGTATAAGTCATGATGAACTTCAAAAATCCAGTCTTTTTGACCTTCCAACTGTAGAGTTTATTGGCTTTGATGTTAGATGCCTATGGTTGTTACAAAATACCCATTCTTGAGACTCTTAATTCTGTACTTGGATTTAAGTATTAGCTGTAGATAAATTAATAATCCAATGGGTCTATCGCTTATGCATATAAAATTCATATATCGTGTATGATTATATTTTGGGGTTCATGTGGAAAGCCCAATACATTTTCATCCATCTTATAGAAGTATTCAATCATTAAGAAATGTTGCAATAATAATATGGGATAATGGTTTAAGAAATCTATGAGCCACATGCACATCAGGTGGATAAATTAAGCCTTGCAGAAAGATATTTATGTCTGTGATGTATCCTGTCAAAAGGCTTTGGAAGATCTGACAAGGCGATGGACAATTTAAATTTAAATCTCTTGGTGAAAAAAATGTATAAAAATAACTGGGATTCATCACAAATGTTGTCTTCCTACATGGAAAGTACGGGACTGGAATTGCTGTAATAAGAATAAAAGTGAGTTCTGTTCCTAAGTGGGAATAAACAGGGACTGATAGTAGGTGATATGTGACTTCCTTTGGATCTGTACAATTCATTTCACTCATCTTTTCTACATCAATAGTTAAACTTTATTATAAGAGATAAAATAAATACTTAACCTTAGTACACATATTTTGTTTGCTACTTCCTCTCCACTCCAGTGTTGGTATTGGACACAAAATGTATTTCCTCAAAGACCATCCTTTATATAACAAGAGCAAACAGAGACCTTTTGAGTTTGAGCAAAGAGAAGCATAGAGTTACAAATCTAGTGCCTTTATATCAGAAAACCTTTCTCACATGTTGGCACCATCATGATCAAACTCTAACACTTTCCCTGATAACTTCTATTTTTTTTAAGAATTCATTTTTTAGAGTAGTTTTAGCTTTACAACAAAATTGAGAGAGAGATACAGAGATTTCTGATATATCCTGTGCCCCAACAGATGCAAAGTCCCCCATTACCAATATCACTTACCATAAAGATAGCCTTTTTTTAAAAATCAAAGATGAACTTACAATAAAGTTCTAATTTACCTTAAGCGTTCATTCTTGGTGTTGGGTTTAGAAAAATCATAATGACATATATGCATCACTATAATACCATACCGAGAATTTTTACTGCTCTAAAAATTCTCTCTGCTCTGCCTGTTCATCCCTCCCCCACCTCCACCCCTGGTAACCCCTGCTGTATTTATTGTCTCCATATTTCATCTTTGCCAGGATATCATCTAATTGAAATCACTTAGTACGTAGACTTTTCAGATTGGCCCTTTCACTTAGTGATATGAATTTAAGATTCACCATGTGTTTTCATAAATTGAGGACTCGTTTCTTTTTGGTGCTGAATAACAATACGTCATCTGGATGTACCACAGTTTATTTACCCATTTACCTATGGAAAGACACGCTGATGCTTCCAAATTCTGACAATTATGAATAAATCTGTTATAAAATTTGGTGTGCAGGTTTATATATGGACATAAGGCTTTTTTAATTTTAATTTTAATTTTTAATTCATTTTTACTTTTTATTTAAATTCCAGTTATTTTAATTCATTTGGGTAAATGCCAAAGAGTGCAATTGCTAAATCTTATAAGAGTGTGTTTAGTTTTACCAGAAACTGACAGGTTGTCTTTCAAACTGGCTGTACCATTCTGCATCCCCAAAAGCAGTGTATCAGTTCTTGCTGGCCCGCATCCTCACCAGAATTTGTTGTTGTCACTGTTCCAGATTTTCACCATTCTCATCAGTTTGTAGTGGTATCTCGTTGTTGTAATCTGCATTTCTCCGATGACTTAAGCTACAGAACATCTTTTAATATGCTTACCTGCTATCTGCATATCTTTTTTGTTGAGGTGTCTACTAAGGTCTTTGGCCCATTTGTTAATCGGGTTGTGTTCTTATATATCAGGTTTGTTAATGGGGTTGTGTTCTTTATATATTCTGGATGACAGTCTTGTTTCATATGTGACCTTGTAACAAAAGTTTTCTCCTATTCTGTGGCTCGTCTTCTACTTCTCTTAAATTGTCTTCTGCAGAGCAGAAGTTTGTGATTTTTACAAAGTCCAGCTTATTATTTGTTCTGTGGATTGTGTCTTTGGTGTTGTGTCTAAAAAGGCATCACCATACCCAAGGTCATATAGGTATTCTCCTACGTTATCTTTGAGTTATATAGTTTTGCATTTTATACTTGGGCCTATGATCCATTTTATGTTGATATTTGTGAAGAGGTTATGTTTTGTGTCAAGGTTCATCTTCTGCTTTTGGATATCTAATCATTCAGAAACCATTGGTTGAAGAGACTATCGTTGTTCCCTTATGTTGTCTTTGCTCTTTTTTCAAAGATCAGTTGGCTGTATTTTAGGGGATCTATTTCTGGGCTCTCTTTTCAGTTCCAGTGATCTATTGGCTCCTCTTCTGCGAATACCCCACTGTCTTGATGACTGTAGCTTTACCGTAAGTCTGGAAGTTGGGCAACATCAGTCTCCCAACTTTGCTTTTCTCCTTCAATATACTGTTAGCTATTCCGGGTCTTTTGCTTCTCCCTATTGCATCCTTAAATCAAATAATCCTCCCAGCTTTATGAAGAAGTATTCCTATGATTCTCAGAAAACTAGGGCTTCAACTGTTAAATAACTTGCCTAAGGTCACAAAGGTAATATGTTTTGAAATGAAAATTCACTTGTGGGTATTCTAGTTCTGAAATCCATTTGCATTTTTAATGCTTGTTTAAAGAACAGTACTAGTATTTCAAAACCAAGGCACTGGAAGGAAATACACTGATGTTTGTGTTTATGTATTTGCTACTCAGAAAATGAAGATTAAAATAAGCTATTAGAAGAAATCTAATAAGAAAGATTAAGTCAAAGGATCAACAGTGGAGGATTGTGTTATCAATAATTCCTCTACCTTTCTGTCATTTTTGAATCATACCAGCATTAAGAAATTAGTTCAAAGATGAATTTATCTGAGGGGACTATATATAAACGTTCCCAGCACCCCCACCCTACTTTCCTGTTCAAGACACACACACATATGTCATAAATTCTATGTAAACAAAATAATTCTACTATATAAACTTAGCATTCCTGGAAGAAGGTGTATACTGAAAAGAACTGAGCTTTCCTAAAATTTATATGACTGTCATGACCCATAAAATACTTGTTGGTATAACTTACAAACTTGTGAAAAATAAAGATTAAAAATTAAAAGTTCAAGTTCAGGTATGATGAATATGAGTGTCAGGAAATGTGCCCTGTTAATATTGGGTAATACATTAACACTGGGCTGGAATCTCTGCTTCTGTTTCCTCACAGACTCATGTGGTTTTTGAAAGAACAACTTATTCAGAAAAAGAGGCTGACAGCCTTGAATTACAGTCTCTAGTAAAGTTTGGTTGCCAACTACCACATTAATATCACGAACTCTTTAGAAACAAAGCCCACAAGTTTCTTTTCTTTTCTTTTTTTCTTCTTTTATTTTCTTTCTTTCTGTTTCTTTGTTTTTGTTTTTTTTTTTTTTTTTGAGAGAGAGAGAGAGAGAGAGTGCATGCAAGCAGGGGAGGGGGAAAGAGAGAGAGGGAGAAAGAAAATCCTAAGCAGGCTCCATGCCTAGCACAGAGCCTGACCCAGGGCTCAATTTCCTTATCATGAGATGATGACCTGAGCCAAAATCAAGAGTTGGGACCTTAACTAATTAAGCCACCCAGGTACCCCTAACCATACATTTCTGCTTGGACATTTGGAGTCTATAAAATAATTGGTAATGATATTTACTAGTTAAAACCTTGGATTTTAAGAGCAAAACAGACAGACATAATTTATTTACTTGTATTTATTTTTAAGGTTTATTTATTGAGAGAGAGAGAGAATTCCAAGCCTGATGTGGGGCTCAAGCCCACAAACTATGAGATCACGATCTGAGCTGAAACCAAGAGCCAAACACTCAACTGACTGAGCCACCAGGCACCTGATAGACTGACATGATTTAAATCTGAGGTATGTTCTTTATTAGCTGTGTGATTTGGGGCAAGTTAACAAACTTCATTGACATCTGTAACATGTGATGAAAAAGTTTCTTTTTCATAATTGTTTGATGCATTAGAAGAGGATGATTCAGATAAAGTGAATATGCTCATAATACAGCATATAGTAAGCGCATAAAGCATATTGGGTATCTCTACTATTAGCTGTTAAACAATAAAAATTGTTTCAAATGAGTGTTGTCTCAAAGCTGATCATTGAGGTTCATGTAGTAAGAAGCTAATTGTAATTAGAGCATATTGTGCATTCATTTTAACATTTTAATATTTGAAAACATTATATGCTATTTAAAAACTGTCTTGATTGTCAACAGCCAACTTGAAAACAAAAGTTTTTGAAACTGAATTGTCAGAGATAGTATAGACAGTTTAAGAATGTTTCTATCCTCTCTTCATTCTATTTAATACATTAATATAACCTGTATGGGTTGATCTAAGGACTAAGGACACTCAAACTACCTTTGCATTTACCAAAAATACAGTCAGAATTTGCTCTCTCAAGGCCAATCTGTGAATGGAGTCAGTGTGAAGGGAGGGACAGTGAAACATTTGATCAAACCATTGATCGCTTTCTAAAAAAATATATATGTGGCCTACAATGTTCACTTTTTCATTTCATTGTGATACTGCTGGAAATTGTGAAGAAACTCATCCTCTGTCTTCTTTAGCCAATGAATCTACTTATTTCTGTGTGCAGTCCTAGGCACTCTGAGACTAAATGATGCCTTCTGAAAAATAGGAATGAGAAGCACTGCCTCAAATTTAAGCTTCCTACTTAAGCTATAGTGAGTACCATGTATTGATTGCTTTGAATTATTGCCAGGTCATCAAGGAATATACTAATATATAAGAACATGTGAGATATGAGTTATTCTAAAAACTATCAGATTAACAAAAGAAAATCCAGATGGTTTCTATTCAATACTGGTGAAGGTATTTTAAGGAAAGTAACCTTCTACTGCATCACCTATTTTTCCCTTTGTCTAGTAGCCTGGCTTTATGTTGATTTTTCTTAAGAGTAAGGCAGCATCTCTTTTGAAACATTCCCAGAAAATTTATACTCTTATCTTATTGACCCACATTTTCTTAGAACCTCCATTCTTGAACCAGTAATTGGCAAGGGTAATAGAAGTGTGATAATTAATCTAAGCACATCAGAATTCTCTTGGAACTGGGATCAATCCCACCCAAATGATATGGTTGATACAAATTGGGAACTGGTTGAAAGGATGCTGGGGGAGTCAACTCTACAATATCCACCACTTGTAGTAGACAGTGTCTTGGTGTTTGCCTACCTCTTCCTTTTTGAATTTATCCATCCTGGTCTCACCCACATGATGTTATTGGGTAGCTGAGGGCAGATCCCCTAGCCACAGTTAATTGATTTAGAAATGGACAGCTTTATCCCTGCTTTAAGCACTCAAAATCTCTTCCTTGCAAATTGGGAATGAAGGCAAAGAGACTAGTCTCCCACTTGGATGCTCTCTTGAAGAAGTCAGATAAAAATTTAGCAGCTGAGGGGCGCCTGGGTGGCGCAGTCGGTTAAGCGTCCGACTTCAGCCAGGTCACGATCTCGCGGTCCGTGAGTTCGAGCCCCGCGTCAGGCTCTGGGCTGATGGCTCAGAGCCTGGAGCCTGTTTCCGATTCTGTGTCTCCCTCTCTCTCTGCCCCTCCCCCGTTCATGCTCTGTCTCTCTCTGTCCCAAAAATAAATAAACGTTGAAAAAAAGAATTAAAAAAAAAATTTAGCAGCTGAAGCCAGTAGCCACTCTTTGAACTAGGTAGCAGAGAAAGCTACTATTCAGTAAGACAAAAGAATGAATCATGTGTAAAAAGAAATAATACAGAAAGTGCACAAAAAAAACCCACAAAAATACACAAAATTCCATGATTCTTAAAAGCACTCCAGTTCCTTACTGTAGTCATTTCTAAGGCCAACCCAATATCCTTATTGTAAATCTCCCTTCTTGCTTAAACTAAATTCAGCTGAGTTTTCACTGTTTGATAGCAAAAGTATGCTAAGGAAAACAGACATCCTTTGCTTAGATAACAAGCATCCTTTTCTTTCCTACAAATTACACTTTTTCCATACACATACACAGACACAGAGACACTCAGACACACACACACACACACACCCCCCACACACACACACCCCACACACATACTGTTTTCAAAGTATATGGGAAGTAATTTTTTGCAGGGGATAGAAAGCTTAGAATTCTAGAATGCAAATTAGTGACTTGAGGGTTTTATTTTTCTTGGGATGAGGTAGAGAATATAGGACTCAATAAAGTGAAAGCCTTTTTAAAAATACTGATAATGAGATAGGTTTTGGTATGATCATAAGAGAAGACAGAATTTGGAGAAAGCAGACAATGATATTAAAGTAAGAAATTGTGTCCATCTATAAAATCTTTATAAAAACTTAATTTCATAGTGAGACATGCTTTTTTTCTGCCTCTGTCCTGAGGTCAGACTTAACTCCTGGGTTTGCTTTGCAGAAGAACTTGTGGCTTCCCCACATCATTCCATTCTCCAAAAGGGTCACAACAACTGGGAGAAGACGGTGAGAGTTATTCACATTACAGACCACTAATATATAATCAGCAATATGTTGTGAGTGAATGATCAAAGGAGATCAAGTTGATAAACACTAAATCTCATATTCTAATTTTGATGTGGTAGGAAAATTTTTCTTGTGCTTTTAAGTACCAATCCTATACTTCTATTTATAGAACATAAAATTGCCATAATTTAAACTTAGAATCATTTACACTAGAATATTTTATTTCTCTTCAATTAAAAAAATAAATCCAAGTTAATGTATAGTGTAATAATAATTTCAGGAGTAGAACTGAGTGATTCATCACTTACATATAATACCCAGTACTCATCCCAACAAGTGCCCTCCTTAATGCCCATCACCCATGTAGCCTATCCCCCACCCAACATCCCTCCAGCAGCCTCAGTTTGTTCTCTGTGTTTGAGACTTATGTTTGCCTCCCTGTTTTTATCTTATTTTTCCTTCCTTTCCCCTATGTTCATCTTTTGCTTCTTAAATTCCACATTTGAGTGAAATAATGTATTTTGTCTTTCTCTAACTGACTAATTTCCCTTAGCATAATACCCTCTAGTTCCACCCACGTAGTTGCAAATGCAAGATTTCATTCTTTTTGATTGGCAAGTATTATTCTACTATATATATATATATATATATATATATATATATATATATATATACACCACATCTTCTTTATCCATTCATCAGTTGATCAACATTTGGGTTCTTTCCATAATTTGGCTATTGTTGATAGTACTGCTATAAACATTGGGGCATGTGCCCCTTTGAATCAGCATTTTTGTATTCTTTGGATAAATAACTGGCAGTGCAATTGCTGGGTAGTTGGATAGTCCTATTTTTTAATTTTTTGAAGAATCTCCCTAGTGTTCTCCAGAGTGGCTGCACCAGTTTGCATTCCCACCAACAGTGCTAGAGGGCTCCCCTTTCTCTGCATCCTCACCAACATCTGTTGTTTCTTTTGTTGTTAATTTTAGCCATTCTGACAGGTGTGAGGTGGTGTCTCATTGTGGTACACTGGAATCTTTTAGATCCTTGCTTCGTAAAGCGTGATCCAGAGATCATCAGCAATGCATCATCTGGGTGGTGGCTGAAGTTCAGAATTTCCCTACCCTTTTACCAGGTGAGTAAGAATCTGTATTTTAACAAAATCCCCAAGTGTTCCAAAGCACATTAAAGTTCAGGAAGCGCTGGGTTCCATGATATGGTTTTTTGTTTTGTTTTGTTTTGTCTCTGTGAAATAAAATAAGACTAACCTTGATAAATAATATTTTCCACTTACACTGCATCATTTATTTTTTGTTACACATATTTATAACTAATATGCTATGCTAAATCATAGAAATTGGTAATCAAATGAGATAGGCTCTAAATCCAAACATTGATTAAAGTGATATTTGAACACATAATAAAAGATTTTTTAAAAGAGATAATGCTCAACTATGGGGTGTCAGATAGTTTTATGTCATGGGATTTATTTTTTAATTTTTTTTTACATATAATTTATTGTCAAATTGGTTTCCATACACGTAATGGGATTTATCTTCAGGAAAAATATGATTCTTATAGTAAATGAATCTAGAGATCTATAAAACTTCCAGATGTATTGTTTTGTTAGTTGGTGTTTGTATATAACACTGGCATTTTTCAGGGCATATAAGTTGATTTAGAAGATTTAAAGATGTATTCTATTAATAGCAACGTATTATCTCTTGAAACTAATTGGCCCTAAATCCAGAAACTGCATTAGCAGTTGTGCACAAGTATCTCAGACTGTGCTATCATTTCATATCTGGAAGTCCTTGTAAGATCATTTTCCTTCAGAATTAAAACTGTAATTTGGGCTACTTGGCTGTTTATTGCTGTAAAGGGGAACTTCTGTTTATCAGTCATTTAATTACAATGAATTAAAATGTGTATGTGATCATCTACACTCTATTAAAATTGGGTATTTTTAAGAAATTCTAGGTGAATATTTTTGTTAGCCCCACACAAACCAGACTCTGATTATCCAGCTCTCACAACTCATCATTCCACTGTACTGGATTAACTCATTCTACCAAAGCTTAATGAAGTAAAAATTCTTCCAATAACTAAACCCAAGGGGGAATTTTACCACATTCTTGTTGATATTATACATACATACACCCACACATAAACACATACACCCACACATACATATATATATATTATATATATGTATATATATAGTATTATATATATGTGTATATATAGTATATATATATGTATGTATATATGTGTATATATAGTATATATATGTATGTATATATGTATACGTATATATATAATTGTATATAATATATATATATTATATATATGTGTATATATACATATGTATATGTATATATATAATTATATATAAAGCATGAATACATTATTTTAACTCAAATTAGCTCTTTCAACAAATATTTGTTAAGCCCATATGAAGATATAGTTCTGAGTACTGGGAGTGTAGGAAAACAAATTGCAAACAGTTTCAGACCATAAGCAGAATATGTATGTGTATGCCCATCTTTGTGTGTATCACCGTCACTGGGAAAAAAAAAATTAAGCATTCTAATTGTTATTGTTATTATATTTCAGGCACCTGATAATACCATAAATAGTTATACTAGTAACAACAGGCCTTACTAAGCACTGGTATGATATCAGGAGGTTTGCTAAGCATTTCTATTTCACTATCTCCTTCAGCTTAGTAAAAATCCTATGAATTAGATAGTATGTGTTACTTCATTTTCCATATCAAGATACAGAGGCTCAGAAATGTTTTGGATATCTTCTCAAGATCACAGAGATAATAAGGGCTGGATCCAGAAATCATAGGCAATATCCAGGGTGTGTGTGTGTGTGTGTGTGTGTGTGTGTGTGTGTGTGTATTCTTAATGATGAGAATCATTGTAAGCTTCTGATTGTTGAATAATTCCACAAGCACCAAGTCAAGAGGTTTCAAAAACAATACAGAAAAGCTCATTCTAGCAGAACCGCTCTTGACCAAGTAGTTCACCCCTTCTAACAGAGAGGTATAAGAAATGGGACTGAACCTTAGTGTTTTTCGACATGTACAAGGTCCCTATTTTGGCCTTGTTTTAAAAAGAGGATGGTATTTTATCATAAGCAATACCAGTCCACTAGTATAAGTTTCTGTCTTATGATAGTACAAAAATTAATTTTCCCATGGGGTAGAGAATGAAAAGAAAGTTTGAGTATACTTAAAACAGTTGTCAAAATGCAACCACTGCCATTTTGCATCATCCCCTTATTCCTGGACCTTTTTCCACAGGATGCTTCTGAGTGTTACTTTCTGACTTGATTTTCCTTGAAAAATAATAAAACCCCTGTAGGCCAAAGATGGAGAGGCCTACTGGCAGTAGTCAATGGTGTCAGATACTCATGTTTCTCATTGTTCCACATCTAAACTTGTAAAGCAGAAAATGTAAGGCAGGCAACCTTGTATGCCCCCTGATGGCCTTTAAAGTGACTAACGTATACTTTGTTTTGTAATCACTTGGGTCCAGTTAAAGCAGAAGAGTGACTATTTTTATCTAATTGGGTTAGAGTTGGGCTCCCCATAGGGACATAAAGAATGGGAAACTGGACCATCATTTTGGAGGTAGTTTCAATTGAAAGAACATTAATGCTGGAGGCTTGAACAGGAGTCTTCTTGGTATCAGAGGAATTAGAAACTCATGTATAGGTGCTGCACGGAAGACTCAATGTAACTCTTTTGTTGTTGCTGTTATTAAATAATAAAAGGACTATTGATTTTCTTTTCTTTCCTTCTTTATTTTTCATTGTGGTGTAATGAAGTTATGCTTGTTTTGCAGTTTTATATTTATGAGTAGTCTCTACATTTTGCATGGTTTAATATATTATATATTAAGATTCAATCATCACTCTCCACCTCCTACTTCTAACACATTTGTAATTGGGAGGAACTAGTTCATTTAAGCCAAATTAATCACATTATGCCTGAATTAATATTTGTTAGCATGAATTATACTGATGGCTACTTCACATCTTTACATCCCTTCCCCTCTCTGTTTTCCTGCTATCAGTAAGCCTAGTTATATCTTATTATAAGAAGATGAAAGAAAGAAAAAGAAAGGAAAAAAAATCTGGGCCCAGAACTAAGTGTTGGAAACAATGACAGCCAGGAAACAAAATGGAATAATGGACACTTTTCTTAAATTGATTCTTTATAATCTGACAGGTTTAGCCTCAAAACAGCACTGCAATTAATAAAGTATAACATTTAGAAATAGCCAGACTCATATTCTTGCAGGTTCCATCATGGAAATGATACACCTAAAGGCCAGTTAGCGGTTTAGTGTTTAATTTAATGAACATGTATAATGAATTCAGTTACCATCCAGTGGTGTGCTAGAGACAGCTTGTATATTATTTGTGTCTCTAGTCAAATCCATGTTCATTGATGTGACACTGTTAATAGGAAATAGGTCACAGTAGGATTATTTACACCATGGAAATCAAAAAATGGTACAAATCAGGACTCCTGTCCTTTCTTTCCCACCCATAGAGTATTTCTTGTTGAGTGTTTGCTAGTATACCACTACATGTGACCATATAATTCTTTTTGACCTATGCCATCAGCACTAGTTTGTTCCTTTACAAATGCATGGCATTATCCATAGGCTAACTACATATCAACCTGAATTCATTGGAAAACATTGCCCCCAAAGCTCACATGTTATATTTCC
This sequence comes from Puma concolor, assembly GCF_028749965.1. Classification (NCBI taxonomy): domain Eukaryota; kingdom Metazoa; phylum Chordata; class Mammalia; order Carnivora; family Felidae; genus Puma; species Puma concolor. The sequence continues at coordinate 128,351,739 of NC_141668.1, read as the reverse complement.
TAGCTACCTTTGGTACAAATTAGAATCCCAGTCAATATTTTCTGAGTGAATAAATCACTCTATGTAACAAAATCAAAGTCTTATCTATTTGTATATATGAAGTTCTCTTCATAAACAGGTGCATTTAATGTAGACTTGCTCTTGTTCGAAATCATAATATACTAATTTATAATCCTTGAGGGAAAGTTTCCCATGACAAAAGAGAAAAACATTATTAAAGAGATAGGATTGGATTCAAATTCCGCTTAAGCTACTTACTAACTTTGAAGTCTTAGACAAGTTTCTCAAATTGTAGACTTCAGTTTCTCATTTGAAAATAGAGACATTAATATAAATTAATCTTTATTGTTAAGATTCCAGTATTATAAAGTGTTTCGCATGTAATATGTGTTTTAAAATGGCAATAGGTATTCCAGTATAACAAGAACAGTATTATTTTTTATTACCATTGTTATTTAACACATACTCATCTGAGGATAACAGACTTTTCTAAAGATTACATGACTGAGATAAAAAATACCATATGTGATTTTTCACTTATGGAGACATTGGTAATTTATATAACTGCACTGAAAATAAGTCTCAATGAGTGTAATCTTATATGAAGACTCAGAATTCAAGATGATCTGGCTTAAACACTTGCTTAGCAAATAGCAAAGTTCGTTTTTAATTGTCCAGCTAAAATTTGCAATTACCTTTACCTAAATAAGAGATTGAAGGTAACAGTAAATTTCTAAGACCAGAGAGAAGCAATTCCCCATACATCTAGGAACTGGAATATAGACATCTCCTGGACTTTATTTTCCTTAGGAAAATAGAATAATAAATAATTATGCAACAGTTTAATTCAGTGGTTCTCAAACATCAGTGTGTAGAAAAGCCACCAGAGAAGGTTGTGGAAAAAATGCATATTATTGCCCCATACACTAACTTCCTACAGAAGGAGGAAGGATAAAGAGGGAAGAAAAGGAGAAGAGAAAGAAGGGAAAATGAGAGAGGGATGAAAGAGAGGAACGAATGGTAGGAAAGGAGAATAGGAGAGAGAGAATGTGGGAGGCAGCAAAGGAGGGCAAGAAGGAGAGAGTAGAATATTTTCGGAAAACTCATGTTTACTTCTGAATGTCTTCTGATATTCTAAAGTCTCAACGCTGGGCTTTCTATTGTTTTCTTTGTTTGTTTTTCAGAGTTTTGACATTTGAAAAAGATTGGAATTTATATTGATGTAATTAATGTAGATTTATATCTCAAGGTAAGTCACCCTATGGGAAATGGTGTTGTTAAGTCAAAACGATATAAAGTCATAACTGATTCTCTCAGTGAAGCATTGGTACAGTCAAGAGCTACATCCTGGGCAACATCATAAAGTCAGAGCAAACATCATCTTTAATCAATTGCAAGTGATACACCTATACAACATAAAGCTTTCTCAAGAGACGTAAATTGGCTAAACTGTGCTTCAGAGTCATAAATGACAAAAAATTGCACTTGATACCAGACTGCATCACAGTGTACTGTGCAAATTTATTATGCTCTTCATAATTCATGTCCTATTATTAATGCAACAAGGCATAAGTAAAGTAAAGCCATTGGTATCCTGGATATCAGAGGGATTCTACTCCTTGAGAAAATGTGTTATAAGCATTTTTTTTTTTTTTTGGTAACTATGGGAGGATAAGAATTCCTTAATAGTTATTTTGAGTTGTAGATGTCTTTCTTGATCTCTTTTTTTCTTACGAAAAATTTTATGGACCTAGCTATCAGCACTAAAGCTAAATTTTTTGGTCTTTCTGCTAAATTGTAAACAAGTGTTTTTGCTTTCGTATAAATAACATATCAGCACTAATAACTTATCAACATTAGCAGACATGCACCACCCACCTTGGATGGTAGCTTCCTTCAAAGTACACATACCGACAAATATTTGTCCCACAGTTTTCGTCTTTGATTTGTTTTTTACACATGTTTTCCAAGAGAGTAAAATTTTAAGCTTACATGGAGGTCAGATTTAAAAACACTTTGGACTAAGTTTAGTCTTAACTCCATCAAATCAAATATTCCTCCTATTTAAAAGGATTACATTTTTAAAAATAAAATCTAATCACAGATAAGAAATCACATTAGTGCTCTATCTTTCAATGTTTTAAAATTTCAATGTACTGTACGATTACAGATTCATGTAATAGATAATATAGAAAAAAACACACGAGAGTCATATATCAGGCAGGATCCAGCCAGGAATCAGAAAGCATTCCAAGCATTTTAAATAGATAATTCAATACAAGGATTTGATGACACAGGCAACATAAAAGCTTACAAAGTTAAAAAGAGAATAGGGATGCAACATAGAGATTAACAACAGCTGACTCAGCTACTGTGCCTGGGTCTTAACAAGAAAAGGATTGGACCAGATCCCAGGGGGTATTCCAGCAGATAGCCAGGGGAAAACTTCAACCACACAGAAGTGCATCCATTGCCCATAGACAAGGCAGAGTAAGGGAGGAAGAAAGATCCTAATTTTTACCTGCCCTGGAAATGTACTTTGCAGAATAATGGAGTGCATCTGATAATTAAATAGATAAGGAAGAGCACAGATATGTATCTACACATGCATTGCTCTTTATTTTTTAATTTTTAAAAAAGTTTATTTATTTTGAGAGAGAGAGAGAGAGATAGCATGCAAGCAGGGGAAGAACAGAGAAAGAAAGGAAGAGAAAGAGAATCCCAAGTAGGCCACGCACTGTCAATGAGGAGCCCAGTACAGGACTCAAACTTAGAAACCATGAGATCATAGCCTGAGTGAAATCAAGAGTCACACTGCTTAACCTACTGAGCCACCCAGGAGCCCCATGTGTTGCTCTTTAAAGTTGTCCTCATGAAAGATTCCATATTCACCTAAATGATGATGCTATTGCACAGTATATTTTTATGCCTCCATTTTTGACTACTCACAGAAAAAAAAATCTGTCTTTCCTGAGCCCATGAATAGTTCATAAATTCATTGACATCCTGGCTTACTATTATAATTATTGCACATGACAACATGCCTATAATTTGTACTGTAAAGTGTGAACCACCAGATGTTGATTATCAGAAGATGTCACTGAGAGGAGTTAAAATGGAGGAGAAGAAGGGGAACTGAGGAGGTCTGAACACTTGGAACACCCAGGAAATCAGTCCGCAGAGTGACAGAAAAATCTCCACAGCTTGGAAGGACAGAGGTGTGTGTGTGCAAATTGGTAGAGATGAAACAACATAGGAACTGAAGGGGGGGAGCCCCTTCTACAGAGAGACAAAAGGGAGAGAAAGAGAGGCTGTGGAAGTGTGGTATTACATTAGGACAAGAATAAAACCTCTCTAAATCATGGACTGGAGAATGAGAAAAATGGAGACAGCCAGTTTTGACTTTGCAAACAGCCTTAGGAGCTGAAGATCAGAGTTTTCAAGTATGGGACTTTGTCTGGACCTGAGCTGCCGCAGTGTGTGTGCACCTCCTGGGAGGGGAGCTAGTCCCAGAGCGAGGTAGCTATCTTAGGGGCACACTGAGAGAGCACAGTTCCTCCCTTGAGTACTGTGGGAAGAAGGTTTATTGCCCCCTTATAGACAAAAGACCTTGCAGGTGCCAGCCGAAGGTGGAGTGGTGCTACCCCGGAATCGAATCCACACCGTGCGGGATCCTTTAAGACATTGGGTTTTGAATCGCAGCTGAGCACCTGATTTGATTTTTCGTCAATTATATATATATAATTATATATATTATGTATAATATATATAATATATTATATATAATTAAATATATTACATATAATATATAATATATAAATATATTATATATAATATATAGAATATGTATAAATAAAATATATAAATATATAATATATAAAGTATATACAATATATTTTATACAAAATAAATATGTTTATATTTTTATATTAATTTATATATTATATATATATCTCTCTCTTCCTTGTTTTGTTTGTTTATTCAGGCATTTTTGCTCTATTCTTTTTACATCTTTTCCATGTCTCCGTTTTTATTTCCCTTTCTCTCTCTCTGGATTAAGCCTTATGGTTTCTTTGATTCTCTGTTTGGTCCTTTTTTTTTTTTTCCACCCCTTTCACTTTTCTCTTTGTATGGGATCAGGTCCCCTGTGCTTCCCTTTTTTCTGGGTTACTTCAACAAACAAATCAAAGCATGCCTGGTGGAAGATCCAAACAATCCACAGTTACAAGCAAAGAGGAGCTTTGTAGAGGACTGATCACTGGGAAAGAGCAGCCAAATATGTAATAACAGAGTGCATGCCACACACTCCAAAAAATTCCTGAAGTGCCAGAACCTGGATAGTGTATGACCCCTGTTTAATATAGTATTGCTCACAGGTGCAGGACACATACCAAGCTATTAAAACACATAAAAGACAGAAACATAGGCAAAATGATGAAATGGAAGAATTCTCCTCAAAAGAAATTCCAGGCAGAAATGACAGCCAGAGAATTGATCAAAACAGATATAAATAATATATCTGAACAAGAATTTAGAATAATAGTCGTAAGACTAATGACTGGGCTTGAAAAAAAAAAAAGCATAGAAGACAGCAGAGAATCTATTGCTGCAGAGATCAAAGGCCTAAGAAACAGTCATTATGAATTAAGAAATTCTATAAATGAGATGCAAAATAAACTAGATACAGTGACAGCGAGGTTGGAAGAAACAAAGGAGAGAATATGTGAAATATAAGATAAAATTATGGAAAATGATGAAGATGAAAAAAAGAGGGAAATGAAATTACTGGACCATGAGGAGAGAATCAGAGACCTTAGTGATTCAATTAAAACAAAATAATATCCCTATCATAGGAGTTCTGGAAAAAGAAGAAGAGAGAGAAAAGGGCAGAAGGTTTATTAAAACAAATGATAGCTGAGAACTTCCCTAATCTGGGAGAGAAAACAGGCATCCAAGTCCAAGAGGCACAGAGAATTGCCTTCAAAATCAACAAAAACAGGTCAGCACCAGTACATATCATACTGAAACTGGGAAAATATAAGGATAAAGAGAGAATTATGAAAGCAGCTAGGGACAAAAGGGCCTTAACCTACAAGGGTAGACACATAAGGGTAGTAGCAGACCTGTCCACTGAAACTTGGCAAGCCAGAAGGGAGTGGCAGGAATATTCACTGTGCTGAATAGGAAAAATATGCAGCCAAGAATCCTTTATCCAGCAAGTCTGTCATTCAGAATAGGAGAGAGAAAGGCTAACCCAGACAAACAAAAACTAAAGGAGTTTGACCACTAAACTACCCTGCAGGAGATCCTAAGAGGGACTCAGTGAGTGGAAAGCAGCAAAGACTACAAAGGGTCAGAGACATCACCACAAGCATGAAACCTTGCTTCAGGTTAACAGGTAACACAATGACACTAAATCCTTATCTTTCAATAATCACTCTGAATGTAAATGGATAAATACCACAATCAAAAGACATAGAGTATCAGAATGGATTAAAAAAACCAACAAAAAACAAAACCAAGATCCATGTATATGTTGCCTATAAGAGATTCATTTTAGACCTGAGGATACCAGATTGAAAATCAGGGGATGGAGAATCATTTATCATGCTACTGGACGGCAAAAGAAAGCCAGAGTAGCCACACTTATATCAGACAAACTAGATTTTAAAACAAAGACTGTACCTTGAGATGAAGGACTTATATCATAATTAAGGGGTTTATCCATCAAGAAGAACTATAAATGTTTATGCCCCCAACATGAAACATCCAAATATATAAATCAATGAATCATAAACATAAATAAATGCATAGATAATAATAACATGATTGTAGGGGACTTTCATACTCCACTTACAACAATGGACAGATCATCTAGGCAGAAAATTAATGAAACATGGGATCTGAATGATACATTGGACTATATGGAATTAATAGATATATTCAGAACTTTTCATCCAAAAGTTAGATACACATTCTTCTCAAGTGCACATGGAACATTCTATAAAATAGATCACATACTAGAACACAAAACAGCCCTCGACAAATAAAAAAGGATTGAGATCATTCCATGCATATTTTCAGATAACAACACTATGAAACTTGAAATCAACAACAAGAAAAAATTTAGAAAGCCCTCAAATAGATTGAGGTTAAAGAACATCCTACTAAGGAATGAATGGGTCAACATGGAAATTGAAGAAGAAATTAAAAAATGTATGGAAGCAAATGAAAACGTGACAGTCGAAACCCTTTGTGATGCAGCAAAGGCAGTCCTAAGAGGAAAATACACTGCAATTCAGGCCTATCTCAAGAAGCAAGAAAGGTCCCAAATATACAACCTGACCTCACACCTAAATGAACTAGAAAGGCAACAACAAAGAAAGCCCAAAGCCAGGAGAAGGAGAAAAATAATAAAGATGAGAGCAGAAAGAAATACAGAATCCAAAAAAACAGAACAGATCAGTGAATATAAGAGCTAGCTTTTTGAAATAAACAAAATTGGCAAACCCCTAGTCAGACTTCTCCAAAAGAAAAGAGAGAGGACCCAAATATATAAAATCACAAATGAAAGATGAGATCACAACCAACACCACAGAAATATAAACAATTACTATAGACTACTATGAAAAATTATATGACAAACTGGACAATGTGGAAGAAATGGACAAATTCCTAGACACTAACATACTACCAAAACTCAATTGGAAAGAAATAGAAAATATTAACAGACCCATAGTCAGTGAAGAAATTGAATTGGTTATCAAAAATCTCCCAACAAATAAGAGCCATGGGCCAGATGATTTCCCAGGGGAAGTCTACCAGACATTTAAAGCAGACTTAATACTTATGCTTCTCAAGCTGTTCCAAAAAATAGAAATTGAAAGAAAGCTTTCAGACTCATTCTATCAATCCAGCATTACTTTGATTCCCAAACCAGATAATAACCCCACTCAAAAGAAGAATTATAGGCCAATATCCCTGATAAACATGGATGCAAATTTCTCAAAAAGATACTAGCAAATCAAATTCAGCAGTATATTAAAAGACTTATTCACCATGATCAGATAGGATTCATTCCTGGGCTGCAGGGCTGGTTCAATATTCACAAATCAATCAATGTGATACCTCACATTAATAGAAAAAAGGATAAAAACCATATGATCCTGTGAATAGATGCAGAAAAAGCATTTGCAAAATACAGCATCCGTTTTTTAATAAAAACCCTCAAGAAAATAGGGACAGAAGGAACATACCTTAACATCATAAAAGCCATATATGGAAGGCCCACAGCTAATATCCTCAATGGGGAAAAACTAAGAGATTTCCCCCTGAGATCAGGAACATGACAGGTATGTCCACTCTCACCATTGTTGTTTAAGATAGTGTTGGACGTCCTTGCCTCAGCAATCAGACAACATCATGAAATAAAAGGCATCCAATTTGCAAAGAAGTCAAACTTTGACTCTTTGCAGATGACATGATACTCTACAAGGAAAACCCAAAAGACTCCACCAACAAAGTGCTAAAGCTGATACATGAATTGAGCCAAGTTACAGGATATAAAATCAATGTACGGAAATCGGTTGCATTTCTATACACCAATAATGAAGCAACAGAATGAGATACCAAGGGATCTATCCCATTTACAATTGCACCAAGACCCATAAAATACCTAGGAAAAAACCTAACCAAAGAGGTAAAATATCTGTACACTGAAAACTACAGAAAACTTATGAAATAAATGGAAGACACAAAGAAATGGAAAAACATCCCACGCTCATGGATTTAAAGAACAAATATTGTTAAAATGTTGCTACTATCCAAGGCTATCTCCACAGTCAATGCAATCCCAATCAAAATAGCACCAGCATTCTTCACAGAGCTAGAACAAACAATCTTTAAATTGTATGGAAACACAAAAGACCCTGAATAGCCAAAGTAATGTTGAAAAAGAAAACCAAAGAAGGAGGCATCACAATACCAGACTTTAGCCTATATTACAAAGTTATAATCATTAGTACAGTATGATATTGGCACAAAAAATAGATACATAGACCAAGGGAATAGAATTGAGAACCCCAAATGAACCCACAAATGTATGGCCAACTAATCTTCGACAAAGCAGGAAAGTGTATCCACTGGAAAAAAGACCGTCTCTTTAGCAAATGGTGCTGGGAGAACTGGACAGCAACATGAAGACTGAAGCTGAACCACTTGCTTACATCATGCGCAAAAATATACAAAATGGATGAAAGACCTAAATGTGAGACAGGAAACCATAAAAATCCTACAGGAGAAAACAGGCAGCAACCTCTTTGACCTCATCCGCAGCAACTTCTTGACATGTCACTGAAGGTCAGAGAAACGAAAGCAAAAATGAAAAATTGGGACCCCATCAAGATAAAAAGTTGTGGCACAGCCAAGGTAACAGTCAACAAAACTAAAGGCAACCAACGGAATGGGAGAAGATAGCTGCACATGACATATTGGATAAAGGGTTAGTATAACAAAATCTATAAAAAACTTATCAAACTCAATACCCAAAAAACAAATAACCCAGTGAAGAAATGGGCAGAAGACAGGAATAGACACTTTTCCAAAGAAGACATCCAGATAGCAAAAGACACATGAAAAGATGCTTAACATTACTCATGATCAGGGAAATACAAATCAAAACCACACTGAAATATCACCTCACACTAGTCAGAATGGCTAACATTAACAATTCAGGAAACAACAGGTGGGGAGAATATGGAGAAAGGGGAACCCTCTTGCACCATTGGTAGGAATGCAAACTGGTGTAGCCATTCTGGAAAACAGTGCAGAGTTTCCTCAAAAAAATTAAAAATAGAATTACCCTATGACCTAGCAATAGCGCTGCTAGAATTTATCCAAAGGATACAGGAGTGCTGATTCAAAGGGGCACATGTGCCCGCAATGTTCATAGCAGTGCTATCAACAATAGCCAAGTTACTGAAAGAGCCCAAATGTCCATCAACTGATGGAGAAAGGAGACGTGGTTTATATATAAAATGGCATACTACTTGGCGATCAAAAATAATGAAATCATGCCATTTGCAACAACGTGGATGGAACTGGAGGGTATTATGCTAAGTGAAATAAGTTAGAGAAAGACAGATATCATATGATTCCACTCATATGTGGAATTTGAGAAACTTAACAGACGGCCATAGTGGAAGAGAAGGAAAAATAAGATACAGAGACAGAGGCAAACCATCAGAGACTCTTAAATACAGAGAACAAACAGGTTTGATAGGGGTGGGGGTGGGGAAAATGGGTGATGGGTGTTGAGGAGCGCACTTGTTGGGATAAGCACTGGTTGTTGTATGTAAATGATGAATCACGGGAATCTTCCCCTAAAGTCGAGACTACACTGCATGTTAACTAACTTAACAATAAATTAAAAAAGGAAGATGAGATCTGTCTGTGCTAGGGAGTTTCAAGAGCTTTACCATGAGGGAAGTGAAGGATGATGTAGTTTTGACTACATGTATTATCACAAAGGTCAAATTTTATGTAGGCAAGGAGAAATTCCTAACATTGTTATTTTTAAACTAGTAACCTTGAATGGGTCTGTTTGCCAGGAATTTAAAGCCAGTTAATGGTGTCAAAGAGAGATCTTAAGATTTATTGAGTACCTACTATGTTCTGGACACTTGTAGGTACTTTGTACACATTATCTTAAAGAATTATGTGATACATATTCTGTTTAACAGGATCTAATATCCATTTTTCTCTTCATTACAAACATATGGCATGAATATTTTTTTTTATTAAAACAGATTTTTTTTAACATTTATTTTTGAGAGACAGAGTGAGAGAGACCATGAGTGAGGGGAGGGCAGACAGAAAGGGAGATACAGAATCCAAAGAAGGCTCCAAGCTCCAAGCTGTCAGCACAGAGCCTGATGTGGGACTCAAGCTCGCAAACTGTGAGATCATGACCTGAACTGAAGCCGGACACCTAACTGACTGAGCCACCCAGGTGCCCTTGGCATGAATATTTTAAAGTGAACTTACTTGTGGCTTTAAGTGTCCTAAACTTATTTGTCTCATATTCCCACTTACTTTCTGTTTCATTCACTTGCATTTTTTGTGAGCAATTTTTAAATTTGGAGGAAAAGAGACAGGTTTTAAATAAATAAATACCATCCTGCTTGAAACATAATTGTGGATTTTGTTAGATCGTGAATTGTGGATTATTTGTTAGATAGTGAATTGTTTTTTAGGACAGAGACTATCTTATTAACCATTGTTCTCCCAATACCAAGTGCCAGACAGAGATTGACTTTGGGATATTTGTGTGTGTGTGTGTGTGTGTGTGTGTGTGTGTGTGTGTTTCTTTAATTAAGCTTACTTGAATTTCTATGTCCAGTTATATTCTTAGAAGACATTTCTGTCGTGGTAATCAATTATTTTTTTTTTCTGCTTCTCAGTCCTTCTTATAAGTATGCATGTCTGTTACAAACGAAAATATATTTTTCCAACTTCCTTTTTTTCTGGGTCCTCTCTTAAGAGTGATATTTCACTTATTTCAGTATTATAGTTTTCTCAATTCACTGTGACATATTTAAAAAGACTCTTCCCAGTTACTAAAGAAGGGTAAACATTATATCTATATCTATCTATCTATCTATCTATCTATCTATCTATCTATAGATATAGATAGATAGTTTTGTTTTTCTGTAACTTTTCTGCATTTCTATAGCAATCATTCAGTCTATAGGACAACAAATACGCAATGTAGGCATAGAGTAATCTTTTGAATACCACTGGGATGTTTCAGGCTACAGAAGTCTGACAATTCTGACAGTTCCCCTCACATATTTTTTAATAAGGTGGATCTCTAACGTTAGAGTAATTTTTCTTTGTCTTCAAAGAGTAAGTTTATGAGTAACATCAACATAGTCTCTCAACAGTATGTGTTAAGGAAAATGTGTTTATGTGTTGGTAGTAACACTGTACATGTCTCATTGGGTATCTATACAGATGACAATGCGGTTTAATGCTTAAGAGTCTTACGGTTATTTTACATAACTAAGCTTGGGAACATATTAAGGAACAGACAACTTCTAGGAGCTATTTTGCTTTGGTTATTTTATGTTGTTGAGATCACATGGAGAGGCAGGCAGCTCTGTAGACAATGGAACAGTGAGATAGCATACATAAAGCTGAGCTGATACCTTGAGGTAATTCTCCTTTGCAAACTAAAAAGACATTCAGTAATCAGCTACAGCTAATGTGTCTCCAGGATAATATATTCTTGTCCTGAACACAGCATTTTTTTTCCTGTTAACATATTCTTTTCAGCACTTATATCTCTATCTACCACTTAATTATATATGCATGGGTTCATGGTTTCACATTGTGTGTTTTATTCATGCCTTCGTCTACACTTGAAACACTTAATCCAACACTGAGTGTATTGTTTATCTCTGCAGAGCATTGTGTTCATACAGGTACAAGCATATCCAAGAATTTGGTAAATACCCCATAATTACAGGTCAACAAATCCACTTGTTTTGTACGTATTTAAGAAAACAAGCACTCACTTTAAAAAAAGGAAATGTCAAAAAAAAAAAACCCTCAGCTTTTCAAAAATTTAATTGACTTGTCCATTGACATTGGTCAAAATACCACTCAATGAAAAGTTATCTGGGGAGAGAAGTAGACTAAAATAGCCCATTTGGAAGAGTTCTTTTCAAATAATGGATAGGCGAAGTTCTTCTGAGATTGTAAGAAAAAGAGAAGAGTCAGGTGTATCTAAGTGATTGAGATTTTATTTTTTATTTTGTAAACTCTAACTATAAACTCATATATGGACATCCATGAGAGTGGCATCTTTATGAGAAAAAAGGGGTTCTTTTACTCTCTCCTGCATGCTTACCACATTGGTCTTGTCACTGAAAGGCAAGCTGGAATAGTGCAGCTTCAAAATGGATGATCTCAGTGGCTACCCGGACATACGCCACTCAACTTGCTTTTCCTTGAACCAGGCAACCGTCACAAATATTTACTAACTCTTCGTCTCTTTCGGCAGGTATTGCAATGTCAACTCATGGTGGTTCTTAATAGTTCTTAGAGCCTGCATCTTTTGAACATCATGAAAGCAAACTTTCTGAAAGAAACCCCCTGATATACCTTCACCAAAATTGGATGGAGAAGATGTCTTCTCTGTAATTCAGTAATACCCTTTTTCTTTTTAGTGAGGGATTAAATCTTTTGTAACCTTCTTAAACTTTTGTTGCCTTTCTAATTTAAAGTGACAAGTTAAATGCTAATGCAACTGATAGGGGTGAGCAACTGGTCAATGACCAGCCTGATCAGACTACATAATGTAGTTGAAATTGCTAAAATATGCAGGCCCATTGTAATTTTGACAGAAAACAGTTTTCTGCAGGGCTTTATATCTCCCTGGACGGTATTAAAAGCTAGGAATGTTGTAAGCACCACATTTCTTTCAAGTAAAGTTGGGAAATCATAGCAACCTAACCTCAAGTTCAAACACACACACACACACACACACACACACACACACACACACACACATGATTTTGAGTATTTTGAAATGCTACCCCTATCTGTTTTGAATGGGAAATTTGATGGTAAATTACGCTAAAAATAAGACAGTAGCACCAAATAGATTTGTTTATGTTAAACTCTACCTCACCATACTGAGACTTAATAGAGTTTCACCTCAGAAAAGGAATCTACAACCAGCCTAACACCTCATGAGCACTAGTTAGGTAATGCTCCTGATAGACCCCTGCCATCCCCCAAATAAACTTGGCAATAACCAACTTGCTTTTTGCCTCCTCCAAGTTCCTTGTTCCCGTTTCCTTCTGCCTATAAAGTCATTTTGTGCTGCTCCTCAGAGCTCCTTTCTATCTGGTACATCGGGTTTTGCTCAATTCAAATGGATTTCTGTTGAAATAAACTCTTAACTCTTTTAATATACCTCAGTTTACTTTCAACAGTTCTGTTGTCAGGAGAGTGAGCCTGTTGAGTTCTTTGGGCTTGCTGCTTTCTCCCTTCTTCTCAAAATGGTGCTTAAGTCCCTCTGGGGATCCAAGCCTGCAGTCTTTGCATTATGAGCTTTCAGATTTTGAGGATTTCTTTTTCTGGGCTGGTCTGGAACATAGCCAGAGTTGGACTGGGTAGTCCCACTTAGAAACTGGACTTGGTGAGGCTGGACTAGGTCTGAGAGGGATGGGGTCTGATTTCGAAATGGGCTGGTGAAGCACCGAAGTCCGACTTAGGCACCAGACGATGTGGAACTGGACCAGGTAGTACTTAGAAACTGGAACGAATCCAGGGTTAAACTGGGCCCCGCTTAGAAACTAGACCGGCTTCAGGGTTGTGACCTTGGTCCAGGGTCACGCTGGGTCCAAGAAACCAGGATTCTCTCTGGCTGGGCTGGGTAAGAACTAGAATCTGGGCGGCATCTGCAGCCGGACTGGGTCAGACTCAGAAACGGAACTGGATCTGTGGTTGAACTGGGTGCGGCTGGCCTAGGAACAGCTTAGAAACCAGGCAGGGTCTAGCGTTGGACTGGATCCCACTTAGAAACCGGACTCGGCGCTGGCCGGACCGCGTCCGGTTTTCTGATTGGGTCCAACTTGGAAACCAGGCCGGGTGAGAGGTGAGATTAGGTTCCACGTAGAAACCGGAATTGGTGCTGGCCGGACTGGGTCTGGGCTGGAACTAGACCCAGTTCAGAAACCACAGCGCGCTTGGGGCTGGCTGGTCTGACCTGGAAACCGGAGTTGTTCGGAGGGGATTCGTTACGATTTAGAAACGAGACCAGATCCAACCTGACTGGGCCTGACTTCAGCTGGACTGGGTCTAGTGCGAGGCCTCAGGTGAGCAAAATTTGATTTTTAATGCCTAACAAGTAGATTAACCCTATCAAAGATAATTTTGAATTACAGGGGCCACAGCTGAGAATTTTTAATCCAGATGAATTTATCCGTTTATGAGGTGCTCTAGAGAAAAAGGGGTCTCAGCCAAGCACTCACTATAATGCACAGAGTGAAAATTATTTTTTTTCCCCCTTTACAGCTTTTGGTGACCATTTTGAGAGCCACTTGGACATTCCACCTACTCCAGATTCTGCAGACAGGATCCTGGGAAAACTTGCAGAAACTGGCAAAGGGTGTCTTAATCAAATTCAGCTATCTCAGATCTCGGTGTTGCCCGGTTAAGAGAGAAAGGTACAGTTTCATGCTTTCCCTTCCTTCCAGAGTGGCAAGAAAAAAAAATTGTGACATTTAGATCTTGGAATTGCGACTTGTGAATTTGCTTTTGGGTATGCATTGGTTGTCAATACTTTCCTTTACAGGGGTGGCTCTTGCCTTCTTGTTTCTCTTGTTTTGTGTCCCAAGAACGTGACTTAGCTTTCTGCCTGACTGCGGCATGCGGATTCTTGTGTGTGCAGATTAAACTCTCAGGTTGGGGGCCCCCAGATGTGGTTGGACAGAAATGTGGTAGTAATACTCCTTTTGTGGCTAAGATCCTACCAACTGTTGCTAGCTCTGGGGAGGATGGAATTGTTGAAGTCCATTATTTTGGGAAGTGGCTCTGGATCACCAGAGGATTGTATCCAAGGGGTTGTTCAATACTGCCAGGAATATTTACTGCTTGTTGTAGATAAAACCTGACAAGGGATTTGAAATGATTTTTTTTTTAAGTAGTTCTGTGGTCAGAAGTTGGTCAAATTGAAAGCCTGATAGGAAATTCTCTTAAAGGCCCTCTCCCCTAAGCTAAAAGGAAACTATGTACCCATAGGGAAAGAACAGCCTGAAGCCTCTGTGGAAGGATTTACCAATTTTACATTACAAAGACACATAGCTATAAATCTAGAACTTAGCCTTCTTTTGATTTCCATTTAAGTTGAAGATCTTCCTGACATAAGAAGAAACCTGAAGATAATATAGTTGCATGTGTGCGCAACCTCTTGATATCATTCAGGTTGCAATTTGATTCTTTGGATGAAAAGCGACTACAAAATCTAGTCTCTACAAGAATAGAAATGTGGCTTGGAAACAGTTCAGAGCCCCTCTACTTTTTTTTTTTTTTTTTTTAAATCCAAACCTAAGACTTCCCTTATTTATCTCAAAAGACTTGCAGATATTCTAAGTCAGGACTTGGGGAATGGTCATCCTTGGTGTGTTTGATTAGTTTCTATCATCTAGGATAATCTTAGGTACATAAAAGCTAGTTTAAATTCACTGGCTTAATTCCTCCCCCCCCCCCCCCCCGCCCGCTGGCTTAATTAAAATAGGCATGTCTTTAGAATTATCGGTATTAAATATAATACTTTTATTCTACCTAGTTTTACTAAAATCCAAATAAGCTTATGTTATCTCTGCTACAGAATTTTTCAGCAAATAAAGCAAACTTCATATGATGGTTAATTCTTTAATGTCTCATGAAATTTTCATGATTAATCTTAGCGTAATTGTTAAGAACAAGTAAATTAAATAGTTGTAAGATAAAAGTATAAATGAGCTTTTCAACTTTAATGATGTTTTATGGCATGTCTACTTAAAAAATACTTTCCAGGATTTTTGGTAACTTGAAACCTAAACAGAGATAAGTTAAATCATACATATGCGTTGACTATCTAGCTCATTTCTGGGGTGCCTGGGTGGCTCAGGCAGTTAAACATTGAATCTTGATCTTGGCTTAGGTCATGATTTCACTGAGATGGAGCTTCAGGCCCCTCACTGACAGCACTGAAGCCTGCTTGGGATATCCTTTCTCTCCCTTTCTCTCTACTCCTCCCCTGCTCATGCTCACTCTCAAAATAAATAAACTGGAAAAAGTATTTTTTAGATTTTCCAAAAAAAAAAAAAACAACTGAAACTTTAATTACTAAATGCAGATTTATCTACTTTGGGCTTCCTTTTACAGAGGAACTAAAGATATGTGTATCTAGTAGTAAACATGTTTTGCGCTACATTGAAAAATATACTGTGAGGAACAATATACTTGTGAAAATTATGAAATGTATTTATAAATTTGGCAGTCCACAGAATGCTAAGGAAGTAGTCCACAATTGCTTGCTTCTTAGTTTTCACTAGGAATTAAGAATTCTAAGGGTTATGCATTCTAATCAATTTATGTAATTAAAACTACTTAGAAATAATAAGGGTGAAAGGAATCAAATGTGTATGAAAAGAAGGCAAGAAAAGTACAATGTTTGTTGTTCTAGAATGGGAAAGAGGAAAAAAAATGGACAAAATCTGAATGGATATAAAAAAGTCATAGACGTTTTGTGCAAAAGGAATCTTGGGAAAGAATTTTATGTGTGGTCAAGCTGGCTAATATAGGAATGGATTTATTTAAGTTTTTAAAGAATTAATTTTAATATCCGAAGAACGCTGGTGCAAAATTGGAATTTGATTTTCTTTTTCTTGAAAGGGCAGTTTTCTTGGCCTATTTACATGAAAGTTTTTGTTGTTTGCTTTACCTTTTAGCAAAGATTTTTGTGTCTTAACTAAAATTGTTTGGTGTGCTTCATGTTGTCTTTGTTTATTTGATTATGTCAGGTCTTTGATTATTTACGAAAACCTAGTCTTAATATTAAAGGAGCTAAATTTTGTTCAGAATTCTGTAATCTCCCATATTTGCCTTTAAAATCTTCTGTGGTCATTTCAGTTAAGTATATAATTGGTTCTTATTTCATAGTGATCTGTGATCTTATTTAATCACATGTTCAAACCTTTTGACATTTTCTCAAATTCAAATTTTAAAAGGAGTTTTTTGACCTCAAACTAATTTTGAGATTTCCCACAGGGTCTCTGGAAAATCTCAAATGATTTGTCTCTCACCTTGTGAAGGAGACATGATAAACTCATTAGGCTTATTTGGTATGTTAAATTATGTGGGAAATAAGTGATGATAAACCATTTTAGGCTGTATGTGTGTGGTTATATGTTACAATACATGTATTTCAGGAATTGACATTACCAGAAATTTGTCATTCCTCTCACTGTCCAGCTATTATCCTAAATTATTATATGGCACAGATATAACTACATTTCTTTATCAAATGAACTTGTACTAGATCTTTAACCATCAGCACTAGTTATATCATCTACCTGAGAGGCCCCTGCTATCTGCTAAGGAAAGTAACTTGAAATAATGAACCTACTTTTTGCCTCATATAAGCTCCTTGTTCCCACTTCCTCTTCCTGTAAAAGTCTTTGATTTTGTGCGTCTCCTCAGAGCTCCTTTCTGTCTACTAAATTCGATGCTTTCTGATTCAGGATCAATTTTTGCTCAAATAAACTCATAACATTTCAAATATGCCTCAGTTTATCTTCTAACAAGTATATTACTGCAATTTAGAGACCCTTGTCCACTTTGCTCTCACAATCAAATTATATATTATGGTAGATAAAAATCTGCTTTTCCACTTAGCCCTAGGTCCTCTAAAGCAAAATAAATTGGACATTTCAAGCAGCTAGTTAGTAATATAGTAAGCAGTAGGCAATGGGAATGGGGAAAGATTACGTGTAAATTAGTGTGGATCATTTAAGGACCTAAGTTAACATTTATTTCAGTAACTTTGGTGGGGCCTAGATTGTCTATAAATGGCTATCGTGATGACTTTGCATCTGTCAGTATCTGTTTTCCAAAAGCAGCTCATTGCTTTTGACTATATCCTTTTTTATTTCTGGTAGATGCTCCTCATATTTTTTTACCTTCCAATTATAGATAGGCGTTAGCCCATACCTTTGTACAGAAAAGCAAAAAGTACTACTTCTGGATACATTCAGCGCTATCCCAGGGCTCATGGCAGGACTTAATACATATTTTGTGGGACCCGGTATAAAATGAAAATGTGAGTCCTTGTGTTAAAAAAAATCTTAATAACTTCAAGACAACAATAATAGAGGATTAAACCAAGTACAAGAACCTTTTAAGTTTGGACCTGGGTGACTGCATAGGCTACATGCCCATGAATGTGTCCCTAGCTCATGGTTTGGTCACTGGATTTTGAATCACATTTGCCCTCTCAGAGCCAAAAACTCTCACTCAGGAATAGTGTAAGGCCTGATTAACTAGGCTGCAGTGGATTCCAGCATTGACAGGAATTATATAAATTAAATGCATTTTAAGATGGTATTAACTCCCAGTTCATGTTTCGCTAAAGTATTTTTCTGGATTTCTTCCCTGGATTTCTGAGCACATATGGTTCCCCAGAGCACTCCCATATCTAGGTTGGTAAGTGGTGAATGGGGCACTAAGTAACTTTTCTTACTCATTCACCTAAGCACCCAATCAAAATTATGGATTGTTTATTCATTTGTGACTCATTCGCATTGTTTAGTCATTGGGATAGGAGGTAGTGTGTTATAGTAGATTGGACTTGAGGAACTCAAATCTGAGTGTGAATCCAGATGACATCACTTGTTGGTTGCGAATATTTGGCTAATTAACTTAAATCATTAAGTCCCTCATCTGCAAAATAGGGAAATTATTTATAATAGAATAAGTCAGGTGTACCTCTATGATAAGTATTCACTAAATAATATTTCTGATTGTGGAAAAATGAATTCTGGTTTTTTCTCTTAGTAGCAAAGAATCTATTAATGACTATTAGCTTTGGTGAAGAATTTCTCAAGTTATTACAAATGATGCCTTGCAAATATAAAATGGAATTTCTAAAGTAAATGAATTAAGACTCTTTTTAAGGAGAGAAGGTGTTAAGAAACTAAGCAACAAGATAATATCAGACCTAAAAATGATGCAAAGAACTTCTTTAATAATACTGTAATAGAAGTTTAAATGAGAATTTTAGTCATTTGTGTGTGTCTGTGTGTGTGTGTGTGTGTTTTATGAGAAGAAATTTTCCTTGTTATAATTGTGCTTTCATTTACTAAGACCAGTTATTTAAAGATACATCACCATGGATATTAAGAGACTTGCCATGAATGAACAATACAAAGGTAAATAACTAATACTCTATGGAGAGAGAAAGCAAAGAATTTAATCTAAAAAACTTTGAGTGTTAGCCAGTTAAAATATTTGCATTGTACAAAATGATTTCCATAGCAATGGGAATTTGGAAGTCTCAAACCAATTTAATTCTAACATTTTATCTCATTTCCTAATACATTCCATCTTGATGAGAGGCCAGAAATTCATGTGATATCAAATGATATAAATATCAATGGATAAATTTTTGCCAGGAAAATACATTTTAAGTATAGAAAACATGGTATATTGGATACAGTATAGGATATGGATTCAAATAGAACTTGTGCACATTTCAGCTCCTAACGTTAAATAATACTTTTGTAATTTGGCAAGTCATTTTACCTCTGGCCCTAAACTCTTCATTTTTAAAATTAAAAATGCCCCCTTTATAAAAATTGAATGATGAATGGAGTATAAGGCATGTAAGTGGCCTTCCAACCTAGTTCTTACTTGATAAAGGAAAACTGTTGGTTTTAATTAACATTAAGTTTAGAACATATTTCACTTTTATATTTTAATTTTATATTCCTGAATATATTATTAGTTCTTTGTGGGTAAATGTCATAGCAAAACTCTTTTGTTTCCTCCAAAACCCTCTGTACAACTTTGACGAGCTAACAGCTACTTAGTAAAGGACTGCTGGAAAAAGACATGATTTCATTTAACCCTAAAGCATTCTCTTTCTAGGACCAGTGTGGAAAATCTAAGTGCCTAAAGAGAAGATGGTCTGAAATGTTTTCTTATGCAGTATTAAGCTGTGCTCTTTTCATCTGGACACATATTGTTTGCATGTAAATCTCAAACAAATATTTTCCTTTACCAAGATCTATTCCTTCCTGTTTTTATAAATTCATAGCTTTCTCAGTCTTTGGCTTTCTTATATTTAGTAGAGTCATAGACTCAAGACTATTTTATTTTCCTCTCAATCCATAGATTAAACAAGTACATAAATATAACGATAAATAATACCTGATAGTCTACCTCAATATGAGGGGGGTCATCGTAAAGTGGCAGAGATTATGACAAATAGGGGAGCTTTTGCCGCATCCAAAAGGATAGCTACACCTCATCCTTAACCAATTATTAATAGTGAGATGTAGGCCCAGTATTGCCAGATAATATTTTTCAAATAAATATGGAAATTCAATAGTTTGGTAAAAGTTTCTTAAATGGAAATGAATTCATTTTATTTAAATATGCCTGCCAGCACTGTGTGCTGGCAAACAAAGTCAAACATTTCTCCAACTGATTCTACCTAGTAGGTCACCATTTCACAGCATGTGATCTAAAGGAGTAGCAGATCTTTGTGAGGAGCATCTACAAACCTCTTGAAGACATGACTCCATGGCCAGCTGGCTGGGTCGTGGTCCACCAGCCATTTCTATCTAGAGTGGAGTAGCTGTGAAAAATTCAGTACATACATTCTTATTTCTAGATATAAACCATGGTTATGAATAAATGTCAATTTCCAACTATACCTATAAAAATCATTTATGAGACTTGTTGCCTATCTATTACCCTTCCTCTTTGCCAACCCCTCTTTTCTCTTCATTACAACTCCTCTGTGTGCTACCCTGCTTTCAAAATTAGAAATAGGTGAAAAAAGAGAAGAGTTAGAATATAGCTCAGATTCAATTTTAGTAATAGTTTTGACCAGTTTTCCTAATTAGTCTGTGTCAGGATATCTATGATTACTATTGACTGGTTGAAATTAGTCAAAATAGTAATTAATGCATTCTTCATGCTGTTCCTAATCACAAGGAATTAAAGAGCAATTCTTGCTTTATTCCTGTCAAATGGAGGTGTCTTGTATAGACAGGTAAGGAGGTAAAGGAAGACAGGAATGAGCCACAGCAGCTAGAGTAGGGTTTCAGAGAGGAACAGAATGCTATCTTTCTGGTTCAGAAAGAAGTTTCTGTTAGCACCTGTGGTAACTCACTACCACTTTTAGCATTGCCTCCTGATACAGGTATTTGTTTCTCCCCATTATAATTGTGTTAACCCTGCTACACTCTCTGCTTTACTTTGAACATGTTTTTGTGCTACTATTGACTTTTTCTATGCTCTGCATTCTATCTCATAATTGCTACTACACTGTTGACTTCTATTCACTGATAACAGTTACTTGTCTCATGGTTTTTACTGCTTTCCTGTCAGCTCAGGCTCCTACAGAGGGAAGATTTTACTGGGTCTGTTAGTCACCATAGAGATGGTGTTGTTACCAATCTCTGGAAAGGTGTCTTGAGATCAGGTGCCCATTTTGGTCTTATCAGCTAAGGCCGAGGTCCCCTATATGACCATGGAGTCACATGCTCTGAAGTGTTAATAATCCTAAAATATTTCTTCCAGGAGGAATGTGGTAATGACAGAAAATCTGAGTCTCCTCAGAAAGAAATATTCTAGTTTATAGTGTCTTTACTGGCCAGTACAAACAACGTTTCCTTATACCCTCAGCTTCACTGTAGGTTGCGAAAGTTCTCATTGGTTCAAACACTCTCAACTTAGTAAAACAATGCATTATTCAATGTTTTAGTTCATTTGTCCTGTGGCTTCAGAACTTATAGGGCTTCACCATGTCTATTCTAACCTGAAATGGTCAAGATTTTTTTTTTTTTTTCAACGTTTATTTATTTTTGGGACAGAGAGAGACAGAGCATGAACGGGGGAGGGGCAGAGAGAGAGGGAGACACAGAATCGGAAACAGGCTCCAGGCTCTGAGCCATCAGCCCAGAGCCTGACGCGGGGCTCAAACTCAGGGACCGCGAGATCGTGACCTGGCTGAAGTCGGACGCTTAACCGACTGCGCCACCCAGGCGCCCCTGGTCAAGATTTTTTGATACTAAAATTATATTATGTGGATGGAACTGGAGAGTGTTATGCTAAGTGAAATAAGTCATACAGAGAAAGACAGATACCATATGTTTTCACTCTTATGTGGATCCTGAGAAACTTAACAGAAGACCATGGGGGAGGGGAAGGAAAAAAAAAGTTAGAGAGGGAGAGAGCCAAACTATAAGAGACTCTTAAAAGTGAGAATAAACTGAGGGTTGATGGGGGGGTGAGAGGGAGGGAAAGTGGGTGATGGGCATTGAGGAGGGAGTCTGTTGGGATGAGCACTGGGTATTGTATGGAAACCAATTTGACAATAAATTTCATATTAAAAAAAGTTTGAAAGTTTTAAAATAGAATTATAAATTTCCGTATCCCTCTCAACAAAGCTCGAATGCATAAAAGCTCACTGATAATTTGATGGGGAACTGGTTGTACCATGTAATTCTAGACAGTGGGTTAGTAAAATACTGTATCAATTATTGGGAGAGATTTATATAAAGTTTAATTTCTAATAGGTAAGTTAAGTATCTGTCTTGAATGTTTGATTTCTCATTAGCTATGAAGTTCTAGAATTAAGGAACTATACCCAGACTCAGGAGGGAGTCTGTTGCCATAGACAATGGAACTGTAGAATGAGTAATGCCCTTCAAGTACTCATTTCTCCATTTTGATATGTCTATATCTATAATTTCTGATTCCATTCGAAGTAGGGTTCAGGTTTCTGCACAAATACTAACTTTTTGATTCTGAACCTTTATATTTATGAAGCCATCTTATTTCTTGTTCAAACCCAAAATTAGAATGCTCTATTGGTAATGAATTTCATTTTCTCCTTTAGAAGGATGTTCAGTTGCTTTTCGCACACTTAGGACATCTTCATGCACACATGTGTACATAAACACACTATGAGAAGTTAATGTGTTCTAATTACAAATGGTTCAACATTCCCTGAAATAATTTGTTTTCCATTTAAGTTTTATTTTAGTAAGTCCCCAAATTGAATTTCTTGTCTATGGTGCTTGGGAAATTTAGAGAAAAGCTTTAGTAAAAAAAAAAAAAAAAAAAAAAGAGGAACAGAAAAATGATTGGGAGATCTCTGTGGGGTATATTAACCTAAACCAATATTAATAAAAAGACTATTGGGTTTTCACATCCTTTTCTCCTGCTTTACTTTGATTTTCAGTCAACTTCAACTTGGAACATAATAAAAATGTCTTTTGTGTAAAACTCAGACCACAAAAAGAACTTTCTCTTTTGATTTTACCTTTTAAAAATTTGTGTTTAATAGACATATAGTATGAAATCTACTCTCAAAACAAATTTTTAAATGTACAATATTGTATTGTTAGCTTTAAGCATAATGTTGTACAGTGGATATCTAGAACTTTTTCCTCTTGCGTGACTGAATCTTTATAATCAATGAAGAGAAACTCCCTATTTTCCCCTCCTCTAGCCCCTGACACACATCATTCTCCTCACTGATTTGATGATTTTGACTACTTGAAAGACCTTATATAAATGGACTCTTGTAGTATTTGTTTTTTTGTGACTGGCTTTTTTCACTTAGCATGTCTTCAAGATTCATCCATGTTGTAGCATATGACAAGAGTTCCTTCTTTTTGTAACTGAAAAATATTCCACCACATATATATATGGGTGTATGTGTGTGTATATGTGTCTATGTGTATATATTTGTGTGTGTACATAAAACTTTTAAATCTATTAGTCCTCTTGGCTCTTGTGAACAATGCTGCAGTGAACGTGGAAGTGCAGATACCTCTTTGAGATCCTAACTTCAATATTTTTGGACAAACACTGAGAAATAGGATTGCTATATCATCTGATAGTTCTATTTTAAATTTTTGGAGGAACCTCCATGCTATTCTTCACACTGACAGCCCCATTTTATGTTCTTGATAACAGTGTACAAGAGTTCCAATATGTCCACATCCTTACCAGTGCTTGTTATTTTGGTATTTATTTAACAACGGTCATCTTAATGGATATGATGTGATATCTTATTGTGACTTAGATTTGCATCTCCCTGATGATTAGTGATATTGGTCATCTTTTCATATATCTGTTGGCCATTTGGATGACTTCTTTGGAAAAAAAAATTCTGTTACAGTCTCCTGCCCATTTTTAAATTGGAGCATTTTTTTGTTGTTGAGTTGTAGGAGTTCTTTATATAAGATGTGTGGTTTTCCTATTCTGCAGGTTACCTTTTCACTCTCTGATTGTTTCCTTTGCTGTGCAGAAGCTTTCTGGTTTGATGGAGTTCCACTTGTCTGTTTTGGCTTTTGTTGCTTGTACTTTTGGTGTCACCTAAAAGAAATCCTTTTCAAGACCAGTATCCATGAAGCTTTTCCTCTCTGTTTTCATCTAGGAGTTTTACAGTTATAAGTATTATTTTTAAGTCTTTAATACACTTTGATTTGATTTTTTATGGTGTAAGGTAAGGATCCAACTTCATTCTTTTGCATGTGGATATTCCAGTTTTGCCAACACTGTTTGCACGACTTTCTTTTCCCCATTGTGTATTGTTGGCACCCTTCTCAAAGGTCATTTGACTGTGTACGGGTGGGTTTATTTCCAGGGTCTATATGCTGTTCTATTGGTCTGTGTCTGCCTTTGTGCCACTACTCCATTGTTTTGATCACTGTAGCTCTGTTTGTTTTGAAATCAAGACACATGAGGCTTCTATCTATGTCTTCTATCTCAAGATTGCTTTGGCTATCTGGAGTCCTTTGTAGTTGTATATGAATATTAGGAAGGGTTTAATATTTCTATGAAAAATACCTCTGAGGTATTGATAAGGATTGCATTGAATCAGTAAATTGCTTTGGATAGCATGAATGTTTTTAACAATATCACGTTTTGCAATTCATGGAAAGAACATGGAATATCTTTTCACTTATTTGCATATTCTTTCATTTTTTTAGTAATGCTTTATAGTTTTCTGTGTTCTAGTCTTGTTACTTTGGTTAAGTGTATTGCTAAGTGTCTTATTTTTTGTGATTCCATTGTAAATGTGATTGTTGTTTTTTTTTTTAATTTCCTTGTCAGATCATTTGTTGTTAGTGTCCAGAAGTGCAACTGACTTATGTATGTTGATTTTCTATCCCACTATTTTGCTGAATTTATTTCTCATTTCTAACAGTTTCATTGTTGTTGCCATTGTTGAATCTTTGGGTGTTATACGCACACGATTATGTCTTGTAGAAAAAGAGATAATTTTACTTCTTCCATTCTATTTTGGATAACTTTTGTTTCCTTCTGTTGCCTAATTTCTCTGGCTAGGACTTTCTTTGACTACCAGGTTGAATAGAAGTGCTATGAGTGGCTTTTTTTTTTTATTGTTCCTTATCTTAAAAAAATCAGGTTTTCCCTATTGTGTGTAATGTTCACTTATATTTGGCCATTACTATTTTGAGGTAGTTTCTTCCACCTACTATTCCTACTTCATTGAGTTTTTTTTTAATCATAAAAGCATGCTGAATATTGTCAAATGCTTTTTATATATGTTGATACGACCATAGAATTTTATTCTTTTGTTCTGTTACTACAGGGTAATACATTGATTGATTTTAATATGTTGAACCATTTTGCATCTCAGGAATAAATTGAAATTGATCATGATCCACATAACCCTTTAATTTGCTATGAATTGAGTTGGCTTGTATTGTGTTGAGGATTTTTGTATCAGTGTTTATAAGGAATATTTGTCTGAAGTTTTATTTGCTTGTAGTGTCTTTATCTGGCATTGGTATTAAAGTAATATTGGCATGATAAAGTGAGCTTAGTCATCTTGGCTACTCTTCAACATGCTAGAAGATTTTGAGGATTGACATTAATTCTTTGAATGTTTGATGGAATTCACTGCCAACTGATCCAGTCTCCTTAATAGTTATATATCTGTTCAGTTTTGTTTCTTTTTTTTTTTTTTTTTAAATTTTTTTTTTCAACGTTTTTTATTTTATTTTTTTTGGGACAGAGAGAGACAGAGCATGAACGGGGGAGGGGCAGAGAGAGAGGGAGACACAGAATCGGAAACAGGCTCCAGGCTCCGAGCCATCAGCCCAGGGCCTGACGCGGGGCTCGAACTCACGGACCGCGAGATCGTGACCTGGCTGAAGTCGGACGCTTAACCGACTGCGCCACCCAGGCGCCCCCAGTTTTGTTTCTTTATGTATATTTCTTGGTATATTATATGTTTCTAGAAATGTACCCATTTTTTTTTAGATCATCTAATTTGTTGTCATTTAAGTTATTGTAGTTTCTTGTAATCTTTTTTATTTCTGTGTCATGAGTTGTGATATCTCCCCTTTGATTTCTGACTTTGTTTATTTTAATCTTTTCTCTTTAATTCTACCTAAAGATTTGTCAATTTTATTGATATTAAAAAAACAACTCTGAGTTTTCTTGATTTGTGTTTGTTTTTAATTCTCTATTTTTTTTTATACTCCTGCACCAATTATTACTATTTCCTTCCTTCTGCTAACTTTAGAGTGTTCTTGCATCATGACCTTAGGGTATACTTCTTGCTATCTATACTCTATAATTCTAGGCCTCATTTCCTTCCTACTTAATCAAACTGATTTTTTAAAACCCTTTTCTAAAGCTCAATTCTTTGAGATTTTGGTATCTTTACTGCACTCCTTTTGCTTAAAAAAAATGAGCCATACTCCATTATCTGAAATCAAGAATCTGTGGTAATTTTTGACCATTAAATATAAATTAGAACCTTCACCTGTATTAAGCTCAATTATTGAGGTAGATTGATGGCTTTAATGGCTTATCTTTTTCATTGCTTTGTATACATTTCCTTTGTAATGTAACTTTAAAGTTATTCATATAAATAAAGAGTATATTTGCCTCCCACATGTCATTTGCTTTGGCCACTGGTATTCAGTGGAAGTGTCTGTGTGCCAGTTCTAAGCCTGGGCCTCAAAAGGCCTTTGAATGCTTCTGTTTACTTTGTTCATTTCTGTGTCAGCCGTGAGAAGACATTCCTAGGGATTCTCTGATCCCATGTGAAGGATGAGTCAAATGAAGCAGAGCTGAGTCACCTAAGGCCCAGCCTAGAGCAGAGTTCTCAGCTGAGCCTCAACTGCATTAGCTGTGACTTAGACATTTAAGAAGTAAATGCTTATTGTGATATGCCAAAACATTTTGTTGTGGTTTTTACATGGCAGAAATCACCAACATAATTACAGTATGTTATTAGTCTCAAATTTTCATACAAGGTATAGAGGCTTAAAAAACTGAGGATCTGGTACGTAAAATTTAAATATTTAGTAAATAGAAGAACAAGGATAAGACAGCAGATGCCAAAAAGTGCATAGTCTTCCACTCTTCTATGTGAAATCTAATGTAGCAATATTTTCTGTATGTTCAGTAGGCCACATATACGGTAGGATCCAGAAGAAATATTAAATTTATCTTTTTCTGGGATTTGAATTATTTTCCTTTACTCTGAATCCAAGCATCTCACCTCTTACTTGTACTGTAAGTCTGATATGGACTCCCTGTTTATCAGACATATCTGATATTGACTCACTGTTTATCAAACATAACTTTCACTCTTGTTTTTAAAGTTATATGTCTGTTAGAAGGAATTGATGCATCACTGAACACCACTGCTACAAATAGCATGGTGCTTGGAATAAACAGTACCACCCTGGAAACAGTTATTTGCTTATAGAGATAGATAGCTAGGGAGATACAGATTTTTCTCCCACAGGAAGATATAGCTCATAATTTTACCACCATGGAAATTTAGTGAATATTGAAAAATGAGAGCAAAGGAAAAGGAGTTTTAAAAAATCAACCTATATTAAAAAGATAAACTAGTGAATAAAACTTCTCCTACCATAATCCCTCTTTTAAAGGTAACTGTTGATGTTTTATTTTATTTTTGATGTAACATGTACATCGTATTTTTTCCCATCAATTATTTTTCCCTTGGTGAGGAGCTTATAGGTTGTTTCCACTGGAAAAAAAAATACTTGCAAATATATCTTTGAGTACTTATGTAATACTTTACCTGCAGGGTAATGTCAAGCTGAGTTAATGAGTATGTGGAAAATTTTGTTAAATAGTGTCATTTTAATTCCTAGAAATTTGTCTCAATTTGTGTTCCCACAGAGACATAAATATTATCTCAATTAGCATTTATAAAAAAATCCTCACCCTTGCCAACTTAGTAATTTGATAGGTTAAAAAAATAAAGATTTTGGTCACATTTCAGCTCTTAGCATATTAACAGCTACCTACCCCAGTCCTACAGTTTTGTGGCAGGTAGCTATGCATGCATTCCAAGAGAAGCTTATGTCTTACTTATGGGAGCCATGTTGGGCAAAAAAGACACTTTGGTCCAAATATTGGGGATTTGTATTCTGAATGCTGATTGCTACTTATGATCCCAAAGCTGTAGACAAAGAGATGGGCAGTCACTGTTGCACCTCTCTGCATTGTTGCAAGACCATACCCTTTCAGATGAAATGACTTCTGGGGATTTAAAGAGCCATTTCTTCCCACCCCTTCATCTTTCTCTTTTCTTTCTTTTGGGAGTTGGACATTAAAGGCTAGAACATACAGAAGCATATATAGTAGAAATTAGAAAGTTGTTGTGCATGCACAGGGAAAGGCAGAGCAGGAGACATGAGTATATCTCACGTTTATGCCTTAGGCTGTTCCTTGGCAGATAGCAGTCTATAAAAATCAAATCAAAACAAAACAAACAAATCATGGGGAAGAGGAAGAATGTGACTCCCATAGTTACATTTTAAGATTCAAATATCCAGTATTCAACACAAAATAAGAAGGCGTACAAAGAAATAGGAAATTATGTATCGTTCAAAAGAAAAACAAAGAACTATTCCTGAAAAACACCTAATAGCAGGCCTACTAAACAAAATTTTAAAACAATTGTTGTAAAGAAGCTCAAAGAACTAAGGGAAGACATAGAAAAAAGTCAAGGAAATTATATATAGACAAACTGGAAATATCAGTAAAGAGAGAGGAAATCTCGAAAGAAGAGAAAAATTATGGAGCTTAAAAGTACAATTAATTGAAATGAAAAATTTGCTAGAGGGATTCAAAGACAGTTTTTAGCAGGCAGAAGAATAAATAAACAAACTTGAAGGTAAGGTAATAAACATCATTGAGTCTGGGGAACAGAAAGGAAAAATGTTGGAGAATAGTGAACAGTCTTTTAAAAATAAAAACTGCTTACAAGAGACAAAGGGCATTATATATTAGCAAAGGTTCAATAGAGGAAGCAGATATAATAGTTATGAACATTTATGCACCCAATAATGGATCACCAAAATATATAAAGTAAAAGTTGACAGAATCAAAGGAAGGAAGGAATAGACAATTCCATAATAATAGTTGGAGCCTCCAGTATGCCACTCTGTATCATGGACAGAACAACCAGACAGGATATAAGTAAAGAAATGAAGGACTTGAACAATAAAGTAATCTAAGTAGATCTTATAGACATATATAGAACACTCTACCCACTAAGAGGATACATCTTTTTCAAGTTCACATAGGTTATTTTTCATGATAGACTGTATGTTATGTCACAAATTAAGTTTCAATAAATTTTAAAAGATAGATGCAATACAAAGTAGCATATTCTGTGACAAAAATCAGATGAAGTTAGGAATCAGTAGCCAAAAGAAAACCAGAACATTTACATTTTTGTGGAAATTGAACAATGCTATTCAAAATCCAGTGGATCCAGGATGCCTGGGTGGCTCAGTCAGTTAAATGTCCAACTTCAGCTCATGTCATGATCTCATGGTTTATGGGTTTGAGCTCTGCATTGGGCTCTGTGCTGATGGTTCAGAGCCTGGAGCTGCTTCAGATTCTGTGTCTCCCTCTCTCTCTGCCCCATCCCCTGCTTGCACTCTGTCTCTCTCTCTCAAAAATAAATAAACGTTAAAGAAACTTAAATCCAGTGGATCCAAGGGGAAACTGCAAGGGGAATAAAATCCTTAGGTATGAATGAAAATAAAAACATGGCATTTCAAATGTTAGGGGACAGAACAAAGGAATGCTAAGGAAGGAATTGATAACTATAAATGTTTTCATTAAAAAAGAAGAGATTTCAAATAAACAACCAGCTTTACAATTCAAGGAACTAGAAATAAAAGTAGAAAGTCAGCCCAAAATTAGCAGAAGAAAAGAAATAATAAAGATTAGAGCAGAGATAAATAAAATAGAGAATGTAAGAATAATAGAAAATATCAACAAAACCAAAAGTTGGATCTTTGAAAAGGGCAACAAAATTGACAAACCCATAGCTAGATGGATTAGGGAGGGAGGGAGAGAGAGAGAGAGAGAGAGAGAGAGAGAGAGAGAGAGAAGGAGAAGTCTCAGATTACTAAAATAAAAAATAAGAGGGTGAACATTACTACTGATTTTATAGAAATAAAAAGGATTATAAGAATACTATGAATGGGGTGCCTGGGTGGTTCGGTTGGGTAAGTGACCTACTCTTGATTTCGGCTCAGGTCATGATTTCATGGTTTATGGTATCAAGCCCTCTGTGGGGCTCTATGCTGACAGCACGGGAGGCTGCTTGGGATTCTCTCTCTCCCTCTCTCTTTCTCTGACACACGCTACAACATGGATAAACTTTGAGGACATTATGTTAAGTGAAATAAGTCACAAAAAGGCAAGTACTGTATGATTTGACTTCTATGAAATGTTTATTGCAGTCAAACTTACAGAGAGAAGAACAGTGGTGGTCAGGGGCTAGAGGTTGTGGTGGTGGTGGGGGGGCGAGGATTTATTGTTTCATAGATAGAGATGTTGAGTTTTGTAAGATGAGTTCTGGAGGTGGATGGTGGTGATGGTTGCACAACAATGCACATATTCTTAGTACTGCTGAACTGTACACTTAACTGTTAAGGTGGTGAAATGTTGTTGTATGTATTTTACCACATTTAAAGAAATGAAAAAGTGGGCCCCCTTTTCTTTGAGATTATCTTAATTGTGAGGTCCGAACCCATTTAACGTACTTATTGGTTATTTGTGCTTCATTTTCTATGAATTACCTGTTCATATCATTTGCCCACTGTTAAAAACAGGTTTTTTTTTTCCTTATTGGTTTGAATGAAGTGTCCTTAAACTTACATAGTCCTTTGTCTGACATGTCTATATGAACCTTTAAAGCAAAAGATTTGATCATTATATGGGAACTCAGGATAACATAGAATTAGTTTGAGGTGTGGAAAAAATTGAGGCCAAATAACACAGATTAATGGTGGGCTTACCTTTTCAGGGAACTGTCCCCTTTTCCCCCTAATTTTGGTCATTTGAACCTATAATTTGTATTTCGTGGAGATTATATTATTCTTTCAAAATGACTTTCAAAAATAAAACATTTCTGTATCCCTAGGAACTGAGGTCCCAGTAAGGCTTTTAGAGCGTTATTTTTCCATAAATTACATCTGTTATGGTGTGTTTGGCTTTTATTCTGGGAGATTTTTCATTTCTAAAAGGTGTTATAAAAATAAATGAGTTGATTTATAAAAAACACTATGCATATTTTTTATTTTTGTTCTCATAATACTCATTTTCTGTCGATTCCTAAGTGAGTAATGTATTGGATTAATTCTTCCCATACACCATTTTGATTTTAATTTGTTGAACAGCATTACCCATAAATAGTAAAATAAATAATTGCATGTTAGAAAGCCAATTCTAAAATGCATCTAATTTTCAGCATGGTTTGCTGTTTGTCATCTAGATTATTTGATCCTTAAAACATTCTTACATATTTTGGAGATTTTATAGCATTTCTGTTACCATGCCTGAAAGAATAAGTTCTAATAGAGAACTCAAACTATCACAGAAACCATTAAACTACCTTCACTAAACACAGTTAAAGTAATACATTTAAACTCTCCCAATTTAAATGAAACTTTAGCTGCTATTAATTAAAGTATGAAGGGCCAGGTGGTGTGATGGTGTTGCACAAAACTGATGCTTCACACTGCAAATAATTAAAAGACTTCAGAATGGACCAAAAGCTGTTGCTTCGCCTATGGATTTTTAACAGCCAATTGCTTTTTAATATTCAGCAGTAAGAGATGGCTACTTTAAAGCATTTCCTTTCCACTTCAAAGGATGCCCTGTGGGTGTTCACATCATTCTTTGTATGAAAGTTGAAAAAGAAATCATGTATATAAAACTCAATATTGAATATATAAATATATGAGTATGGTTTGAGGAGTCAGGAGACCTAGAGGTTACTTGCAATCCTACCTCTGACTCAGTGTGTGAGAACATGGCCAGGCTTTTTAGCTTTTTGGACCTCTGTTCCCCATCCTCATAAAAGATGGTTGAAATCACATAGGAATTTATTGTAAAGCTTATGAAGTTTAAGCTTCAGGGACTCTCGTGCAGGTCACTTGCAAGACCCTGCATTACCTGAGTATTTTTATATTCATGTTTTTAAATACCTTTTCTTAAGAGAGTCCTCCCAAATGGTATGCATTCCCAGATTATAAAACCTGGATTCATCACTGGCTGGAATACATTCTCCTAGGTTTCCTCCAGTTCTACAATTCAGTGTCTTTTATATGAATGCTCAGTTATACATAGTAACTCACAAGTGTTTCTCACCCATAGTGTTTTCTTTTATAAGATGTTTCTGCTTTTCTTATAAAGCTCTGTAACTATTATGAAGACCATTTTTCACAGAAATGTTATAAAGTCTTTGAAATCTGTCTTTTTTAATCTTTCTCTTTTCTGACTTTTTTTGTCTCTTAGTATAAGGATTCTCAAATTGTGATTCCATCATTGGGTATGTATATCAGAATCACCAAGAGTATTTTTTTAATGCAGCTCTCAAGACTGCAGCCTAGATTTGCTGGATAATGAAAGGAGAAAGGGGTGGCAAATAGAAGAAATCAGCATTTTGAAAAAGCCCTCCGAGTGCTTTCTGTATCCACTAACCTGCTTATCTACATGGTCTGGAAGGTGTACGTGAATGTCTCTTGGAAATTAGGACCAGATGGCAAGGAGAATAAGAATGCAAGAAAAGCCAAATGCAGGTAAAAATTTATGACCCTTTCCCCAAACAAAGATGGATAAGACTATTATACTTTATTGTATTATGTCATATTATATTTCATCTTCCAATTTATACTCCCATTTTATTATGTCATTTTCCATTTACACTTTTCTCTGTTCTCTTCAGTAGACTAAAGAGAGGAGAGACAAAAGTTGAAAAGGAAGCCTACCTTACTTTCCCTTGCCAGACTTCTTGCTTGGAGGTTCAGAACCCACCATACCAGAGGAGGAGTGTGTGGGTAGGTAAAGAGAAGACCCAAGGTGCACAGACCTCCCTTATGCTACAAGGGGTTGCCAAATCAAGGTAACAGGGTAAAGTAGAGAGAGAAAAGGTCTGGTTTGCACCCCTGAGCCTTTGTGCAGTAGACTCTGAGTTGAGAACTGCTGTCTACATGATGGAGCTCAGGATGACCCAGAGCAGGGCAGACATACACCAAGTGTGGGTTGGGACCTGTATGGAATGGCCAGTAGAAACTCCAAGGGCTCTGACAGGTTTTGATACTGCAAGAGGAAGCAATTTTAGAATGTTGTTATACTTAGACCAATCGCCCTTCACCCTGTGCTCTCTATCTCCTGGAAGCTCCTGAGAAACAGCTACAGAACACATTTTGGAAACAGTTTCCACTGTGCGAAGTAGCCGACATTAAAACTTGGAGAACCAAGGTGGTATTTACAAAGAACTTTTTACCACCCTACGGTGATAGTTTACTTGAATTAAGTGGGCGTGGCAGATAGGGAAGCAAAAAAGGAAAAACAAAGACATGAAAACTCTTTAACAATAACCAGAATTTTTCTGCTGTGCTCCAATTTTGTGATCCATTGCTGGTATTATGTGCAGGTCTCAGAGGACATATCACATGTTCTGTTTGATTAGCAGGGATATAAGCAAGTGGGAATGTGTGTGTATATGTGTGTGTCTCACAGAGAAAAGCATACTTCATTTGGTCTGGCATGCTTGCTGCATACTTGAAATGTTTCTGTTGCCTTAACGGTTCATGTTTATCTGCTCTTCCAGAGCCTTGATTTTTCACTATGCATTTAAAAAGGTAGATAGAGATGCCCCTCAATTTCTGTGGAAATCGGAGTTCCTATACGTAGTTGAAAATTTCTGGTGCTCTTTATTTTCTTTTTTCTTTATTTTCAAGTACCAGAGAGTGTAACATGGTTGAAGACAGAGTATAAATGAATTTTAGCAAAAAGTATAAAGGAACATTGGGGGAGGGGTGGGGTGAGAGGATTTTCAAAATCACTTTGGAGAAAAAAATGTTTTAAGGAAACAAGAAGCAAAACCCGTTCAGTTGTTTCCACAATTTGAGTTTTGAATATCAAAAGGACTGGTAGGAAAATACTAAATTTGATTGGTCAAATGAATTTCCATTAATTAGTTACGAGTGATCATGGTATTTGTAATCTTCCATTTAATAGCTCAGCCAACAACTTTGGTCTTTATGGCCACATTTAAAGACCTAGTGGATCTATTAATATGAGGCTTGGCATTGACCATTGTATCTAATGGACAGCTTGTTTTGATCGAAACTATCCTTACGTTTTTTATCTCGGACTTGCTGGTGCTCTTGTTGAAGTTACTGAGTGTTCAACAGAGAAAAATATGAACAGTATGTGGAAGTCAGACTAACCATTTATATGAACTATTTATAAACATGTTGAAATTCTGCCCTTTATTTCAGCTTGATTTTCTTTATGTCGGTATTAACATTTACCCATATTTTATTGACAAGTGTTTTGTTTCATGAAGGTACAAAATAATGCACACAGAATGACAAGTGCTGTTATCATAGACTCCCTTAAGTGATAGCTTTGAAATCTGAGGACATTCCTTCAGGATGTCTGTCTGTCAGAAAGGAAAATGAGCCATAGGAAAGAGGCTAACTTGATTTATAAAATTATTTGAGGGGAATCATTTTGGGAAGTTACTTCCAGGAGAAGAACTTTCTGTTGCTTGAGGGTCATTCATTATCTCTAAGTTTGGCAGATTAATTAGTTGGTGTTGTCTTTGATAACTTGGCAAAAATAAGCTGAAAGTTAGAAGATCAATTCTGGCATTAAAGAGTTAGTTTCACATTGTTGCATTGTTGAGCTCAGCCAGGACCCCAGGAGCTATTTGATAACTCTGGGGCATTTATCACAAATCTGTTTTCACTACTCAGGATATGCTTTTTGTCTACATGTCAGTGGTTCCAATGACTAATGCTGGGAATACAGCAAAACATGGCATAGTTTTTACAAGAAATTCTTAACTGTTTTGAGGAACAACCATTCTTAAAATATTTAGGGAAGTAATGTGCAATGTAATTAAACAAAGGGTTTCCAAATTATATCTTGGTGCTTACTAACCTCTCCCCTCCCCCAAATTCAATGTCTATCAAATGTTTCATCCTACATCATCTCTCAGGGATTCAGATTCCTTTGTTACTTATTCTAGCCGACGCTTTTTCAAACATGAGGTTTTTATTTTTCAGTGAAGTCTCAGTATCTTTACCAAATATTTATTTGTCCATATTTTCTAGCTTGATACTGGTGGTGACTGAACATTCTAGGCTGTAACTGTTATGCTACAGTGTGCTTATTTCCTGTATATAAAAAATAGCATATTTGACTGAGTACTGACTTTCTTCATGCCTGAGAAAGTATTAAACTCTCTGAGAGGAATAAAGTCACATAGTTACACATTTCTTTCTTTTTTTTTTTTTTTAATTTTTTTTTCAACGTTTATTTATTTTTGGGACAGAGAAAGACAGAGCATGAACAGGGGAGGGGCAGAGAGAGGGAGACATAGAATCAGAAACAGGCTCCAGGCTCTGAGCCATCAGCCCAGAGCCTGACGCGGGGCTCGAACTCATGGACTGCGAGATCGTGACCTGGCTGAAGCCGGACGCTTAACCGACTGCGCCACCCAGGCGCCCCATACATAGTTACACATTTCTACAGAAACAGGAAAACAAACTATAATAAAAACTATAAATTTGGTTACTTGTTAAATGGCCGAGGAATATATTTGGTGCTGTGATAGCTATTAAATGCATTTTAACATCCATAATAATTGAGAATAGTAGCAAAGCAATCATTATGAATAGTGAAACAAACATAAACTAAAAAGAAATTGCTATTCATTATGTTTTGTGGCTTTTTCTAGTGCCAGAGAATTCTTCCCCACTGTGATAATGGCATAAAACATCAATGTAAGCTGTAAAATATGAAGTAATTTTCAAAATATTTTCATAATTATTTCATTATGTACACTCTCATTTTCAAAAATATCTCAAAGTAAGATAGTACTATGGTTGAGTTCATGAAATTGGACTTTCCAAGAAGGAGTTTGCATTTTATTTCATAAAACAATTGTTTTTCTAATATGATTGTGGACTGTGTGTGCAAGGCTCATCACTAAGTGACATCACTTCTAGGGATACCAAGATTAATGAAATGTGTCTTGTTTTAAGAGAGCATGTATTAGGACTGCCGGGGTGGCCCAGTCGGTTAAACATCGTGGACTCTTGATGTCGACTTAGGTTATGACCTCACAGTTCGTGAGATCAAGGCCCATGTTGGGCCTCTTACTGACAGTGCGGAGCCTGCCCGGGATTCTCTCTCTCCCTTGCTCTCTGCTTCTCCCCCACGCATGCTCTCTCAAAGGAAGTAAATGAACTTAAAAATAAATAGGCTATTAACTAATGATAAAGGGGGAAAAATTAATAGAGATGTAGAAGAAACTGTGTAAGCACTGTAGAGGAAGATGACCCATGATTATTTGGGAAGGGACCCAGAAGTACATTAGACTTCCCTTCCTCTACCCACTGCAAGTAACATTAACTTCACTTGTCAAAAATATGACTCTTTCCCTCCAAATGTTTACCATTTATTTCTTCTCCCATCCTCTCTGACTTTTTGGGATGTGAGTTTAAAAAGAAAGGGTACATATCACATATGTATATAAGATTTCCTTTGTTGGATCCTGCAAAAGTGATCAACTTTCCGATAACGTACCTAGAAAATAGTGACATCCCTGGTTTAATTTATGGCATGTTGCATAAGTTTTGTGTTAGAAAAAAAAAAACCTTTAAATTTAGTATGCAGAGCTCATTGTCTGTGGTACAACAGAATAGACTCACAGTGAGACCAGGCTGCATTTGGGACACAGTAATTGGGTCCATAGATCTGCACTCTATGATCTGGTAGGCCGGCACTTAATTATTTTTCTGGTGCATCAATAAATTTCAAAATTAACATTCATAAGAACTCAGAGAAAACTCAAAGAAAACTAGCTATCCTGAAAGATTTAGGATTTGTCTACATTGGTCTCCTACATGAAAAAATGATTTTATAGGATACCCAAGTGTCCTAAAATATTGATAACCCAGAAGCATCTCATAATTTTAAAATTCTTTAGCTTGTTCTTGGGTATTTTGGATGAAGACATTAGATCATTCTCTGTACTTATGACTACACAGCAGAAGTAACATCTGGGAAGGAAATAAGTCGTTCAATATGGGTGCAGACATCTGTTTTCTAGTAGAAAAACGGCTATCCTATAAAATATTTTACCATAATAAGGGACAATAGTGTTTTTGTTTGGCTATCTTTTTGTTTATGTTTGCTTTTAACTTGAGGACAGAGTTTTCCTGATGAATACTTACTTGCAATATTCTTTTCTTTTAGAGCATTTCATCTGGTGGCAAGTCCTAGTCTCTTTAATGATAATGGCAACTAATAAGTGTGGCACAGTGTGGCTTTGGTGTCAGAAAGACATTACTTCAAATCTCAGTGTATATAAACAGAGACTCCTTGAAATTTCCTCTGGTGTGGGAATAGACAGTCTTTAGTGTCCACTTATTCATCCTTTACTGAGGAAGATCAGTGAAGCTATTCTTAAACCCTACTCAGTCATGTAACCTGGGGCTAATGAAAAGAAAGTTAAGATTCTTCTGTGGCAGCCAAAGACCCCAAAGTAAGAAAAAGGAGAATGAAAATGGTTTCAAGTGGGAAAAGTTGACCACAGCAATATGGTAGCAGATGATGTATGCAAAAGACCTTTAATGACGGCTATGCAGCTTCCATACGCTAGACACATCCCACCCCAGGTTAGCTCCCTCTAATCGTAGAACCTGTTTTTACATGTGTCTCTCTGTGTACTTTATAGTCACTTGACATGATTTAAAGACCAGTGAATCCTTAACTAATAGAAGCTAGGTAGATATGTGCCCAAGTTATCATACTAAAACATGCAGAGATTTTTGTCAGGCCTGTAACTAGTCATTAAAACATAGAAGTGTGATCTTTTTTCCACCATCATAAAGCATCAAAAGGCATTTTTAACATGATGCTATAATTCATAATCAGTAACAATTTTCAGTATGTGGGAAGCTGAAGTATGCTTTCAAAAAAGAAATTGGTACTCTACTCCCATTAATAAGTGTTTTAAAATATGTATGGAAATAGTTCTCCTCATTTTCAATAATTCTTCTTGTTCATTACAGCATTTAAAGGGGTAGAGGGTGGGAAGTAAAAATACCATTCTGCAAGCAGAAAAAATTTAACTAGCAGCAGATGGTGAGACTGTAAAGAAACTGCTCCTCACAACAAGCTTATGGAAATTGGTCTCTTTCTGATATAGTCACACATCATTTAGTTCTAGAATCATGGGTCAGGGCAATACTTGCCATATGTTAACCCTAGCATATCTACTTCTTGCTGATCTAGGTGCTACATTTTGAGGAGTTTGATTTGAGTCAAAGCATGCTGTAATTTTTACAACAAGAAGCCTTGACCTTTGATGTATTTTACCATTGTCCGATAATGAATTCTCTGGAGATCTTGACTCTATTTTTTAAAAAATTATTAGTTGAGATAAAGCTTAATCTTATTTCAGAGCTTTGTGGAAGCAAACAACTATTATCTTTCTTACATGAAACCAAGGCTTTCTTTCTGAGAACAGAGGAAAAATGGGAAGGGTATGTGTATGTGTGTGTATATTTGTGTGTGTGTGTGTGTGTGTGTGTGTGTGTGTGTGTGTGTGTGTGTTGATGTGAGGGTAGGGACGTCATGGAGGGAAAGGAAGACCAGAAGTTAACAGAAGGTGGAGGATCCTTTACCGTCCCTCTGTAGTAATTAAACGTATATGCCCGTAAATTCTTGAGTATTCTTCCCTTCTGAAGTTGGAGGCTAATTCCCCTTCTTTTGAAGGTAGGCTGGATTTACAAGAGAACTGAAGATAGAGGATCTAGACAATAATGCAAGTAACATAGGTAGTTAGTAAAAGAAATCTTAGAATGATGGCTGTACAACATACTTAGAAAGCAGTTCATATTAAAGCAAGGAATCTGTGGTCTGGATGAAAAATGTTCTCAAGAAGAAAATGCTTCTATTTAGCTTATACTATAGCTATGAATTTGGAATATCTAATGACAAGACAGTCATCTTGCTAGAAGGAGACACCCCAAAATGTTTTATTACTTTGTACAATTGCTAGCAAATTGAGAAAAAAAAAGTGCGTAGTGGGGATTTACACTTGAAAGCCTTTTCTCTGAGCTGCCAGACTTAGTAACATAGTTTTATGCTATCAGTCTAGTCACGCTGCTTGCTTCTGTCATAAATAATATTCACACAATAACAACATTGGCATATAACCTCCAGTACCTCACAACATGACTGCATTTGGAGATTGGGCCTTTCAAGAGGTAGTTCATGTTAAGAGTGATCATTAAGGTGGGCCCTCAGACAACACGACTGGTGTCCTTATAAGAGGGGGAAATTAGGACACAAACATGGACAGAGTGAAGAAGGGGTCTCCCTGCAAGCCAAGGAGAGAGCCTCAGAAGAAAGCAATTCTGATGACACCTTGATCTAGAAATTCTAGCCTCCAGAACAGTGAGACAGTACATTTCTGTCGTTTAAACCACCCAGTCTGTGGTACTTTGTTAATGGCAGTCCTAGCTGATGAATACTAGAAGTGTCAGACTCAGAGGACGAAGAGTGGAATGAGGATATGGGAAGTTACTTAAGTGAGTTAACTGCATCATCTCCATAACAGAGAAAAAATAGGTCTTGACTAAACTTGA
This sequence comes from Puma concolor, assembly GCF_028749965.1. Lineage (NCBI taxonomy): Eukaryota > Metazoa > Chordata > Mammalia > Carnivora > Felidae > Puma > Puma concolor. The sequence continues at coordinate 128,311,723 of NC_141668.1, read as the reverse complement.
TCAATAAAGAAAAAATGGTATATGTATATAATGTAGAAAAGTGGTGTTGAACCCAAGAAGGATTAAAATGATCAGAAGTGATTCCTTCTCAGAGGCAGCACTAAGAATGACTAGGAGATTAGAGGCACTTGGCTGTTTTAAAATCATCCTGTACTATTGTGTTGTTTTGTTTTTGTTTTTTGTCCATGTTTTTGTTTTTTTGCGTTTTGCCAAAAAAGAAGTAGGTAATAATTAATTACTTAGTTTTAAACTATTGTCGATAGTCATAGACTAGTCATAGACTTGTGACTTCTGTATCACTTTTTTTTCCTTAGTATGTTTTTATTTCATGAGGCATTGTGGTTTATGGAATGTAATATAAAAAAAGAAAAGAAAATAGCTATGAGAACTGATTCTCTGGATTCCAAAAATTGAGAATACATTGGTGACAATACACAAGGGGAAGGTCTAATGTAAAGGACAGACTTCATAAGAGTTGTCACTGGAAGAAGCAGACTAGAAGTGAGATATAATGTAGGGAAAGTTTATAACTACAGCCATTGAAACAGATGGGGTAACAGGTGGTGAAGCAACAATGAAATACAGAATGCGATGGTGAAGGGAAGGCAGAAATGACCAGATTCAACTTTTTGAAGGGCTTCAATTCAACACAGTATCTTTTAGAAAGTTGATGGCATTTGCAACAACTGAGGGACAATTCTGTTGTACCCTTGTCCTAGCCATCTATATCAAATGTGTCTAGTAATTCAACTCCTAAAATTGCTAGAAAATAAGTAATGTAAATTTGATTAATTACAGCTAGTTAGCTCTTGTAGATGAGATTGAGGGTCATAATCAAAAGAAAACACAAAGATTGGGGTGCCTGGTGGATCAGTCAGTTGAGTGTCCGACTTTGGCTTAGGTCATGATCTCACAGCTCATGAGTTCAAGCCCCACGTCAGGCTCTGACAGCTGGGAGACTGGAGCCTGCTTCAGATTCTTTGTTTCCCTCTCTCCCTGCCCCTCCCCTGCTCATACTCCATCTCTCTCTGTCTCAAAAATAAAAACATTTAAAAAATAAAAAAAAAGAAAACACAAAGATCCTGGTCAGACTAGAGGTCTGAATTAAATTGTTTACTAATACATGTCCAGGAGAAGGGATACCTTGAGTCAAAAATTAAAATAAAAAATTAGAGTTTCCATGGGTTCTTACAGCACAGGAGGAAAGTCTTTCATGAAGAAAAATACATTTTTTCATCTATGCTGTATCATTTTATTACTCAGTTTAAATCACATGGAATTTGGAAATTATCAACAGTTTGGAATAATTACATGTGGACAGATTAAGCACAGCTATATAATCTCAGATGAAAATCATTCAGAATGAATAATTTACTTTTGTTTTTACTTGACCAGAAAAAAATGTCTTCTTTGTATCTACAGTAAAACAACAACAACAACAACAACAACTACAAAAGTCACCCTCAAATGATGCCATGACAGAGTTCCCATCATGTATATCACTTGCATTTTCATTATACCCAAATACACAAGATATTCTACACTTGTTTTAGTCCATTCAGGTTGCTCTACACAACAGACTTGGTGGTTTATAAACAAAATAAGTTTGTTTCTTATTTCTGGAGTCTGGGAAGTCTGAGATCAGGGTGCCATCTTGGTCCGGTAAGGATTTTTCTCCAGGTTGCAGACTTCTGATTGTATCGTCACATGTCACAAGGGGCTGCCTCGCTGTTTATTTTATGAGGGCACTAATCTCATGCATGAGAGCTCCACCCTTATGACTTTATCACCTCCCAAAGTCCCATATCCTAAAATCATCACACTGCACATTAGGATTTCAACATAAAAATTTTGGGAGGACACAAACATTCAAAACACAGCAACACTAGTTCACTCTCCTTCTTCATGTCCCTATCACTCTTCAGTCCCTAAAAGCTGGTTCTGACTCCCACAATATGACTAGTAATCTTTACTCTGGTTTCTGTTTCACTGCTCCCCACATACCTCAAAGTCAGCTTTGCAAGGTGGAACTCAATGTCTTTTTCCTAGTTTTTCCAGGTACTAACCAATGTTCCAAACCAGAAATTTGAGCAATACTTCTGATTCTTCTAATTTTCTAACACCACGAAGTAGTCAAATTTAAAGTTACTGCTACATCTTAGATATTTTTTCCAATATATCTGTTTCTGTGTCCATGTGTCCTCATTCTAACATTTATTTATTTTTGAGAGACAGAGAGAGACAGAGCATGAGCAGGGGAGCGGGGAGAGAGAGAGAGAGAGAGAGAGAGAGAGAGAGAGAATCCGAAGTAGGCTCCAGGCTCTGAGCTGTTTGTTAGCACAGAGTCTGATGCAGGGCTTGAACTCACGAACTGCAAGACCATGACCTGAGCCGAAGGTGGACACTCAACTGACTGAGCCACCCAGGCACCCCCATGTGTCATTCTAGTTTAGAGTGTTATCTCTTGCCTGAATTATGGCCATGACCTTCTATCTAATTCTCTTACCTATATGCTTTTACAACTCTATTCCCCACATTGTAGACAAAACCATAGTTTTCAAAGGTGAATCATATAAACACAGTTATACATATGAATGTATAAGTTACATGTATTCATGTGTTTATATAAAAATGCATGTATACATTGTGTATGTGTGTGTGTGTGTGTGTGTGTGTGTGTGTGTGTGTGTGTGTGTGTGTAATTCCAAGGCTTTTAAAGCTCCTTGGTTCTCCTCAGGATAAAATTCCAAACACTTACTCTAGTTTATAAAAAATCTATACAATTTTGGGTATTTTTACTTGTTTCTGTTTACTTCTTCAGCCCCATTTCGTACAAATTATGCCAAATTTTACAACCTGTCCATATTGAAGTATTTTGAGTTCTGAAATAATGATGACATGTTTTCTTCTTACTTTGTTTTTTTTTTTTTTTTAATTGTGGTAACATTATAACTTTCAGGTGTGCAGCAGTATAATTTGCCATCTTTACACACTGTGATCACCACTAAAAGTCTAGTTACCATCCATCAGCATACAATTAACCTCTGTTAACCATTTTGCACCCCCTGATACCCTCAATATATTATCTGTACCTATGTGTTTTTTTATTTGTTCATTTGGTTTGTTTTATTTTTATTTTGTTTTGTTTTTAGATTTTACTTATGAGTGAAATCGTATGGTATTTGTCTTTCTCCATCTGATTTGTTTCACTTAGCATTACCCTCTAGGTCCATCCATGTTGCTGCAAATGAGAAGATTTCTATCTCATTTTATGGCTGGGTAGTATTCCATTGTGTTTATATTCCACTTTTTCTTTATTCATTTATCACCAATGGATATGTAGCTTGTTTCCATAAGTTGGCTATTATGAATGATGCTGCAGTGAACATAGAAGTGGTTATATCTTTTCAAATCAGCGTTATTGTACCCTCTGAGTAAATACTCAGAAGTGAAATAGTTGTATTGCATGGTAGTACTATTATTAACTTTTTATTTTTTTAATTTTTTTAATTTTTTTTAAACGTTTATTTATTTTTGAGACAGAGAAAGACAGAGCATGAACGGGGGAGGGGCAGAGAGAGAGGGAGACACAGAATCGGAAGCAGGCACCAGGCTCTGAGCCATCAGCCCAGAGCCCGATGGGGGGCTCGAACTCACGGACCGCGAGATCGTGACCTGAGCCGAAGTCGGACGCTCAACTGACTGAGCCACTCAGGCGCCCCTATTCTTAACTTTTTAAAGGAATCTTTATACTGTTTTCCACAGTGGCAGCACCAATTTACATTTCCACTTACAGTATATGAGGGTTTCCTTTCTCCACATCCCCTCTGACACTCATTTCTTGTTTTTTTGATGATACCTGTTCTAACTGGTGTCAGATGGTATCTCATTGTGATTTGATTTTCATTGCCCTAATAGTGATGTTGAACATCGTTTCATTTTTCGTGTCTTTTTTAGAAAAATGTTTATTCAGAACCTTTGCTGATTTTTAATTGGACTATTTGTTGTGGTTCAGTTGTATGAATTGTTTTTATATTTTGGATATTAACTTTTTGTTAGATACATTTTTGCAGAAATCTCCCATTCAATATGTTATCTTTTCATTTTGGTGATGAGTTTATGTTTAGTTTTGTTTTTCTGTATGGAAGCTTTTTAGTTTTCTGTAATCTCCTTTGTTTATTTTTGCTTTTGTTTGTCTTGCCTTTGAAGTCAGATGCGCAAAAATATCACTAAGATTGATGTTGAGGAGCTTACCACCTATACTATCTTCTAGGAATTTTAGAAGTTTGGGCCTTACATTCAAATCTTTAACCCATTCTGAGTTAATTTTTGTGTATGCTGTAACATAGTGGTCTAGTTTCCTTGTTTTACATGTAGCTGTCTAGTTTCCTCAACACCCTTTATTGAAGACACTGTCTTTTCTTCATTGTACTTTCTTAGCTACTTTGGTTATATTTATTCCTCCTTAGCTAAATTTATTCCTAGTTATTTTATTCTTTATGATGCTTTTGTAAATGGTATTTTTTTCTTTTTTTATTTGTATTTTATTTATTAAAATTTTTTTGAATGTTTGCTTATTTTTGAGAGAGAGACAGAGCATGAGTGGGGGTGGAGCAGAGAGAGAGAGGGAGACACAGAATCCGAAGCAGGCTCCAGGCTCTGAGCTGTCAGCACAGAGCCTGGCGTGGGGCTTGAACCCACGAACCATGAGATCATGACCTGAGCCGAAGTCAGATGCTTAACCGACGGAGCCACCAGGTGCCCCATGTATTTTATTTATTTTTTTAATTCCAGTATAACTAACATACAGTGTTCTATTAGTTTCAGGTATACAATATAGTGATACAACAATTCTATACATTACTCAGTGCTCATCACAATAAGTGTACTTTTTATCCCCTTCGCCTGTTTCACACATTCCCCATCCACCTCTCTTCTGGCAGCCATCAGTTTGTTCTCTATATGTACGAGTCTTCTTTTTGGTCTCTTTTTCCTTTGTTTTGTTTCTCAAATTTCATGTGTGAGTGAAATCATATGGTTTTTGTCCTTCTCTGAATTATTTCACTTAATATTGTACCCTGTAGATCAATCCATTTTCCTGAAAATGGGAAGATTTTATTCTGTTTATGGCTAAGTAAGATTCCATTGTATTTATACACCACTTCTTCTTTATCCATCCATCCATGGATGGACACATAGGCTTCCATATCTCGGCTATTGTAAATAATGCTGCAGTAAACACAAGGGTGCATATATCTTTTTGAATTAGTTTTCATTATCTTTGGGTAAATACCCAGTGATAGAATTACTGGGTCATATGGTAATTCTGTTTTTGGATTTTTGAGAAATCTCTATACTGTTTTCCACAATGGCTGCACCAGTTTGCATTCCTACCAAGAGTGTATGAGGGTTGGCTTTTCTCCACATCCTCACCAACACTTGTTTCTTCTGTTTTTTTTTTTTTTTGTTTTTGTTTTAAATTTTTTTTCAACGTTTATTTATTTTTGGGACAGAGAGAGACAGAGCATGAATGGGGGAGGGTCAGAGAGAGAGGGAGACACAGAATCGGAAACAGTCTCCAGGCTCTGAGCCATCAGCCCAGAGCCTGACGCGGGGCTCGAACTCACGGACCGCGAGATCGTGACCTGGCTGAAGTCGGACGCTTAACCGACTGCGCCACCCAGGCACCCCATTCTGTTTTTGATTATAGGCATTATGACAGTAATCTCTTTGACATCAGCCATAGAAAGATTTTTCCAGATTTGTCTCCTTTGGGAGACAAAAGCAAAATTAAACTACTAGGACTGTACCAAAATCATCACTTTGCACACTGTAGGAAACCATCAACAAAACCAAAAGACAATCTACTGAGTAGGAGTAGATATTTGCGAATGATGTATCTCTTAGAAGGTTAATATCCAAAAAAATATACAGAACTTCTACAATTCAACGCCAAAACCCAACTAAAACAATTAAAAAGAACTTCTCAAACTCAACACCCAAAAACCAAATAATCCAGTGAAGAAATGGGCAGAAGAAATGAATAGACACTTCTGCAAAGAAGACATCCAGATGGCCAACAGACACATGAAAAAATGCTCAACATCACTCATCATCAGGGATATGCAAATCAAAACCACAATGAGATATTACCTCACAAATGGGATTTTTTTCTTAATTTCTTTTCCTGAGGATTCATTATTTGTGAATCCATATTTCACATATGGTCTAGGCACATATATTTCACATATGGTCTAGGCACTTTTCAAATTGGTGTTTTTGCACTGGTTCTGCAGGGCAATTGAGTATGTGCATGAGTACTTTAATAGGGGATTTTCTGTTCCCTATAGTTGTATGGTTTTCCTGAATGTGATCCCCATTGGTTTTCAAAGCTTGTCATTTAAGGCATTCATCTCTCTGAGGCAGGATCTAAGGGTCGGAGTGCGTGATGTGGTGTACAAATCCCTTACTGCTTAGGGAAAAGTTTCATACTTTTGAGATATCTCCTGGCTATGGATTACTGTGCCTGGGTGATGTTTTTCTTGTGAGATGGTGTCGCTCCTTCTCTTACCCATCTTATCACTGTCCCTTTTGTCCTTTGTTGTGTAGGCTCTGTTCATCCAGTTTTCTGGTCTTTTTCAGAGGAAATTATTTCATATACTTGTATATTTGTTGTATCTGTGGGAGGGAGTGAGTTCAGGATCTTCCTACGCCAACATCTTGAACCCAATTCTTCTGCCAACTCTTCCTTTACAGTTTTTAAGCATGATTTTCCTTCTGTTTGCAACTTATTTTTTCTTTCTCAAACCATGTTCCCCTACATTTCTTCTCTAACTTCTGGATAGCTCCACGGATGAAAAAGCTATTTCCATAAGCTTTCTATAGCCTCCTGGGCACCTGAGGGTTGCCCATGGTAAATTATTCTTATGTCATCAACTCAAGGAACTGCTGGAAGTATACCTATACTGGGTCAAAATAAGTGAGATTCCAGATGGGGACTATAGGAATGGCTGAAGCACCTGTTTTTTAAGTAACTAGTATTGATAAGATGCACCTAGCCTAGAGTATGAGGGAAAGTTACCTATCCTTGAGTGAATGCCTAAAAAACCAGGCATAAAAGAGGGACTGAGCTCTGAGCTCAGGCTTTTTTCAAAGCTTAAGTTCTGCATATACTTAGCTGTTTCTCTTGATTATGCTTCTCTTGAGTGTGGAATGACAAAGAAAGTGTGCCTGTGAGTCACAGGCACTCTACAGTGTTATTGTTGTGCATGCCTCGTTGTTACTTTTCTGCCTTTTCTTAAAGATCAGGCAGCCTGGTGCTAGTTGAAGTAAGTTGTGTCTCATAAGTGAGATTGTCAATGCAAACCCAAGACCAGTGCTACCAGAACAGAGAGGCAGCTGCATCTGCATTCATTCTTTAAACTTAGCTACTAGGTCATTTCATCCAGAAAGTATTCCCTGACTGATCATCTGTGTTAAGAATTGAAAATCCTAATGTGTTCGTAAAACGTATACAATTCTTTCCTCAGCATTTATTGAACCATATTCTAATTAATTCCTTTTTGTACTCTTTATTTATTTTGAGAGAGAGAGAGAGAGAACACACGCCAGGGGTGGGGGGAGGCAGAGGAGTGAGAGAATCATAAGCATGCTCCACACTGTCAGCACAGAACCTGATGCAGGGCTTGACCTTACGAACCATGAGATCATGCATGACCTGAGCTGATGTCAATAATTAGATGCTTGACTGAGTGAGCCACCCACGCACCCCTCTAAGTATTTCTTTTTCTTTATCTCTCACTAAAATACATGGAGAGTTTTTAAAGTGTTTATTGATTTTGAGAGAAAGAATGTGAGTGAGTGGAGGAGGGACAGAGAGAGAGAGGGAGAGAGAGAATTTCAAGAAGACTCCATGCTGTCAGCATAGAATCCAACGTGGGGCTCGATCTCAGGAACTCTGAGATCATGACCTGAGTCAAGATCAAGAGTCAGACACTTAACTGACTGAGCCACCCAGGTGCCCCAAAATACATGGACAGTTTATCTTATTTATAGGTATATTCCCAATATATAATATAATATCTGATACTTAGTAAGTTTTTAATAAAAAATGTTGAATAAATGAATGGCTAAAGAACATAAATCTATCTACCATGGGAAATAGGGAAATGGTTAACAAGGTTTAGTTAAGTAAACCTGTTTTTTTTAAATTCATTCTTCCATTATATCAAGTCATTCTTGCTCTGTAAGGAACTTTAAAAACTCAGTAGTTAAGCACTATAATAATAATCTATTATTACTCTTATGTCTGCAGGCTGGCTGGGATATGGCTTATTAAAGCTAGGCTTAGCTGGGACTTGCTGCTTTAGGCTGCAATGACTGGTTGGCTCTTTCTCTCACTGCAGGACCATAGGCTGCTATACTCTCCATGTCTCTCATGGTCCTTGTACCAGCAGGGTATCTAGAGCATATGATGGCAGTGGAGGTTCACAAGAAGAAGTTTAAGCTTGCCAGTCCCCTTTCAGCACAGATGTGGCACTGGCGTGCTCATATATCACTGAGCAAAGTGGGTGGGATAGCCACGTTCAAAGTCAAGGACCAGGAAGATACATGCCACCCACAACGAACCATGGCGGAACAAGTGCAGCAGCAATGGGAAAAATTTTCCATGTGAGGTGATAGATTTGTTACCTAACTGTATTATACAATCGTTTTGCAACATACACATATATTACTTTGTACACACCTTAAACATACACAGTGCTATATGTCAGTTATATCAATAAAGTTGGAGAAAAAAAGGGTTAAATTTCATACTGCCTCAGATTTCTACTTTTAATTTCAATTTGTCCAGGAGAAATTTTAGGTACAATAAAATTGAACTTTAATAATATGAATTTCTTTAAGTTAGCTGGCCCGTTTTTTTTTTTTTTTTTTTCATTGATTATAGGAAAACAACTCTCTCTGTCTCCCCCCATGTGTGTATGTGAGGAGAACTGATTTTGTCTGAAATGAAAACTGGGTAACTTAAAGGTAGAATCTCAGCTGCTCACTTCTTCAGGTCAGAGTATTGCTTTTGTTGTTTTTACTTGAATTATGTGGATGATTTTCTTGATCATTAACTGGTCCTGTCCTGAAAATATCTGACTAAAGTAGTATTGCTTTCTGGTAAACAGTTGAGATAGTCATTAGCATTACTGAACATGTTTTTACCTTTTTGTAATTTATTTTAGTCAAGGGGAAGATCAATTACATTTTGAAAATACTGTTCACGTTGTTAGAATCCTTCCAATCAATTCAAGCTGGGAAGATGTAGATTCATTATTTTATAATCTAGGTAGCATCTAAGGTAATGATAAATGCTTTCCTCAGAATAAAAACACACATTTATTTCTTTTCTAACCTACAAATTACTTGTATAACTCAATATTTTACTTTACTTCCACTATTTAAAAAGTGGATGATTTAAGGTGAATCACTGAATTCATTCCTCTTGACTTTAAATGTGTCTTCATTATATGCATTCCAAAGGAAAATTATTACCTAATCTACAAAGATATATTTTAATCACCAAATAATATGCTGAATGCATTTACAACTGTAATTTTGTGCATGTGAAGCAATTAATTGCTCAATATTAACTGTAGTCTAATGCTTTGCAAACAGAATCTGGATGCAAAGCTATTGAGAATATAGACTCACTCCAGACAAGCAAATGCACTCAGGGACAGAAAGAACTTGACAGTATTTTAAAGGTAGTCAGCTTCCTAATTCTTAAAGCCTTAATGCTGGTTATAAAGGTGGTTAAGGTACGGATAAGGGAGGATATATTTTTGTGGAGGGGGTTATAACGTATGGAGTTTTGGTGTTTATTCTGTTATTTTATATTTTTTTTTTCTTGGTGGTAGTTACACTAGGATGGAAACTATGGTAATCTGAGCCATTTTGTCAGAATAGCTTGAAGAAAGAAAGTGGAGAAAGCCCAGTAAATATGCCAAATGAGTCATCTATAGACTGAATATTCCTACCCCAACCTCCTATTCTTACCTTGAAAACCTAATTTCCCAAGGTGATGGTGTTAAGAGGTGTCTTTGGGAGGTGATTGGGTCATAAGGGTGCAGCCCTAGTGAGTGGGAATAGTGCTTTCATAAAAGAGGCCTTGCCCCTCCTGACGACCTTGAGAAATCAACTGTGTATGAACCAGGAAGAGGACTGTCACCAGATACTAAATCTGCAGGTGCCTTATCTCAAAGTTTCCAGCCTTCAGAACTGTGAGAAAAAAAAATTGTATTGTTTATGAGCCACCTGTCTATTGTGTTCTGTTACAGCAGCCTGAGTGGAGTAAGAAAATGACTTGTAAATCCGTTTTCTATTTTACTGAATAGGCGGTAGGTGACTGTAGGGTGTTGCCTCTACGGGACCACTTTATAGGGTTGGTCTGTACTTTTGTGTTTATGCATATGTGTGTTCTCTTAATATCCTTATGAAAAAGGTCACCATATTTGGGGGGGGGGCAGAATAAGAAAAAGACAAAGTAGAAATGAGTGGTGGTGTTTGATCCTTGGGTGTGTACATTCCTATAGATCTTTTATGACCTCACCTAAGTATATACAACGTCTTATAGTACTTCATATTTCAAAGAGAATGTACATTGATTCACATATGAGTTTTAGAATGATGGTACTGAAGATAATTAGAACCTGAGGGACAAGAGACAAAATATTAATAGGACTATTTCTGCCTTATTGTGGTATTTCCCTATTTCACAGATGGCAAACACTTGATATTCATTGAAAGAATGAATAAATGAATGATATAGGAGTCAGAAATTATGAATTAAAAGTATAGTATATAAATGAGAGAAATATTTATATTGTGAGGCAGATACACTGGTATAAAAACAAAAAAGTAAAATCTGATGAAGAAAGTAAAGAAGATGAACTGGGAAAGATATAACTGTAAAGCAAGGAGAACAAAATCATTATATGAGACCCGATCTGACCTGAACGGAGCACCTCAAGACAGGCAGAAATTGAGATTGAGTATTAGAACCAAGAAGAAAGACATGGAGATTAGTTGTCCAGCCCTGGAATAGATGTTATTTTATGACCAGTCTTTTGCAAAGGAAGAAACTGAAATAGAAGTTTGAGTAATTTACCTTGGGAATGGGGGAGGTTGATACGAACCATGGCAGTGTCCTGTGAGCACATGCTCTTAACCCCTGGTAGTGTCCCTGCAGAAAGAAGGGACTTATGGTTATGGCTTCTCACCATTCACATGGAGTTTGCAGCACACTGTGTGATGAGACGGGTAGGTGGAAATGTTCCTATAATACATAAGCCTGCCAGAAAATCAACACTTCCATCAGTGAGTCTTAGGAGATCTGAAAACAATGACACCATCTGTATGGGTAAAGATTCCCAAGGTGTCAGGAGAGATAGCCTTGAACATTCTTCATTATGAGGCTACATGGGTACAGTTCTGATTGTGGTCAGGCCTGTACATCAGGACAGGATGACATCAAGGCCGGACTGATATTCAGTGGTTGGAGCTGCCTGGGGAAAGGAAAAAAAAAAATCCCACTAACCCTTTTAAAACACAGCTAAATGCCAATTACACCCTTAAACATTTCAGAGGGCATTGGTGCCTAGATTTAGCCTGCTGAATTTAATCATTTTGCATCATCCAGCTTTATAACAGAAGTTTTTAGGTTTTAACTTCTTTAGGGGACAGTCTGGTGACTGCAGAAAGAAAATTTCTTTTCAACATGTTATTTGCTTGAGAGGGTTCTAGCTCCCAAGAGGATTATGCTAGGCACTCATAGACAGTAAAATAAATTGAAATAGAGATACCCAGCACTGTTAAGTTATACTTGGTTACTAATAGACAGCTTTGTGGTAAAGCACTGAATTCAGAATCACACATTGAATTCTGTCGCAGTGGCTACTAACCGTAAAATAAATGCACTATGTTTCTTATGGTTTGCGACTTTTTGAACAACATTTATTGCATTTTCTCAGATTATTTATAACTGGACTCATTACTTTAAATTTGGAGCTACTCTCCTAAACAGGATATCTGAAAACACATTGAACATATCATTTGAAAATGCAATTAATATCCTTTTACAAAAAGTTTATCTCATATTTTCTAGCATTTCATATACCCTGATATGTATAGAGTAAGTGCTCAATAAATTATAACTGTTGTGCTTTCCATATCAAAGTTTATTTACATTTTATATTAAATATAATTTATTGTCAAATTGGTTTCCATACAACATCCAGTGCTCATCCCAACAGGTGCCCTCCTCAATGCCCATCACCCACTTTCCCCTCCCTCCCACCCCCCATCAACCCTCAGTTTGTTCTTAGTATTTAAGAGTCTCTTATGGTTTGCCTCCCTCCCTCTCTATAAATTTTCCCCCCTCCCCCCTTTTAAGTTTCTCAGGATCCACATATGAGTGAAAACATATGGTATCTGTCTTTCTCTGCCTGGCTTATTTCACTTAGCATAATAACCCTCCATTTCCATTCTCGTGGCTACAAATGGCAAGATTTGTTTCTTTCTCATTGACAAGTAGTATTCCATTGTATGTATAAACCACATCTTCTTTATCCATTTGTCAGTTGATGGACATTTAGGCTCTTTCCATAATTTGGCTATTGTTGAAAGCGCTGCTATAAACATTGGGGTATGAGTGTCCCTATACATCAGCACTCTTGTATCCCTGGGGTAAATTCCTAGCAGTGCTACTGCTGGGTCATAAAGTGGATCTATTTTTAATTTTTTGAGGAACCTCCACACTGTTTTCTAGAGTAGCTGCACCAGTTTGCATTCCCAACAGTGCAAGAGGGTTCCCATTTCTCCACATCCTCGCCAGTATCTATAATCTCCTGATTTGTTCATTTTAGCAACTCTGACTGGCATGAGGGGGTATCTCAGTGTGGTTTTGATTTGTATTTCCCTGATGAGGAGTGATGTTGAGCATCTTTTCATGTGTCTATTAGCCATCTGGATACCTTCTTTATAAAAGGGTCTATTCATGTCTTCTGCCCATTTCTTCACTGGATTATTTGTTTTTCAGGTGTGGAGTTTGGTGGTTCTTTATACATTTTGGATACTAGCCCTTTGTCCGATACATCATTTGCAAATATCTTTTCCCATTCCATCAGTTGCCTTTTAGTTTTGTTGATTGTTTCCTTTGCCGTGCAGAAGATTATTGTCTTCGTGAGATACCAATAGTTCATTTTTGCTTTTAATTTCCTTGCCTTTGGAGATGGGTTGAGTAAGAAATTTCTGTGGCTGAGGTCAAAGAGGATTTTTCCTGCTTTCTCCTCTAAGGTTTTGATGGTTTTATGTCTCACATCCAGGTCCTTCATCTATTTTGAGTTTATTTTTGTGAATGATGTAAGAAAGTGGTCTAGTTTCATCCTTCTGTCTGTTGCTGTCCAGTTCTCCCAGCACCATTTGTTAAAGAGACTTTTTTGCATTAGATACTCTTTCTTGCTTTGTCAAAGATTAGTTGGCCATACATTTGTGAGTCCAATTTTGGGGTCTATAGTCCATTCCATTGGTCTATGTGTCTGTTTTTGTGCGGATACCATACTGTCTTGATGATTACAGCTTTGTAGTAGAGGCTAAAGTCTGGGATTGTGATGCCTCCCGCTTTGGTCTTCTTCTTCAATATTACTTTGGCTATTTGGGATCTTTTGTGGTTCGATACAAATGTTAGGATTGCTTGTTCTAGCTTTGAGAAGAATGCTGGTGCAATTTTGGTTGGGTTCTACATCAAACTTTTAAAAAACTGGTTTGTGATTTATTTTCTAAGCTGTTGTGTGTTATTCTAATAGAATACCTTTGCTCTCCAAGTCATTTGATGGGTGTGTATCATAGAGGGCACTGAGGAATAAGGCTGAGTTGCAAGGTCTATTGTCTCAAGAAATAAATGTTACCTAACCTGGAACATCTATTTCTTTCTTTGGGCAGTAGAATGATTACAGATATGAAAGGGGAGAAACCTTGCTGATAATTTTATCCGACCTAATGATCCCTTGGCCTTAAAATTTTTTTTAACGCTTATTAATTTTTGAGAAAGAGAGAGACAGAGAGAAAGTGGGCATGAGCCGGGGAGGGGTAGAGACAGAAGGAGACACAGAATCTGAAGCAGGCTCAAGGCTCTGAGCTGTTAGCACACAGCCCAACATGGGGCTTGAACTCATGTGCTGCTAAATCATGAGCTGAAGTCAGACACTTAACCAACTGAGCCATGCAGGCGCCCTGATCCCCTGACTTTTAATAAATATATTGGCACAACTGTTGGGGGATATTTGGAATAGTGTGGTAAAGTTTGTGATTTACATAGCAGACAAAGAGAAGTTTGTGAGGATGAGTGTGACTGTTTTTTGTTTCCATGCATGATCTTACTTAGTTAACTCAGCATTCTATCCTATTTGCCTTCTACAGGTAGCATAGTCCCCTTTCTTTGAGAATATTCTCCTATATTCCACATGATCCTGATGGGGATAGAAAAGCCATACACGGTAGCGGTAAGAATACAAGACTCACATCCAGGTTTTTAATGATTCCTGTGTAACCTTGCTCAAGTTACTTAACTGGTCTGTGTAGCAGAATCTCCATCTTAAAATTAGGTTAATTCACTTTAGGCCATTACAAATTAGGACTTGTATAGTGTGGGTTCTTCTTAAGGCAGACCTGAGATAAGGATTTGGGTGCAGGTGGTTTGTTCTGGGAAGTGATCCCACAGGGTTGGGGCCTAGGAAGAGTAGAACAGTGAAAAAGTAAAAGCTAGGCCAAAGTTATGTTACTGGTCAATGCTGTGGGCATTGAGACTTGACCCTGCTGGGAGTCCTTTGAGGTCTTTGCAGACTGTCCCCTTGAAATGTCTACTGTAAGACTGAGGAGGAAATTATTTCTCTAAGATCACCATTCCTCTTTCAGTCAACATTTGTGCTGTGGGGTGTTAACTATTACACACTTATAGGGTTGCATACATGTATCAGAATAGTTCCACAGGAATCTCTCCCAGCTCTGGTCCAGAAGCCCAGGGCAGAAATTGGGAGGGTTGCTGTGACACCTAGGCTAGCTATTGTCAGATTGTACTTGGTGGCTGCCACCAATCAGGTGAAATGAAAAGTGAGGAATAGGAGATATGACAGGGGAGACATTGATACAGGCTTAAATGAAAAAATGTTGCAAAAACGTCTAGACCATTGTCTGGCTCATAGTAAGCACTCAGTACATGTTACCTACCAGACATGTATGCTTTTTGGACACAAGTATATGAAAATTTTATAGAAAATCATGTCTGTACATTTACTTTGTCTCTTATAACATGTATACATTATGTCTTAGAATAAATGTCTTCATTGTACTGTATTCGAAGAAGATTTGTGACCATTTTTCACCTCCATCTCTTCTCAGGAACAGGAAGAATTAATTGTAAGTTGACCAATATCCAAAGAGTCCCTAGATGTGCAAGCAAGACTATCCAGGGGACAGAAAGGTTAACAAATTCCTGTGGGAACAAAGATGCCTTAGTATATGTACCTAAACAGTATTTTCACATCCTCAATGCAAGTGTGCACCCACACAGAGTTGAGCTAAGTGAGAATATCTATGACTATGATCTGTTTCTCAAAAAAGTTTTAGATCTGTTTCTCAAAAAAGTTTTAGATCTGTTTCAGCCCACAAATGAGGCAAGCAATTTGGGCTGACATTTGGACCTACTTATTTTCTTAATTCCCAGTTGCTTCACTGGGAACATTGAACTTTTCCTAATCATTATGGATAATGAATTAGCAAGCTTAGCTTTAGATCACTCATAACTTTTTTTCTTAATCCATAATTGAGAAAGTGCTTCCTTTTGTCCTTTTTCCTTTGATACTTCTTCATAATATTTAAATTTTTATTTCTTATGTTAAAATATTTAGAAGCACATAGGGAGAGTGTTCAGCAAGGTATGTATGTATAAGTGAAGACCTTTTTCAAATCTGTCTTTCATAGAGAAGATAGGGAAATTGTATATATTATCTGAGGATGTAAGTAAACATAATGAATATTGTATTTCTTATTGAAAAGCAGAAAGGATGGCTGAGAAGAAATGTAAAAATTCATATTATCATCAACCTTTTTACTCTCAAAAATGTTCTTGTGAACTGATGTCATTTTAAATATTTGAAGTTTATTTCTAAAATTTTAAGTTCTCTATACATTCTTTGGGAACATCTGTTGTGTTACATATGCTTTGCAATATTATTGGAATCCCAACTATCAGTACCCTTTTTGACAGGTCCTTTTTGGTTAATTGAATAAAACATTTTGGCTCATTTGTCCATGACCTTAAAAAATAGCACAGTGGCTCAATTTTTTAAAATCTCAAATGTAATGAGATCGGTCCCCATAAGACTTTTTGGGGGTAGGGAAAAGTGATAGGTAAGCGAAAATTAAGCTTGTCAAGTCATTTTATAAAAGAACGCAGTGAGGGAGACTTAGCTAGAAGTGCACTTGGATTGATTAAAATCACCTGAAACATCTGTCAGGCCAGTTCGAATGGACATGTTTGCGGTTCTGTGTGCTGTTTCACAGAAAATGTTAAAGAGATCAGGTGTGTACCCCATAATGGATTTACCTTGGCCCCTCACAACACGTTTAACTACATCAGTGATAACGAATGGTCACAAATCTAGGTATAAATTTAAGACTTGGGAAGTTTGGGGCTGGTGGTAAGAGTGCCTTACTATAAATAAGGACTGGCTGCCCTTGAACATTTTTAGAGCATGTGTGAATCTGGTGTTAAAACTAGCAAAATTCATTGCCCGTTTTTCCTTTGCTAGTGGAAAAATTTACAGTATCTCTCTTGGGTCTCTTGAGCTATGTGGGGATACACAAATCTCCTTTTTAGTGAGAGCCATACACCGAGTTTATTAGTCTTATGGGAACCAGAATCAGCTACATTGACTGGGAGATTTGCTCATTTTGGAAAATTACATGGACTTTTGTATTTAGGATACTCTATATTATCTTAATTGTGACTCTTTTAACATAGTTATTGCTTAATATACAACTTTTCTTTGCAGTTTTTATCACCTTAACTCAGTTGCTTGAAGTTGAAGATCACAGCAATTAGGACAAGATGACTGACCTTCCCCAGGGTCAGCATGGAAAGCCTGTGCAAACCAGGGAAATATTTGGGTTCTATTAGGACAGTGATGATCTAGATTACTTAAGGTAGTAATAATAATAACTAATTGAAAGTTAGGAAAATGGTTTGTTACTTGATTTCTCATTTTGTAGAAAGTGGTGTTTTCCAGTGGATTTTATACACTAACATATTCAATGATAATTATCCATATTCATTGCATGAATGCTGTAGGCAAGAACCTGAAAAAGTAAGCAACTAGAGACATTGCCTTAAAGATGCTTATAGCTTGATATGGGCAAGAGGCAATTTAAAAAACAGCTATATGCCCCCCAGAAATGCATATAAATATGAATTAAATATACATGTTTACGTATTATTTTCAATATTCATAGCAACCCTATCATGAAGTAAAAACCTTACCCAAGTGTCCATTGACAGTAGAGTGAATTACTAAGCTGTTTCATAGTTGCATGATAGAATATAATACAGCTGTGAGAATTAATAAGTCACACTACATGTAGCAACTTGGATGAATGTCAAACATATTGTTGTTTGGAAGAAGGCAGACACAAAAGTGTTTATACTGCATGATTCTGTTTATGAAATGTATAGACAAACATATCTCTGTAACATTAGAAGTCAAGAAAGTTACCATTGAGAGGCACAGTGACTGGGAAGGGGCCAGGAAAGGACTCCATGGGTTGCTGGTAACATTTCTTTGAGCTATATGCTATATTTTTAGTTTATAAAATTTGTATACTGTTCTGTATGATGTGTACATTTGTTTGGCATAGATATTCTTCACCTGGGTTTAAAAATGAGTAGTATCATTAAGTAGAAGAAAAGGAGACCTTTGTGGAAGAAGTCTTTTGTAGGAGCTGGGGCTATATCCATCAGGTGCCACTGCCTTAGTTTTCTTGGCGAATCAGGAAGTCTTGGAGTTCTGGAGATAAGACATTCCCAAAAGAAGGAAAATAACAAGCATAAGCAAAGAGGTGAAGGGTATTGGGTAACAAATTAAATGAACTTTCAAGTGCTCACAGAGAAGTTGGAAAAGTACAAAGAGGAAAGTCCTAAGTCAGTCCTGGTCCAGACAATGAAAAAATTAACCTTGTATTATATACAAGGTTATCATTATTTATTTAGGTTTTAGGAGTCAGTGAAAATTTTTGAGCTGTGGGATGGCCTAATTATGCTTTTGAAATCTGGAAATTGTGCTTTGGCGGCTGAATTGAAAGGCACAGGGACTAAAGGGGAAAAGATTGGACCATTCCTGTGGTGTTAAAAGGGAACTTCCTGCAGATCTGCACTGGGTGCCTTGCAGCCATGGAATGGTGACTGGCACATAACCGGTTCTCAGTTAGTACTTACTGAGTGGATACCAACATAACAACAAACAAAAGAGTAAGATCTTGCATCAGGTGTAAATTGGCATTCTTGAGGAATGAGTTTCAGTGGTTCAGCTTTCCAAAGGAGAATCTGTGTTTTGCAAAGGAATGCCCTTTGAAGTTGGGTCTGGAGCATGTGGTAAACACTCCCACAGTCTCAGGTGATGTTCAGATTACCGAATCTTAACTTCATGAGGTCCAAATGGTATATAGAACGCGAATAGTGGGCCAGATGTGTTATCTTTCTGCTTGTTCTGTCAAAATGCCTTTCAAAAGAAAATACAGACTTCCCTCAGGTAGAATATTGTATCTCTTTCTTGATAATTATCCTGTATAGAAAATCAGCAGTCACAGCATACTTTGGATTATTTGGTTAGGAATTGTTTACACTGCATTTCTTTACTAGCTCTGTCCCTGAAGGTCAATAATTTCAGCATTTGGAGAAAAAAGATCAATGGTAGTAAGTGCTACATTTGTGTTTTCCTTTACAGTTCTAACCACTTATTAGGTTTTGGGTCAATTTTCAGGGAAAGGGTACAGGTTTTTGTTGAATTACATTGTCTAACTTAGTCTTGCTTATGAACAGTGGAAAGGACTTTGGGACATTTGGTGACCAATGGCTATGTCCGTTTGTATGTAAGGAGCGTAGGAGGGGTGGTACTGCTCCCCTATCCAGGCAGGAATGTGTGGCAGGTGGAACGTGGAGACAAGTTTATCAGAAAAGCACATTTGGTGAAAAGCATGCCTGAATCATCTAGTTCTTTCCAGCTAGTGTTTGCTGAGCTGAACCTACTGGACACCTGTCGTCACTTTCTCTTTCTACTCCTCGCCATAGTTTAATTGTAGTGGAATGAAAAAGACAGCACAGCTGATTCATTGTATATTAATGAACAGTTTTAATTCTGAGGTATTATTTCCAAACCCTTCATCCATAGGTTCGGCTATTGCTTATCTCCTTTCATTCCATATTCTACTTTCTCGTTACTGTTATCTTCCACATTTTTTTCATTTGATCATACCACATCTGCTGAAAAAGTTTGATGTGACAATTTCGGAAGTATTAATTGCTTCCACTGGATTTTAGTACTTGTTTGTTGGATCAACACTCATTGAGAAAAACAGAAAATCTATCCTTAAAGGTGTGCTCAGAGATCACATGACCCTAAAATGATTTTAGCTTAGTTTTATATATTAAACTGTATATTATATCCCCTCAATGTTAAGGTCTTCGGTAGTGATAGGAATTATTTAGCTTTGGAACATGTTCTGGAGTTCATTGTAAGCAAATATTATTGCAATTTAAATCCTGATTTAGAAATAGGTATTTGAGGTTGCAAAATGTATTTAATTTTATTATTTAATTTTTTAAAAAAGTTTTTGTTAATTTATTGAGAGAGAGAAAGAAAGAGGGAGCCTGAGCAGGGGAGGGGCAGAGAGAGAGGGATAGAGAGAATCCCTAGCAGGCTTCACACAGTGCAGACCCCAATGCAGGGCTTGACCCATGGTCCTTAAGATCATGACCTGAGCTGTAGTCGGACACTTAACCATCTGAGCCACCTGGGTACCGCTACAAAATGTATTTTATAAAGTAATGCTGTTACTTAAAAAAATTTTAAAGTATGCTGTTCGTTTTTTTTTTTTTTTAATGAGAAATAAAACCTTTGAGTTTAAATTTACAGATATGAGAGTTGCAAAGTTACTCTTTGCCCAAGAAAATATGTTCAGAATTCATAAAAGGAACATAGTGATTAGAAGAAATCCTGGGTTTCGTGCGGGTTAATTATGAAAGGGATCAGATAACTTTACCTATTTATCTATTTCATCTATTCAAATCTAAGATGACTAGGATGTGCCAACACTATGTATTTTTAATGAAAACTCTTACAACATTTTAAAGAAACTTTCAACACATACCTCACAATCCATAAACATATATAGAGTGAATTATTTTAATGCCCTATTATTTGAAGTTTTAAGATAATAAAGAAATACATCTTAAATAAAGTTTTACTTGCTCTTTATTGTAATGTAGAACCGCGACACAACTTTAGGAGATGATATATACCCGATATGTGTTGGGTTGTTAAATCAAGGAATGTTATTAGTGTTTCATTAATGTTTCAATATATTAATGTTTCTAAAAGCAGTGTATCCTGATTTCATACTTTTTGTCTTTTAAGGTGAATGTTGCTCTTTCTTTTGGCGTTGATCTTTTCTTCGCAAAGTGATAGACACAAAGTCATTTGTAAGTCGTGATTTCAAAAGACAGATTTTAAGAAGATAAGCAATGCAAATCTGACGTATCTTGTTTTCTTTACCTTTTTAAAAATTTTCTTTTGCCTCCACAGATTCACTTTCTTACACTCTGTCTAAAAATATTTTTTGTTTAAGAAGGAAAAAAGTGCCTTGTGACAATTTGCATAATATGTTAATGCGGATATGCATCTAGACATCTGGATGGCATTTTAATATCTCATTCTCATTCAAGGAACTAGACCTTACACAGATGGTAGAGACAATTTTAAGAGCATTGTTGTAAACAAATAAGGCAGCCAGGAAACCAAACACACTCCAAGTTAGGTTTTGCCGCCAAAGAAGCTTTTTAGTGAGATGTTTTGACTACAAGATTGTACAGCCCTTATCAGTCTCTGACAAAAGGAGTGGTACCAGTAGGCAGTTTTCCTATGCAAAGGAAAGGGGAAAAAAATCCACACACCAGCATGCATTTTCAGTTTTGAATATTTGAAAGATAAGTGTATTTTTTTTACTTCTACAGATATTTGTGTGAATATTGATATGTACACATATGTTCACATAACATGTATGTGCAAGTACACATATATAGATTTTTATAAGGTGCTCATATACAATTTAATGATAAATCCTTTTCTTCTTTTCTTCCTAGAAATATGTGCAGTCAAATCTTAGGCTATTAAAATCACAGGACTCTGGGATCACTTTGCTTGTGTTGAAACACTGACTTTAAACTCACAATTAAGTAGCTTTGTTATTTGAGCAAGTGACGTAGTTTCTCGTTGCATCTGTTTGGTCATCTGAGAGAGTAATGGCCCCTGTTTCATATGGTCAATGAGAGGATTGCATGCATCAGATCCATAGCATATGCCCATACATAGCAACCATTCAATAAATGTTAACAGTTATTATCATTGTTTTAATTTATTTTTTTATTGTACTATACTTTTGAATCTGGCTTTTTTTCCTTCCTCCCTTCCCTTCCTCCCTCCCTTTTCCCTCCCTCCCTCTATTCCTCTGTTCTTTCTTTCTTTCTCTCTCTCTCTCTTTCCCTCTCTCTCTCTCTCTCTCTCTCTCTCTTTGTACCTGAGTCTTTCTCTTACTAAATGGACTGTCAGTGAAACTCTGTTACAGTCAGCTTCATTATGTAGTAGGTGGGAATACTTCCTAATTCAATGGATTGTTGTACCCACGTGAAAATGCATGTAAAGTAAATGCTTTCAGGGACACCTATGCAGCTCATGGGAAATGTTACTGAGATTCCCATGGATACTGTTATCCAAAGGAAAGGACATACAGCAAACATTTCTCTGTATCTCTCTGGGAATCACTGATTTATTTAGATGAATTTGTGTCCATTTGGATTTGACAATGAGAGTTTTGTGAGTCTAGGTATAGCTTTTACAATAGTAATGATTTCATTTGAGGGAGTACGTATTTGTCACATTTGCCCTTGATTATGACATAAGAAATAATACCTATTCAGTAGAGACAACTCGAAAAGGGTAGAGATAGAGGAGTAAAGCCACATCTAGTAGAGAGAGAAGACACTCAAGGTGAAATTGAGATACAGTAAAATAAAGAGTATGTGATAGATTTCTTTCACCGGTAACTAAAGTATCCTCTATTAAGATGACAAGCAGTTTGCCTTTCGCTATTAGATCATTTATAGGACTACATGGAGATCTAGTCTATCTTGTCTATGGAGCACAAATGAGCATTTGCAGATTTCATACTTCAAATCCATTATGGAGACCTCGTCTACTATGTATGAAATTTAGAAATGAACTGACAACACCAGGGAAGGAAAAGAACAGGCATGGCAGGTCTCCGATGTGCCTGCTGGCAGCACCTTATGTTAAGCCCTTGAAAGACATTACTAACCAATCATAGCCTGTTTCCCGTTGAATACAGATACAGTCTTAGAATGCTTTTCGTTGAATGACTCTGGCAAAACATTCCATTGGATTACAAGTTGAATAAGTGAAAGCATTGGTTTAGGAGTAATCCCAGGAACAGCATTCTAGGTGGGTTGTATATTCCATGTCATATGTGTAGGGTAAATGTAGTGTCTTAAAGGAAATGGTAGAGCATGAGTGTAACAGATGAATGATATATTTAGTACATGATATATTTATTACATTATTACATGATTCATATCTTAAAGAGACAAAATGAGTTGTGAGTGATAAGGCAAGTACATAAAAACAAAACAAAGTAGTCCTTATACTACTAAGGGTCAAACAAATGGAACAGATAATAAGAGCAATATGCCCTGAGGACTGTGGAGATTGGTCGGGGCTACTAGAAAAGAGAGGATGAGAAGGGCATGTGTGGGCACCGATAAGCAAGTCGAGTTTTCTGAAATGGGCCTTCACAGCAGGAAACAATGGGAAGGAGAATTGACAAGCCAAGCAGGAGACAAGCTGTGAAAGGCCTTGAGTGCCGTGCTAAGAAATGAAGACTTCATTTGTAGGCAGTGGAGAACATTTAGAGGTTCTGAATATGAAATTGTAAATGTGAGAACTGAGAAGGATCTTAAGAGATCATTTGGCGTAGCCCTCTACATTAACACGTGAGTATTCTTACTTATTTCATAGTAGCAGCTGATTATTTATGGTCAAAAGATGAAAAGCACTACTTATATAGTTGATTATATACTCCCAGGTTTAAAAAAATTGACAGAATTTTCCACAGTGATAAGGGGACATTAGATGACTTGGGCTGTGCTCTCAGGGCACTTATTAGAGTCCATATGCTTCTCTTGGTATTTGATAGTTTATTGCATGCACAGCATCAGCTCCCACTTGGAAAAAGGTTTCTTAATCTCAGCACCAAAGGGGCGCCTGGGTGGCGCAGTCGGTTAAGCGTCCGACTTCAGCCAGGTCACGATCTCGCGGTCCGTGAGTTCGAGCCCCGCGTCGGGCTCTGGGCTGATGGCTCAGAGCCTGGAGCCTGTTTCCGATTCTGTGTCTCCCTCTCTCTCTGCCCCTCCCCCGTTCATGCTCTGTCTCTCTCTGTCCCAAAAATAAATAAACGTTGAAAAAAAAAAATTTAATCTCAGCACCATGGATATTCTGGACCAGATAATTCAATATTAGGGGAATACAGGAGATTGTAGGATATCCGTCGAGCAGCTTCCTTGGTCTGTGTCACTAGATGCCAGCAGCACCCTACTCTCCTTGTGACAACCAAACATTTCCCCAAACATTAGCAAATGTGTCCTGTGAGTCAAAGTCATTCCTGGTTGATACCTACTAGCTTAGAGCATGGACTTCTGTTTGTGACCCAAATAGAGAAATAATTTCAAAATACAATCTTTGCATATAATCAGGCAGTGGTATTCAGGATGCACTAGAGGAGGTAGAGATGGGAGACAGTGAGACTACGTAGGGATGAGTGTGTCAACCTAGCCGTCGGTGGATGAGATTATTGTTATTATTTTATGCTTATTTTTGAGAGAGAGAGAGAGAGAGAGAGAGAGCGAGCGCGGGGGTAGGGCAGAGAGAGAGGGAGACCCAGAATCTGAAGCAGGCTCCAGGCTGTGAGCTGTCAGCACCGAGCCTGATGCGGGGCTTGAACTCATGAATCGTGAGATCATGACCTGAGCTGAAGTCAGACTCTTAACTGACTGAGCCACCCAGGCGCCCCATTGGATGAGATTATTAACTAGAGTTCTGTGCCTGGGAATAAGAAGAAACGGGGACGCTGAGAGGAGTAGCAGCAGCCGTAGAAGTGTCAGTAGAAGCAACATTTATGGTGCACTCATAATACTACTTCTTAAAAGAACCCTTTGAAATCGTTACTGCGATCATGATCCATATTTTACAGATAAGAAAACAGGCTTAGTGGTTCCACAAGGCAGAATCAAGACTCTACCCTGTATTTGTCTTACTTCAGCACTCTTGACTACCTCACTCCTCAAACAGTAACGCTTTACGTTGCAAATGGTCAGTTGGAAAAAGCCATCTGAATGGTCACAGACTCTGTTAAACTCTGCCATCCTTCTCCAGATTCCACTCACTTTATTTAAGTAAATGAACAAAAATGGTCTCCTTATGAATAAGACAGGCTGGTGCAAGACTCAGAACCCCGTCTAGATGAGTTCACTACTACCACATCATGTTAATTAGTATAGAGAGAATATCCACAACACTTAATGTGCCCATTTTCCATGGGCATATTTTGCATGTTATTTTCATTAAAAATTCATTACAAAGATAAGAGTGTGATTATCATATAACAAAGATAGCCAAATTATGGCATAAAGGAAGTTAAAAAATACAGACAAAAGTAGTTCTAAGATATTAGGCATTATTAAAACCTATTTCTTACTGTTTGTATTATAAAAGTTTTATGCTATCTTTTTTTTTTTTTTTTAATTATGTTTATTCATTTTCGAAAGACAGAGACGGAGTGCAAGGAGGGGAGGGGCAGAGAGAGAGGGGGACACAGAATCGGAAACAGGCTCCAGGCTCCGAGCCATCAGCCCAGAGCCTGACGCGGGGCTCGAACTCACGGACCGCGAGATCGTGACCTGGCTGAAGTCGGACGCTTAACCGACTGCGCCACCGAGGCGCCGCAAAAAAGTTTTATGCTATCTTAAAGACTTTTTCTGGATATTATTTTATGCCCATAATTCAGTTTCACAATTTGAACATGAATGACTATAGCAAAATTCCATTTTTCTCTGTAACTAAGTGACTTTTTTTGTGGACTTACCAACCTGGTCTTTCCCCTCCTTTTGTTTGGAGATAAAACAAAACACACACACAAAAAAAAAAACAAACAAAAAACAGAACCAAAAGAAAAAACAACAACAACAACAAAACTTTTGTTTGTTTCACTGTAACAGTAACACTGTTTCCCTGGGTGGCTCAGTTGG
Source organism: Puma concolor (assembly GCF_028749965.1). NCBI lineage: Eukaryota > Metazoa > Chordata > Mammalia > Carnivora > Felidae > Puma > Puma concolor. Next base: position 128,286,033 of record NC_141668.1, on the reverse strand, counting down.
TTAAGCTTCTGACTTCAGCTCAGGTCATGATCTCCCAGTTTGTGAGATTGAGTCCCATGTTGGGCTCTGTGCTGACAGTTCAGAGCCTGGAGGCTGCTTTGGATTCTGTGTCTCCCCCTCCTTTCTGCCCCTCCCCCACTCATGCTCTGTCTTTCTCTGTCTCAAAAAATGAGTAAATGGTAAAAAAAAAATTTAAAAAGTTTTTTTTAATTGTTTGGAAGACCTTTATCATAATTATGGGAAAATATGCATGCCTATCTTGGAATCAGCAAATAAATTATACTTAGGGTAAGAGTCTAAATTTCTTCCGAATTTTATGATACGTGTCAGTTGAAATTCGAGCTTAAGAATAGGAGATCAAAGCAGGGTTCAAATATGAACCCTGTTTATTTAGTTTTTCTTAGTCTTAGTTTCTCCATTTGTGATATGGGAATAAAGTATAAACCTCACAGGGTGTTAAAAGAGAAGTGAGGCAATGTATTTAAAATGCTTACATGATGTCTAGCATAAAGCATAGCAAACATGTCGCTTTCCTATGGTAACAAAACTGTTTACCGATCTCTGCAGTTGCCATAATGGGAGTGTAGCAGAATTGGACATAAAAGGCTGATGTTATTTCAGTTCAATACTCAATATTTATGGAAATATCATTATTCCAGCATGGCAGTTTTTCTCTCCAAAGCACCTTTTTAGGTGATCTTTATTTAACCATTAAATGAGTCAGTAACCTCCTGTCTATTGCAAAATTCAGTTTATATTATCAGGAAAGGAAATATATTCATGCACATAACAAATTTAGGCATGTGACACTTCAGTTTGCAATCATAAATGGGCTGTGTGAATGATACCACATAAAGGCTTCCTAGCCTCACCATTGAGATCCTGGGTTAACTCTAGATTCTAGATCCTAAGTTTGTGTTCTTTGAAAATTTGCTGAGAAAGATATATTTCAGATGCACTTTCTGTTTTTATGATTAGTCTCCCAAATTTTAATAATTATACATAGGATAAATAATAAGAATAACACAGCATAAGACGAAGCACAGTATTCATGCATATTCGTTGTGAAAAACAGAACTGAAAGTTATGAATAGAGTTGACACCTATTTAAAAAATTGTTGAGGGGTGCCTGGGTGCCTCAGTAGGTTGGGCGTCCAAATCTGTCTGGTATAATTAAAATTATGACTGAGAGAAGAAATCATGCTCACTTTAATGTTTCTGGTATGGTTTTGTCTCTAATAGAAAACACACACACACACACACACACACACACACACACACACACACACACACATTGAAAACATGCTACACTTATTATCTCTCTGTGTAGATGAGTCTTCCTTCCATGCCTCCTTTTCTATTTTCTTCTCTTAAAATTTTTTTTGAAAATGCCAGTGAACACTTTGGAGAAGAGTATGCTGTATTAGCAATTAGATTTCGTCAACTGGCAGGTGGTTATGAATTTTGTTTCCAAAAAGGAAACCTGAGGGATATTCCATATTAAAGGCTTTATTCCCTTTTGGTAGAAACATGCAAATCATTTGCTTTTGCTAAAAAACATCTCTGAAACATTTCTTCTCTTATTATTTCCCTTAGGAATAACAGTTCCCTATTATTCATAATTGTAAATGCAATTGACATTTTGAAGTTTATGTTCATGGGAGAAAGAGATTTTTGGATATTTTAAGGATACAAACCTCAGGAAAAATCTACTTTTTCTTTGTAATTTGTATGTATATACCATATGTTAATTGGGCTAATAACATAGATGGCCATTTTAAATTTGGCTCTATTATTCATCTTTTTGGGGGGGCAAAGAAGGTTGGGAAGTGAATTTAACCATCAGAACAATTGACTCATCAGTGAAATTATGGTACAGTTGGAGAATAAAGACACATATGCATGAAGGAACAATTTGTGAAGTATAACGTCATTAAATGGAATCTATCGCCATTGTAAAGTAGAAAATGTTTGATACAAGGAAGGTACTTTCAGTTAACACAGCAATAAAAAGACAACAGAAAAGCAGGACAGTCCAGGCAAGGCTGGCTGTTTCTGTCATGCCCCGATCTTTATTTATCTGCTGTGTAGTCAGCCCATGATCGCGCTGATATACTATACCTGAAACACTGGGAGAGCATCTTTGAGTCTATTCCAGTCTACCGTGTGATACTAGAACTGGGACATCTGCTCTCCCTAGTAAAACTCCATAAAATTTCACGGGGGAAAAAGAATCCTCTATAAGTGGCGTAGAGATGTGAATCAGACAACGGCTAAAATACATGACTTACATGCCTCTAAATAATTGGTTAACTTAGGCCACCTGTATTCCTGAGCCTGGAGGTGTTCTGTGCCACCACACATTCTCCACAAGTGATACCTGCCCAGAGTTGCCAAAAGGGAAATTGCACCATGGTGAGACACTGCTGTTTGCACGCTGCCAAAGTAAGGGATAACAAATGAGGAATCTCGGTGAAAAGTAAGCGAAGACGGCGTTATAATATGAATTCCACTTTGGAATTCATTCTGACCAGCAGCATTGGTCTACGATGGGTGGGCTGACACTACTTTCAATGCTTACTTCCCTAACCTCATTTTCCCTCGGACCCCAACACACACCCCAGGCAAATAGACACACAGCTGTATGTGCTTGGCAACTTGCTACCCATTTCATTGTTCAGTGCTTCTGGAAGGGCATCGAATGCAGTTCTAGCCTGGAAACATTTGGAAAAATAATACCATTTGCGGTGTCTTTGTTTCTTCCTGAGTGACAGTTGAAGGTGACTTTCCCTTGTACAATCCTGCCTGCCGTTAGCAATTTTCCAAAATTAAATACCATATTTTTGTGTTTGATAGGCACAGCTGTGTCTTACCAAGGGCAAACCCACCTGCACAGCACTCTGTGTTCATTTATATACTGAGGACTTTATTTAGAACCCAGTTTTATGGGGAAAAAAAGAAGTCAAATTGTGAGAACCAATTTTGAGAGCAGTGAATTCTTGGATTCCACATTGAGTTCTGAAAAGGGCAAATTCATTTGCTTCCAACAGAAGTAATGTAGGCCTAGTCAAAATCTTCGCAGTGAAGCAAATGGGATGGCTGTCTACCTGTGTGAACTATGTGTGTATTTGTCTCCGAATCTAGTTTTTAAAACTCCACAGTGTTCTATACCTGATAAGAACAGGTGGAAAGTGGCCAGACCAAGTTTAGAGATGGGTGTGAAAGTACTACCTGTGGTATTTGGCCAGGTGATTCCAGTTCTTAAAGTCCCTATAATATCGTCTGCCAGTTGTACTGTGAGGAGTTGAATGCCCACAGTCATTTGGAGCTCAAAAAATTCTACAATTTGGGGTTTGGGGAGGTGGACTTCACGAACTCTTTCGATTGAAATAGCATCTTTCCAGGCAGAATTAATTTGCTACCTGAGGTAACGTTGCTTGACTTTTCATATTTATGAGGTTCACCATTTTCCAAAGTGTTGCTCAAGGGACATTTTCTAGCCCCAAAGTGTTTTTTTTAAGAACAAAGATTCTGTGGTAACTATGTCTGAGTCATAATTCACATTTCAAGGCTCTGAGAAGTCCTGCAGAATAGAAAATTGTTTCTCAAACTTAGCTGACCTTATGCCTAAGATATCTTTCCTTTGAGCCTCCACATTTATTTTTCCACCTTCTGTATTCATGGAGCTGCTCTGTATGGGTTATAACATTGGATTTCCTTTCCACTGATTTCTAGTTTTGCAGCAATGATGAGCACACTCTGGAGAAAGGAGGGAGGAGAAGGATCAGAGGGAAGAGAAGTCAAGGTAACTATTTCTCAGGCATCCTTCTTATACACTGACTGTATTCTTCCATCAGAGACCACACTTCCTGCCAGCTGGGCCTCATCACACAGAGGTCCCTCCAGGTTCCTATAAACTCTTCTGTCCCTACATCCGTTCAGACATAGCCTGCCAACACACTGCCTTTTGGCAACTGGTTCTCCTTGTTATTCAGCCCTGTTGCTCTTAATGGATTTTACTGTTATCTAAGAGTGATAACAATTTAGGCCTTCATTTTTTTTTTTTAATTTTTTTTTCAACATTTATTTATTTTTGGGACAGAGAGAGACAGAGCATGAACGGGGGAGGGGCAGAGAGAGAGGGAGACACAGAATCGGAAACAGGCTCCAGGCTCTGAGCCATCAGCCCAGAGCCCGACGCGGGGCTCGAACTCACGGACCGCGAGATCGTGACCTGGCTGAAGTCAGACGCTTAACCGACTGCGCCACCCAGGCGCCCCATTTTAGGCCTTCAAATAGTAAGCCATGCCATTTATCTGTTTAGTCAATAAATATTTATTGAGCATATATTTTTGTGTATCTAGCATTGTACTAGGTGCTTGAAAAAAAGGTAGAGAAAAATTAATGTGCCTATGGATCATCCAGAAGCCACATGTATTCCCCCCCACTGCAGTAATAATAAATACTAATGCCAATGCTAAATTTAATAACAGCTAACACACAGCTGTAAGTGCAGTGAAGCATTTATGTAGCTTGAGTGCTTTACCTGTATTAACTTATTCAGTCTTTTAACAACCTAATCAAAAGAGTATTAATATTATCCCTATTTTACAAGTATCTGTGGCAAAGGCAGATTAAAGGACTCTGTTTGTGGTTGCACTATAAGTTAGTGGTGATGGAGCTGGATTTTGAGTCCGTGCAGTCTGAGTGCAGAGAAGGCATAACTGATGAATGAAGAGAGGGCAGTAGGAGGACTTGACTAAATTGAGATCCAAAGGATGAAAAGCTGAAGAGAGAGGAGTGTTTGAAAAGGGGAGAGATTGTGCAAATGTCCTTAAAATTTTTTAAATAGGATTATTTTTTAAAGCTTAGTTATTTGCTTTTGAGAGAGAGAGTGAGAGAGAGAGCGAGAGCGCACTGGAGAGGGGCAGAGAGAGAGGGAGAGAGAATCTCACACTCAGAGCATGGAGCCTGATACGGGCCTCGAACTCAAAAAACCACAAGATCATGACCAGAGCTGAGATCCATAGTTGGACGCTTAACCCACTGAGCCACCCAGGTGCCCCTGAAAATAGAACCATGGAATGACTTAGCAAATCTATTTGTGCATATTGATGTAAAAGAATTGAAGTCAGGATCTTGAAGCGATGCTAGTATTCTCATGTTCATTGCGGTGCTGCTCACAATAGCCAAGATGTGGGAACAACCAAATGTCCCAGATCAATGGATAAAGAAAATCAGGTATATACATACAATAGAATACAATTTTTCTATATGCGACAACATGGATGAGACTGGAGGACATTATTTTAAGTGAAATAAGCCAGTCTCAGGCAAATACTGAATGATTCCATTTGTATGAGGTATCTGAAACACTAAAATTCATAGAATCTAGAGTAGAATGATGGTTACCAAGGACTGGGCGTGAGGGAATAGGCATAAAGTTTTATTCAAGCAATATAAATAAGTTCTAGAAGGCTACTGCACAATACAGTACCTATAATCAACAGTAATATATTGTACGTTTTTGAAAAGTTCAGAGGTTAGATCCCATGCATGTCCTTACCACACTAAAATAACATTGAAATAATTGGCATGATACCGTATCATCCAGAGCAGAAGTTACATAGAGAGGATGGTCTAAATGCACTTGTTAGGTAGTTGTCTACACAAAAATACCAGTCATAGACTTACTGACCCAATATGGAGCTGTGGCCATAGCATGTGTGGAGAAATGATCACAGACCTTCAATTTAAAACTTTGGTCGTCAACCTTCTTGTGCAAACAATATATATATATTTTTTTCAACGTTTATTTATTTTTGGGACAGAGAGAGACAGAGCATGAATGGGGGAGGGGCAGAGAGAGAGGGAGACACAGAATCGGAAACAGGCTCCAGGCTCTGAGCCATCAGCCCAGAGCCTGACGCGGGGCTTGAACTCACGGACCGCGAGATCGTGACCTGGCTGAAGTCGGACGCTTAACCGACTGCGCCACCCAGGCGCCCCTTATTTTTAAAAGCTGGATAATTTGCACCCTTGAAGGGATTAAAGTAAAAGTTTCTGAATATTTGAAAATATTTTCACAATGAATGAAGAATTTGTTATTTTTGAAGAACTAAAGAACTCCTTACTGTCCTAACCATAGTCTCTTGTACAGGTCATGATGCAAATGTTTAGCATACAAGTATCTCTCTTTAACCCCTTTATATTAAGTGTGCCTTTATATTAAGCCTTATCGTTTCCTTGCAGCAACTGTTCCCAGCCCTGCTGAATGTGCAATGTTCTACCAGAGAGACATCATTTTAAGAGTGTGTTGTCTTAAATGTAGCAAAAATTGGTTTTCATGTGGTGTCAGGTATAAAGTGCTTTTGAAAACTGTTTCTTGCTTCCCTGACAATGCTGACAAGCAGAGTAAACTAAGTGTTCCGCATTTCTAGGTTCAGAAAAATGCCCATTGTAGTGCCAGTCAGCTGCTACAGGGCTTGCTAGGAAAGGGCACAGCAGAAAAATCACTTCTGAAAACCCACGCCTCTAGACGTTTAAAGGAATAGAAGGGGAAATGCAGAGAGTTCCAGAATCTTTCCTCTTGCCATGCGATGCGGATGGAAAAGGCATTGCAATGTCCCCCACCAATACCTTTCACAGATGGCCTGGAGTGCCAAGAAAGGGGCAGGAAAGAGGCTAGGGTGGCAGAGGGAATTCCCAAAGCAGCCTGTGTCCCCTCAGGTTGCCATGGCAAGAACATCAGAGTTTCTCAAGAGTCTGTAGAAGTTAGCTGAAGCTTAACCATCTTCTTACTAGTACTCCACAGAGACCCTGCCCACAGAGAAAGGAGAGCCTAGCAACATGAGTACAGGAGGCAAATTGCTTTGGGGTCCAGGAGTTTGGGAGAAAGAGTGATGATGGGGACTTTGAGACAAGAATGTAGATTTTTAATAGCTGAATTGCCACAGAAATAATCATGCTGGGCTGCATTTTCCACCAGAAACGAATGACAAGAGTATTACATCTGCTCTGGGCAGATGGAGGTAGAGGGCTGCTCTCGACCATGAATAGCAGATTTACCATAGCAGGATACATGTTTGCACATATCCGCATTGATATTCCTACTTGAAATTGCCTACGTTAACAAAGGTAAAAGTTTGGAAGCCTATTTGCAAAATGACTTCTTGTAATGTACTGTTGATGATCATTTAAGAGCTGCTGGTCTTTGGTCTTCTAGGAGCAAGAAAGAATATTGCTTATCTGTGTATAAATCAGCATAAGAAATTTCATTCAGACACAAATGCTAAAACAACTGCCCCCCGCCCCAAGAAACAGACGTATTTCTTTTATATTTAATAAAATTCTCTCTTTTCCTGAACTGCTAGAAAGTTTCAATCTTGGCTTGCTTTATACTGGCTCACAGCTACTGTTAGGCCTAGTATTTTGCCTTTTTAAAATGGCAACAACAGGGCGCCTGGGTGGCGCAGCCGGTTAAGCGTCCGACTTCAGCCAGGTCACGATCTCGCGGTCCATGAGTTCGAGCCCCGCGTCTGGCTCTGGGCTGATGGCTCAGAGCCTGGAGCCTGTTTCCGATTCTGTGTCTCCCTCTCTCTCTGCCCCTCCCCCGTTCATGCTCTGTCTCTCTCTGTCCCAAAAATAAATAAACGTTGAAAAAATAAATAAATAAAATGGCAACAACATTTCGTATTTTGTGTTATTTTTCCTCTCTCTTTCATGTCCCATCTCTCTCTCTCTCTCTCTCTCTCTCCCCCCACCCCTTATCAATTTTATCATACCAAAATCTTTTTTTGGAAGTGTTGATGTCTAAATAGATTTAATAATGTTTATTAGATACACTTCATTTGTTCTTGGTTTATTCATTTCTTCTATTTTAAGTACAATTTGGAAATATAACTATGTAGGTAAAAGTTACACACTTATATATATTGATTATGCAGTTATATAGTAATATATATATGCATATACATACATACACACATATATGCATATATACACTCACACACACATATATGCAACTTTAATCACATATATGATTACCTACACAGAGAGGACTTTCAGTAAATTTTAACTTTTATTTTTAAATGTGAGCGAAAAGAGCCAGTAGTGATGGTATCTGAATCTGTTGTCCCAATTATAATCTCACAACCGTGAGCTCCCAACACAGTTGGAAATACCATTTATCTACAGAATTCTTCTGCTGGTGTTTTGCTCCCAGGGAAGCAGAGAAAATAAAGAACTGACTGCCTTTAATGTTTTTGCTTTTTATGTCCATCATAGTGTTCCGCTTTTAGCAAATACCCCCACACATTAAAAGTTTGCTTCGTATTTAACCTTAGGAATTTCCTTGGGTAGGCTGGTCCTAAAAACTTGCCCCAGAATTATACAAATGCTGTTAAAACATCTATTTTTGCTTTTCTTTGCTTTCTTTCTTTCTTCTTTTCTTTTTTCCATTTCAACTGAAAGTATACTTACCCTAAAGTGCGCATTTGCATTAGGCATAAATTACTAATGTTGGAAATAAATTTCAGTGCAAATTCGTATTGTTCTTGTACATAGTGCTGTGACAGCTTTTTGGAAATCATGTGCACAGGCTCTCCAGGAAATCTCAAATCTATTGTCAATTTCATGCATTGTGAGATGCTTCCTGTGGTGTCCCCCACCCCTTGCTTTTAGGTGAAATTTTTTAGTCTCTCAGTATTATCCACGCTCTTTGGATCACCCAGGAGTTTCTCTAAGATTCTTCCTCTACTAGGTGACTATGTAATTGAATTTTTGACATATACAAAAATAGTTGTGAAGTAGATAAGAGAGAAAGTACTGTAAATAGATATTTAAAAGAAGGAAACAGATGGCCTCTTTTGTGAAGATGTTCAGATAAAGCCGGAAAATCACAAACAGATGGTTTATACATATGGGGTAGGTTGATGAGGGAACCCAAGGTTGGTGGGGCGGACTGGACAGAGCTCCGCTTCCTAAAAACCTGCAGTTTGTGCATTGTCAGAGGAAAGCGTTACGGACTACATGAACGCAGAGGCGTGCTATGAAAACTGTGGCACACTCCATTTCTTCTTCCTGGAAACCTCCATTTGCATTTCGTTGTTCCGTCAGTAAATACATAACTGGCACTAAACTGTCGAGGAGGAACATTTTAAATGTGAGGATATAGGGCAGATAAAATACAAATATTGTAGTATGTACACAACTAAATTAATGCTGATTTAAGTTTAATTCTCTTTCAATATTGGCTTAGCCATGTTTATTTACTTTTCAAATAAAACATTTAGAACATTCAAAATATGCCAGCTCATTTTCATACATATACTTATTTCTAGTTGTGGGGAATATATGGATCTTTTAGGAGAATAAACAGTCCACGAGTTCTCTTGTCCCTCAGGCAGCACTTTCCATGTTAGGCAATTCTCATAACAAACAAGCAGACAAACTTGTGCTTTTGCTTTTTTCATTTTTTTAATAATAACAGTGCTTGAATGATGTAGCTTAAATAATGAAGAATTGTTTAGATTTAAAAGTACCCCCACCCCCACAGTTCTCTTCTTCCTATTTTAAATCTGTATTCTGACCTTTAGTGGCAACTGCTGTTACCATTTTAGCACATGCTTTCTTCTGTCATTTTCTATGGATTTGAATGTGTATATATATGTCCAAATTCACATATCTGGGTTTTATTTAAACCTTTAATCAGTAATTTCTGCTCACAAGCTTCCCCCGGTTAATAATAGCTTCGAGTTTTACACAGAAATCCAACTCATTTTGATGAAGGACCACATAGTATTGCATAGAATGAAAGTACCATAATCTGTTTGTGGAGTATTTGGCATATTTCCATTAAAAATATATTACTGAATATGCTTCATTGAACAGATATGAATAGAATTATTTATAATCATGTGTGGAAAAATGAAAGGAGAATTGCTAGGTGAAGACCAAAAACCATACCATTAAATTGTTTTGATAAACGGTGCCAAATTGCATTTAACAAATTACATTTTCACGAAGATTATATGAGAGCACCATAACTCAGTTCCTTACCAAAATGAGACAGTGATCTTCACTCGATTTTACACGTATTAGTTTGTAAAATATGTTAGAATTATTAACAATAATTATAGGGGTACCTGGGTGGCTCAGTTGGGTAAGCGTCCAACTGTGGCTCAGGTCACCATCTCACGGTTCGTGAATTCGAGCCCGACATCGGGCTTTGTGCTGACAGTTCAGAGCCTGGAGCCTGCTTCGGATTCTGTGTCCAGGTCTCTATCTGCCCCTCCCCTGCTTGTACTCTGTCTCTCTCTCTCTCGTTCAAAAATAAACATTAAAAAAAACAAAACAAAACAAAACAAAAACTACAACTAACTATAATTTGAACTGTTAGAAACTTTTACCCTTACACCTGAGCTGAAATTTCCCTTGAACACTGATCCATTTGTCTGGGTTCTATTGCTGGTATCACAGAAAATATGTCTCTATTGTCTGTATGATAACATTCTCACACCTTAGTGACAACCATGATTTCTTTCTGAAAGGTCGTCTGTCTTCCATGGACTGTCTGTCCCTACTTCCTTTAATCATTTCTTTCTTTAAAAAAATTATTTATTTATTTATTTATTTATTTATTTATTTATTTGAGAGAGAGAGAGAGAGAGTGAGAGAGAGAGAGAGCAAGCACACGTACAAGTAGGGGAGTGGATGGGGCACCTGAGTGGCTCAGTTGGTTAAGCATCCAACTTCAGCTCAGGCCAAGATCTCGGGGTTGGTGAGTTCAGGCCCTGCCTTGGGCTCTGTGCTGACAGCTTGGAGCTTGGAGCCTGCTTTGGATTCTGGGTCTCCCTCTCTCTCTGTCCCTCCCCCGGTCACACCCACTCTCTCTCTATCTCAAACAATAAAGAAACATTAAAAAAAATAAAACAAGCAAAGGAGTGGCAGAGAAAGATAGAGAATCTTAAGCAGGCTCCATGCTCACTGCAGAGCCTGACACAGGGCTAGATCCCACTACTCTGACATTACAACCTGAGCTTTTTATCATTTCCCTGTCTGTTCTCTGTATGCGTTCTGTAGTTCACAGTTTACAGAAGTAGTTGACTCTAGTAGATCACAGAGTCCTAAGTAAAAAGCATCTTCGATATTACCTGTGTTTTCTAGCCTTATATTTACTCATAAAAGGCATTTAAATAATATGGAACAAATTTTAAGGAATCCTATCTTTTTCTTGAGAATTGCTCTGTATATTCATGCATGTTACTTGTACAATTTGGACAGGAAAACTGATACTCAGGGCTATGCTCTTTCTACCCCTAAAACACACAACCCCCTAAAAGCTTGCTGTCTTAATTACACATAGTGATTAAGATCACCAGATTTTATTTCAGCGCTACTTTGACCTTTGGAGATACAACTGTCATACTACCCATCCTTTTGGTTTCTTCCAAGGCTACTGCTACTTCCCTCCTCTCTCTCTCTCTTTCTCTCTCCCTATATATCTATGTCTATGTCTATGTCTATGTCTATGTCTATGTCTATGTCTATGTCTATATCTATATCTATTTTAATGCTTATTTATTTTTGAGAAACAGAGAGACACAGAGCATGAGTGGGGGAGGGTCAGAGAGAGAGAGGGAGAAACAGAATCCAAAGCAGGCTCCAGGCTCTGATCTGTCAGCACAGAGTCCAACATAGGGCTTGAACCCACAAACCATGATATCATGACCTGAGCCAAAGTGGGACACTTAACCGACTGAGCCACCCAGGCACCCCTTCCCTCCCATATTTTTTTCCACTAAGCTCCATACTCTTTATGGTCTGTATCATGATAGGCTACTGTAATTAATTTCTCTGGCTTCTAGAAGAGAACAGATTTATTTTCTGTTTCATTTAGATGTGCTTTATCCCAGGGTAACACAACTTTTGAAAATATAGATTTGGTTGATTTATTTGAAGATGAGATTCATAATTCTTTGCAGCAATATGCCTGATTCTAATTTTTAAAACTCTTTTATTTCAGAAGATTCCAGTTGTATTTTAAAACAGATTTTAGGGGCGCCTGGGTGGCGCAGTCGGTTAAGCGTCCGACTTCAGCCAGGTCACGATCTCGCGGTCCGTGAGTTCGAGCCCCGCGTCGGGCTCTGGGCTGGTGGCTCGGAGCCTGGAGCCTGTTTCCGATTCTGTGTCTCCCTCTCTCTCTGCCCCTCCCCCGTTCATGCTCTGTCTCTCTCTGTCCCAAAAATAAATAAAAACGTTGAAAAAAAAATTAAAAAATAAAAAATAAAAAATAAAACAGATTTTAAGTTCAACAGACATTTTAAGGAGAGTCTTCTTTGAGTCAAGCATTGTACTAGGAAATTTGACTATGCTCTGTTTTGTTAGTAAAACTTATTAAGTGTATGGAAGTGATTTAAGTCTAAGATTTAAGTCTGAATCTTTCAAAAAGAATATAGTACTTTATACTGTTTTCCCATTACAATCTACTTAGACACATTAGCTCAAGCGATAACACAATATGGTAGAATACTAATATTTCCATTTTTAAAAAAGAGAAAATTTGTTACAGATGCTGATGTCCTTGCCACTATTCCACACTTACCTGGGCTAATTTCCTGTGTTTTTCTTTCTCTCTGGCTTCCAACAGAGTGCCAAATTCTTTCTTAGTTTTAATTGCCTTATTCTAGGAGTCTCTGTAATTAAAAGAAGCAGCGACTCTTCCTTGGTTATTGGTGTGCTAGGTTCATATTATTTTTTAAATGAATATATTTTACTGAGCTTCGCAGCTTCTTTGAGGCTTTTATTCCCCCAGTAAGTGAGGAAAGGAGGCCTACCTGCTATTGTTTTGCCCAACTTAATCTTATATTTCCATGAAGTTGGCTTGTTTTCAGTGTTTATTTTGTTTACCGCACATTCTGTAAATCTTTATTAAATGCGTGAATTTAGGACTTCTGTATTATATGTCATTGTACACATGGCCTCTAATTGGTCTACGTATACATTTTTATCACCTCAGACTCCGGTATTGAATAGCACTTATTGAATATTCATTTGATTATAAGCAATAATATTTTGAATAATATTTTTGATTTAAAACTTTGTACATGGGAGAAAACATGAATATGCTTAAATACCAACCATTTTATTTCTTTTGATATATCTTTGTCTGCATTGATAATAGACCATATCCCTATAAATTCTAATAGCTACATACTATCTTTTGCTTAAAAGTTTTGTAATTGTTGAACTTCATAGTTGATGTTTTAAAACAGGAACTGCCCTAAGTTTTCCATTTTCATTATAGGTAAAGAGTGATACATACTTTTCATCTTTACTTATTGTTTGTAGTTCCAAAGATGTAAATTTGTTATTCGTACAACAACAAACTTGTGTGTGACTAACGTATGGTTTTTACACATTTTCAACAGTGGTACTGTCCTTCAAGCTTTTAAGACAGAGGATAGTTTGTATCGTTAACACCTCTCCTCCACCCCCCCTTTTATTTGTAATTTTTATAATGCTTTCAATAAGTAAAAACTGGTATAAATAGGTCTAAAGACACTCGTTGGTTTTTTTTCTACTACCACTTGTGAATGGTGCTGTGGCCATTTTCAAAGAGTGGGGTCTCCCATTCAGTTAGCACATTTGTCCTCGCTTGTTTCCCTAATTGTCATTCCTGCATTGACAGAATTTCTTGTTTCTTCTGGTACCTTCATTAACCACAAGTTGAATCATTCTGTTTTTGAATACTTTTGCATGAATAAATTACACAATTGATTTAGCCAAGGCCCAGTTTACCCTTCTAATAAACATTTTGTGTAGCAGAGTATTTTTTCCTTGCCACCTCAATTTTGATTTCTGAAAATACCTATGCTATTTTTCTTGAAGTTTCTTAGTTTGACCACAGGGTTTATTTATTATTTCATATTATATTTTTAGTGATCATTTTTTTCTTTTATTTATTTACTCATGGGTTTTTGTTTTTGTTTCTTCGTTCTTTTTAAAATAGTTCCTTCAGTGTGTATATCTTTGACAACGTTTTTTTGTTTCTTCATTCTTTTTTTGTGTGTGTTGTTGTTTTTATTTGAATCTGACATTTCCCTCCTTAATTTGTCAATAATTTTTGAAGTTTCTAGCTAATACTTACTATTTTCCCTCAGTGTATGATTATTTTTCATATTATTTTCTTGAGTTCATTTAGGGAGTGGCAAAATGTACCCTGTTTGTATGAATATTACGTGTCTTTCAAATGCAGTAGAATTTACACTTATTACTAGTTTTCCTTTCCTATAAACACTGGCAATGGAATGAAATCAGACAGCTGTTTCTTTCACTATCATTGTACTTAGGAATTGGCAGAACAGTTTGGTTGAAAAATTTCTAAATATGATCACAGTACTTTATTGATTTTCATCTTTTTTAAAATAACAGCATGTATGTAGATTACATTTGCCCTTTAATCATGTGTTTGTGGTTCAAGTAGATTTATCGGGACTTAGATGTTCTGAGGAAAGATTCCATTTGTCAGTCTAATATAGAAGAAAGGAGGTTAAACTATAGTTAGGAAAGTGTCTTCCATACCCAGTGTCACATGCATTCTTTCTGGTTTCAGGATTGTTTTAAATCTTTAAAATGGAGATTTTAGTATTCCTTCCAGGTTACAATAGGGGGCAGCTGGTAGAATCAATTGAAATAATAATGTAAAACATTTTACTTCATGGCTCGTCTACTATTAGTATTATATTGATCTTATTATGTAAGTAGATAAACTATGTTATATATATATAACTTTCTTACAATGAGAAAACAAACATGCAGTGGGTAGCTGATGTTTGTGAGGTATAATTTTCTAAGTTTGTGGTCTTGAATGATTCCTCTGATCACGCATGTAGATGGAAATGCAAATGTCGTCTATTCTTTCAATAGAGTACCCAGGCTTCTGTAACTTCGGGAGAACTCTCCAATAATTATCAGCTTTCTAATTCACCTTCAAAGTAACAATATATTAAGCTATTATCATATTAAATTTTTCTCCATAAGAATTGTTCACATGAGTTCCTGAACCAAAATGGTCTTTGATTTTGTCTTGCTTTCAATGTGAACTGGTCTAGGGGTCAGAGATTAATTGCCAACAATGTTCCTAAAAAAGCTATGAAAATGATTTTAAGCAAAATATGCCACTTAATACAGCAGGTCTTTGCTCTTTGTGATACCAAATGTCCATTTGGAATAATGTTTCTCTCCACTCAGTTAGCCAAAGATTTTGGTATGCTCTATAGATACCTCAATGTTAACATGGCCAAAAAGTACCTTGAAATCTCTCTCTCCCCCCCAAACTGTTTTCCCTCCATTATTTTTAATTTTGGTTACAATATATGTATTCACTCACTTTTTCTTTCTTTTTTTTTAATCTTTCTTTTTATTTTTGAGAGAGAGAGAGACAGAGCCTGAGTGGGAGAGCAACAGAGAGGAAGACACAGAATCCAAAGCAGGATGCAGGCACTGAGCTGTCAGCACAGGGCCTGACATGGGGCTCAAACTCATGAACTGTGAGTTTGTGACCTGAGCCAAAGTCAGATGCTCAATCGACTGAGCCACCCAGGCACCCCTATCCACTCACTTCTTCAAGCTTCTGTTACTTATTCCTACAAATCTTTTTTTGTTTTTTTGTGGTTTTTTAGTCTAATTTCAAGTACTTCTCAAATCTGATCTTTTCTCTCTTTGCCCTTTGTAAATGCTTTATTTTAGGTAGACTTTATCTTTTACCTGGACTATATCTGACCATCCTGACTAATCTCCCCATCCTCAGTGCTTCCCTAGCCTTCCATCCCTGGATGTTTCATTCTGTTCTCTACATAGTTCCCTGAATTACTTTTCCTTTATATTGTGACATCACTTTTCTACACTCAAGTCTTCCAATGCAAGATCATTATCCATTAGGGAAATGACAATTAAAGCTACAATAACATACCACTGCACATTTATTAGAATGGGAAAACATAGTGGCAGTATGTGCTGGCAAGGATGTGAAACTATGGAACCTCTCCTACGTTGCTGGTGGGAACGTAAACCCATTCTGAAAAGTAGTTTGTCAGTCTTCTATAAAGTTAATCATACATGTACCATATGACATAGCAGTTACGTTCTTGGGTATTTATCTCAAAGAAGGAAAACTTACATTCACACGAAAACCTCTATGCACAAATTCATTGCAGTTCCAAACTGGAACAACACAATTTGCTTTCACTGGGTGAATGGACAAGTAAACTGTGGCACATCATTACAACAGAATACTACTCAACAATAAAAAGAAACTATTGATACACACAGTGACTTGAGTATACCTCAAGACACTATGTTACATGGGGGGAAAAAAGCCAATCTCAGTAGTTTACTTACTGTGTAATTCCGTTTACATAAAGATCTCAAAGTGAGGGACACCTGGGTGGCTCAGTCAGTTGAGTGTCCGACTTTGGCTCAGGTCATGATCTCACAGTTTGTGAGTTCGAGCCCCGCATTGGGCCCTGTGCTGACAGCTCGGAGCCTGGAGCCTTCTTCAGATCTGTGTCTCCCTCTCTCTCTCTGCCCTTCCTCTGTTCATGCTCTGTCTCTCTCAAAAATAAATAGACGTTAGAAAAAATCTCAAAGTGAAAATTGTAGTGATGGAGAACCTATCAGTGATTGCTAGACATCAATGGTTTTGTGAGGGAGAGGTGTGATTATTAAGGGATAGTACTAGGAATTTTCTTTATGATGATGGAACAGTTCTGTATACTGATTGTGGTGATTATTATTATTTTTTTTTATGAATCTTGATGTGTGATAGAATTGCACAGAACTATACACTGAGGGAAGAAAAGATTCCTTTAAAAGCTGATGAAATCCGAAATTAGGTCTGCAATCTGGTTAGTAATATTGTACCACTGTTCATTTTCTGTTTTGGGCAGTGTCCTTTTGTTACACAGGTACATGGGAATCTCGACTATTTTAAAAGTTGTTCATCTTTAGCTATTTCAAAACAAACTTTATAGGGAGACTCCTGATTCCTCAAGGCCAAGATAGGTAAAATCCAAACTCTTACCAAAGCATACAATGTAAACGCAAATTATTTTTAACTTCCTTAAACATCATTCCTCTTCATTCTTGCAAGTAGTTTACTTCTTACCAGTTCTGGAATCCTCACAGGTATGCATGGAATTCCTTATTCCCTCCTTTCAATGGCAGATTCTGACTTATTAATACCTGGGCCATACTCCTTCCCTATAGCCTTTTTCAAACCTGAAGGGCTGTTGCTACTCTGTGATTATATCACAGTGGGTCATACTTCTACCTGAGAACTTATCAAGTTTGCTGGGTTTTTGTTGTTGTTGTTGTTGTTGTTGTTGTTGTTGTTGTTGTTTTGTTTCTGTTTATGCATTGGGTTAGCTCCCTTAGACAGTGAGCTCAGGTGGTATTTGTTCTTCAGATTCAGTCCAGAGGAGACTCCAGGTTAGTCCGATGAATTTATAAACACAATATGTAACTGATTTCATTATTTGGCTCCATATAAATGAATGTTTACTGTGTTTTCTTTCTTTCTTTCTTTCTTTCTTTCTTTCTTTCTTTCTTTCTTTCTTTCAATCAAACTGTTACCCTTAGACTTTGTTAATAGAAATATTTTTATTTTCTCCCACCCATGTTGAGTTTCTACTTTGCATTGTTGTTTCTGACCTCCTTATTCTGGCCATATTAGCAGAACTTCAGTGTTTTTCAACTATATTTTTAAAAGCGACCTCCGTGGAACTAATAAACACTAATACCATCTGTGCTTTTCTATAGCCCAGGGAAATTCTATCTACAGTTACAGTACATTTTTGAATAGAGTTAGAAATATCTACAGTTCCCTTGGAGTCCATAACATTTTATTTGCCAGATATTATGTCCGTGGCATCTAATGCCTGCTGTTATGTGCCATTATAGCCACAATTTAAAAAACATTTGTTTTATATATAAGCTCTTAGGTCAAGATCTCAGGAAGTCATTTTATGTTGTTTTCATATGATAGAATCATTTTCTAGAAATGATACTAGTGACAACATGAATAACAATAGTATTTGGCCATAGAAAACACAAGCAGAAAAAATAAACTTTGCATGAAGCAACTTATGCATTAAGTTGGACGTCACAATTAGTAATATTATGTTGACACTTACTAATTCCAACGTTTTATTGAACCTAGTTCCCAAATATTTTCTCTTATTCTTCCTATCATCAGAGAGCCAAGGTCTGTCCTTCCTTCTGTAATAACTTTTTTAGTTGACTATGGACAATAGAGAGTTTTAATCACAACAATATGATTCATAGACCTTCCAGTAACATCCCAGCCTAATTCTATACCTTATATTACAAGGTTCTGTGTGAAGGCTTTGGCTGCCTTTCGAACCCCATTATGTATCCTCTGTTTGCCTGTTAAACTTCAGATTCATTGGTTTTTTGTTTTTTTGTTGTTGTTGTTGTTCCTCCAACAGTCCAAGCTTGTGTTGGCTTTGGGACTTTATACTAGCCGTTTTCTCTGCTCAGAATATGGCTTATGTAGGTCTCCACACATGACTTTTTCTGGTCATTCAGACCTTAGTTTAAATGTCATTTTCCCAGAGAGACCTATTCAACTCAATGTAGCCTTATCATGGCATGCCAGAGCCATCTTAGAACAGCTCACAAGGGCTGATCGTGCACATCTCTTTCCATCTTTCTATTCAGGGATGTCATATTGTAGCTTGAATCAGCCATGCTGGGATTACTTACACAACAGGGAATGGCAAACACTACAACCAAGGGTTTGTTTGATTGTTTGTTTGTGATAATTGATTTTTGAACATTTACCGACATACCATTGCCTACTCTACCTAACGGTATTTAAATTCTTTGTACTTATTATAATCATTTGTCTTCTAAAAAATTCTGTATGTATGTCTGTCTATTTCTGGTAGAATATAAGCATTATGAGAACTGATCCACTGCTCTCTTCCCAGTGACTGGAATAGCACTTTCCATATGACAGGTGCACAGCAAATATTTATTGAATGAGAGAATCATCAGGCTAGATTTTTCTTTTGTTCAATAATGATGATTTTACTAATACTTAACATCCAGTACTTGATAATTTTTATATAAAACATATTCCTCTGTGAATGATTTGCTCAACTAATGTTATACATATAGTATATGTATATGTGCAATATTATTAGTTTCTTTCAACTGAAGTCAAACATCCATTTCAGGATGGCTAGTTAGATCTGCTTTATCCTTGCATATGAACTTAACTCAGATGAGAGAACTTTTAAATCCTTAAATCATCTAAGAAATCTCTCCAATTCTTTCATGTCAAGGTTAATAATTAAATGTTTAATACCTCTTTAAGCTATTAAGCTAGTAATAAAAATGCAATATTTTAACCCAATTTACTCGATTAAAGAACAATCCCAGATGTTATTTAACATGAAGAATTGCAGTGGTCTGCATTTCATTAAAATTCGAGCACTAGAAACAGAATTTTCAACATATTATGTGAAGAAGTTCATTTCACTCTTTTCAGTAAGGGAATATTATCTTCATTTTCCAAAAAGCATGTCGAGTATCATTAGATGCTGATTATACCTCATACGAATCATTGCCTTTTTTTCTGCATAGCTGCAAAACATAGTTAATAAATAGCCCATTATCAACTAATTTTTAAAAAAAAATTTTAAAGTTTATTTATTTATTTTGAGACACAGAGATAGATTGTGAGCAGGGGAGGGGCAGAGACAGAGGGAGACTCAGAATCCGAAGCAGGATCCAGGCTCCAAGCTGTCAGCACAGAGCCCGACGTGGGGCTCGAGCTCATGAATCACTACATCATGACCTGAGCCTAATTCGGACACTTAACCTACTGAGCCACCCAGGAGCCCCTCAACTAAAATTTACTTGCAGACTATTCTTCTTTCTTTGACTAGATTTTTAAAATTTATTTCCTTTTTTCTTCAAAAATGATCATTTCCTTGGTTTTAAAATCAGTCACACAGAAAATTGATTTGGAATGCTGTAGGTATAATTGTGTCTGAAAATTTGTTTACATTAATAAAGAACATATAAAATATTCTTTGTTTTTGTAATTCAACATTTCTTTATTGAGAGACAGAGAAAGAGCATGAGTGGGGGAGGGGCAGAGAGAGAGAGGGAGACACAGAATCTGAAGCAGGCTCCAGGTTCCCAGCTATCAGCACAGAGCCCGACCTGGGGCTCGAACTCACAAACCACAAGATCATGACCTGAGCAGAAGTCAGATACTTAACTGAGATACTCAAGTGCCCCTAAAATATTATTCTTTATTGTAGCTCTCTTCAGTTTTACTAAAAGGATATGTGAGCATGGTTAATAATGTAGCAAAGGCCAAATTTTTCTTTAGGCATATTGCTAAGACCTCCCAGTGTCTTCTGCTCTCATTATAGGCAGAGTCAATGTGTTTTTTTTTTAAATAAAAAAATTGAATAATAAAATCATATGATCATTTTAGGATTATAAAGAAAAAAACTATTGACAGTCAGACCTAGATTAAGATTCCACTAAAGAGCTAGTTCACCTTTTGCATTGTTAAATACCGCCAAAGTATGGTGTTGTTAAAGTGAACACACATGATATTACTTCGTGTTATTTTAGTGTGCACTCCAGTGTTAAAACTGCCTTTGGCTCCTAAGACCTGGATTAGCTGAAAAAGTAAGACAGAGACTAAATAACATTAGGGTTTTACTGTTAAGTTTCTGATGAAGTTGTTTACCTTTCCTTTTTAGGTCCATGATTGCTCAAGTGTATTTCTTACCTCAGGCACTAGGAATAGTGAATGTCACTTGGAAACCATTGTTCCTCGTGGCCAAGCAACCACAGCACAAAGCTGCAAAAATTTACTGAGCCTTTGTTTAGTAATGCACTCTGATAGAAGCGAGCTGTAGAGAGTTCACCAAGAACTGGGCGGGTCCTCTGCCAAGGGACCAAAAAACCATCTAGTTTAGAGGTGACGATTCACACGGATAATAAAGAAGGGAGGAAGGAGAAGATCAGTGATAAAGAAGAAGGAATAGAACAGTAAAAATATTTAGAGGACCACTATGTGAATATGCTGCAAACAGGGGTTCCTAACAAGGAAGAGAGAAAAATGTGACAGAAGCTGTTTGTTGAATGGATTTTACAACTTTGTTTTAAAGCAAAGCTGAGTCTGGATTTGAACTTTTGTAAAGTCAGGAATAAAGGAATGAGTACCTTTCATGGAATGTATTCATGGAATATATTCCTTAAGAAACCACCAGCCCCTGTGAATGGAGGACTAGAATGGAGAAGAAACTGCTGACCGGGATGTGGACTGGAAGAATAGCAGAGAAAAGGGAGTGGTGGATGTGGGAGGAATTATCAAGAAATAAAGCAAGAATGGGGCAGCTGGGTGGCTTAGTCAGATGGGTGTCTGACTCTCGGTTTCGGCTCAGGTCATGGTCACAGTTTCATGAGTTTGAGCCCCATGTTGGTTTCTGTGGTAACAGCACAGAGCCTTGCTTGGGATTCTCTCCCTCTCTCTCTCTCTCTGCCCCTCCCCTGCTGTCTCTGTCTCTCTCAAAAATAAATAAATCAACAAACTAAAAAAAAAAAAATTAAAGCAAGAATCTCCAATTTCAGTGAATAATATGCTGGGGTACCCAAGGCAGAGGAAGAGGCCAATATAGTTTTGAGGATTCATTACCAGCTTAGGATTGACCTTAAATGACAACTAAAATACAAAATACAAAAATGTAGGTGGATGAGGAGAAGATCTTCCTCAGATGTGTTCAATTTAAGCTGGTGAAGGTACACTCCAGTGACATAGTTTTTCTAGTCTACCACAATTGGGATCAACATGTTTAAGATTTAAAAATTGTTTCAGTAATAATTTTTTTGTAGCTGTAGAAAAGAAGTAACCTCCTTAAGAAAACTCAATTTCCAGAGCATATAGTGATAAAAACCTTTTCTTCAAAAAGTCATAATTCATATTTTGATAATTAAAGGCCTCCGAAAAATTATTGTGATTTAATGTACACTGGCTATGTGGCCTGGCTATGTCATTGGTTTCCAGATTTTGGAGTCAGCTAATATTCAGTTGCATTTATATAACTGATTTTTCTATAAGATTGTTTAATAAGGATTGTGCTACAGGACTACCCAATTGCAACCTTACAGGGATTATTACAATCTTTAGATTATTTACTGTTTTGTGATGAGTAGTTTGTCAATGGTTTGTAAAATTTTGATCACATACCCTTGTTAGTAACAGAATTTGAGCATGTGGACTTTTAATACTGTACTTGTTTATAACGATATATATGGACATTATTTTTCTAATATGTGCAATTTATATTTTTTAATGTTTATTTTTGAGAGAGAGAGACAGAGTGCAAGGAGGGGAGGGGCAGAGAGAGAGAGAGGGAGACACAGATTCTGAAACAGGCTCCAGGCTCTGAGCTGTCAGCACAGAGCCTGACGCAGGGCTTGAACCCAGGAACGGAGAGATCATGACCTAGGCCAAAGTTGGATGCTTAACCAACTGAGCCACCCAGGTTCCACTCAAATTGAAAAATATCTACTAAAAATTTGACAAAATAGCTAGATATAAACAGAATTTTTAACGTGGAATTTCTACCCTTATGGATTTTTTTTTTATGTGTATCACATTTGGAGACACTGAGTTTTATTTGGCATTATTCAAATAAGGACTGTTTATTCATTTAGTTGTTGCAAAAGTCTAGGAAATATAACACAGAGGTTCCCTTCTTTCTAGAGCATAACTAACTTCAGCATGCCATTAAAGAAATGTTTACCTCTGCAACAACAGTGATTATTTCTTGTATTAACGAGATATTACCCAGTTTCACTTTGTATGTTAGGTATCCATTAGAATAAGTCATTGCAGGCTAACATTTTTATGTATTGAGTGTAGTGGATGTTTGCCATTTTTTTCCTGTAAATAACTATTATTCTTTCCTCTGGCTAACTATTCCTTTCCCGTTCTACGTGATTCTGATGAGGCTGTCAATCCTAGGACCCTGCCCTTCTAGCTTCCTATGTTTTTTGGCACAATGTATGCATTCAATAAATGATTGTAACTATTACTATTGTTGTGGTTACAGTTACTTACTAGGATATATTGACAGTCCCATATTTAGTCTGTTCAATAAACCGTGAGTCAGCAAACTGTGTCTATAAAGGGGTACATGTCTGTACTTTAGTTTTATGTTATGTTCTCTGTCACCACTACTTACCTCTGCAGTTGTAGCCACTAGCAACCATACACAATACATAAATGAATGAATGTGGCTGTGTTCTAATAAAACTTCATTTGTGAGAACAGGAGGTGGATTGGATTGGATTGCCAATCCCTAGAATAAAGGATGTAAATTTTACTGAATGT
Organism: Puma concolor; assembly: GCF_028749965.1. Taxonomy (NCBI): domain Eukaryota; kingdom Metazoa; phylum Chordata; class Mammalia; order Carnivora; family Felidae; genus Puma; species Puma concolor. Next base: position 128,262,584 of record NC_141668.1, on the reverse strand, counting down.
CAGTATGTACAAGTATATAGTATGTGAATACATAAATAACCATACATGTGTGCCTGAAACCGTTAACAACTTTCACATATAAATACTGTTTGTTTTCTGATATTAGTCATCAGTCCCGACCTCACAGGCTAAAGAATAGAAGAACAGGTAAATACCTGGTTTTGTTTACTAATATCTCCTCTGTTTTCATGGCTTGGTTCATTATGATTCACTGATTGTGTTTTGTGCTTCATATTATATGTATGTGCAACCATTATCTGGCATATATCTTAGAATATTAACTTTTCTTAACTACCATGGTACCATAAGTTCTATAGAATTTCTTTTCTTTTTTAAGGTTTTTATTTAAATTCCAGTTAGTTAACATACAGTGCAATCTTAGTTTACAATTTCTTTACTTAAGATAAGAATACCACCCTACTTTCAGGAAGAGGATCTTGTAGTTCACTCACCTTTACCTGTAAGAATTTTTCTTAAGGGTCTATGAAGGTGCCCATCCCACCTCTCATATGTGTCTTTACAACCTTATCCCACAAAGAGCCAAAACAATGTGGATTGTCTTATGGCCTCTTAGGGTCTTTCTGTTAAATACCTTATTCCCCACCATTTTTTTAAAATTTACAGTGTAATGCTGTATTTTAATTTCTGTTTAATAAAAAGTGAAAAAGACAGTAGCATGTTTTTAGTATTACAAAATATATTCCCTCTACATAAATTTTTCTCCACATGTCCTTCCTTCTTTCAGTGAATTTTCAAGTCATTTATTTCATTATGCATATAGACCTATGTTATAAGAACATTCTTTCCCAGTCCTTGAAATAAATGCTTAGCCAGGGATTCTTCAGTTGTACTAGGAGGAGTAGCTATCTGCTTTCTGTCATCATAGACCAATCACAGCTCCTATTCCAACTTCATTTATTAATACTGAGTCATGGATGCAGCTCAGAATTCTTTGTCTGCAATTTTGTCTCCAAATTGGTGTTTAATTGTCTACAGGACAAAAAAAAAAAAAAAAAAAAAGAAAAGAAAAGAAAAAAATGTGGATGTATTTTGTGGCTAAAGGCAAACTCATTGATTCTCATCTCAGAAAACAATTATGGACATGGCTTGTTTCCTTAATACATTATTTCTTATGTGTATAGTAATCAAGAACAGGGACACAAACAAAAATGCGGTTGTTACTACTGGGTGATATGTGATTTTCTCTTTCTTTTGATATAATTAATTGTCAAATCAAACCTCATGTAATGGGGGAAATGTTCTTAATGGGAGTATGTATTAAATTGTAGGAAACTAATGATGGCAGCATCTTTGTCACTCTTTCCATGGAAAGATGTGGTTTATTCCTTTTCTCCTTGAACCTGACTTGACTTTGTGGCTATGTCACCAGTATAATATAGTAGAAGTGACACTGTGCCAGTTCTAAAAGAATCATCAGGTCTCATTTCATCTTGCTTGGGATGCTTGCTCTAGAGTGAGTAAACTGCCATACAGGATGTGAATACCCTAAAGTCACCAGGCTATGAGGAATCCCAATCTAGTCACATCCTTATTGTACTTAAACATTACGCATTTTATTGTTCTTTCAATTTTTAAAAAGTTTGTACATTGTTTTTAATTTTTCAGAGAGAGAGAGAGAGAAACAGAGTGTAAGTGGACGAGGGACAGAGAAGAGGGAGATCAGTATCCCAAGCCAGCTTCAGGCTCCAAGCTGTTAGCACAGAGCTGGACGCAGGGCTAGAACCCACAAACTGTAAGATCCTGACCTGAACGAAAGTCGGAGGCTTAACCGACTGAGTCACACAGGCGCCCCAAACATTATGCATTTTCAGATGCTACCTTAAAAAAGAACAAGTTAACTTATTTCTTCTTGTTATTTTTTACAGAAAACATTGAGTGCAGTTAAGGATATAGAGATCACAGGTAGTATTTTTGCCTAGGAGAAATCCTTATTGTGATTAGAATGTGGGAGACAGAAGTGAGCACACCAAAGTAATAAGATATTACAGGAAATATAACTGAAAAATGTACAGTGTACAAGTTGGAACACTAAGCAAGAAATGCTAATTCTATGTAGAGGCATGGTATCTGGTATACTCTTTGCATATTATTATTATTAATATTTTATATTTTATTTGTAGTTTTATTATCAATACTAAAAGCAACTCTCCATATACTGAGCGGGCTTCCAATGCTAGACATCATGTTAGTGGTATACTGCATTGTTTCTACCTGAGAAAGGGACAAGGGATTATGAGTGGTATATTTCTAAATATTTTCATTCCAAACTAATTATCTCAAAGTAGTATGACACTTAAATAGTTCAGTTTCTCAGGGCAAGGGAAGGACTCATTTATAAAATGGGTTATCTCTTCAAAAACAAACTTAGTGATGACTAGTTCTCTAGCATGTTATATAGGAAGACAGAAATATTTACGTTTCATCTTTGACCTCTGGATACTAACTTACAAAGAACAACATTGTCTTCCAACAAAAACCTCTATTATTCTTCTTACTGGTAGAGATTCCTATTGAATGAACTTGTCTCATTAAGGCAGTTCTTATAATAACCTACAGCAAATGCTAACAAATGTGTCTGAATAGAATCTCTCTTCTGAACAGCCTTACTGAAGGGGATAATTGTCTGTGTGGAGATGAGAGTATTGGGAATGTAACTTTTAAAATATTTGAAAATAATTTGAATGCGCTAGTTTTTGAAATTTCACTCCAAATTTGCTTTCCTTATTTTCTCATGGATAATGCACATAAAAATCTTTGGCCTGTCACTTTGGGAAATTATGTCAAAGTTGGAATAAGCAGTCTGAATTCAGTGTGTCTTGCTTAAATTAATTTATTTCATTCATGGGGTTTAGTTCCAAATCCACCACTTTCTAGGAATGTGATCTCATGATTCATTTGCCTTTCTCATATGCACCTCATGCAGATCAAAGGATATAATGCGTGTGGTTTTCAAAGTTGTTTTGGCAAGGGCACTCATTCTTTAAATCACTGCTTACTCAGAAGCCCCTAAGTAACCACAGGGTCACTTGAAGGAGGGCTGATCAATACCGTTTTATATTTTAATGTATAATAAGAAGCTTTGCAACAATATAAAATTATTGTTTTCTTGGTACATACCAAAGAAGAAACGTTACGTTTGGTTATACTTGTCTTTCATCTTTTCTTCACACAATACTAGCTAACTTCAGTTCCTACATATGGAACAGATTTCAAAATTTTCTATTAAATAGATGTCTAAACATTTTAAATTTAGAAACATCCCATAGAAGGGAGAAATTAATAGATATAGGATGAACTAATGAACTAATGAACATGAATGTGTTAGGTAGCACATCAGATTCACATGTTACACAAAGGAAGGGTCTCATTGCCAGATAAGTTTGAGAGACACCATTGATTAAGAAGTCAAAAAGATTTCTTTATTGCAGGACTTCTCAGAGCCTTGGGTATTGATATACATCGTGCTACTTTTGGCTAAAGAGTAATATTCTCCAAAGTTAGGTGGCAAACCAGTGAGCTCTGGGAAAGATGGAAATGTGTTCTATTTATCATTTTATCTTCAATGCCTCCTGTAATTTCTGACACTTAATTGATACTCAGTACATAAGAGTTGATTAAATTGAAATAATACCCGAGTTTTAGTTCCTGTGCCACGACGAAGTAGTTTCTTGACAGAAGTACATTACCTCTTTTCTCTGGTGCCTTTTCTGTTATATAAGAGACTTTAAAAAAGAATCAAAGCAAGCATGAGCAAACAAATAAAAACCTGAGGCTGTGGCCGGTTGAATGGCTGAAACTTTTTTTCTGATCTAAACTTTTTTTATATTCTCACATCTAGAGAAGAGAGTTGCATGCTCAAGTGGGCAAGTTGTGTCCCATATAGGAAGAAAAATATGTTTAACTGTCAGTGTCTCACCCCATCTGTGTTGTTATTTCTTACTGCTTTCTGTGTAAGTTAAGCTTAAAATATACTTGTTCACTTCTAATGGGCTTCATTCTGGAAAGGATATTTTGTTGATTTTCATTTTTAAGCTTATTCCAAGTAAATTACATTTTTTTCCTCTGTGAGTTCATTACAATTGAAAGTAAATGTAGGAAAAAATTGTTTACTGTTACTGACACTTAAATACCAGGTGCTATTCTAAAAATACTACATCTATCATAATATCTAATTTTATTTAATTATCCTAATATTGCATGAGATAGATATTACTGCATTTATTTTCTTGATGAGAATAAATTTGAAGATCACAAACACTAAGGAATTTTTCCAAAGACACACCACTGGAGATTTACAGAGTTGAGATGTAGATTCAGTTTTATCCTGACTCAAAATCACATACCCTTAAGTAATAAATAATTAGAAATTTGGAGTAAAAAATAAAAATTCCTCTCCCTTCCTGGCTTTGTTAGGACTTCATTACTCAGACATCAATGGAAAGAAGAAAATGCTTCCTATATCTCACCTCATCAAGAATTTGTATACTATCCTAGTTTTACCTCTAAAGTGATGGATGAGTTCAAATAGACAGAAGGTGAGGGATTGGGATATTAATATCTGAGGTCTCAAACGATTTTCTCCCTCCTATGACAGTATTGAATGAGCTTAAACTAATGTTAGCATCAGGATCTTCAAAACATCATTCATTGTGGGGAAAAGAGAATCAATACTAACATTAGGATCTTCCCTCTTACTTAAAGCTTTAATTCACTTCTGTGTACAACTTACATAGCCAAAACAGCTAATAAATTTCATTTAATAATATTGCCTATGAATTTTATGTATTCATATTTTATTGTCCCATCAGGCACTACATTCATGCCTGCATTCATTCACCAAATATTTATTGAGGATCTATCATGTGCTGGCACTTTGTAGGCTCTGGGATACATCAGTGAACAGAAAAGACAAATCTGTGACGTAATGGAGCTAAAGTTTTGATGGAGTGCAGGCACATCATAAATAAAATGAATCTGTTAATATTATAGCACACGAGTATTGTAAGTACTATGGGGAGAAACAGAGAAGGCAGATAAGGAGTTTTACAGAATAGAGGTGAATTTTACATTGAGTATTCCGATAAGAACTTACCAGGAAAGGTGACCTTTGAACAAATACATGAAAGAGATGAACAAATGAGCCAGTTGGATATCTGAAGGAAGAGAATTCCAGGTTGGGTGGGGGGCAGCAAGGTGGCAAGTAGGTTAAAAGCATATTAGTGAGGGAAAGATGGAGAAAGGCATCATAATTACAGTGCAAAAGCCATCAAGGACAGTGTGTGAGAGGAGGCTCTACATCTCATCTTGAACTTGGCGGGGCTTCTGTCTTCTTTGATCAGTAGAAGCTGGTGGAAATGATGCCATGCAACTTCTGAGGCTAAGGCTAAGTCACAAAGTCATGCAACTTCCACCAGTCTCTTGGGAACCTCGTGCAGGAGAAAGCCAAATGCCATGTAAGAAATCTGACTACCCCGAGACTGCTGTATTCGAGAAACCACCTGGAAAGATCTGCTAAGTGAGACAGGTAGATGCCTGATGAGCCCCAGCTGTTCCAGTCTCCAGTTATTTTTGTTATTCCAGCTCAGCCATTGGACCTGTGAGTGAGGAAGGCTTCGGGATGACGTCAGCCCCAGCCTCCCTCTGGCTGCAATCGCGTGGGAAATCCCAAACCGAAACATCCTAACTGAGCCTCCTTCTTTCCTGGGACCTTGAGAAGCAATAATAAATGATTATTATTTTTTTTTTAAGTCTCACTGTTTTCAAATTATTTGTTATGTAATAACTAGATGACTGAAATCAGTAGCCCTTTGGGTATTTTGAGCAAACAAATGATAAAACATCATTTGTGTTTTAACAGGAGATCTCTGGCTTTGTGAGGGGCAAAAAGAAATCAAGGAGATTGATTATCCAGGCAAAATGTTGGTAGCTTGCATCAGAATGGTAGCAGCAAGGCTTTTGAGATGGAGTGTAATTTGAAGGTACTGGCAAAAGCTTTACCTGATAGAATGGATGTAGGATATAGGATAAATGGTTGAATAAAAGTGTCTCCAAGATTTTTAAGCATCTGACACAATGTAGCTCTCATTTACCGAGTTGTGGGAAGAATATGGGATTGGCGGGTTTATTTATTTATTTTTTTTTTTTTTTAATTTTTTTTTTTTAACGTTTATTTATTTTTTTTTTGGGACAGAGAGAGACAGAGCATGAACAGGGGAGGGGCAGAGAGAGAGGGAGACACAGAATCGGAAACAGGCTCCAGGCTCTGATCCATCCGCCCAGAGCCTGACGCGGGGCTTGAACTCCCGGACCGCGAGATCGTGACCTGGCTGAAGTCGGCCGCTTAACCGACTGTGCCACCCAGGCGCCCGGGGATTGGCGGGTTTAAAGCAAGGAAATGGGTACATGTCTGAGCCCAGCATTCCTAGGAGAGGTCCTGTCTGCAGATATAAATGTGGGAGTTTGCCAGGGTATAGAAAACTTATTTAGCCAGGAAACTTGATGAAAGCACACAGGAAGAAAAGGAGACCAAGGACTCAGGCACTTCCATTTTAAGAGGGCAGCAAGATGAGGGGCCAGCAAGGGTGTTGAAGAGAAAAGGGTCAAAGAGGTGAGAGAAAAACTAGGAGAAAGTAATGTTCACGGAAGCCAAGTGGAAATAGTAGTGGTCCATGAACCAGGACCAACATTCATTATGACCCTGAATACCCAGAAAGCAGTGTGAGGATTTAAAACCTACTTTGTCTTCATTCAAGAATGGTAACAAGCAATGCTGGCATCCATTCTTTGTGCAGGTACCAGTCAAACTTTAGCAGATCTTCTCACATATAAGCACAGTTTCAGAAACTGGCAGAGAATTGGCAGGAACTTGGAACATTTTGCTGGGGATGATATCAAATTATAATGAAGAAGAGGAAGTTTAGGACAGGATGTTTGGGCTTAGTTGAGTGTCAGGGCATCCACTACCATAGTATCTCTTCTGTTTTAAGTCGGAACTTTTCTGTGGGACACCGAGGCTTTATCAGCCTTTACTGTTTGTATTGACAGCTCAGATGATTATTAGGGATACCGTATTTATTTCACATGCTACATGTGGTCACGCACTTCAGTATAAGCTGCAGAAATAAATTAATCTAACCATCCTATAAACTGGGTTTTACTTTATAAGAGGAACAATTAAACTTCACTTTGCTTATTTTTATGTGCTGTGTTTCCTCATGTGTTTATTTCAACCAACACAGGTTGTCATCGACCTGTTATTTTACCCCTTAAGGGTGTTCATGTTAAATATAATGTAAAATCTGAAAAAATAATGTATGATAATGCACACATGCAGCTAGTTTTGAAAGACACTCCCCAAGGATTGTATTTTCTATTAAATGTTCTCTTTTCAAATGAACAGCTAATTAATATGCCTCATGGTTAGAATGTAAACCTAGTTTCATTAAGAAGAGAGTTTGGGAAGTAAACCCATCCTTCCCTCTTCCAATGTATAAAAGAGAAATTTAAATTTTAAATTCCAGGTTTTACTCATTATTAAGGATTGGTAATGTATGTAACACATATGAAAGCCAAAGATCTAAGAGCGGTTTTTCATAGCAAAACTGAGATGAAGGGACAAACATTTATTATATAGCTCGTGATCCCATGCATGTATTATCCCCTCTGTTATTATTGTCCCCCACCAGATGGTAAATTTGCTATAATTAATGAACCTACATTGACACATCATAATCCCCTAAAGTCTGTGAATTTACCTTAAGGCTCACTCTTGGCCTTCTTCATGATTTGTGTTTGGACAAATGTATAATGACATGTATCCATCATTCTAGTATTATACAGAGTGTTTTCACTGCCTTGAAAATCCTCTGTGCTGTGTCTGTTCATGCCTTTCATTTTTGAAGAATAATTTTGCAAGGTTAAAATCCTAAGTTGGGGGGTGCCTGGGTGGCTCAGTCAGTTGAGCCTCAGACTTCAGCTCAGGTCACGATCTCACGGTTCGTGAGTTCGAGCCCCGCGTCGGGCTCTGGGCTGACGGGTCAGAGCCTGGAGCCTGCTTCCGATTCTGTGTCTCCCTCTCTCTCTGCCCCTCCCCCATTCATGCTCTGTCTCTCTCTGTCTCAAAAATAAACATTAAAAAAAAAATTAAAAAAAATCCTAAGTTGCTGTTTTTGTTTTTTTTTTCTCTCTCATCATTTTAAATATTCCACTCCACTGTCTTTCTGCTTACATAGTTTTGAGGAGAACTTAAATGTAATTCTTATTTTTGCTCCTGTGTAGATAGGTATGGTGTTCCCCCACCCCCACCCCAGCTACTTTCCCTTAACTTTGGTTTTCTGCAGTTTGACTAGGTGTAGATGTTTGTCATCTATCTTGCTTGGTGTTCCTGACCTTTCTGAATCTGGGGTTTGGTTTGTGACATTACTTTGGGGGAGATACTTATATATTATTACATCAAATATTTCTTCTGTTGCTTCCTTCCTTCTCCTTCTGGTATTCCTGTCACATATTGTCTTAAACATTTTGTAATATCCTGCTCTTAAATGTTCTGTTCTTCTATTTTTTTAATCTGTTTTTTCTCTTTCTTTTTCGGTTTTGGCAGTTTCTGCCAAGGTATTCTTTTTTTTTTTTTTTTAATTTTTTTTTTTTTTTTCCAACGTTTATTCATTTTTGGGACAGAGAGAGACAGAGCATGAATGGGGTAGGGGCAGAGAGAGAGGGAGACACAGAATCGGAAACAGGCTCCAGGCTCTGAGCCATCAGCCCAGAGCCTGACGCGGGGCTCGAACTCACGGACTGCGAGATCGTGACCTGGCTGAACTCGGACGCTTAACCGACTGCGCCACCCAGGCGCCCCTATGCCAAGGTATTCTTAAAGCTCAGAGGTTCTTTCCTCAACCATGTCCAATATTCTTTTTCTTTAAAAAATTTGTTTTAATGTTTATTTATCTTTGAGAGAGAGAGAGAGAGAGAGAGAGACAGAACATGAGTGGGGGAGGGGCAGAAAGAGAGGGAGACACCGAATCAGAAGCAGTCTCCATCTGAGCTGTCAGCACAGTGCCTGACATGGGGCTCAAACTCATGAACCGTGAGATCATGACCTGAACCGAAGTCGACGCTTAAACGACTGAGCTACTCAGGCGCCCCAGCCATGTCCAGTTTTCTAATGAGCCCGTCAGAGGCATTCTCATTTCCTTTATGGTGTTTGATCTCCTCCAGCTTTTCTTTTCGCTTTTTCGTTAGGATTTCCACCTCCCCGGTTACCTTGTCCAGTTGTTCTGCATGCTGTCTGCTTTATCCTTTAGATCCCTTAGCACATTATTCCCAATTGTGTTAAATTCCTGGTCTGATCGTTCTAACATGCCTGATATGTCTGAGTCTGGTTCTGATGCTTGCTCTGTCTTTTCAAAGAGTTTTTCCCTGCCATTTGGTATGCCTTGTAATGTTTTTCTTCATGGACACTCATGATGTGCCACTTAAAAGGAATTGCCATAAATAGACCTTAGTGATGTGGTGTGAGGGAGGGAAACGTTATTCCTGTGGTTTGGTCTCAGTCTTTAAGTGAGTCTCTGCCCCTGGACTGTGATCGTAGCATGTACTTGTCTGTTGTTGCCTTTTTCCCCATCCCCTATGAAGGCTAGGAAGGCCTGAAATTGCGTTTTCTGTTTCTTCTATGCAGAAGCCTACAGGAGGTTGGAATTGATTATTTCCCTTCCTCCTATGCCAGGCTAGAGTGGCTGAAATTGGGTATTTTTCTTTCCCTAGATGGATTAGGCTCTGAGAACAAACAAACAAACAAACAAACAGATAATAGTTTAGGTTCTGTTAAAATCATTTCTCTTGAGGGCAATGTTAAGAAGGAAAGAAGGCTCTGGCTTACTTGACGATGGTTCATTCCTTTTCCTGTCCCTCAGCCAGAAACATGAGGGGCTTTTTCTCTCATAATATCTGCAAGACTCTAGGCCAAGTCTTATAGGTAAAATTCACAGATGTAGATGGGCCTCCCGATGACTGGGCCCCCTGGAGTTGTTAACTCTGCGGGTGAGATATGCTGAGCCTCTGGCAATTCATCGATTATAGTTTAGGCTTTTGTACTCAGGCACTGGGTCTTGCAGAGGTTTCCACTTACGGGTTTCTGCTTTTGTAAGTTGTGATTCTCTGTGTTTGCCTGGTGCCTCTCCACTTTTGGGAGCATTTTATCCTGTGACCTCACTTATCTTATGGATCTAAGAAGAGTTTCCAGTTTGCTGGTTTTCCAGTTTGTTTGGCTTTTTTTTTTTTTTTTAATTTTTTATAGGATGGGTGATGACCTCCAATCCAGAAGATTGCAAACTGAAAGTCTTATAAATTATTTTAATAAATATTCACATTATAACCAGAAAATTCAAGCAAATTTTCCTGTTTATAGGTCATTATTATACTTATATAAAATGCATATTTGTCTATTTTCCCACAATTCTAAAATGTTTTCTTATTAATTTGTAGGTATTCTTATATAAAGGAAATTTGCTTTATTTTTTATATACATTGCAAATATTTTTCTCCAAACTCCTGTGTTTCAGCCTCAAACACTACTGTTTTAACACTGATTGTAATCTCTTTGTGCACATAGTAAAATATAATTTACTGTAGGTAGTAATATATAGTAAATATAGTAGAAAAATATCTTTTTGTTTTAGGTTATAACACTAGGAAGACCTTCAACCAATTCTACATTTTTTCTATGTGGCCCCATGAAAGAAAAATCTAAGGATATTATAAAATTCAAGTCAGGTTAGGATATATATATTTTTTATGACTCCCAAATATCAGAATGGATAGGATAATCTTGGGAAGTATTTAGCATTTAGTTTTTGAGCTACTCAAGCATTCTGGTCAACCACTCAGTGAAGACACTCTCAAATGAACTTAAGCCCTGAATGAGTATATGGTCTCAAGCAGTCATTCTTACTAATTTTATGTTAAAGAGTAAATTTTTCACTATTAGGATTATTGGCAGAGATGGAAGGACTTGAAATTGCATTAATTGTATTATTGATAAACAATAGTGGAATCACCACCAGTGAATGACACAGTGTTTGCAGACTACAGTTACCACTGACCTCATTTTTTGACTCTTTACCATTGGGATACTGTTTGAGTAGAACTATTTATTTCCTTGAATGCACTTTATCAAACTTTCAGTTTTGATAAATAAAACATTTTCAGAACCATCTCGAAGTTTTACTGACTGCTTGCAAGAAGATATTTGGATATCCGTTTGAGAGTGTTCTCAAGATCTGTGTAACAGGCATTGCTGGTAACAGTATATCTGTTTGGGGGAAAAAGACATAACCACAGTAGTCAACAATTTGTAACTGTAGGTGCGGCACTTCCTAGTTAGTAACGTCACTTTGGTTGTAACATCTGTCCTTTGACCTCAAACGCGTTATTAATTGTACAGTAAATTAACATACAGTAAAGGAGATACAGCTTCAAAATTACAAGTTTGTATTTTATATTTAAACTAAATATTATATATTAAAAAGTTTTCATTTGTTACTGAGAAATTAGAACATCCCTAATAGTTCCAAAGTACAATGATATTAGACATATTTAGCACTATTCTAGATTAATATTTAGAGCAAGATTAGCAAACTGTAATGCTGTCTGTGTTGGTAGCATGTGTAATATGTTTCTAGGTAAACTTGATCCATATATTGTGGAAAATTCACCTGAGTTATTTGAATGTACTGAATGTGTGTTGCTTTTCTTCTCAAAGGATTAAAGTGAAGGTAAGAAGCAGGTGGATGTGTTGCTCAGAATGCATAAAAACCGGTAGTGATCATTCTTAACATCTCATTACATCATTAACATATTGGGGTTTCCCCTCTATAACAAATAATCTGTTTCCATATGTATTTGTTTTATTGTAATATGTGTTTTTAAATATATATGCATAACTTAAATACTTATAAGTTCAAAATGATATTTCAGGGTTATAATCCTCAAGGAAATTGGGGTTGCCCTGGAGTGTGGCAAAATCAGAGTTATCAAGCGTTGTTTTAAAATTTCTGTATTTTAGTCAGATAGTCTGGCAGATTGCAAGCACTGTTTCTCTGTAGGAAATGGGAAAATGCTCATGACATTATCTTAGGCAAAGCTTCCAGCCTGGAAGGGCACCATAAATCTGAGCTGCTAATTTTGCCAGTTCAGTCTTTGTCCTCATTGTGGAGAAAATCAAAGGGATTTCAGCTGATGTCAGTGCATAGTACAGAAATATTATGGTTGGTGCCTTTGAAAGTCTTATATTAATTTAACACTTCATTAGTTGGAAATTTTTTCCCCTTGGTTCCAGCTACCACCTTCCCAGTTTAAATCCAGAAAACAACAACAGTAACGACATCTTTGCCAGCTACCTCACATTTGGAGAACTGAACACTGTAACTCAGCTTGGGGGAAGGTGATAGCATTGGACTGATTCATCTTCTGAGCCTTTTGTTGAGGTAGTTACTAGTAATTGGACTACTTCTATGTGCAAAATCCGTGGGTGAGCTTCCCTCTCTGATGGAAGAAAACTGGAGTTTGCTGGCTAGCTAGCAAACACAAAATTAGGCAATTTTGCTGGGAGCTAAATATGTACAGTTAAGTGTATGTGACTATTACACAGCTACAGAAAGATCCACATGCCAGTTCATTTGCTTATGGTGTTTTGGAAAATGGAATCCTTTAGAGAGAGACAAAGAGAAAGAAAGCACAGACTTTCAACTCCATTGATTTTAATTAAGCCTACGATAGCCTGGCAAACACTATGAAATTCATGAATCTGATGAGACAAAAAAGATTATACAGTAGGTACAGGGACCAATGGTTAGTCCTTAATTACCTGAAACTGACAAGACAATGACCTGTCAAGTTAATGGAAATTATTTTCCATAAAGTCTGGATGGTATGACAGCACAGTATTAAGGTTTAGAGGAAAAAGAAGCCTGGAGTTAAAAAAAAAAAAGTTCCTTGTCATTAAAAATAAGTATGTGTGAAAAGATAGAGACATAGAAAATGCTGATGATGTATTAATTGGAAAAAAGAAAAGACAGAAAATAGTATAGTCAGTGTGTTTCCATCTTGGTGAATTTTTTTTAAATTGAAGTATAGTTGAGACACATTGTTACATTAGTTTCACCTGTACAACAAAGTGATTCCACAACTTTCTATGTTATGCTGTGCTCACCACACGTGTAGCTACCCTCTGTCACCACACAACGCTACTGTAATAATCTTGGCTGTATTCCCTATGCTGGACCTTTCATCCCCATGACTTATTCCATAACTGGAATTCTGTACCTCCCCCTCCCCTTCACCTATTTTTCCCATTTCCCAATCCTTTTCTTTTCTGGCAACCCTCAGTTTGTTCTCTGTATTTATGGGTCTGTTTCTGCATTTTGTTTGTTGGTTGGTTGATTTATAATCATTTTGTTTTGTTTTTAGATTCCACATATAAGTGGAATCCTTTGGCATCTGTGTTTGTCTGGCTTAATTCCCATAGCATGATACCCTCTAGGTCCATCCATGTTGTTGCAAATGTCAAGACCTCATTTTGTCTTTCGTAGCTGAGCAACGCTCCATTATATATATCCATCTTGGTGAAATTTAAATACATAGAACCATTTTGACCTGTTCCTCTAATGTAAGATGTCACTTACGTTTTATTTTATATAGTCACTTATATTTTATTTTATTTGGGTTTTTTTTCCCCTGGTTAATCATTAGATTACCCCATCTTCTCTGCTAGGAAAGAATCTAGTATTGCTTTTCTGCCCTTCTGCCAAACACACAGAGACCTGAGTCTGAGAAGTGCATAAATGACATTGCTTCTCAGTGCACCCAGTGTTACTGTCAAAGCCTGGTCAGGAAATGCTTCACACTTGTTTACTACTACTGGGTTACTCTTGCTGGTTGAAGCCCCAGTCAGAGTGGTGCCAATGAAGCATCAGTAATACGGTGTCATGTTCTATCCTTACTCCAAAACACACAATGATGGAGCTAGTAAGAGTGGGTTTGGGGAAGTTATAGCAGTAGAACTCTACTAGCCCAGCCACCACAAATTCTTGTTCCAAAATGATCCCAACTCACTAGGCTAAACCAACATGGATTATATCAGTATATAGCTCTAATTTCACATCCAGGGAGTGCTTATTGGAATTGAAGTATGTTTTCTCTTCTATCTTCAAGAGCCTGATTTCTTCCTTTATTACCCATATTTTGCTTTCCAATCATTTATGTCTAATTCCAGGATAATGAATGGCCAGTAGTCTTAAATTCACATATGAAAGAGGGCAAAACTTAGCATTCAAAAGATAAGTAAAAATCATCATCTCAGATTTAAAAACAAGCAAAAACCAACAATCCACTGAAAATTGTAAATTATCTATTGATTCAGTTATCTAAGTTTCTATCTTCATATATACATGAGCTTTATAAATACCAAGATATTAATTTTAATTGACAATTTTCATTTCTTTTTCTTCTAATGTATTCTGATTCTTCTTTTTTTTTTTTTTTTTTAGTTTACTAAAGGAACACACATTATTTATGTCATAATAAATGGTTAAACTTATACAAAGATTGCCATTTTCATGTTGTATCTCATATATATTAAATGTTTTCATTACTCAGCTTCAGTAAGGACACTTCTTAGGCTAATATGGGAGCCTTGAAAACATACAAAGTAGACACTTAGTAATGAGAAAAATTATAGTGTGGGGACCACAGAGGTTCATGAATGAGAGTCACTGTTTACTAAATTTCCCTTCTTGTCCCTCTCCGGATTTCTGAAAATTAGCAGTACTGTACCTCTGCAAGGATGCCCAAGTAAGTTTCTCTTCAAGTATCTGGCTTAGGTTATTGTACCAAGTTGTCATCTATCTGCATCAATAATACATGCAGTTTAGGAAGGTGAGAACTTGAAATAATTGGATAATCTTCTCCAAAATACTTTTCCCTGAAATGTTTCTAAACCCTTGAAGACCAAAAATGTCTTTGACTTCCATTTCTGCAGAAGATTGCTTTCATTGTGCACTCAAACTTGGGTTGTTTGGCCCATTCCAGAATTCCCTGGTTAAATGAATGTAGTGAAAAGCAAACAGGATGTCACTTAAATCAACTTTTAAAAATAATAAACCATTTTATTTCAGTACCTGAATCTCCAAGGCAATGATCCTGAGAATGTTGATACCTGTGTGCTTGTATTTTTTTTCTCTGTTTAACTAACACTGAACTTTCTTGACACTCAGTAACAAAGGCATATGAGGAATAAAAGAGAAGTAATTGAAAAAAATCTGTTGGTAATTGTACGTGAAATTTCTTGTTAAGACATGTGCAGTTACACCTACTTACTTTACGTAAAGCAGCTTATTATTTGACTCTTGGGTACGTAGGTCAAATAATGCATATGGTAAATTTGAGAATGTTTGCTTAAATATATAATGGGAGATTTATCTTAATTTTGACTCATCCTAAGTAGTGAAATTAGACTTTCCAGTAAAGAACTAAGGAAATAACTAATTAAATTTTATTTTTTATTTTATTATTAATTTTTTTAATGTTTATTTAGTTTTGAGAGAGAGCGAGCGCATGCGCGTGCACGCGCGAGTGAGCTGGAGTGGGGGAGGGGCTGAGAGAGAGGGGACATGCAGAATCCCAAGCAGGCTCCAGGCTCTGAGCTGTCAGCACAGAGCCGGATGTGGGGCTCAAACCCAGGAACCATGAGATCATGACCTGAGCTGAAGTGGGCCGCTTAACCAATTGAACCACTCAGGCGCCCCTAACTAATTAAATTTTAAAAAGCTGTATGTGCCATCTTGGCATCTTGGAGTCCATCTTTTCATTTTTAAAACATCATGTAACTTATGGTTGATAAATGTAAATAAACTGGTTTTTATGCTGTCACTTTAAATGCTTTGGGAAATGCTTTTATTCCATTGCATTTTGTCCAGTGTTGTTCCTATCTTTCATGCTTTGCTTATCTTTGGGAAGTGTCTGCTCAACTAGAATTCTGCCAAAAGATATTTTGCAAGGACATCTTCTGCTCCCAGGTATAAAAGTGAGTCAAACACCACTATTATTTTTACCCTTCAGGAAAAAACTTCTGTGAAAATCCTGATTGCATTTCCTTTTATAAGACTCTCTCTCATATTTATTAACTGAAAAGTTTGGGTCAAATCAGCCACATGTACTCTCTGTAGTTTATCAGCAGAAGGATTCTTTGAAAGATTAAATTGCACAGGGCTGACTTCTAAAGTGCCATGGGGGGAAAAAGTCATCTAGTAAAAATGCTAAAACTGTTATTTTCTTGGGAAGTGTTGTAAAATTTTAGCAAATTAAATCTATTACATTTAAAACTATTCATACTTGAGACTGAATTGTTTATAGCTGCTTGAAAGAACTGTCATTTGTGTGTTGAGATAAGCAAATTGAAGAATCATAATTACCCATAACGGTGGTTTTTGTTTCCTGGAATTTTAAAATAGTCAAAAAATATCAGTGAAATCAAGCATGGAGAAAATATTGCATTATTAATAGTATATTTAAAGGTAAATAAGATCTTGAATATCTTTATAAATCATTTTTAGACAACATAATCCTTCAAGCATCAATTCACTGTAGTTTAAAATGCACATTCATTATCTGTGTATGTGATTTTTCCACATCTCTCATTTTTCTCCTCTAACATGTCTGTTTGGGGAAGAATAAGGAGTGTGTAAAGGATCTCTCAGAAATATGTTTCCTCTCCCATAGATAAAGTCACATTTTATGGATTAAGAATGATTTACAAACTGTAATCTCCCTCGCATTAGCCTTTCTGATTTCAATTGCTTCTAATCTCTATGGTTAAGAGAGCCATTCACCATCTTCCTCCATTTCCCCACGCTGGAAGTCTCACTTTCATCTTCTGTTTCTCCCTTTTCCAACCTCCTGTCACTCAAAGTCCTCCACTCTAGTTAACCCTTTCTGAACAGCTTCACAATCTCTCTGTTCTCAGTGTCACCTCCTTAGTTCTGGTTCTTATCACCCCCACCCCACCCCTTGACGTTATTCCAGTAGCCTGCTAACTTTTCTCCATTTTCTGGTTTCACTGCACTCCTAGCAATAATAACAATAGCTGCCTTCAATTTCCATATATTCTGAGCCAGGCCCTGTCCTAAGACTTTACGATATTGCGTTTGAACATTACAGGAAGCAACCTCAGGCATGGCTATTCTTACCCGACTTTTTCACATGACCACACTGAGGGTTGTCTAGGGTTTACAATTTTAAAGTAAGGCCGTAGTTTGGATCCAGTTCTGTCTCAAGAACATGAACTCTTGAACGTTACTATATGCCCCCTCCCTCTGCATTGTTGCCACAGTAACTTTATTTTTTTTTAAGCCGTAATTCTGAACATACTCCATTTTCCTGCTCATAACTCTTCAGTGGATTCCAACATATGTAGGATTTGGTACAGATTCCTTAGCATGACATCAGTGTCCTTAACTATCTGATTCTCTCCTGCATTTCTGGCCTTTTCCATTTTCAGCCACTTTTCTGGTTGCCACCTTATATTTCCAGTTAATCAGGAACACCCAGTTACTAGTTCCTGCCTAAGAACACATCTCTGCTCTATGTCTGTGCCAATGCTAGCCTCTCTGCCTGGAAACCCATCTACTTAACACTTGTCTTCTTATCCTACCCCCTCAGTTATGCAGACTGTTTTAACTTCCCCGGCGTGCTGGATCCTCCCTCCGCTGGGCTCCTTCACACCTGTACCAGGTAATGAACTCCTCAAGGGAAGAGCCTGTGTGTTTCATTTTTATATGTTCCATGCAAATGAGAGTAAACATATATATTTTTCAAAAATGAATGTAAGCACACCTGTTTCCACAGGAATTTTTGAGTCATTGGTTCCCTGAATAGCCCTATTCTCATTCCATTTTAGAGAGGTATGTACAGTTGACCAAGATAAGCAGCTCGTTTAATCAAAACATTTGGACTGCCTTGTCTTCCTTAAGAAATATACTTTAGGGTCGCCTGGGTGGCTCAGTCGGTTAAGCGTCCGACTTCAGCTCAGGTCACGATCTCACGGTCCGTGAGTTCAAGCCCCGTGTCGGGCTCTGGGCTGATGATGGCCCAGAGCCTGGAGCCTGCTTCCGATTCTGTGTCTCCCTCTCTCTCTGACCCTCCCCCGTTCATGCTCTGCCTCTCTCTGTCTCAAAAATAAATAAACGTTAAAAAAAATTTTTTTTTTAAAAAAAGAAATATACTTTAACCCATGCAGAAAGCTTAGTGCCTGTCTTCCTCTGTGGCACTATGCCAAAAGCTAGCTAGCAGACAATTGAATCTTCTCTTTCAAAGCCACCCTTTGACTTATTACCACGAGTATTTTTCTTAGTTACTTACACTCGATTCTTTATGTGTACATTCCCTGCCCTTGGCCATGTTTAAAATTGAATTGCTTGTGTATCTTCCCTTGACTTCTCTTTTAAAGCTATTATCATTTAGTTCATTTTTTCTTAGACACTCATTTGAAATTTTCTGGCTGTAACACTTTCTTACAATTTCTATTTCTATCCCCGGTTTTTGCTTAAGCTTAGTGTTGCATTAATAAGGCTGGGCAAAGTTTCAACAGCATTTAATCTTACATTTTTAATTATTCCTCACATTTTACTGTCTTGACACATTTACTGTAATAAAGGGAAATCATTAATTCACTTAGAAATATGTGTGTGAAAACTATAGTTTTCCTTTTGATTAATTTCCATATTCATCATTACTTTGGTCTTAATTTACGATGCATTCAAGAGAATGAGGATTAAGAACATGATTTTTTTCCCCTCTTTGTTAAAAAAAAACTGCCTTAGAAATCAAATGGGGCTAAAAATTTATTTGCCTTTTGGCTGTCAAATGGGAGGAGAATACTTCTTTTTGAAGATGTTTTCTGGTTTCAGCCTCATGGTTCTTCTCACATAAATACCCCCATACCCTTCTTTATTTTCCTTTTAAAAAAATGATAGACTGGGTGGCTTATAAACAATAGAGGTTTATTTTTTATAGTTCACCAGGCTGGGAAGTCCAAAATCAAGGCACCAGTAGATTTCATGTCTGGGGAGGGCCCACTTCCTGGCTCTGCACATTGTGTCTCTACATAGCAAAAGGGGAGAATGAGATCTCTGGGGTCTCTTTTATAAGGACACAAATTCTGTTCATGAGGGCTCCACCTTTGTGACCTAATCACCTCCCAAAGGCCTCACCTCCTAAGACAGTTACACGGGATTAGGTTTTAACATATGAATTTTGTATTTAGTCTATACCGTTGCCAAAGCCACTATCATATCAATTTCTAAAATAGCTTCTGAGAGCACCTGGGTGGCTCAGTTGGTCAAGTGTCTGGGGCCACCTGGGTGGCTCAGTTGGTCAAGTGTGTGGGCCACCTGGGTGGCTCAGTTGGTCAAGCGTCTGACTCTTGATTTTGGCTCAGGTCACGATCTCACCATTTGTTCGTGAAATCGAGACTTGCATTCAGCTGTGTGCTGACAACGTGGTGCCTGCTTGGGGTTCTCTCTCTCCCCCGCCTCTCTCAGCCCTCTGTGCACAAATAAAGAAATAAGCTTAAAAAATAAATAAATAGAATAGCTCCTTATCCTTTATGAAAAGGAAAGAAATCTTAATTTCCCTTTGGATTAAGGAGGACAATTATGTAAAATAAACTTTTCCAAAGTATGCTTCAATTTAAACATTTTTTTAATGTTACCTGTCAAAACAACAAGAACCACCCTGGGCAGAGAGGTTGCATGTCTTATCCAGCGTTAGCAGCAACCAGTGGAGTCCTGGAATAACATGAAGGTCATTAATCATGTTTGGCATTTTGTCTTTTGTGGATGTAGTTAATTGATAGTAAAGTGTTAGTGAAAATAGTGAATACTAAAATTAATGAAAAGGAAGTTATTGGTTTGACACAGATGATAGAAATAGCCATGTAGGGAAGATACCAAAATTATAGTTGTGAAATGAGAGCCAAAATGCAAAACAGACAGTAGTTACAGTTTACAGATCACGATACATACCATGCACTATTCTAAGCCCTTTTCATAAATCAATAAATAAAGACCTCAGACCAATTCAGTGAGGATTTCTATTGTTTATATTTTATAGAGGAGAAAACTGAAGCCCACATAGGTTAAATAATTCTCCCAGTTTATTTGTAGTGAGTTGAGGGAGCTGGGATTTAAACCCAGGCAGGCTGACTCTAGAGCTCAAATTTTTAACCTAAACACAATTCTGCTATATACTAACTAAAATAAAACCTGTGCAATCTGTGGGGTTCCTTTGGCTTTAGACTTTCCTTATAAAGGACCTTCCTATGTCTGTCTGTGCTGCATAGGAGTAGGGATGAAAGATGGTAGTGGTTTTAAATGTGGCCTTTGTCTTGGACGCTTCCTGGGTTTGAATTCTGGATGTGTCCTTTACCAGAGTTGTGGCAAGTGACCACAGATGATCACATCTGTTGCTTTTCTCTAAATGGGCATAAGAACATTGGATTCAAAGAATTGGGGGTGAGAAAGGGATGAATGAGAGGTGACGTGTATGTATGTAGCTTAGCACAGTATCTGGGCCATACTCAGCCTTCAATAAATAATTGTTAACTTACAGCATCCTTTATAGTAACCCTCAGTGGAAGAGGAAATAAATGCTTCAGAGTTGCAGAGAGCATAACCCCAAACTCCAATCCCGAGCAACATTTTTATTGTTTTATTTTACAGATTCATGCACACTTAGCATTATACTCTATTACATATATAATGTTAAAATTACATGATATTTGGAATTACTTATTTCCAGAACTTATTTTTTAAGTGTGCTATGTATCTCCTTGGCTAACGGTCAAGATTATATAGCAGCAAATCTCTATCCATCTTGAAAAACTGGGTTGTAGCACATGCAATAGAATGGGACTGATTTGCTCATATATAGATGTCATAGAGTTTTAAGGTAGCAAAAGTTTGCTAGCATTTTTTAAGCTTTCTGTGTGTGGTGGGCACAGATGGTGTCATACACAAACCACCTTTACTTCTTGAAGTGATTTGTGGTAATAATTCACAGCACTTTGACTGGTAGGCTTTGCTCCTCACTGGTTTCCCCACCTGTATGCTCTGGGGTAATGACTCACAGGCATGACTTTGCCTTTAGTTGATGCTAACTGTGATGCTAAGCCTTCTGGCTCTTGTCCGTGTGATTAGACGGAAGCTAGTCTGTCCTGCTTTTATCCAGGCTTCTTCATTCTCAGTCTCCAGAGAGCAAATGCCTTCCCCACCCCAAACCCTTAAAAAAATCTCTTGAACCAGAATCCTCCACTCAGGCTGTGGTTCTAGGGAGGCCAGTGTAAGACATAAAGACTTAATATTCACATAGAATGTTGTAAACTCTGTTAAAAAAAGAGAAACATTTACAGTTTAAGCATTTTAAGAGAGAAGGATTTAAATGCTCAGATTTTTTTTTTTTTACTTTTTATTTTTGAGTATTGTCTATCCTGGTGTTTCAAAATGTACTAATGTACTACTGGTGGTGTATGAAATGGTCGTACGTGGAAGATTGTTCCCTTTTGATTAGTGTAGTTTTAACTTTATGTTAATACCCTTTAGATAAAATATACAGCTAATATGCCAAACATGTGACTTCGTATTTATGATTGCTTAGGAGAAGGAAAAGTTGGAATTTACATTTAAATTTGATTTTTAAAAATTATTTTATTTCTTTAAATTTTTTTTGAAATTTATTTATTTACTTATTTTTTAATTTACATCCAAGTTAGTTAGCATATTGTACAACAATGATTTTCAGGAGTAGATTCCACTGATTCATCCCCTATGTAGAACACCCAGGGCTCATCCCAACAAGTGTCTTCCTTAATGCCCCTTAGCTGTTTAGCCCACCCCCCCCCCACATCCCCTCCAGCAACCCTCTGTTCTCTATATTTAAGAGTCTCTTATGTTTTTTCTCCCTTGTTTTTATATGATTTTTGCTTTCCTTCTCTTATATTCATTTGTTTTGTATCTTCAATTCCTCATATGAGTGAAGTCATATGATATTTTTCCTTCTCTGATTGGCTACTTTCACTTAGCATAATACCCTCTAGTTCCATCCACGTAGTTGCAAATGGCAAGATTTCATTCTTTTTGATTGCTGAGTAATACTCCATTGTATGTGTACACACACACACACATACATACTACGTCTTTATCCATTCATCTGTTGATGGACATTTGGGCTCTTTCCATACTTTGGCTATTGTCAATAGTGCTGCTATAATAAATTTGATTTTTAAAACATTAATTGCAGATTGCATATGGCAAATATGTTAAAGATATAAATTGATGTGTAAAATTTTAGGGAATACCTCTGATCCCATCAGTTCTTCTTGTCTATAGCCATCTGTCTCCTAAAGAACTAGAATCTGTTTTTGAATCTTGAGTAGGTGAAACAGACTGAGGGATAGTGAGAATTGATTTGGGTTAGCATGTGACAGTTTTGTACAGCCATGGTAACATCCAGCAAACGATTCTAGTAAATCCCAATCCATGGCCCCCTACAAGTTGCATAGTGCCATGATCCTGTTCCTGGCTGGGTTGTTCCCATCACTGGGCCCTGAAGGGCTTTGGGTCACTGCCTGTTTTGTAAGCTGTTCCTGCTGCCTGTTGTTACTGTCACTAAGTCTGAAAGCTTGCAATCCATTCCTCTAACTCTACATGGAAGAGTCAGAGCTGGTTTCTGCATATTGAAATCATGAACTCTAGCTGTTGTAACCCAAGCTCCTATTTTAGAGGAGGTACCCTTTGGTCTGTCTATTTTAGAAAGTTATGCATATTGTTTTAATTGAGTTCTGGTAAAGCTTTCCCACATACCACCTACACCTTAAAAACCTGAGAACGTTCCAAGTGATCTGCTGCTGACGTCTACAATTCTATCATTGGAGATTTTCAATTCCAGACTTTCTTATTTAGATATCCAAATCCTGAGGTGTGGTAATGTTCTATCGATAAAACCTGTGGACAGTGCAAAGAAGTTAAAAAAAAAAGCATAAAATGTTGGAATGGTAAGTGAAGGTTCAATATAGAGGCCAAGATAAGTGTAGAAATATTTTAAATATCAAGTGTTGTAAGGTTGGCAAAGGCCTGGTGGCCTGTGAATGTTACCGATACTTGGTCTATTAAGCTACAGGTTTTCCCTCGCTATTCAAAAGTAGAAGGTTCCTTTGCTTTCCGCCCTTGCAGTTTATCAGCTGTAAGGGTGTAAAGCAAAGATGCAGTTATTACTAATTTATATGGAAAAATTTTTGAACATTCCCAAGCCCCAAAAATAACCTCTCTCAGGCTTTTCTGATAGGACACATTTTGCTAACAGATGCACAAAATAAATCGAGATAAAGCACAGGTGGCTCTCGCAGTTCAAAACTATGGTGGCTTAATGCTGAGATGCTGTGTGATTCCCTTGGAACGAGCTCGTTTGGGGCCTCTCTCAGTGCTCAGGGTGTGCGCAGCCTCTGTAATACCTTGCTATAAAACTGACACTGAATGCTCTTTTTGCTTTTTGCCTTTTTTTGACAAAAGGGAACATCGTCTTTGGATTTCTTTTGGGGTACTGACAATAAGTACTGAGGTAGACGTTTTGTAAAATCAAAGTCATGTACTCAAACTTTCAAAAAGTGAGGGGTACCTGTATTTGGAATGATTCGTAGCGCACTCTGCGTTCCGCCCAGTAGGAGCCTGTATTTTCCCGTCTCCTCCCTTTAGACATGAGTCAATGGGGGAAAAACAATCCTGCTTCAGAGTGCAGGGGCTAAGATATGATCTTGTCATGAAGGTCAGGTGCACTAGCTAGGGCCTCGTGGTGTTTTTAAATCAAGTGAATTTTTATACAGAATTGTTTATATATGTATATGTGTGAGTTTTGTGGAAAGGGGCCCATAAATGATAGTAGGTTTAAAGATTTTCCTGTTCACCAGAAGGTCAAGCGCTGCTAGAAAGCATGGAAAATTTGTGAAACAGAACATGGAGAGAAAGAGGGACTACATTGTTCCCTGTAAAATACACACTCTTAAAAATAAAATAGATTTAAAGTTAATCATTAAATTTTTTCTTCATAATTCTGACATTTATTTAACCTCACTAAACTTTCTTTTAACCAAAACCACTATCTTACAAGCACATCTCTTAAACACAGCATTTATCCACTGTCTTCTAAAACATGAATATTTTACAAAAATTATTGTGATAAAATATATATAACATAAAATTTACCACTTTAACCATTCTTAGTGTACCATTTAGTGGCATTAAGCACATTTGCATTGTTGTGTAATCATCACCGCCATTCATATCCAGAACTTTTTCATTATCCCAAGCTGAAACTCTGTATTCATTCAATACTAACTCCCCATTCTTCCCTTAGCCCCAGTCCTGTTAGCCTCTTTCCTACTCACTGTCTCTATGAATTTGACTGTTCTAGCTAGCTCATATAATTAAATCATAATATTTGTCCTTTAATGTCTGGCTAAACCATAATTATCTTCATTACATTCGGTAGGATCCATGAGGACCTGAATTATTCTGGACTGTCAACATAATTTAATTCATAAGTTTTTGGTACACTCACTTTGTCTCTTGTACATTGTGAGAGTTCAAGAACAGTGTGGCATAGAGGTTGAGAACAGTCTTTGGATCCAGACATACGTGAGTTCTAATCCCAACGGTTCCAATAATTAGTTGTTCCCAACAATTCAACTAACTAGTTAGACTCAGTTACCTTATATTAAAGATGAGGAACAAAATGGATGTAGCTCAGAAATTGGTTTAAGAATTACATGAGATAATATTTCCATCTATTCTGTAAGTATTTTTATTTTTATTTTTATTTATTTATTTTTTTTAATGTTTACTTATTTTTGAGACAGAGAGAGACAGAGCATGAATGGGGGAGGGTCAGAGAGAGAGGGAGACACAGAATCTGAAGCAGGCTCCAGGCTCTGAGCTGTCAGCACAGAGCCCGATGTGGGGCTCAAACTCACAGACCGTGAGATCATGACCTGAGCCGAAGTCGGACGTTTAACCGACTGAGCCACCCAGGCGCCCCTCCATAAGTATTTTTAAATGCCTATATTATTATAAGCCAGATAATACTTTAGGTATTGGGTGGATATGATGAATAATAAAGAAAAAGCCCATGCCTTCAGGGAGTTTGCAGTGTCTGGCACCTAATAAATGCTCAATAAATGTTAGTTGTAATTGTTACTACTCCACAGTATTTGAGCCCTAGTTAAAAAAAATAAAACTGTTTTATCATATTCACCTATATGTTTAAAAGTTTCAAGCATTTTATCCTGTCCTTAAATACAGTACACAAGTCAGAATGTTATAATTGCCCTTTTAACCAGACTAGAACTTTTTATAACAGCAAATACTGCTGAGTGACAATATTGAACAATAAGATGGCAAAAGAGCATTAGGGTGAGTCCCTTTACTGAGAGGTTCTGAAAAACAAAAACATAATACTCAAGTGGTTGGGTGACCCAGAGAAGCTACATTCCACTTAGAAGTGTTGGAAATTCTTTGACAAATTGGTTTATATTTGAGAACTTGAATGAGTCTAAGATAGCCTTCATCTTCTTCTAGAAAAGGACAAATATGAAATAAGACCACTATTATTTCTTTAGGTCTTACTGAGATTTCTTTTTTGTAAGAGGATGTGAGTTTTCTGTAATAACATCATGCCTCGCATTGGATCACTAGATAGTTATAGGATAATCTAAGGCTGAGGGAGAGATTTTTATGACAAGCTTTATAATAGACTTTCAGTGTTTTTCAGGAAGAAAATCCCACTGAGGATAGAAAGTTTGTATTTTTCTTTTGACTATAACACATCACAATAAGGATGATACTCTGCTGATATTTAAGATTCATGTTTTCTGTAGGAGAACTTTAAGTGTTTTATTCTATATGGCACTGATACTGTGTATGAATGTGAAGCCAAAGGGGAAACTGGCATGTAGGTAATATTTACACAAATAGGAAAAAAAAATGTAAGCCTATGATCCAGAAAATAACGAGTAATTATTATTTTTTTAAAATTTTTATTGAATGAATTCCAGTTAGTTAACATACAGTGTAATATTAGCTTCAGGTGTACAATACAGTCATTTAACACTTCCATACAATACCCAGGGCTCATTACAAGTGTCTTCCTTAACCCTGTCACCTATTACACCCATCACCCCCCCACCTCCCTTTTGGTCATTGTTAGCTTGTTCCCTGTAATTAAGAGTCTGTTTCTCGGTTTGCCTCTTTTTTCCCCCCTTTGCTCATGTGTTTTTTTCTTAAATTCCACCTATGAGTGAAATCAAATGCTGTTTATATTTCTCTGACTTATTTTGATTAGCATAATACTCTCTAGTCTATTCATGTCCTTGAAAATGGCAAGATTTCATTTTTTATGGCTGAGGGATAGTCCATTCTGTGTGTGTGTGTGTGTGTGTGGGTGTGTGTGTGTGGGTGTGTGTGCATGCCACGTCTTCTTTATTTATTCAGCAGTCAATGGACATTTGGGCAGTTTCCATAATATGGCCACTGTAGATAACACTGCTATAAAAAGCAGGATACATGTAACCCTTCTAATTAGTATTTTTGTGTGCTTTGGGTAAATACGTAGCTGGGAAATTACTGGATTTTTTAATGTTTATTTATTTATTTTGGGGAGAGAGAGAGAGAGAGTGTGAGCTGAGGATGGCCACAGAGTGAGGGAGAGAGAGAATCCCAAGCAGGCTCCATGCCATCAGTGCAGAGTCCAACGTGGGGCTCAAACTTACAAACCATGAGATCATGACCTGAGCCTAACTGAGGAGTTGGATGCTTAACCAGCTGAGCTCCCCAGGCTCCCCAAGGTAGTTCGGTTCTTAACATTTTGAGGAACCTCCATACTTTTTCGCATAGTGACTATCCCAGCTTGCATTCCCACCAGTAGTGCAAGAGCGTTCCTCTTTCTGCACATCTAACACCAGTTGTGTCTTGTGTTGTTGATTTTAGCCAGTCAGACAGGTGTGAGGTGATATCTCACTATAGTTTTGATTTGAATTTTTCTAATGAAAAATGATGTTGATCATGTTTTCTGGTGTCTGTTGGACATTTGTATATCTTCTTTGGAAAAATGTCTATTCATGTCTTCTGCCCATTAAAACATTTTTTTAATGTTTTATTTAATTTTGAGAGAGAGAGAGAGAGAATGAGTGGAGGAGGGGCAGAGAGAGAGGAAGATACAGAATCTGAAGCAGGATCCCGGCTCTGAGCTATCAGCACAGAGCCTGACATGAGGCTTGAACCCATGAACCATGAGATCATGACCTGAGCCAAAGTCAGATGCTTAACCCACTGAGCCACCCATGCACTCCATCTTCTGTCCATTTTTAACTGGATGATTTGCCTTTTGGGTGTTAAATTTTACAAGTTTTTATGTATTTTGGGTATTGATCCTTATCAGATATGTCATTTGCTAATATCTTCTCCCATTCCATAGGTTGCGTTTTAGTTTTGTTGATTCTTTCCTTTGCCATGCAGAAGCTTTTTATTTTGATGAAATCCCAATAGTTCAGTTCTGCTTTTGTTTTCCTTGCCTTAGGAAACATATCTAGAAGTAAGTTGCTACAGCTGATGTCAGAGAGGTTACTGCCTGTGTTCTCTTCTAGGATTTTTATGGTTTCACGTCTCCCATTTAGGTCTTTAATCCATTTTGAATTTATTTTTGTGTTTGGTCTAAGAAAGTGGTCCAGTTTCATTCTTTGCATGTTGCTGCCTAGTTTTCCCAACACCATTAGTTAAATGGACAGTCTTTTTCCCATTGTGTATTCCTCCCTGCTTTGTTGAAGAAACTGGTAATTATTGACCTGTGATTTTTTCCTGAGTGTTTTCAGTTTTACGTGATTTTGGCACTGTCTAAAGATGATTTTATATTCCCTTATATTTTGATTTGAATTAAAAATATTTCACACTAATTATGGATTACCTAACATTCACAAACCTAATTCTTTACTTTGTGAAGGCAATTGTGTTCGCTCTTTGCTATCCATAGTCTGTCCTGTGAGTTAATTTTATGTCAACTTGTCTAGGCCACGGTACCCAAATACTTGGTCAGACACTAACATGAATGTTACTGTGAAAGTATTTCTTAACATTAAAATCTGTAGCCTCTCACTGAGGCATATTTCTTTCCATAGTGTAGGTGGGCCTCATTCAATCAGCTGAAGGCCTTAATGGAAAACGATACAGATCTCCCTAGAGGAAGAGGAAATTTTGACAGCAGGATGTCTTTGGACTTGAGCTGCAATATTAACTCTTCCCTGGGTGCCCGTCCTGTAAGCTGACCCTGCAGATTTTGAACTTGTCAGCCTCCACAATCATATGTATCAACAGTACATTATACCATGTATGCATGAGTCATTCTTGAAACAGAAATCTTCCTAGGCTTTAACTTTGGACAATTTACTGAAAACTCTTTTTGCTAGGGCTATACCAGACATAGTTCAGGTATACTTGGAAGACTGGCTGTACAAAAACAAAAAAACGATGTGTGTGTGTGTGTTTGTGTGTACATAGATTAGCAAATACAGCTATGTTATAACTTTAACTGACATTTCTGATTTTTCCTGTATATTAATTTTTTCCTCCTTCTCCATATTTTCCTATAGGTGACATCTGATACCATAATAAAATGTAGTCTTTAATGTTACTAATATTTTTTTGCAATCAGGTAAAAACAGATACTCTTTCAGTCTAATGAAGAAACATGCTAGCAAAAAGTTACTCTTAATGTTAAAATTCCAATTATTGTTTAAACTCGTAAACATGAGGGCACCTAAGGGGTTACAAAGAATGCTGTGGGAGAAGAGAGATTATGAGAACATAAAACAATTTACTGCACTCAAAAACAAAAAAAAAAGTTTTTTTGTTGATCCACGGGGATAGCCTTCTGAAGGGAGTATAAACTGAACTTCTCTCGTTCTAGAGATAGAGTTTAAAGTATCAATATTAAATCTAAAATAAAGAAATTATGTCAAAATCACCCCCCTTCGATTCCAGTTAGTCATGACCAACTAATAACAAGGGCATTTGGTTGTAGACTCTATCACTTACCCCTTTCATGACGAGTGATGCCCAGTTGGTATCATGCAACTCAAAATATATGCTAGACAACAAAGGCATAATGGTGAAGAAATCAGTGTTGGCTTTCAAGGTCTTTAGAAACTTGTGACATCCTCCTGTTAATTGTTCTCATTTGCATCCATTTGCTTTTTTGGAGTTAATACTGCAGTCTAGGGACAATGGATTATATATATTCATATACCTCACAATGTCAGGCACACATATATGCATGCACATAAACACATAGTTGGATGAATTTTCAGTGCTGCCAAATAATGCATAAATCTCCTCAAATTTATTAGCTTAAAGCAATAATCGTTTATTATTTCTCATGTATCTCTGAGTTGCCTGTGGGTTGGTTGGTCTTTGGGCTTAGCTGGATGACTCTGGTGATCTATGCTGGACTTGGCTGGGTGGTTTGGCTCTCATTTATATGCTTTTCTTACGCCCAAAAAGAGAGCTTGGTATGTTCTCATCAGAGGCAGAAGTACAGTAGGATAAGTCTTATCACACATTTCAAGTCACTTACTGTGACATCTGCCAGCTTCACGTAGGTCAGAGCAGTTCACAAAGTTATATCCAGGGTCAAGGGGGATGAACAGTGTTGCAAAGTTACAGTTTAGGTTTGGATGTATAATTCCATTACTGGGGGAAGAAGAGGTGAAAACGTGAAAGAATCTGCCACAAACATAATTAAGAACACAGGTAAGTGTATGCAGATGTCTGCAAACTGTATATATGTCTGTGCATTCTCCAGAATAACTTCAAAAAGTAAAAGTTTTGGTCTTTTATGACATTGAGTATGCTGATATGCAGAGATTCAAAAATATCTCTCAATATAAGAACCGTTTAGCATCTTTTAATGAAACTGCAAAGCAGTACATAGTAGTCTATAAGAGGTGGCACAACTTTTATAGGATCCTGTAATTCAGAGCTTTGTGGAGTGACAAAATTGTTCTTATGCCCCTGCTAGAATGTATTAGGATTTTCCTCGATGTGGAATTTTCAGAGTAAATGCAGATCAAGAGACAGACTCTTCTCACAGCCCTTAGTGGAACATACTAGAGAAAATTCACTTTTTATATCCAATAACTCAATTTTACACCTCACTTTGTAGACTACACATCTGGCAAGAACAACCAGTAGGACACAGGAAAATAAAGGGCCTAAATATATATAATCGTTTTCTTTTGTATAATAACATCTTACATGCATTAAAATATTTTAAAAAGTATTTTCACATGTCTGGTTGGCTATTCATATAAGATCATTAATATACACAAGAGATTCATATCTTCATTTCCATATGAAGAAATTCAAGTTCTAGTCAATGAAATTAAGAGCTCATCTTAAGTCGTTTTAGTAATTAAGGATACATTTGACTGCAAATAAAGGTAGTCGATTCAAAATGGTTTAAACAATTAAACAGATTAATTGGTGCATGTAAACTGAAGCCGAGACGTAGATTGAGATAATCTCTGGTTTAATAAGAGCTTGACTTCTCTGTGATTGCTATGGGTCTTTCTCCAAATACTGGTTTTATATTTCACCCTATTCGCAAGATGGCTGCCAGTGGAACTGAGGCTCTGTGCTTTCTGATTTAAATTTACTAATAGTACTGAGCTCTCTGCTCACTGAACCATCCCTGAATCGATCTCAAAGGCCCTGCAGTGCTATGTAGTGATTCGCCAATGTAGTGATTAGCCAGTGTAATGTAGTGGTTACACATATGGATCCCTGTGGCCATGAATTGGAGTTTATACCAAACTCCATTTTGGTTAAGATTGAGCTCTTGTGTTTGAGAAAAGTATACTCACCCATAATTGAATGAATACTATATAGGAAGTAAATACGAATTCAATCAAAGGAGATGGTAAAGAAGGAGACATAAAGCTAATAAACAGATATAAGATAAAAATTGGGCCTTCACACACCTTTCTTCAGTGACTTTTTCACTCGAAAATAATGTATCTTTTATTGATTAACACACATTTTGTAATGGATTGTCTTTTAAATCTTTATTTCTTTTATCCATTGTGTGAATAGTAAGGTGGAGCACATTTCTTTTTTCTTAATTGTTTGTTAAGGTTTATTTATTTTTGAGAGAGAGAGAAATACAGAGGATGAGCAGGGGAAGGGCAGAGAGAGAGAGAGAGGGAGACACAGAATCCGAAGCAGACTCCAGGCTCTGAGCTGTCAGCACAGAGACTGATATGCGGCTTGAACTCACAAACTGTGAGATCATGACCTGAGCCAAAGTTGGACGTTTAACCGACTGAGCCACCCAGGTGCCCTGCACATTTCTTATTATAAGGTGATAACTCTGGTAATATTTTTTTATTTCTTGACCATTTGTTGAGTTTTTTTCTATGAAATTCAAGTGAAGACAAAAGCTTGGCTACTTCTGAGTTACTGTATTTCAATATTATCACATACTCTGATATTATTACTTGTCATCTTTTTCTTATAAAATCTTTCACTAAAGTAAATGGGCATTTATTTGATTGATTCATGTGGACAAATTTCTTTTTTTCTTAAGTAAGCTCTACACCCAACATGGGGCTTGAACCCACAACCCCAAGATCAGGAGTTGCATGCTCCATGGATCGAGCCAGCCAGCTCCTGGGGAAATTCTTTTTTATTTCATGGCAGCTTGGTTTGGAAGACATATCAAATCATACATTACAGTGCCATTTTCCCTGAAGATTGCTCTTCCATGTCAGCAAATGCACATTTTGTTGGGGATAAATCACCAAAATGTTTGTGGCTACATATACATTATATATGAAACATTGTTGATGGCAGCCATCTTTGGTGCCAACATGATTTTATGCTGGACAGTTTAAGGACAGTTTCCAGCCCAAAGCCTTTGGTCATTTTTCAGAGGCCCTGTTAAATTTTCCAGGCTACTTAGAATACCATTTAGTAAATTGCTGCCTCAGGGCACTAGATGATGATTTTATGGTTTAAAAAGTTAATATACCCAAATCGCCTGACTTAACTAAAATGCCTAATTACACACACACACACACACACACACACACACACACACACACACACAGACCTAGCCTTACCATAACTTCAGCCACTAAAATTTACTGTGAGAGTGAAAGTTTATGGGGGTTCCAGCACATATGAAAATAATAATAATTTAGTTTTCAACACTAAAGGGACTCCACAGACCATGGTATCAACTTTCCTCATCTTAAATAGGAGAAAAAAGAGTCACAGAATTTATGTGACTCCTTGATACTCTAGTATTTTGAAAGGATCTAACTCTCAGAACTCCAAAAATGTGCATACATTGAGGAGTAATTATTTCTTTTCTCCTCTTCCTCCTGATCCTCCTACAGCTTCTCCTTCTTATTCTTTTTTGCAAAAAATAAAATGTTCCCAAATTATGTTTGAGGTTGGAAGTATAATGAACCAGGGGCCAATGCTAGCAGTGTAAAATTGGTCATTGCTGTGAAGGAGTAACAGCATTTCACAGATCTCTGTATCTTTTTTAAAAAACAAAATCTCTTAATTTCCAAAAAAAGTGTGGTTATTGCACAGGTTATAGTTCTCAAGGCAAAAAATAAATCCATAAAGAAGTGACTGCGTTGAGCTATAATTGGGCTGATCGAGTTTTGATTTAATATTACTCCTTGCCCATAGCATCCAATCTTGCTGTCTCTAGGCATTGTCCTTTTCTTTCACCGATTTGACATTTTCTTTTGACCTTAAGTTCTTAATGTTCCTTTATTTTGTAAATGCTTCATTTTTCATATGATCAAAAATGGAGCCTTTTAAATAAGGACACCTGTCATGCTGTTGGTTCATAGTAAAATCAGCACTGTAACCCAGACATCACGCTTCCCTGTCTGGTTACGGTCACTTTGTATAATAAGATTTAAAACAATAAAGTTAGTGTTGTTCCATGAGAATCCCAAAACCCAATTTTTCAGCATCTTTTATTATACACACTTCTGTTCTTTTTCCCCTATAACATTTTTATCTCTATCACTAAAAACACATAAATAAAAATATATAAAATCAATCTTCTCTGAGTCTCTGTCTGGCTATATACTTCTCTACTCTCTTTATATGCTACATTCCTTAAGAAATAATCAATGTTCTCTGTCGTTATTGCAATTCATTTCTTCCCTGACCAATCCACTAAACCTGGCCTCATTGAGTTAATAATGATCTTTTTATTTCACAGATCAAATGAATACTTTTCTATCCTTAAGTTATTTGGTCTCTCTAGAGCAAATGACCTTTTTCTGAAATTTTTTTCACCTTTAAAAAGAAAACGTATTCTTGGTCTCTCCTCTACCTCTTAGATCAGACTTCTGTAGCTACCACCACCACCCCCTGTCATGTATACTCTAATGATTTTTTTCTATAACTCACAATTTGCTTCTCTATATGCATAACCTTCTCATTGGCTGTAATCCTACCTGTACAACTGTGACTTTCACATATGTGCCTAGACCAGTGGTTCTCAGCCAGGGAGATTTCACCCCCACAACACGTATTTGGAGACATTTCTGGTTGTCACAACTGGAGGAATGGGGTGTTAACTAAGATCTGGTGTGTAAGGACTGTGGATGATCTAAACCTCTATAGTGCGTCCCATAACGAAGGAATATGGAGGTAGAATGTCAGTTGTGCCAAGGTTCAGAAACTTTCATCCAGACCACACCTTTCCTCAGTTCCCAACTCTATTCAATTGCTTAGCTGATGTGTCTACAACAAAGATGTTCCACAGAGGCTTTGGACTTAACATATCTATCAGTAAATTTAACATAATTTGTTCCCAGTCAATTCTCTTATAGCACCTGGTTTTAGATAATGAGCTTCCCTTTCAACCCTTCCAACTGTATAACTCATTTCATTGCTGGGAATTTATTTCTTATTTAATATTATAACTGTAATTTATGTTGATACCTTCTATTGATGATAACTATAATATCCACTATGTGACTTTTCTTAAACTTGTGGTCCCTGTTTTTAGAGAGGAGGTTCCATTCAAACTCATTGTCAGATGGAGGTCACATACATATATGTTTATATGTGTGACTAGGTGGTGAACTATTTGGGGAAAGTATTGTCTACTCCATCATTTTACTTTCAATTTGTCAATTAGGCATATCACAATTTCCAGTAATCAGACTAATTTATGCAGCTCTTCTCCAAAGAAGACTTTTGAAAAGTTGTTAAATGAGGCACGTATAACCAGTTTCTTTTGTTGGGAACACACGCACATGTGCGCGTACACACACACACACACACGCACACACACACACATAATAGATATATACACATATGGGGTATATGTATGTGTCTATATATATAATGTCTGCGAGTGACATAATGTAACTGCAAGATTGGTACCTATAGCTTTAGAATGATATTTCTTAAAGGATGCTTGACTATATAGAATGAGGATCTGAGCATAGTATCATAGAATCTGCATTTTGAAGCAAGACAAGGTCGTTTTCTGTGAGTTCATGTTAGAGAAACAATTCCTTTACCAAGGTCCAGAAAAATCACAAAAGAGCATATTACCATTTCACTAATTGGCTACTCCCCCGTTGTATCTACTGAAGAGCTGCCATTCCCCCTCTGTCAGTACAGTAGGGCTGTTAGCAGATGGGCCACCGATAACTAATTTGTAGACTTTGAGACTACCAGTTTGGAGAGTGGGCTTTTGTTATGAATGTTTTTCTGAGACCATACTGAGAATCTTTTGGCATCACTCAGACTCACATCCATCCTCTGGTTGCTAATAATAGTGCTTTTGCTTTAGATGGTCACAAAATTGATCAAAGTCTCAAAGAATCAGTTCAAGAGTTGAAGGTGAAAACTTCCTTATATGTAGAAGGACATTTTCGTTCTTTTTTTTATTCTTATTTTTGAGAAAGAGAGAAAACAAGAATGCAAGCACAAAAATGGGGGATGGGCAGAGAGACAGGGAGACACAAACTGAAGCAGGTTCCAGGCACTGAGCTGTCACCACACAGCCTGACACGGGGCTTGAACTCACAAACTGGGAGATCGTGACCTGAGCCAAAGTCTGATGCTTAACTGACTGAGCCTCCCAGGTGCCGCCTTTTTTAAAATGTTTACTTTTGAGAGACAGAGAGAGAGAGAGAGAAAAGAACACGAGTGGGGAGGGGTAGAGAGACAGGGAGACAAAGAATCTGAAGCCAGGGACATTTTCTGATCTGAAGGCACATCACTTATATACCTGAGGTGATTTTTTTCTCAGCCCTTTCCCTTTCCCTTTCCCTATCAACATATGTTCCTATATTAAATCAGTCAATTGGTGCACTTCACTGCATTTAATTCCTTCATATAGCCCTTGGGGCTTCTAAGAACATGAGTGCATCAGTCCATCGGTGCAACGTGGTAGAGTGGAAGGGATCCTTGTTTAGGGAGCTGGGTACCTTCTGTTTCAGCTCTGATGCTGATACTCCTAGCCATACCTAGTCTAAGTCTGCATTGCCCACCCCCCCACCCCAGCCTTCTTTTATGGTGGTTAGAGCAGACTAATTCTAAGCTTTTTTTTTTTTTTTTTTTTTTTTTTTTTTTTTGGAAGCATTCTGAGGTCTCATTAATCTGGGGAAAGTAGATTATGAACATGGGAATAGTATGAGGCAATAGGGATGCCAGCTCTTTTCCATATCTGACCTGGAGTTTGTTAATTGCATGGTATGAACAAACTTTACTACTATATGGAAAATGTTAAAATCTTCTTAAAGAAAAATAGATAAAATGCTCTTAGATACAGATCAAATGGAGAGAGAAAGAACTAACAAGAATACTATGAGCCCAAACTATTTAATTCAGTCTGAAAAACCAGTTTGTGAGAAATCCATTGTTACTCCTATTTCCTGATGAAGAGACAAAAGTTCAGATGTAATGAATAGCTTCCTTAAAATAGCTTATTATAATAGTTGGTGAATTGTTCTTTAAATCCAAGTCTGTCTGGCTCAAAGCCTAATTTTTTTCCACAAATATGTTATCAGTCTGGGAATAATGATAAAGTGAGTTTGACTGAGGATTCGAAGGTAGCTAAGGGAGTGTTATGACAATAGCAATGTTGGCAAGATGGATAGGACCATGGTAGACTGTGAATGCCAGAATAAGAATTTAGATTTTTTTAGTATTAATGCATTTTTGTGTATGTATATGTGTATTTATACCCTATCAGTAGTAGAAAATATTGATGAGAAAAGGTCAACCTGTTTTAATAAAAATATTTGAAATAAATTCAAAGAAATATATATACATATGTGTATACACATGCATATATTTTTGTATATATATATATATATATATATATATATATATATAAGCATTGAATTTTGTCTTTACAAAATGGCAGTTTGGGGTGGGAAGATGACAATATAAGAAGTTCATTACATGAACACTCTTCAGGCTACACCGTATGATACAGATTTGAGGGATAAAGATTTGAGACTGGGGCACCTGTTAAAGGACTCTTAAAATAGCTCAAGCAAGAAATAATGAGAGTGTAAACCAGGGTGTCAGCCTTGGGAATGGAGAGGAGGGAATAGATGGGGGACATTATGAGCCATAATGGTAGTTCATGTAATCAGCTTCTTTGGAAAGTTTCCAAATCAGACTCACTTTAGTGAAACCTCAGAACATTATTCTTAGGCACTTGTACACCTTCTCAATATGAGAACTAACCAGGTTCTTCTGTAGTACCTAAAGACTATAACTAAACTCATCCAACTTACAAAAAAAGTAAAGGTTAAAGAGGCAACTTAATTGGACCATGAGAGGGCTGTCCATTTATGGTCAGAACTTCCCCTTTAAAGGAAAGCACATCCAATGGCAACGCTTGTAGTACCTTTGGAAATATGAATCTTTGGACAAGGTTATTCTAACTTCACTAATTGGTTGCCACCACCTGCATTAATGGACATACTGCCATCTTTCCCCTTCTAGTCCCAGACATATGTGGCCACATTGCACAAAGTGCACAAATTGCCCACTAAAGTCAATGAAACTTATGGCCCCTGCCTATGTGGTGGCTGGATTATTATTATTATCGATCCACTTGGCTGCATCTTGTCACTGTGTCACAGCTGGCTTGCAGTACTAGGGGAGAGCTATTATATATGCAGAATCTTGAAAGCTAAGGGGGAAAGTGAGAAAAAAAAACACCCCATATTAACCACTCGATACCCTGCTGTGCTTTGGTGTAGGACAGATGCTGGTGAGGAAGTTGAATTCATAGTTTGGCGGGGAGTGCTGGCATCAGAGAAAAAAAATTATTTAAATTTTAATGAACGGTGGATAAGTGTTTTAGATTATGTGAACATTCAATTTAAAAGTTAATTTTGGAGTGCCTACCCCAGAAATCACATAGTCTAAAATCATTCTAATAAGAGTTTGGCTGTGACTAAATTCACAGTTAAAGGAGAGATGTTACTCTAAATTTAGTCTCATTTTTGGATCATGAAAATTCTTAGATTGGGTCATACGCACCATGGTGCCGAGTAGTGCTTAATTAACTTAATGGGCCAAGACTTCATTTTGCATGATCTTTATGGGATTTGTGAAAATATTGGTAGTGGAGATAGCAGGAACCAAAGTCAAGAACATGCCACCAGGTGGCGCTTAAGTACTTTCTTTTTCCACCTGTCATTCAGTCAAATCAGGATCTATTGATGTCCACAAGAAGCATAACATTAGATACTCATCTCCATATGGATAACATTAAACTTCTTAAAACGTATTAGAAATAATATTCTGATAATAATGATAGATCTGTTATAGATATAGATAGTCTTTTTAGTGAAGCAGACCACATTACACATACATAAAGGGGACAAATGTTATCACATAACAGTGATAATGTCAAAATATTGTTGAGTGCTTATTCCATGTGAAGCACAAAGTTCATTAATACATTTCATTATCTCACTTCTCACATTATTAGCTCCTGTTAATTATCTCAATCCTCACAATAGACTTATGAAGTAGGTACTGTTATCATTCTTTTTGTAGAGAGGAAGTGGAAACTCTGAGAGGTTAATCAAGGTTACATAATTGGTTAGTCCCAGGGCAAATATTGTAATCCAGCTATCCACTCCAAAGACTTACTGCTTGACCAATGTGTCCATCTGCCTCTGAGATCAGCACAGAGGCTAAAGTCCAGAGATTTGGTTTCGGACAACTGGTATTTAAAATATAGGGGAAATATTAAACTTTTAGTTAGCATTCAAGTTTTTTTAAACTTCCCTCCTGGTAAAAGGAGTGACAAAAAGTAATGGACAAGTACATGCAGTAATAGGTAGAGAGAAACTGTAATGGTAAGTATAATACACTTGGGCTGCCTTTGTGAATTAATTTAAAAACGGTTGCATGCCTGGAATTGCTTAATATGAACTTCCCAATATAAGAATCTCTGACTTAGCCTTTCTTGTTAATAGGATTGTCACTTTTTTTTTTCTCTCCAACTCTGAACAACAGATAACGCTGTATATTACTTGTCCCAGTAGAGGCCCCAAATCAGCAGAGGATAAAAAATACACACTTTTATTCAGAGGCCCATTGGCTTTGTTTTATAAAAACCTGTTGGGAAAGAGGTTAATCACAAACAGAGATGTAATTCAGCATGGGGAAGAGTTCCTTCCCCATTCTGACAATAGCCTTAATCTTAATTACTTGATTCACTCCAAGGAGGAGTCAGATTAATGTACCTGTTAGAACACCACCCAGTTTGTCTAATTAATGTAAATTGTAAAATGTTCTGGAGGTGTTTGGAAGCAAAATGTGGTTTGTTCCTATAATTTGAAGACATCCTAATTAGGATGTATTCTTAGAGAATGCGTTCCTTGTGTATTACCTCTAGGACAAACGGGAAGATTTTCAAGAAAAAAACAAAAAGACTTGGGCTGAATTCACATTGGAAGTGCATTGCTTTTCGGAACAAAGACATGTGAAATAGTGGAGTCCATGACTGTATGTGCTGGAGTCAGATTGGATCAACTCCTCTGAATTATCTAAGGGTTATATGACAGAGTTAGAGTGCATCTCAGGCCTTTGAAAATTTTATCCTCAGTCTCTGATCATTAGCACAGGGCTGTCTGTCCTGTCACCACTACCAACACCACCACCGCCACCATTGCCCAACATCAAAGTAATTACACACTTATTTGTATAAGGTGCCTTAAAAGTAACAATGAAATAAACGTTGTCCCTCTCCCCTAAGTGTTTAATGTTTACACACAGAAGATAAAAAGAGGTCTTTATTTTAATGCACATTTTGAGAATATGAGTTTGTTGGTGTCTGATATAATATTGCATAAGTTAGTGCATACAGAAATACTGTTGGAAGGGAAAGGAACCTTGTCTTCTAATGGCGTTACTCATTTTAAAGAGATATATTTATCGAATATTGACTCTGTACTAAGACACGTTGGTAGGTAGGAAGGATACCAAAAGAGAAATATATGAAAGGTCCCCAACTTTATTTTCTAGAAGTGTTTGTGAGAAAAGAGCCCAGGAAGAGGGGATTTATAAGTCAAGGTAAACAGGAAGAGGAAGTTACCTGGGCAAGGGGAAACAATGAGAGGTAAGAGGACAAAGAGATCTTCCAGGGGTTGAGAATTAGGCTTGGAAGATTGGAGTTCAGAGAGAGGAAGGAGGGATGGTAAGAGATGAGGCTGGAAAGGTAAACTGGGGCCAAATCCTAAAAAGATGCCTTTTTCTGTGAAGACTGTAGGCTTTGTCCTGTGAGTGGTAAAAAGTCCTTAAAGAGTTTAAATAAAAGACCTTTGAACTTTAGAAAGATCACTGCAAATACTGCACGGAGAAGGAAGGGATAAGAATTAAGAGAGAAGTCAAGCGAATCAGACGGTGGTATTTTGGAAGTTTGCTATAGAGATACTGACATGCTCACTGAAATAGCAATAATGGAATGACAAAGTTGGTTGGTATCAAGACATACTCTAGAAATAATCTTAGTTGGATTAGTGATTGATATATTGGGGTAGGAGACTATACCATAGGATTCTTTTGAGATCTAATATTTCATTATTTGTAAGAAAAAGTGGTAGTTTGGCCTGCACAAGTTCAAAAAACTTAATGTGGCTACCTAAAGATGCTGGTAAGAAATCTGGGAATTCTAGAAATGTATATTATAACTAAACTAATTGAAATTATATCAATTTATTTCTGTTTCTTTTTTCTGAGGATTACTTCTTCAACAACTTCAAAAATGGTGAACATGCTTGACAGAAGATAGGCAAACAAAAATTAACTTGGAACTTCTAAATGGTTGAACTTTGTTTCATGTAGTTTACTTGGGGAGGTGGTTATTTCTGCTTACTTAGTAGTTCTCTTGGCTTCTTTCTTAGACACAGTTATAACATAATTACTTAGCTGATTTTCCAGCTTGAAGGAAATTAGAGGCACCATAAGTGAGTAGGATGGTGAGAAGCAGGCATACTGACAGCAGGCACAAGAAGAAATGAGGGCTGGTATTTATTCTTTCATGAAGTCTTGGTTGAGCACTTCTTAGGTCCCTGGCACTGGGGATATCCGCTCTCTGGAGAATCAGGAGTTGGGGATTCAGTTGGCAAAGAAGAAAGAGAAAAACCATATAATACAGGTGCAGAAACTCAAAAGCACATCACAAATTGGAGTCATTTAGCATTGTTTATCATCATTCCATATTTTACAACCCACACAGTCAACCAGCACTATTCTTGTGACAAGTCTTTAAGAATAGAATGAGGTATGCTGGATTTCACTTTATAAGGAGATGGGTGTATAAAATGTTTTCTAAAGCATTGCATCCAAAATGGCTGATATTTAAATGGGTGAAATAGATGAGGAAAAGTTTGAATTTTTCTTAAACATTTCATTTAGGCTAGGAGGAGTAGCTATATTAATTTAAGTGGAAAATACCAGTGTTTATTTTTCTTTTTTTTCAAATCTAAAAGCACAAATTCCCATTTGTAACAAGATTCATGTTTATGGAGTCGAGGAATGTTGAGAAGTACTTTTTAGTTCAGTTTCTTGAACATTGCATGAGATGTTTGGGGACTTTCTGCTGGTCAGATTTATGGCTGAACATAAATGGGAGCTGTATTCCTATGGAAACTAGAGGCCCTTAGAACTTCTAATATGAAATGATAGAATTTCCAGAATAAGATTCTAACTTTTCCTATTTAAGGGCCCCCACACCCTTCCCCCCCCCCCCGCCCCCCAAAAGAAGCATCTACTTACTGTCTTGATGTCTTCACTTTTCGTTCACTCTTCAGCCTTTTTTGATGTGACTCCAGCACCTGTGCGATCCCTGGAGCAGTGCTGTCCCTGAAATCTCAGGTGGTTCTTATAAGATAAAAAACACACAATATGGCCTCTTGGCAGCATGTAACACCTATAATTTACCATTACATTCTCTTGACACACCAATAGGTCTCTACTTATAGATTTAAGAAAATGTTTGTGTCCTAATTTGGTCAGGTCTGCCTCTTTCACTGCACAGCAAACTTGGTAAGAGGAGGGTCCTTGTATATTTTGCCTACCATTGTATCATGAGTACCTTGTGGCTCCCATATAGAAAGTTCAGCAAGTATTTATTGTTGATATGAATGAATAAAAGGCTCACTTTAGGCCAGCATTAGTAATATGGAACTGTGGAAAGGAGAATTTTCTACCCCTGTAAAATTTAGAAGCCCGCTGAGGATCAACAGGCTATGGACTGAATTGTGTCCACCCCCCAAATTCACATACTGAACCCTAACCCCTAATTGTGAGTGTATTAGGAAACGGGGTCATCAGAAGGTATAATTAAGGTTAAATAAGGTCATAAGAGTTGGGTCGGAATCTGATAGGATTAGTGGCCTCCTAAGGAGAAGAAGAGAATGATATCTCTTTTTCTTTCTCCCCATGCATATGCTCAGAGGAAACATTGTCAAGCCAGGAAGAGCACTTTTATCAGAAACAACCCAATAGAACTTTGACCTAGGACTCTCCAGACTCCAGAACTGTGAGAAAATCAATCTCTGTTGTTCGCCACCCAGTCGAAGGTATTTTTTTATGGAAGCCCTAGCTAATTGTGTGAAGCATTACACAATTCTAATTAATAATAAGAACAATCTTACTGCCAAGAATCAGGTAACAAATTGGCATTGACTTTATCATAAAAAGCTTCTAGATATAGAGATATTATAGCTTTTTGTAACATCTATTTAAAACTTAAAAGTCCCTTGACAAGAATACTCTTCTGGATGCCTCATACCAGTTCTCACAATAATAATGCATTACTTTTTGTCATATGTGTATTCTGGGAAAAAAACAAAAGAAACGAAGCCACATCTGATTAATTTTGTTTCATAAAATAAAGCATAAAATAGGACTTCATTGTTTTCCACTTACCACACTGTAGTCATTAAAAGACATTTCTTCAAACATCCAAAAATGTAAAAATACTCTCCTGATGAAGCAAGTGTGGAAAATGAGGCTTTGTTAAAAAAAAAAAAAAAAAAAAAAAAAAGTTCTACATGGTTATTTTATTGCTGGCCCTCATAGTTCCACATGCTAGTGCGTTGAGTGAATTTATCAATAAGTGTTCATTGTGATTCTCAAGGGGTAGAAATATAATACATAATTTTTCAAGTACATTTGACAAGAGGACCCTTATTTCATTTAATCCAAATTAAAAACCCATGGAACTGTTGTGTGCAGGATACATAGCTTCTTGAGTAAATCCCGTCTTAAAATGAAGAACCCTTTTGCAAAAGAATCACTGTATCCTTAGATTTCAGAGCAGGA
The DNA here is from genome assembly GCF_028749965.1 of Puma concolor. Lineage (NCBI taxonomy): Eukaryota > Metazoa > Chordata > Mammalia > Carnivora > Felidae > Puma > Puma concolor. The sequence continues at coordinate 128,219,562 of NC_141668.1, read as the reverse complement.
ACAAAATTTTTAAATATTTAGAGCAAAAAGTATTTCGCACTTGCAATTAGGTGCTGACAAATTTTTGAAAAGGCGGCAAGAGTGGAAGATGAGTGGGAAATTCTGCCACTAAGTCTTTAGGCTTTATCCTGTAAACTGCATTCAGAAAGTCAGGAAGGTGCTCCTGTAGGATGTCAAAGAGATAGAGAGAGACTGGGGGCAGGGTGGGGGGGGGAGGGGAGAGAGAGAGGAGAAGTTACAAGGAATCACAGTGTTCCTCATTCCCAAAGGCAGGAACTGTCAGAGGACGTGGAGTCCAGCTAGACTCTGTAAATGCTCACGTCTGTAGAGATGAACATGCCAGCTTCCGCTGCTGGAGGAAGGTGGCCGTTCTGTCTTAAATTATCCACATCTTGCACAAGTGCATCCCATCAGCAGATACAAAGCAAATCTAGGGTCCTAGATACGTGGCAGTTTGTCAAATGTAATACCGAGGCCTCCAGCTTCAGAGATACAGACTTATGAGACATATAATTCTGGATTTCTTTTTATCTTGTCAGTGAAACTCACTATGAACAGGTATTCTGAGATTTAAGCCCTTTTATTGCTCTCATTTTCCTCCTTTGTCCAGGGAAAATTGAGAACACATCTCTTGAACACTTTTTCGTACACTAGAAGAATCCATAGGCACGTAGTAGGGGCTTCTTAACTATTTGTTGCATGAATGAATAAATAAAAGATTTCTAAGTTATAATGTGATTAAGACAAGGGGAAGATACAGTGAAATCAGAAGGAGGTAGTTAATAAATGAATGGGTCTTGGAGTGCCTGGGTGGCTCAGTCGGTTGAGCACCCGACTTCGGCTCAGGTCATGATCTCACAGCTCGTGAGTTCGAGCCCCGTGTCGGGCTCTGTGCTGACAGCTCGGAGCCTGGAGCCTGCTTTGGATTCTGTGTCTCCCTCTCTCTCTGCCCCTAACCCACTTGCATTCTGTCTCTGTCTCTCTCAAAAATAAATAAGCATTTAAAAATTAGAAAAATAAATGAATGGGTCTCATGGAATCCGTGGGTAGGCTTCAAGGAGTGTCACATTTGCCTTATGAATTAACTTCATTTAATGATGACCTATTTCAGTTATGTTAAGCTTACTTGCACAGTAAAGTTAAACTAAGATGTATTTATCACAAGGCATTCACAAAAAGACACAATCACATTTATTGGATATGAGAACATCAATGGTAAGATAGAAAAATCAACAATTGATTATGAAGCTCCCATAGTCTCTCCCTTTTTCTCCTCTTTGCCACATTTGTCAAGGACTTCATGCCACCTGACACACTTCGGAACAAAGATGTTCAGTGAGTATCAATTGGAGTATCAGTTGTTCCTCTTGGAACATAGCTGAACCATACAGATTTTCATTTGTGCCTCTGTGAGAAAGCCAGAGGTTGAAGATGGGCTTGAGGTAACACATCAACAGTATCAAGGCTGTCTTGTGTGTGCTTGTGTGTGTGTGTGTGTGTGTGTGTGTGTGTGTGTGTGTGTATTATGGAGAAAGGGCTTATATCTCAGTATACTATTTTATTGGAAGATCCAGTCAAAAGAAGGAAGATTCTAATTATGAAAAGCTTAGGTATTTTCTATTATTTAGGTGAACATTCTAAGAAATCAGAACATTCTTCTGAGTGGATCCTCTTAGCATAAAGTTACATTTTTATTTATTTTTGTGGGGGAGGAACAATTAACTCACTTTCTAAACCCTGAACAGTAGTATGGTCTTGCTTTCTCTCTTTTTCTGTCTCTCTCTCTTTCACTGTCTCTCTCTCTCTCCAAGAAAAGTAAGAACACAGAGACATAAAAGACACCAATCTAATAAGATACCAAACATAATATTATCAGGCATTATATCTGATAATGCACACCAAATATTCAGTTGTCTTGGCACTGTCTAGTTTTTATGTAGGTGGGTTTGGAACATGTGACTAGTTTTATAAACAAAACTGACACCAGCACTCATGGCCTGAGGTGATCAATTTTCTGTATGGTCAGCTATCACCATCTTTCTCTCTCCCATTGTTGTTGTAATCTTGGAGCCTGACATTCCACTCGATGCCTGACGCCGTGTCAGACCTGACAAGAGAAAACAAAACAAACACATACACACCAAACACTATGTTATAACCCTAAGATTTCAGGATTTGTGTGTTTCAGAAGCTAGTATTCACTATCCCAACAAACAGGGTGGAGGGCATCTTTTGTAATAAAATTCCCAATCCATTTTGCCTTTTTCTTCTCAGAACCTCCGTGAGGTCAATAGAAACAGAATTTAAGAAATATCCATGATTATATACGGGAAATTGTATGTAATACTTACTCCATGTGTATATGCTTTTCTTTACCCTGGAGAAAAGGATAGATAACCTATGTTGGAAACCCCAAAAAGTCTAGTGTCCAGAGAGGGTCAAGGAGTAGCCAATGAGAAGTTGCCTTTAGTTTAGGGAATTTTGAGCTTCTACGTAGTTCTCAAATCACAGAGGCAGTTACCAAAAGGCAAGAGTCCTGCTTACATCTGAGCAATCCTCCTAGGGCTGTTGCCCTTCGGGCACTCAGAAGCCTGGCATCTGGGACCTGGTTTGCAAGAAGCAGGTGATGGGAGCACCTGTGATTAGGATGAATAGTCTGGAGCCAAGAGGCCTGTTCAATAATGCAACACAAAGGGATTAAAAGAAAAGAGGAAAAGCAAGCAAGCACTCAGCAGTTAGTCTTTGTGGTTGGAAGTCTTTTGTTTCTTTCTAATCTCCTTAAATGTGATTGCAATGGCGAAGGCTCTTATATTTAATAGGCTCTCGAGTTACTTTGGAGATGAAACATATTTTACACTTACATAAAACATACTTTATACTGGAACGCAGATGCTACAATTGGTACCCCTGCACTCCAAGAAAGCATTTCAAAAAGGGTCCCCAAAGATTTCAGGACGGCATTTACCATATATAAAAGGATGATTACAATAATACTAAACTCTAAGATTAATGTAACAGAAATAGAAGCACAGAAGATAGGTCTACTTATTACTTTCCCTCTTGGGGAGTTTCAGTAAAAAAAAAAAAAAAAATTAAATGCACTTAACCCTGACAAGGATGACTGCTCCAGGTTTTCAGTAGCTGCTCAAGTTGTCAATACATTGCACTCACTGCTCAGTAGGTGCCCCTAAATTGTGAATTTTGTTAATGAAGTAATGTCCGGAAGTTATTGGCTTCATTTAGAAAGCAATATTCTTCTCCGTAGTGTCAGTCTTATTTTAGGGAATCCACAGGGGATACATAACGTGAAAGTTCAGAGTGGAAGGCATCATGTTATTATTCCCCAAATCTTTTCAAGTGTCCCCCAAAGCCGAAAAGATTAAATTATAAGGTTCTGATTTCTCTACTGTTTCAAAACACAAACATATAAAAGGGGAAAATGGATACTCTTTTTTGAAGGACATAAAACCAACTTTAACTTATATGAAATGTTTTGAATTGGTATAATTTGCTCCTGAGATCTCAAAGCACTTTGTTATATTTCACTGAACTTGACTCTTCCCTATGGACAAGAGAGGTTGAAAAAAATAAAGTATCATGCCCTGATGGCTTTCTCTAGCCACTCTTGGACAAAAAGGAGACAACAGCTTGTCTTTCTGGCCTTGTCATTCTTACCAGGGACCCTTTTGTATGCATTCCTTTTATGCACATAAGTAGGAGTGGCCTGTTCATCCCTGGAGAGGATGGAAAGTGATGTGATTTTGTGACTTGGAAATGAGCACTATGCCTTTTCCAAATCTACCCTTCTGGTTGAAAACAGTGTCTGAAATCCATGATTCAAAAAAAGGTTGAAGACTCTCATGGTAAAAGTTGTCTATCTTAGAGAATTCTAAGTGAGGTTCTAAGGGTGTTTTCAAAACATGGAGGCACTTAACTAAAAAGTATTAGCAGCACCTTACCCGTATGTTCTCTGAAATGGTAAATGTGGATAAATAAAAGGTTTTATTTCATCCACATATTTTGAAGATTAAATAAGAAGAAACTCGTAAAGATCTTAACATAGGGCCTAGGACACAGTACACTCGGTAAATGTTAACAGGCCGTACTGATACAATGGTAGCTGTCGTAGACATTAGTTGTAGTCCGCAGCCTATTTGCACCTACTACTATGTCTATAGAGTTTAACTGATAAAATCTGAAAGCTTATAGACCATTTTCTCCCTTTCTTTCTTTGCTTCCTTACCTCATTCAATTCAAGCAACCAGTAATATTTAGTGAGCACCTATTTATAGACTTTTTGGATAATGTAAAGATCAAGCCAAACATAATCATTGAACCATGAAATTTATATTTTAGAAGACAGAAGAAGATACTTAACCAAAATTTTCACAAATGATTAATGCCAACTCTAGTACGTTCAGTTTGAGAGCTACTGTAGGGGCATGCATAGACTGGAATCTGGCATCTGTTCTAGAGAGGGTGGACTAGTTTATTTAATTTCGCAAACTCATACATACTTTTGTATAAAGCTCCAATTAGATTATATTCTTAAAATTTTTTTAATGTTTATTTTTGAGAGAGAGACACATAGAGTGTGAGCGAGGGATGGGTAGAGAAAAAGGGGGACAAGATTCTAAAGCAGGCTCCAGGCTCTGAGCTGTCAGCACAGAGCCCAACACGGGGCTTGAACCCATGAATGGTGCGTTCATGACCTGAGCTGAAGTGGGATGCTTAACCGACTGAGCCACCCAGGTGCCCCAAATTAGATTATTAATATAGTGGAAAAGCAAACAAGTCTTCCCTCATGGAGTTACTAGTTTTAGTTTTCATACTGTGCTCTAAGAAACTCCAAGAGTGTCACAAGTCTTTTCAGGTGCCACCATGCACTGGGACCACACAACTGCCACACCCAGTTCAGAGTGGAGGCCGTCCTCATTTTGACAGCCCCCTGTTAACACAGGTGTGTGTATATGTGTATATAGGAACTGAGTCTTTACTTTGCACAGTTCCTACGTACTTTTTTTTTTAAAAGTTTATTTAGTTAAACAACCTCTATACCCAATGTGGGGCTCAAACTCACGACCTTGAGATCAAGAGCTGCATGCTGAGTGAGCCAGCCAGGCTCCCCCACAGACTTCTGATAGGCATTGATTTCAGTTAATTTGTGCAAAGTGAGGGCTGCCTATATGTCCTTTTATGTATACTTGAGACAGTGTGTACTGCTGAAAATAAATAATTGGCAGCCATTAGCTAAATTCTAATCTAGAACATGATTTTCCAGTTCAAGAATCCTCATAAGAATATCTCCCAGCAACTGTCCTCCTCCATCTATATTTCGTAAGCTTGATATTCCATTTTCTAAACTTTTCTCTCATTAGATTCAGCTCACTTACCCTCACTACCCTGGTCACTCCTTTGTACATACTGTTTTGCCAATGTAACTCTTAATGCTGGGGACTCAGAACTGAATTGCAGGTACATTTAGCCATGGAAGATGTACCTGTATCACCCGTCAGACTGTATGCTCTACCTGGGTAGGTAACCTTGGTACCCTAGGTTAGCATCTGATATTTGATTGGGACTTAATTAATTATTTCACTGTTAAATACTTCAAATGTAGGATCCCTCATAGTATGAATGCCTAGTGTTAGAAATATAACATGATCATGTTAGTTTTGCTGGAAGCCACCTAACACAGTTGACTTTGTGTTTGATGTTGTTTTGACACATGGTTGTGTGTTTCTTATCAATTTCTCAGATTAGCTACTTTTCATATATGAAGCTCCTGTGGGGGCTGACAATGAAACAAGTAAATTCTGTTGGGAAGGGATTATGAGAACCAGAGAACACAAAGTCAGAACTGAGTAGGATCCTAACTTGAAAAGGAAGCTTTTAGGAATGTTATGACCTCTTTCCCATAAAACTTTGTGTCAAGAGACTAGAAGGAACAAGGAAGTCAGAAATAAAACTTTCACATTATTCTGGAAATGCCAAGACATAATGCAGAAATTTTATGGGTTTATATTTTAAAGGTTCTGCATTATAGTATTGATTTGAATGATTTGAAATTTCATAGAAATTTTCATTACCTTTTAACGTGATGAAATTCACTGAAGAAAGAAATGTTACAGAAATGGGCTATACCATAATGACTTTCATATTCATGTGAGATTGTCAGTGCAGACAATTGGGACTTCAATTGGAATGGGAGAAAGTGCTCTTGAATACCAAATCTGGGCAAAGCAACTTGGCACTTAATGACCAAGCTTAAAAAGTTTACACTCACATTAGAAATTATACTTCTGGGACTCTATCCTGAAGAAATAATGAGAGGAGAGTCAAAGATTTATATACAAAATACTTTATCACAGCCTTCTTCCTAATAGTGAAAAAAAAAAAGAGAGCCTTAATGTTCATTAATATAGGACTGGTGAAACAAAATTCTAGTTAAATCTGTATGATGGAAAACTAAACAATTACACTTCCAGAAAGCGGCAGAACAGTATGGATAGTAAGTTGTCTTTCAGCAACAACAACAACTAAGGAAAAGTAAAATAAAATATAATAATAATGGTGAGCTATAGGCAGAAGGAAGAAAGAAGTAAACAGTTTCAGTTATTTCAGTTTTGAATTTAGAAGCAGGCAACAATTATATATAATAAAATTGAAAAAAATCCTAACCTCAAAGGAAAAATGAAACAAAAGAACCCATGTGTAAAGTTGGTGACTTAATGATGTGCACAATTATTTCAAGAAACTTTGAATTCTGATAATTTGCATAAGCTTTGTGAGCTATAGCTCAATGATAAAGATATGCAAAAAGTCTCAAAATGTTATCTGTAATAATTTCAGTATTTTCATATTGATATTGCTGTTTTTGAGTTATTACCCACATGTTTGTGATAAAGCAACTATGTAATTTTTTATGTCATTAGGAAATAGGACTTTGTTAAAAGAAAAGAAATGCAAATATAAAGTCAAAGAAGTTAAGCAAAAGCATCTCATCCAACATTTGAATTGAATTTACCAGAATGACCTCAAAATGTCTTTTTATCTTAACACTCTATTTTTTACATCTTTTGATGAAGAAGTCTGGACACAGTGACCATCCCAGTATTAGTGAATAGTCCCCATGTACAGATTGTGTACATGTACAGACCACAGATTGTGGTCTCTGGTTGCCTTTTTTTAATAAAAGGAATCAGGACACCTTGAAGAGATGACTAAGTCTAGGTTTGTAGCAGAAGTATGAGCCTGGACTAGCTTCTTGAATTTCCAAACAGGGAAGCCACTAGCGCTGTGCCTACATTGAAAGGAAATGAGAGTCAGTTTGTTTTAAGTTTCTTTATTTATTTTGGGAGAGAGAGAGAGATTGCTCCTGAGCAGGGGAGGGGCAGAGAGAGAGAGAATCCCGAGCAGGCTCTGTGCCATTAGCACAGAGCCCTATGTGGGGCTTGAGTTCATGAACCATGAGATCAATACCTGACCCGAGATCAAGAGTCAGATGTTTAACCTGTGCCACCCAAGCACCCTGAAATTATAGTCATTTTTAAGGACACGGTCTCATCCCAGAAAAGATGGAAATGTGTTAAGAATAGTAATAAGGGCAATGAATTGAAATGTACCAAAATGTAAAATATGTGAGCACATAATGATACAAAAATGGTAAATAAAGGAATCATGCACTTTTCTTACCCTTCCGGTGCACACTGTACCTTAATTTAGACAGAGTACTTTATATAGAAGAATTTCAAGATAAATAAATGTAGAAGAAATGATAAAATTTTATTATTACCACTTTGTATCTACTAATGAAAAAAAGTTAATTAACAGCTATTAAACCAAAATCAAGTATTAAAAAGCTAGTAGGAAACTTTCTAATGGATAGATCAGGTTGTAAACACCTTTCAAGTTTAGTAGCATGCATGTGCACACACACACACACACGCCCACACACACACACACACACACACACACACACACACACACACACATTGGAAAAAGATGTGCCTGCTGATAAGATTCTGCCAAAATATTGAACCTAATCTGCTCAAGCTTCAAGGTCTGCTTACCAGTTTGGACACAAATATAGGGGAGATCAGTACTTGAAAAACACCACAGAGAAACAATCAGAAAAATTCAGAATGTGAAAAGTTCTTTAGGAAAAATGACTGAAGTCTTCAATAAATTAATGACATGAAAAATAAAGAAAAGAACGAAAGGAACAAATAGTTTGAGACTTATGAGATGTCAACTAAATGATATGTGTTGGACATTTTTTAAAAAATTCAATCTAAATAAACAAAATAGTAAAAACACTTTTTTAAAAACAATTGAGGAAGATTGAACATTGACTAGGTGATAGTGAAAACATCTTTAAATGCATGATGTGTGAAAATGGTATTATAATTAGGTTACAAAATAGACTCATAATCTTTTAGAGACACTGAATTATTTATGGAGAAAATTATATTATTTCTTGGATTTGACTTAAAATATGCCAGAGGTGCCTGCATGGCTCAGTTGGTTAAGCGTTGGACTCTTGATTTCAGCTCAGGTCATGATCTCACAGGTTTGTGAGTTCGACCTCCGTGTCTGGCTCTGTGTTGACAGTGTGGAGCCTGCTTGGGATTCTCTCTCTCTTTCTGCCTCGACCTCTTCCCTGCTTGTGCTCTCTCTGTCTCTTTCTCTCTCTCTCAAAATAAATAAATGCACTTAAAAAATATGCCAGTGGAGTGAGAGAATAATGGGTGGTAGTGTAGATGAATCAAGATTGCCCAGATACTGAGAACTGTGTAAGGTAGGTGAACGGTATAAGATATTTTAATGTAATATTCTCTCTTGTTCTATGTGTATTTGAAATTTTTCATAATTAAAAATTAAAAATAATGTTTTTAAATGGTAATAACACAATTAAAATTTTCTTTTAATCTTTATTTATTTTTGAGAGAGAGACAGAGTGTGAGCAGGGGAGGAGCAGAGAGGGAGGGAGACACAGAATCTGAAGCAGGCTCCAGGCCCCGAGCTGTCAGCACAGAGCCCGACGTGGGGCTCGAACTCACGAACCATGAGATCATGACCTGAGCCGAAGTCGCACACTCAACCAACTGAGCCACCCAGGTGCCCCTAAACGGTAATAACACAATTAGCTCTGGGTTATAGAATTTATGAATCTTTTATTATTTTACTTCACTATAACTTTTTTCTTTTTGGTAAAGGTGTATTATTTTAGTTTCATAAAAAAAAAGTATATAAACTTTAAGTGAACTCAGGACCAAATCTGAGATGATAAATCCTAGAACAAATCCCTTGCTGCTTGTCAAGAATCACTGACTCAGGGGCGCCTGGGTGGCGCAGTCGGTTAAGCGTCCAACTTCAGCCAGGTCACGATCTCGCGGTCCGTGAGTTCGAGCCCCGCGTCAGGCTCTGGGCTGATGGCTCAGAGCCTGGAGCCTGTTTCCGATTCTGTGTCTCCCTCTCTCTCTGCCCCTCCTCCATTCATGCTCTGTCTCTCTCTGTCCCAAAAATAAATAAATGTTGAAAAAAAAAATTTATAAAAAAAAAAAAAAAGAATCACTGACTCAGTTTCTGAGGGCTGCTGGGATGAAGTCCCATACCCGGGTGGCTCACAACACAGATGTATCCTATCACAGTTCTGGTGGCTCCAAGTCCAAAATCATGGTGTCAGCAAGGCCCTGTCTCCTCTGAAACTTGTATGAAAGAATCCTTTTTTGCCTGTTTCTGGCTTCTGGTGATGGTGTCAGTCCTTTGCTTACATCTGTCACTTCAGTCTCTGCCTCTGTTGTCCCTTTGTATTGTCTTGCGTGCCTGTGTGTGTCTCTTTTCCTCTTACAAGGGAGCCAGTCATATTGGATTAAAAGATACTTCCTATTCCAGTATGACATCACCTTATAACCAATTATGACTGTAATTATGTAATTAATTATATCTGCAGTGATCTTATTTCCACACACATCATGTTTGAGATAGTAGGATTAGGATTTCAGCATACCTTTTGGGGGCACACAGTTAAACCCATAACCCTAATACCATCTGTGGACCTTGAAATAGCTGTGATGTTAGAGGCAGATATCTCATGTAAAGCTGACCTTGGTAAGGTTGAAATGTCAAGTAAGTCCTTTATTAGTTGTATGACCTCAGGTTTAATTTTTTGAATCATACTTTCCTTGGCTGATAATAAAACAACAGTGTAACAACAGCAATAGCAGTTTGGCTGATAATAATAATAACACAACAACAACAATAATCATTTGTGGTAGGTCAAGTTCTCTATCAGAGAGCCTAGGGTAGAGTTTGTGTGCTAAATCTTTATTGGGAGATTCAGTTCTGTGGCACCAAGAGTGAAGGAGAAAAGGGCAAAGAGCAGGGTACCCACTGTGGTACATCATCACCAAGTTGGTTATGGTTTCATAAGAAGACAGTGTCATCTCAGGTTTGGTATCTTCCAGATAGGTTATGTGGAATCACTGTGACTCAGCATACTTCAATAGCATGAGGAGAAATGTTTATCTGCCTGTTCCTTCCCACCTTTTCTTTGCCATTGGTGCTATTTAATCTCATAGGACTTTACTCTCTGGCTCCCCCCATAACCCATTCTGAGTTTTTTTTTTTTTAATTTTTTTTTCAACGTTTATTTATTTTTGGGACAGAGAGAGACAGAGCATGAACGGGGGAGGGGCAGAGAGAGAGGGAGACACAGAATCGGAAACAGGCTCCAGGCTCTGAGCCATCAGCCCAGAGCCCGACGCGGGGCTCGAACTCACGGACCGCGAGATCGTGACCTGGCTGAAGTCGGACGCTTAACCGACTGCGCCACCCAGGCGCCCCACATTCTGAGTTTTGTTACCCAGCCTGCCTGGATAGTTTGGGACAGCCAGACCTTATGCCTAGATGAGAAGTGCTTCACCTGAATTCAGAAGTGGGTGGAAGAGATGAAGCTCCTGGTAGGTAGGACTGGGACAGATAACAACAGGTCAGGTGGAAGCTGTGTCCAAACCCAGCGTGTATCCTAGAGACTTTCTGAGGAGATAAGGCACATGAGGCTGTGTCCCGAGATTTTCACTGGGAAGCAGATAAGGTCTAGGTGCTGTCAACAGTGTCCAGACTTCATCCTCACCGACACAGCCTTGCCTGTCTTCCTCATGTCTCAATATGACCCCAACGCCTGCCCAAATGTTGCTCCTTCCACCGCTACCCACTTCACCACCACCTACTGAGCTTTTCACCTCACTTTCTCCTAACACCCTATCCTGAGGGATCTTCTCAAAGGCAATTCTTTGCACTTCACTCCGTTTCTTAGATCCCTTAGTGGCTTCTCATTAACAAAAGATAAATCACAAATGCCCACATTTATCGTCACCTCTTCTCCCAGCTTTGTCTTCCAGCTTCCACTGTCTTCCCAGTAGCAATATGCAGACCATTTCCCATATGCACTAGGCTGGCCCTCTCTCCCAGACTTTTATACCTATACTGTCCTTCCTCCCATGGCACATAGCTAATTTCTGTGTCAATCAGGGCTTAGTTGACGTTGTTCTTCAAAGTAAAAGCCTTCTGTACAGCAAAGGAAGCCATCAACAAAATGAAAATGCACTTTATGGAATGAGAGAAAACACACACAAACCATATATTGGATAGGGGCTAATATCGAAAATGTGCAAGGAATGCATAAAAAATACCAATTGCAAAATGGGTAAAGGACCTGAATAGATATTTTCCAAAGAAGACATACAGATGACCAACAGACACCTGAAAAGATGCTCAACAGCACTAATCATCAGTGTAATGCAAATCAAAACCACAATGAGATGTTACTTCATATTTGTTGGTGTGCCTCTTATGAAAAAGACAAGAAAATAAACGTTCCCAAGGTTGTTGAGGAAAGAGGACCCTTGTACACTGTTGGTGAGAATATAAAGAAGTGCAATCAATATGGAAAACATTGTGGAGATTCCTTAAGTTACAAATAGAAATACCATGTGATCCAGCAATCCCTATTCTGAGTGTATACCCAAAGGAAATAAAACCACTGTCTGGAATATCTGTGTTCCTATGTCCATTGCACCAATGTTTTTTCATGATAGTCAACATATGGAGACAACCTAAGTGTCCATCAAATGAATAGCTAAAGAAGCTGTGGTGAATATACACAAAATGGAATTGTGTTCAGCCTTAAAAAAGAAAAGGAATCCTCCATTTGTGGTAACATAGATGAGCCTGGAGGGCATAATGCTAAGTGGAGTAATCCAGACAGAAAAATAAATGCTTCATGGTATTACTCATAAAAAAAAAATCAAATCATAGAAATATTGAGCCAAGCCCTTTACATAAAGTCAAACTCACAGGAGAGAAAAAAACTCAATAGAAACAGAATAGAGTGATTGATGGCTGCCAGGGTTTGAGGTTTGGGGAAATGGGGAGAGGTTAATAAAATGGTATAAACTTTTAATTATAAGATGAATAAGTTCTGAGGGTCTAATGTATAGAATGGTGACTATAGTTGGTAATACTGTGTTACAGAATTAAGTTTGGTAAGGGAATTAGATTTGGTAAGTCACCAAATATAAGGTGACTGTGAGGTGATGAGTTATTACTTAACTTGCCCTAGGGAATCCTTTCACCACATATACGCTTACCAAATCGTTATGTTGTACATTTTAGATACATTTTATATATTTTTTAAATTATGCCTCCATAAAACTTGAAAAAAAAAGAGAAAAAGAAAATACATGCCTAGGTGTAGGGTGTACTTTCTTTGGGATTTTTCCTGGATTTGTTGTTTGGTATCTGACATGAATTTAGGGGAAATTCTCGATCATTATTGTGTCAAATATTTCTTTGGTTCCAATCTCTCTTTGTCCCACAGACCTTGGATATTTTGTTCTGTACTTTTTTTTTTCAGTCTTTGTTCTCTTTGCTTTTTAGTTTTCAAAGATCCTATTGATACATCCTGTAGTTCAGTGAATCTTTCCTCAACCATGTCCAGTCTACCAAAAAAAAAAAAAAAAATCAAAGGAATTTTTCATTTCTATTACAGCATTTTAACCCTGAGCATTTCTTTTTGGTACTTTCTTAGGATTTCCATGTTTTGGCTTTCATTTCCCATCTGTTATTCCTTGCTGTCTATTTTATTCATTAGAGCCCATAGCATATTCATCAGAGTTGTTTTATATTCCCAGTATAATTCCAACATCCCTGGTATGTCTGGATTTGATGCCTGCTCCATTCTCTTCAAATTTTGTTTTTTGCCTCTTGGTATGCCTTGTAATGTTTTTCTTGTTAGCCAGACATGATGTAGTGAGTAAACAGAACTACTGTAAATAGGTGGTAGTAATGTGTTGAGATGTAGGTGGAGGGGAAACGTTCTGTAGTTCTAAAATGAGGTTTCTGCCTTTTCATGAGTCTCTGCCTCTGTAATGTGAACTTCATAAGAGTTTCCCAGTTTCCTTTCACCGGGTCAGTTAGCTGCTGATAAAACTTCATCACCTAGTGTCTGGTAACTAGTTTCCCCTGAGGGCAGGCCTTATAAGAACAGAGCACACTGGTATTTTCCAGAATGGTTCCTTTTCCCCTTTCCCTCTGCCAGAAGCTAAATGGGATTTTTTTTTTTCTCTGATATTTACTGTGGGAACCTGATTAAGCCCATAGAGGTCAATCTCTCCAAATCGTGGAGGCCTCCTGATGACCTAGAGTTTTTAACTTTCAAAGTTGCCCACAATGAGCCTCCAGCAATTTGTCAATTACAGTCCAGGGTTTCCTGTGCTAGCACTGGTACTTTGGGCATTTTCTGCTAGTGAATTCCTATTCCTGTAAGTTGTGACTCCCTGGATTCCCTTGTCTGTCTCTTTGGGGCTGTGGTTTACCCTGTGTCCTCTTCTTCACTATGGATTCAAGAAGAGTTGTTGATTTTTCAATCTGTTAGGCTTTTTATGTGTTGTTAAGACAGTGGTGACTTCCAAGTCCCTTAAATGCAGAACTGGAAACTAGAAATCTGCAGTTACATGACACTATGCATTCTTTCTCCAAAACCAAGTCCTTGTAAGACAGAGACTGACCGTGTAAGAGAGTTCTCCTTACCTGAAATCTATTTCGGAGGCATAAATCCGAGTTTCCAATTTACATCCAGTAAATCATATATGTAGGAGAGTCATCCATCCAGATACTTGCTAGCTGTTTCTTGAAGTGTCAATTCTAAATAATTATCTTAGAAGCTGCATTCTTAGGAATGCTTCTCCTGTCCTTGAATATTGCATAGTAGTGACAGCTGAATTCAGGCATGTGGTATTTTTTTTTTCTGTTTATATTTTGAAACTCTTTGAATGCATAATGCCCTTTTGAAGATACCACGTCTCTTCTATTTAAATGACATCTTAGAAAGGATTAATGATTTGGGGGTTTTAACCCATTCTAAGTGTGACTCTCTATTAAGAATGTTACCACCTCACACCTTAACCCAGCCTCCAGTCAAGTGCTTCTATAATTACACTGTAAGTAGCTAATTAAGAAGGTGCTTAATGTACTGTAGTTGAGAGTGCTTTCCATTCAGGGAATTAGTTCTACTCCTTATTAGGAGTTGCAAGTAAGCAATTCAATATCCTGAATCCACTCCAAACAAAATGCTAACTGGGTATCTTCATGGAAACATAACTCCAGCCAGAATGAGTATTGTGGGAATTACTTTCTCTTTCTTCCTACTTCTTCCTATTATTGTTATCCAGCTCCACAACGGAGATAAGAAGCACAGCATCTGCAATTCTCAGATTAGTCATCTCTTTATCCCATGGTGGTGGATTGACACTTATTTCTGCTGGTATCATGGCTGCCACCATCACAGCAGGATTTCTATTTCTTTTTCAAATAAGTAAAATTAAGGGTACTCAGCATGGTACAGTTCAGCTGTATATCTCTAAGTTGCACACAAATTGAAGGTGCTTTTAACTTTTATTTTTAAACTTCTTTGCCAGCCTGCAATGACAAAAATAAAGTCAAGCAACGTGGTCCATTTACCTGCCTGCCTTCCTTCTAAATATACAGCAGTTGGTTGTAAACTGTGTTACAAGAGCAATTTTATGGCAAAGAACTTTTTCATAAAAGATATTGGAAAAACCTGGAGTAAAAGACAGATTTTTGTTTTCATTCAACAAATTTATCTGGATTCAACCTACAAAGTTGTCGATTGAACAAGTTGAGATAATTTACTGAAACCTTTGTGATAAATAGAATGGGGGACTAGAGAAAGTATAGATTTTTTACAGTATGATGTAGGGCTTTTTTTTGTGTTTGCAATCATAGCCTTCATTTTGATAAGGGAATTATACTTTGGAAAACAACAAACTAATTGCATGGGATTTCTTGAAACATGTCATCCAAACTTGGCTGTCCTGAATTTTTCTCCCAGGATTTTGAGCCTCAAATACAATCATGTAAGATAGAAAAATAGTTGGAGCCAATTCACCTTTGGAATGAGGAGACTTTCTGTTGTGGATTGAATTATTTACCACTCAAAAATATATTCAAGTCCTAACTCCCAGAAGCTGTGAAATATGACCTTATTTGGAAATAGGGTCTTTGCAGATGCAATCAAGGTGAGGTCATACAGAATTAGAGTGGGCTCTAATCCAGTGTAAGTGGACACCGACACAGAGGTAAGACGGCCATGAGAAGGCAGAGGCACACATTGTTATGTTGCCACAAACCAAGGAATGTGTGGGCATCCAGAGACCGGAAGGGGTAAAGGAGGATTTTCCCCTAGAGGCTTTGGGGAGAGTATAGCCCTTGTCGACACTTTTTTTCCAAACTCCTAGAGTATAGGACTGTGAGAAACTAAGTTTCTATTGCTTTAATCCACCCAGCTTGTCATTTGTTCCATTAGCCTAGGAAAATAATATACCTTCCTTTTGCCTTTTCTCCTTTGATCAACTGATGTGCCCTGTTTCTGTTGGCATTTCCAAGCCTAACTTACCAGGTTCTCCTATATTGAGTTATCCCATGATCTTTCTAATAAATCCCCTTTAATTTTTTTAATGTTTATTTGAGAGAGAGAGAGAGAGCGAGAGAGAGAGAGAGAGAGAGAGAGAGAGAGAGAGAGAGAGAGAGAAAGAGAGAGAGAGAGAGAGAGAGAGAGAGAGAGAGAGAGAGATACATATAGCATGAGCAGGGGTGGGGCAGGGAGAGAGGGAGACAGAATCTGAAGCAAGCTCGAGGCTCTGAACTGTTAGCACAGAGCCTGATGCAGAGCTTGAACCCATGAACTGTGAGATCATGACCTGAGCCAAAGTCAGGCCCTTAACCAACTGAACCACACTGGTGCCCCCTAATAATTTCATTTTTAAACTTAAGTTGCCAATAGTGGGTTTCTATTGCTTGGCTCAGACTGTTCTATCTAAGAAGCAAACATTTCTTGCTGTCATTCTAGGTGTCAATTGTTATTGGAGGCTGGTCAGACACAGAGAGTAAGAAAGATAACCCAAACTTAGAAATCAGGCCAAGGGAGAGCAGTATGTAGCCTTATAGACATATTAGATTAAAACATTGTTTAACAGGTCCAACCAAGAACTTTTTAAGTATTTACACTTGAGGAATGTACCATTGTTTAACTTAATATTTACTGTGAATTAAAATCCATATTCTCTGAATTTACATGTTAATTAACATCTAGAATTTTTTTCTGGCAGAGATGCAAATCGTTATATTTCTCAAAGTTTATGGTAGAATACCCTGCAGAACATTAACCAGTTGTGTATCTAATCTAGCAGTCCTAGTATACATTGTTTTTTTCTTCAGTGCCTATATAACCCTTGTTCTAATAATTCTCTTCAAATCAGCTTTGCCATTCTGCTGATTACCTCATTAATGAGGAAGACCAGTTTTGCTACATGTATGTTAAAATCGTATTTTCACCATTTTGATAATTATACTTTGATATGCCTAGAAAAGTAATTTGAGAATACTTGGTTCCAGATTAGCAGAATAACTATTTGTGAATATGACCATTAGGCAGAAGTTAGAATATTGACATTAAATGACAAATATGAAAGGATTTAAGTGTGCTGAGAGAAAAGAATGATTTTGCTCTTCTCTTATGATTGAAAAAAGAGGGGTGCCTGTGTGGTTCAGTCAGTTGAACATCCAACTCTTTTTTTTTTATTTTATTTTTTATTCTTTAAAAATTTACATCCAAATTAGTTAGCATATAGTGAAACAATGATTTCAGGAGTAGATTCCTTAATGCCTCTTACCCATTTAGCCCATCCCCCTTCCCACAACTCCTCCAGCAACCCCCAGTTTGTTCTCCATATTTATGAGTCTCTTCTGTTTTGTCCCTCTCCCTGTTTTTATATTATTTTTGTTTCCCTTCCCTTATGTTCATCTGTTTTGTCTCTTCAAGTTGTTATATGAGTGAAGTCATAGGATTTTTATCTTTCTCTAACTAATTTCACTTAGCATAATACCCTCCAGTTCCATCCATGTAGTTGCAAATGGCAAGATTTCATTCTTTTTGATTGCCGAGTAATACTCTGTTGTATATATACACCATGTCTTCTTTATCCATTCATCCATTGATGGACATTTGGGCTCTTTCCATACTTTGGCTGTTGTTGATAGTGCTGCTATAAACATGGGGGTGCATGTGTCCCTTTGAAACAGCACACCTGTATCCCATGGATAAATGGCTATTAGTGCAATTGCTGGGTCATAGGGTAGTTCTATTTTTAGTTTTTTGAGGAACCTCCATACTGTTTACCAGAGTGTCTGCACCAGCTTGCATTCCCACCAACAGTGCAAAAGAGATCCTCTTTCTCCACATCCTCGCTGATATCTGTTGTTTCCTGAGTTGTTAATGTTAGCCATTCTGACTGGTGTAAGGTGGTATCTCATTGTGGTTTTGATTTGTGTTTCTCTGATGATGAGTGATGTTGAGCATGTTTTCATGTGTCGGTTGGACACTTCCTTGGAGAAGTGTCTATTCATGTATTTTGCCCATTTCTTCACTAGATTATTTGTTTTTTGGGTGTTGAGTTTGATAAGTTCTTTATAGATTTTGGATACTAACCCTTTTTCTGATATGTCATTTGCAAATATCTTCTCCCATTCTGTTGGTTGCCTTTTAGTTTTGCTGATTGTTTCCTTCACTGTGCAGAAGCTTTTTATTTTGATGAGGTCCCAGTACATTTTTGCTTTTGTTTCCCTTGCCTTTGGAGACGTGTTGAGTAAGAAGTTGCTGCGGGCAAAATCAAAGAGGTTTTTTTCCTGCTTTCTCCTCGAGGATTTTGGTGGCTTCCTGTCTTACATTGAGGTCTTTCATCCATTTTGAGTTTATTTTTGTGTATGGTGTAAGAAAGTGGTGCAGGTTAATTCTTCTGTATGTCTCTGTCCAGTTTTCCCAGCACCACTTGCTAAAGAGACCGTCTTTATTCTTTCCTGCTTTGACAGAACGTCCAACTCTTGATTTAGGCTCAGGTCATGATCCCAGAGTTGTGGGATCAAGCCCCACGTCGGGCGCTCTGTGATGAGTGTGGAGCCTACTTGAGATTTTCTCTCCCCCCTCTCCCCTGCTTGCGTTCTGTCTCTCAAAAAAAAAAAAAAAAAAAAAAAAAAAAGATTAAAAAAAGATTGAAAAAAGGAATTTCCCATATATATGTGTATATAACTTACATATATAACATGCATATGTACCTATATATGCATATGTGTATATATATATACATATATATATATACATATATATATATATAGTTTTAGAAAGCCTATTTACTCAAAAATATTGACCTATGTACTATTAAGTGTCTGTTAAAGTCTAAGACAACTTTTCACTGAAGATCTGGTCTTTGGGTGAAACTAAATCTGGACATAGAAGTGTAAGAATATTAAATAAACTCTAGAATCACCTAAAGCAACTGAAAACCAAATGTAAATTACATGAATTTGATAAGAAATTAGGTAGTTTCCCATTGTAAGATAAGACTTATTTTTCCTGTATTATTGAAACATTGGCATTAAAATAAAAACAACAAAGAATGAGTACAGCCAAATCCCATAACAAACATAATGTAGGACCAATGTGACATTATTGAAAAGATTCAGACATAGTCCTGATGGAAGGGGACTGTATGGCGGGGGGGGGGGGGAGTAAAAGTTGTGCAAGAATAATGGGTAGGGAATGAAATAAGGATACTACCATCTCCTGAGTGTTATTATATGTCCAGCTCTAGAAGTCTTTTTAAAATTAAACTTTTTAATCCTTGTCATGTATTATTATCATTCCCATTTATAGATAAAGCTCAGAGAAGTTAATTGTCTTTCCCAGGGTCATACAGAGCTCATGCAGAGTCAGGATTCAATTTTATTTCTAACTCCAGTGTTCCTGTTTTGGGTTTTCTATTAAAGGACATTGCCTCTCAAAATAAGATTGACCTTTCCAGTGGATATTCGGGAGTCTAGTTGATTGCACAAGTCATAGGTAGAAACTGTGACCTTTCTGGAATGGCACATGGTTGATGGAAAAAGTATAGGCAAGGACTACAGAATATTTATTATTGCTGGTACCATATTGCCCTTAAAATACAGTGTGACTGTGGGAATGCCACCTTTCCCCCCACCCCCTTTTCTGGCCTCAGTTTCTAAATCTTTAAAATGAGATTATTGGACCAGATTTATAAATTTATAATTGTGGTCCATAGTATTGTTTTTTTACTAAAGCAGTTCATTATTCTTTCAATCAGAACTTCTAGAGGCATATAAGGTAAATAAATCTGAGATGCTATTATTTGAAAGATGACCATTTGTTTATATTCTATTGAGAAAGGATAAAAAGTTACAGCTTAAACTGATAAAATACTTTATCACCAATTATTATTTTATTTTCTAGTCATTAGAAAAGCTTTTTAAAGCTTATTTAGAAATATTTTTATCATATGTCACAAAAAGAAACAAAATAAGGAAACTAAATTTATGTAAGATTCTTCTAAAGTTTTTTTCCCATTTAGTGTCCAATTTTCCAGATAACTTTTAGGCTTATAGCTGTTTGTTTTTTTCCACATACCACTACTGATCAACCTCTACCGTTGCTTCAAAACTAATGGTTTTAAGGCATTTCTTAAAAACATGGCTGTGCTATCCCTGAGGTTTTTTTCAAAGCCAGTGATACATATTCTTTAAATTTGATGTTGGCAAATAGACAAATATGGCTGTGTGTATTCGCTAGTGTGTGTGTGCGCATGTGTGTGTACACTTATGTAAGTAAACATATGGATTTGTGGTATATGTATATATTCTATAAAACTTCCAGTTTAGATACACAAAGAGGGAACACTTGGATATTGTTCACCTTGATTTTCTCCAACATACGCTGCATTGTCTTTTACAAAAAAGGAACTCAAAAAATATTTATTGACATGAAGTGGACCTAAAATATTCTACTCTGATGTCTATGGTTTTCAAATTATGTGGCTTCTATATGTAATAAATAAATCCATTAGCTGGACTGAATTTTCTAGATATGCTGAAGGTACATTTCTAATGTTTACCATTTATTAGCAAGAGGAAAATAGGATAGTAAATTGCAAAACCTATCAGTGAAGGCAAATTTTTTCCTTCAAAAAGATAATTTAAAATTATAGTTTTTCATGGAGTTCTGCAGTGTTATTTGTTGATTTCTGCCTAATTAAATGCAGATTATAAAGCAAACATCTGCTAGGTTCATTCCCCCTGATCAGTTGGGTAACTAAAGGTGGCAAAATTGGTTTTCCATCTAACATACTATTTGTTTTATCATCAGCATTTTGAAATTGAATTTTTATCACCTCTTTATGCATCTAGAAATTTGTACATTAAAAATAAAAGTATTGAAAACAGCGGTTACTTTGTTTTATTCAACAGAAATGTAGTGTGTGAAATCTTGGTTTGATTGATACAAAGTTAGATTCCAAATTTCTAAGTGCCCAATCTACCAGCCGGTCTTTCCAAATACTCATGTTTAATTTTGAGTTACATTTGAAATAATTTACTTAAACATGTCATAAAAATAAGTTTGTATGTTCTAGAACAAGCTGTTCTAATAGTAGTACTTCAGCATATCAAACAAATTGTTTTTGTAAACCTCTGCTTTATAATCACAAAACCAGAGTTGGTCTTTTAGCTGAAGTTCCTGCTGTCATGACTCACTCCAGTTCTAAGAATTTTGCAAGCCTTCTTCTGACCTGAATTCTAGACACACACACACACACACACACACACACACACACACACGCACACACACACACAGTTTTGTTTTAAAAAATAATATAGCATAAGAGTTCATTCCTCTGAATAATATAACCTGGTGTTTAAGAGTATAGACTTTCTGGAGTGAATTCCTGGGTTCAAGTCCTGTCTCAACCATTTACTGGCTTAGAGCCATTGAAAAGTGACTTAACCTTTGTTCCTCAGTTTCCTCCTCTGTAAAACAGACAGAGTTTAGTACCAAGTAATAGTACTAAGGAGTGCTTTGAGGGAAAACTAGTTTCATATGTATAAAACTCTTAGAATTCTACCTGCCATATATTAAGTATCACATAAGTGTTTGTTAAGTTAAAAGACATGAAAATGTGTTTATATCAGTAGTCACATTATATGCTGGAAGCTTTTGTAAATCTCTAACTGCAAATGAGTGGAATATCCACTTATTTTTGTTAATTACCTCTTCTCTTGCCTCACTATAAATAAATCTTTTTGCTTTTTGCTATTACTCTTTCAGAAACTTTAATGCATTACTGTATATGAAGTGCCCAACTAGCTGGTTAATGCAATGAAACACAAAACTAGTACAAGCCCTACATTCCATACGCCCCGTGCTCCACTTAATAATCAAAGTCTGTTTCTTGCTGGAAACAAGTAGAATTAGTTGGATTTCTCAAAGCAGGGTTTAAAAATTCTAATAAAGCCAATGGTATAGAAAGCTTCAGGCTCAGATATTCTTACTCAAGAGTTTTTGTGGAAGGCCACAGGAATAAAAATATTTACAAAGTTTTAAAGTGATGCCAATGACAGTCCAGCCTTAGTGATCACTGATCCAATCCAAATTCACCATCTTCACTTACTAAATTTCATTGGGCATGAGCAAGGAGCGCTGTCTTTTATTCTGAGGCATGAAAGGAATTTACAGTGAACTTTTACAAATTTTTCAAACTCAGTAAGATCCAGGTAATAGTTACATATTCTGTCTGCCCTTCTGTGCATTTGAATTGGAGAATTGAAATAGTTCTTTACCTTGCCTGGGTAACCTGAGACTCGTTTCCTTTTACAAATAGAATTTATGTTATACAAACATGATTTTTTATCTGTCTTTGTTCCTTTTAATTATCTTACATTAAACATGAATAGGATTCCCATAAGAGTTGTACTCATTGTTAGAATGTAAAGACAATTTATTATTTAATAGGTTGGGCTACTGGGTATCTTCTTCTCATTGACCTCACATTGTCTGATGAGCTCCCCTTAGACTTCAACTGGTTAAAGTAATGGAAATAATGCAAATAGATTTCATTGAACAGCTCTCCTTGAAAAAGTGCAGCTGTCCCATTTTACTGTTGTTCTACTAACATACTCAGGTACACATTACTGTGTACAGTATCTGGGTTCCACACATTGGATGTGCTAGAATACTCTTAGTTCTGTGAGATGTTAGGAAGTATTATGATAAAAGTTTTTGCAGTCAAATTTGTTTGAAAAACTGTGAATTAAATCAAGAGAAATGTGTTTCTTTAGGACTTCTCAAACCATACCGATAGGCATGATCAGTCTTCAAGAGGGGGGTACGGTATGCTGTATCTTCTTACTGTTTTTACCACTTCTTTTTTTACTTAGATTATTTATCAGAACTTGTGTTCTGTAATATCATGTTTGGGAAAGGCTTCTTGTACAGAAGTAAGACTTCTGGAAAGTGAGACTGAAGTAAAATTTGTGTATAATCACTTGAGCTCTTTTATCAGCTAATCCTCCTTCACCTTTGTAGATACCCGAGGGTTAAGTATAGCAGTGCAAATGTGAATAACACTGGAAAACAAATATATACCACTTAGCTCATTCCTCCCCTGGGATATCTAAGTACAGCTCTGAAAGTTACTATTTCTGTCACCAATATAGAAATTAATAGTATTGAAGATATTTATAAAGAAAAGCTATTAGCAAGATCAGCTAGGATTGCCACTGGCATTAGTGAACCTCCAACTGTTTTCCCCAGGCTTATGCCAAGCCATGGCTAGAGTACTTTCTGGATAGTAGTGAAAAACAAAAAGAACATTCCCATTAAAAATCAGATGACAGGGGCACCTGAGTGGCTCAGTCAGTTAAGCTTCCAGCTCTTGGTTTTGCCTCGGGTCATGATTTCATGGTTTGTGGGTTCAGGCTCTGCATCAGGCAGGCTCTGTGCCAACAGCATGGGGCCTGCTTGGGATTCTCTCTCTCTCTTTCTCTCACTCTCTGCACCTCCCTCTCTCTCTCTCTTTCTCAAAAAAAAAAAAAATCAGATGAAGGATCAGTGAGTAGGTACTTGAAGCCAGCTTTTGGATTAATATGAGGGAAAATGTACTATTACAGTAGGGTAACATGGTAAAACAAATAACTGAGTAAATTAAGAGCCATGACTGTATGACTCAAGGGCAGTCAGCCATACCCATGGACTTGGAAAATGTTCCACTTGGAGGAGAACTTAGAGTCACAGTAGGTAGGTTTCAGTTCCTATGTTGTCCCTTTGGCCTGCTATAACCGGGTACCATAGACGGGATGGCTTATAAATAGGAGAGTTATTTCTCACAGTTCTGGATACTGGGAAGTCCAAGATCAAGGGTGGTGACTGATTTGGTGTCTAACAAGGGCCTGCTTTCCTCACAAATGGCTGTCTGGTTGCTGTGTCCTCACATAGGAGAGGAAGTGCACTAATCCCATTCATAAAGGCTCTGCCCTCATGACCTAATCTACAAAGGCCTCACCTCCAAATTTCATCACATCCAGGTTAGGACTTTTAGCTCACCATGAATTTGGTAGGGGAGGACAAAACATTCAGTGTATATAGCACATAGCAGCTTCTGTTGACGTGCAGTTACACGTAAAGTGTAACATAAACAATTAGCAAAAGATCACATTTTTAGGAACTGGAATTTTGACGGCACATGGGTCACCTCCTTGCCATTTTTTATTTAATTCAGCTGTGCACTTTGCAGATAGGCTGTTGTTCACAGAAGTCAAGTAATTTGTTCACAATTACCCAACTAGTTAAGGATTGAGCTGGAATTTGAACCAGGTGTTTGTATCCCAAGTCATTTTTTCAAATAGACTGCTTATTTTTTCCCCCTGAAACAGCAGTGATTACCCTCTTTGCCATTTACAATCTTCAACAAGACATTCAATTACACATCATTAGTATTCACTCATCACAGTTAGGCCTGTTGAGAAGTTCCTCTTGAAGGCCGAACAGTTTTTCATACAACACATTTAAATCTGCAAGTCTTCACAGAGCTATAGGCTGAATAACAGGAGAAAGGTCATTCCAATTTGTAGAGCAAACCAAGGTGGCCAGCGGGCATGTTATTATGTTTGGTAAAGGAGGCAAGTCGGAAAGGACAGGGACATGTCTTTGTGTAGCAAAAGAGGATTTAAATATCACAGTATTGCTTTTACCTTAGTGCCATCTTTAAAGTATTTTTCTTTTCACTACACAATAAAAGTGAACTCTATACACCTTAGGGCATCAATGTACACATACAAGAGGTACTCAGAAATATGTGATGGAAAGCTTTCTTTGTAGTGTTTCTTTCCCTCTTTCCTTTTATCTTTGTCTTTGTATTTAAATTAAATAGAATGTCAATCATGTATTTATTTATGGAAATCATTGTGTATCGGGATTTGGTAGAAGATGGTGACATAATTGTAGGCTTTCACCACACAGAGTAGAAATATGGAGAATTATATTTCTAAGATGTAGATTCTTACCTATAAAGATACAGTGATTACTAGGGGTGCCTGGGTGGCTTATTGGGTTAAGTGTCTGACTCTTGATTTTGGCCTTGGTCATCATCTCACGGTTCGTGAGTTTGGGCCCTGTGTCGGGCCCTGCAAAGACAGTGCGGAGCCTGCTTGAGATTCTCTCTACTCTCTCTCTGCCCCTGTCCCATTTGTACTGTCTCTTTCTCTAAATAAATAAATGAACTTAAAAAATTTTTTAAACATATGGTGATTACTAATCATTAATAAAACATGCTTTGAGTTTTCCAATTAATATCTTTTCCGGATTCTGCATTACTAGAATCTTCAATGTTCACAATGACTGGAATTGTCTTTGGTTGTGGAATTGTAACTGTGCTTTTAACTTCGTTATCACTCTGGCCTGACTTTTACTAATAGGATTAAACAAGCATGGTAAAAGGAAAGCAGAAATACATAACATATAGGAATCAGAGGCCGAATTCATAAAATTAGAAGAATTTAGAACTCCAGTGAACTATTATAGACTAATTGAATCTTTTCCAAATAAGGAAACAGAGACCCCAAGAGGTATAATGATGCCTGCTAAGCCTTTGGCTCAGTGTGGTGGGGACAAAGCTGAAATTCAAACTGTAAGATTATATCATTTCCCAGTCCTTCCCTTTTATACAGTAGAAATGATTTTAAAATGACAGAATCATGAACTGGTGTAAACAAATTCCATTCTTATTGGGCATTTGCAATGGTGATAATTTGGAAGGTCAAGCATTTTTTTCTTTTGCTTTACTCTGCAATGAATGTGCATTGACACAATTTGAAAATGTTATGGAATGTAGGCTTTCTATTACAATTGCCAAAATAGTAGAACATTCAGATTGTTAATTTTTGAAGACACAGCTATTTCCAAACTGTTTTTATTTGCGTTATGTTTTATCACTTACTTTTTTACACATCATGAAGATTAAGGTCTTTGTAATTTAAAAATTATACAACAGCTGCTACAAACTGCTTCTTACACTGGAACATGAAATTTATATTGGGAAAATACCTATTACTAGCTATAAAATATGTATGAGGCTCTGTAGCCAAGTTTGTAAAATGGAATTTCTCCTCACAGCAAAATGGAATGGTTACTTTGCTTGGGGGATTCACTATTAAAGGAGAATTGTATTGATATGTGTTAAGTATTGTTCCACTACATGAATAATGCAGCCATCCATTGTGATACTTAGTATTTTGGAATTATTTCTATGCCATTTTATTATTTAGACACTTACTTATATGCTGCCTTTTGCAGCTGAACTTATTTTATTTGATAGAATTTGCATAATTATCTAAAGATGGGAATTGTATATTTTTGATTAATTTTGGTCTGTGTGTTTCCACAGCTAATTAGACAGATATGATTTATTTACTATACACACAATCCACATCAACCAGAAAAAAAATCATAATAAGTTGGGGGGTATTTTTTATGACAAATGGCAAGAAGTAAGCTATCTGGGATTTTCTTTTTTTTTTTTTTTTGTTTTGTTTTTTTGTTTTTTTTTTTATTTATATATGAAATTTATTGTCAAATTGGTTTCCATACAACACCCAGTGCTCATCCCAAAAGGTGCCCTCCTCAATACCCATCACCCACCCTCTCCTCCCTCCCACCCCCCATCAACCCTCAGTTTGCTCTCAGTTCTCAACAGTCTCTTATGCTTTGGCTCTCTCCCACTCTAACCTCTTTTTTTTTTTTTTTTCCTTCCCCTCCCCCATGGGTTCCTGTTAAGTTTCTCAGGATCCACATAAGAGTGAAACCATATGATATCTGTCTTTCTCTGTATGGCTTATTTCACTTAGCATCACACTCTCCAGTTCCATCCACGTTGCTACAAAAGGCCATATTTCATTTTTTCTCATTGCCACGTAGTATTCCATAGTGTATATAAACCACAATTTCTTTATCCATTCATCAGTTGATGGACATTTAGGCTCTTTCCATAATTTGGCTATTGTTGAGAGTGCTGCTATGAACATTGGGGTACAAGTGCCCCTATGTATCAGTACTCCTGTGTCCCTTGGATAAATTCCTAGCAGTGCTATTGCTGGGTCATAGGGTAGGTCTATTTTTAATTTTCTGAGGAACCTCCACACTGCTTTCCAGAGCGGCTGCACCAATTTGCATTCCCACCAACAGTGCAAGAGGGTTCCCGTTTCTCCACATCCTCTCCAGCATCTATAGTCTCCTGATTTGTTCATTTTGGCCACTCTGACTGGCGTGAGGTGATACCTGAGTGTGGTTTTGATTTGTATTTCCCTGATAAGGAGCAACGTTGAGCATCTTTTCATGTGCCTGTTGGCCATCCGGATGTCTTCTTTAGAGAAGTGTCTATTCATGTTTTCTGCCCATTTCTTCACTGGGTTATTTGCTTTTCGGGTGTGGAGTTTGGTGAGCTCTTTATAGATTTTGGATACTAGCCCTTTGTCCGATATGTCATTGGCAAATATCTTTTCCCATTCCGTTGGTTGCCTTTTAGTTTTGTTGGTTGTTTCCTTTGCTGTGCAGAAGCTTTTTATCTTCATAAGGTCCTAGTAATTCACTTTTGCTTTTAATTCCCTTGCCTTTGGGGATGTGTCGAGTAAGAGATTGCTACGGCTGAGGTCAGAGAGGTCTTTTCCTGCTTTCTCCTCTAGGGTTTTGATGGTTTCCTGTCTCCCATTCAGGTCCTTTATCCATTTTGAGTTTATTTTTGTGAATGGTGTGAGAAAGTGGTCTAGTTTCAACCTTCTGCATGTTGCTGTCCAGTTCTCCCAGCACCATTTGTTAAAGAGACTGTCTTTTTTCCATTGGATGCTCTTTCCTGCTTTGTCAAAGATTAGTTGGCCATACATTTGTGGGTCTAGTTCTGGGGTTTCTATTCTATTCCATTGGTCTATGTGTCTGTTTTTGTGCCAATACCATGCTGTCTTGATGATGACAGCTTTGTAGTAGAGGCTAAAGTCTGGGATTGTGATGCCTCCTGCTTTGATCTTCTTCTTCAAAATTACTTTGGCTATTCGGGGCCTTTTGTGGTTCCATATGAATTTTAGGATTGCTTGTTCTAGTTTCGAGAAGAATGCTGGTGCAATTTTGATTGGGATTGCATTGAATGTGTACATAGCTTTGGGTAGTATTGACATTTTGACAATATTTATTCTTCCAATCCATGAGCAGGGAATGTCTTTCCATTTCTTTAAATCTTCTTCAATTACCTTCATAAGCTTTCTATAATTTTCAGCATACAGATCCTTTACATCTTTGGTTAGATTTATTCCTAGGTATTTTATGCTTCTTGGTGCAATTGTGAATGTGATCAGTTTCTTTATTTGTTTTTCTGCTGCTTCATTGTTAGTGTATAAGAATGCAACTGATTTCTGTACATTGATTTTGTATCCTGTGACTTTGCTAAATTCATGTACCAGTTCTAGCAGACTTTTGGTGGAGTCTATCGGATTTTCCATGTATAATATCATGTCATCTGCAAAAAGCGAAAGCTTGACTTCATCTTTGCCAATTTTGACGCCTTTGATTTCCTTTTGTTGTCTGATTGCTGATGCTAGAACTTCCAGCACTATGTTAAACAACAGCGGTGAGAGTGGGCATCCCTGTCGTGTTCCTGATCTCAGGGAAAAAGCTCTCAGTTTTTCCCCGTTGAGGATGATGTTAGCTGTGGGCTTTTCATAAATGGCTTTTATGATCTTTAAGTATGTTCCTTCTATCCCGACTTTCTCAAGGGTTTTTATTAAGAAAGGGTGCTGGATTTTGTCAAAGGCCTTTTCTGCATCGATTGACAGGATCATATGGTTCTTCTCTTTTTTTTTGTTAATGTGATGTATCACGTTGATTGATTTGCGAATGTTGAACCAGCCCTGCATCCCAGGAATGAATCCCACTTGATCATGGTGAATAATTCTTTTTATATGCCATTGAATTCGATTTGCTAGTATCTTATTGAGAATTTTGGCATCCATATTCATCAGGGATATTGGCCTGTAGTTCTCTTTTTTTACTGGGTCTCTGTCTGGTTTAGGAATCAAAGTAATACTGGCTTCATAGAATGAGTCTGGAAGTTTTCCTTCCCTTTCTATTTCTTGGAATAGCGTGAGAAGGATAGGTATTATCTCTGCTTTAAACGTCTGGTAGAACTCCCCTGGGAAGCCATCTGGTCCTGGACTCTTATTTGTTGGGAGATTTTTGATAACCGATTCAATTTCTTCGCTGGTGATGGGTCTGTTCAAGCTTTCTATTTCCTCCTGATTGAGTTTTGGAAGAGTGTGGGTGTTCAGGAATTTGTCCATTTCTTCCAGGTTGTCCAATTTGTTGGCATATAAGTTTTCATAGTATTCCCTGATAATTGTTTGTATCTCTGAGGGATTGGTTGTAATAATTCCATTTTCATTCATGATTTTATCTATTTGGGTCATCTCCCTTTTCTTTTTGAGAAGCCTGGCTAGAGGTTTGTCAATTTTGTTTATTTTTTCAAAAAACCAACTCTTGGTTTCGTTGATCTGCTCTACAGTTTGTTTAGATTCTATATTGTTTATTTCTGCTCTGATCTTTATTATTTCTCTTCTTCTCTGGGTTTAGGCTGCCTTTGCTGTTCTGCTTATTTCCTTTAGGTGTGCTGTTAGATTTTGTATTTGGGATTTTTCTTGTTTCTTGAGATAGGCCTGGATTGCAATGTATTTTCCTCTCAGGACTGCCTTCGCTGCGTCCCAAAGCGTTTGGATTGTTGTATTTTCATTTTCGTTTGTTTCCATATATTTTTTAATTTCTTCTCTAATTGCCTGGTTGACCCACTCATTCGTTAGTAGGGTGTTCTTTAACCTCCATGCTTTTGGAGGTTTTCCAGACTTTTTTCTGTGGTTGATTTCAAGCTTCATAGCATTGTGGTCTGAAAGTATGCATGGTATGATTTCAATTCTTGTAAACTTATGAAGGGCTGTTTTGTGACCCATTATATGATCTATCTTGGAGAATGTTCCATGTGCACTCGAGAAGAAAGTACATTCTGTTGCTTTGGGATGCAGAGTTCTAAATATATCTGTCAAGTCCATCTGATCCAATGTCTCATTCAGGGCCCTTGTTTCTTTATTGACCGTGCATCTAGATGATCTATCCATTTCTGTAAGTGGGGTGTTAAAGTCCCCTGCAATTACCACATTCTTATCAATAAGGTTGCTTATGTTTATGAGTAATTGTTTTATATATTTGGGCGCTCCGGTATTCGGCGCATAGACATTTATAATTGTTAGCTCTTCCTGATGGATAGACCCTGTCACTATTATATAATGTCCTTCTTCATCTCTTGTTACAGCCTTTAATTTAAAGTCTAGTTTGTCTGATATAAGGATGGCTACTCCAGCTTTCTTTTGGCTTCCAGTAGCATGATAAATAGTTCTCCATCCCCTCACTCTCAATCTAAAGGTGTCCTCAGGTCTAAAATGAGTCTCTTGTAGACAGCAAATAGATGGGTCTTGTTTTTTTATCCATTCTGATACCCTATGTCTTTTGGTTGGCGCATTTAATCCATTTACATTTAGTGTTATTATAGAAAGATATGGGTTTAGAGTCATTGTGATGTCTGTATGTTTTATGCTTGTAGTGATGTCTCTGGTACTTTGTCTCACAGGGTCCCCCTTAGGATCTCTTGTAAGGCTGGTTTAGTGGTGACAAATTCCTTCAGTTTTTGTTTGTTTGGGAAGACCTTTATCTCTCCTTCTATTCTAAATGACAGACTTGCTGGATAAAGGATTCTCGGCTGCATATTTTTTCTGTCTAGCACACTGAAAATCTCGTGCCAATTCTTTCTGGCCTGCCAAGTTTCAAAAGAGAGATCAGTCACGAGTCTTATAGGTCTCCCTTTATATGTGAGGGCACGTTTACCCCTTGCTGCTTTCAGAATTTTCTCTTTATCCTTGTATTTTGCCAGTTTCACTATGATATGTCGTGCAGAAGATCGATTCAAGTTACGTCTGAAGGGAGTTCTCTGTGCCTCTTGGATTTCAATGCCTTTTTCCTTCCCCACTTCAGGGAAGTTCTCAGCTATTATTTCTTCAAGTACCCCTTCAGCACCTTTCCCTCGCTCTTCCTCCTCTGGGATACCAATTATGCATATATTATTTCTTTTTAGTGTATCACTTAGTTCTCTAATTTTCCCCTCATACTCCTGGATTTTTTTTCTCTCTTTTTCTCAGCTTCCTCTTTTTCCATAACTTTATCTTCTAGTTCACCTATTCTCTCCTCTGCCTCTTCAATCCGAGCCGTGGTGGTTTCCATTTTGTTATGCATTTCGTTTAAAGCGTTTTTCAGCTCCTCGTGACTGTTCCTTAGTCCCTTGATCTCTGTAGCAAGAGATTCTCTGCTGTCAGCTATACTGTTTTCAAGCCCAGCGATTAATTTTATGACTATTATTCTAAATTCACTTTCTGTTATATTATTTAAATCCTTTTTGATCAGCTCATTAGCTGTTGTTATTTCCTGGAGATTCTTCTGAGGGGAATTCCTCCGCTTGGTCATTTTGGATAGTCCCTGGCGTGGTGAGGACCCGCAGGGCACTTCCCCTGTGCTGTGGTGTATTACTGGAGTTGGTGGGCGGAGCCGCAGTCAGACCTGATGTCTGCCCCCAGCCCACCAATGGGGCCACAGTCAGACTGGTGTGTGCCTTCTCTTCCCCTCTCCTAGGGGCGGGATTCACTGTGGGGTGGGGTGGCCTGTCTGGGCTACTTGCACACTGCCAGGCTTGTGATGCTGGGGATCTGGCGTCTTAGCTGGGGTGGGTAGGCAAGGTGCACGGGGGCAGGAGGGGCAGGCTTAGCTTGCTTCTCCTTAGGTGATCCACTTCAGGAGGGGCCCTGTGGCAGCAGGAGGGAGTCAGATCCGCTGCCGGAGGTTTGGCTCCGCAGAAGCGCAGAGTTGGGTATTTGCTCGCGGAGCAAGCAAGTTCCCTGGCAGGAACTGGTTCTCTTTGGGATTTTGGCTGGGGGATGGGCGGGGGAGATGGTGCTGGCGAGCGCCTTTGTTCCCCACCAAACTGAGCTCTGTCGTCCGGGGTCTCAGCAGCTCTCCTTCCCTTTGTCCTCCAGCCTTCCCGCTTTCAGAGCAGAGCTGTTAACTTATGACCTCCCAGACGCTAAGTCGCGCTTGCTGTGGGAACACAGTCCGTCAGGCCCCTCCGCTTTTTGCAAGCCAGACTCGGGGGCTCTGCTTGGCCGGCGAGCCGCCCCTCCGCCCCGGCTCCCTACCGCCAGTCCGTGGAGCGCGCACTGCCTCGCCGCCCTTCCTACCCTCTTCCGTGGGCCTCTCGTCTGCGCTTGGCTCTGGCGACTCCGTTCTGCTAATCCTCTGGCGGTTTTCTGGGTTATTTAGGCAGGTGTAGGTGGAATCTAAGTGATCAGCAGGACGCGCGGTGAGCCCAGCGTCCTCCTACGCCGCCATCTTCCCTCTCTCCCTGGGATTTTCTTTTAAAAAAATGTTTCCCAGAACATTTCACAAAAATAGAAACTAAGTTTCTTTTTTTTTTTGATCACGTTCTATCCTCTTAACCATGTGAGTTGCACAGAGTTATTATCCGTTTTCAAAATCAAGTGGTAGTTAAAAAGTTTGATCACCTACTGGTAACGCTATCCCCAAACAACTAAGTTCATCTTCTTCATGTATTTCTCTTCAAATATCACCAATTCACTGTAAAACTTTCAAAATCTCATCTGCCAGTCTGCTCAGTGCGGTACTAGTGACAGAGGTCATTTTCCCATTTAAAGTCCTTCTGAGAAGAGTATCACACGAGCTTTGCAATCCTTTCCAACCTGATTTTCCAAATACATCTTACCATCCACACCCCCAGCCAGACCTGTATCATTTTCTTCTTTGTTCCCTGGCCCAGGCCTTCTCCAAAATATTCACTTTTTATAGTCCTTTTCATCCTTTCAAACACAGTATTTGCCAGTCCGATTTTCTCTCATTTTATGTGAGTCGATATTTTTTTGAAGGGTGGGAGTGATGGCCTGTGGTCCTGATAATCTTTCCTTATCCCTGACTTCCATTGATATGTACTGGTCACTATGCTGGGGGTAGAGCCACACTGTCTGGGTCTAAATCCCAAACGAACCATTTACTAGTTGTGTGATTTAGAGTGGGTTACTACTAAAGGACTACCTTATTAATCTTTATGGGCTGCTCTAACAAAATATCACAGACTAGGTAACCTATAAACAACAAGCATTTATTGCTCACAGTTCTAGAGGCTGGGAAGTCTCAGATCAAGACACCAGTAGGGGTGAAGAAGGGTCTTCTTAGTTCATAGCTAGAGATTTTTTCATGTCTTCTTACTTGGTGGAAAGGGTTAGGGAGCTCTGTGGGATCTCTTTTATAAGAAGACAGATCCCATTCATGAGAGCTCCATCCCCATGAGCTAATCACCTACTAAAGGCCCCACTGATATAATCACTCCTGAGGGGTTAGGATTTTGATATATGGATGTTGGGAATGCAAACATTCAGGGTGTAGCAATGCCTCAGTTCTGATGCCAACGAAGAGGATGATAATAGTATCTATTTAACACATTTTAAATGCATACAATTCTAGCGCCTTGTGTATAGTCAATGATCAGTTAATGTTAGATATTATGGGAGAATAAAATTGATACTTAATATATATTAAAAACGATCTATGATGCTTTACCTCCTTCCTGATTTTAAGACATAAAAGCATTTATATGTCACTAAACAGCATTTATACACTTTTTAAATTTCTATTTATCTAACTGCTAATATAAATTTAGCACTTTAAATAGATACTGTCACATGCCAAATGTGAAAAAAAAATCTTATAATCAAGCCAAACTTTTGATCTCTTATAGAAGTTGATAAAACCTTTCTGACTTTGACCACCTTTGATCTCTAGCATTGTCCCTTCATATGTGCATAGAAGACTATGTCCTTAAGGGAAATATGAGAATTTCCAAGAGTTTATTAAGGGTCACATGCAGAAATGTATACGTGTAAGAAATATGCAGGCATCTTCATATTTAATTATGTGATTTCAGTTTTTTTAATGAAATATTATGCCCATATGAAAACTTGGTATCTTCCTTCGAAAAGGTGATATGGTACAGTTATTGAATTCCACCTGTGGTTGGTTGTTTGATGGTGGATTATGGATTCCAAATGGTGCTAGGGCTTAGATCCTTCATGAGACAGGCAGTCATAGGGTTTTGTGTAGCCCATACCATACGCTCTGTGTAGTCTAGTTGGACAAAACATTCTATATTTTCTATAAATGTGCTCATTTCTCCCTAGTGCTTGTTAACCAGTATTGAATATGGTAGAAACTTCCAGGGCAGTATAGTAAAGCACTGTCATTGGGCATAATTCTGGTTTGAATTGATAATTTGGAAAATTAATGACACAACAAAAAGTTAAATCACAAACAATAAGAAAGCATTACCCACAATTACCCCTAATTCTAATCCTTATTGCCCATAATTCTTTCTAAAAACTTCTAAGTACGTTTAGGTTTAATTGCAAAAGGTATTTAATTAAGGTGTGCAAATGTGCAAAATGATCTCACCACTTAATTAGTGGAAGTTCATATAAATAGTGATGATTCAGTAAAATGTACATTAATATATAAAAATATAAATACACCATTACAGATTTAATTGATTTTTATTCAGTTGCCAGAAAATATTCATATTTGTTAAACAGGTTCCAACGTATCTCTAATTGGACTGCTAGTAAGAGAATTCAAAACCCTAAATATTTTAAATATAGTACATAGTCTTTTCTATTTTGGCCTTCTGATTACTTTTTAGAAATTTCTTTTTTATACCTTGAGCCTGCCTTAACTTCTGCTCTACTGATTTAAATTGTTGCACTAATTTTAAGTATGTGCTAATTTGATCAGAAATGGGAAATAAGGTGTTTTTAGCGGCAAAACATTGCTTCATAATAAAGTTCGTACTAAGTTTCAAGTGTAAATATGATCCACTTAGCGCAGATTGTGTGAAATTTTGAAGCATATTTTACCTCAATCCAGTTAATAATTCTGTTTAGTCTGGTATTTTCTTTTTCTATGTAACACTTTTGTAGGGTTTGCCAAAATGGGGTTCCAACTGGACTCTGCTGTTTTTTTTCTTAGTTATAGTTATGATGCGCTCTTAAATATAATAAAAATACCTTTGCTTTTTGAGTTTCATAATTAAGACTTTTAACTATTTCAAGCTGACCTCCTTGTAATGAGTGCAAATTAGTGAGATTAAATTGAGATTGCTTTTGTCTCTGTCCTCTTGGTTTACATGCAACTTTTACCACACCTCATTAACTCGATAGTTCAGTGCAAAGAAATGCTATTTTGTTCATTTTCAGTGAAAACCTGGCTCTATTAATTAGGCTTGATAGATATTTTCAGCTTTAAAAATAATTTAAAGGTAAAGCTTGACATCTGTAAAAATTCCCACTTCGTATTTATTAAATTTCTAAATTCACTTTAAGAATAAACTTGGTTAAAATACAATGTGTCAGTCAGCATAGGCTGGTTTATGCTGCAAAAAAAAATAATTCACAAGATCTCAGTAATTTGGAACCCCAATATTCTGTTTTCAAGCTTTATGTCCAGGAGGGGTTGGCATGTTACTCTCTTCTTACTGCAAACACTCAAGGAACCAAATACTGAAAACTCTTCTTCCACAATCGCTATGGCAGGAAAAAGAAAACATAGTTAATCAATACTGGCTTTATGTCTTCTACCTGAAAAATGACACATCTAACTTGTGGTTCTGTTGCAATGGCCAAAGCTATGCCTAATTTCACTTGGGCCAGTTAAGCACAATTCCACCATGTGCTTGGAAAGAGAAAAACTGGGGTATTTGTGATTATCCCTAATGACCACCAAAGTCTGCCCTTCTGGTCACCACATATTGGATATACTCCCTTTTCCCTTCTACATAAACAACATCAACAACAACAGACCTTCACATGGTTTATGAAGGAAATAACTCTCAAGCCACACAGTCATAGCACAAAATTAATGTTTAGGATACCTGGGGGTGAGGGGCTGTAGTTCCAAAGAGTACTGCATATGTTTCCTCCTTATTCTGAGATCTCTGAAATCAAAGACTAGTTATCTACTACTCATACAAAATACAGACATACCTCAGAGATATTGTTGATTTGGTTCCAGACCACTGCAATAAAGCTAACATTGCAATATAGTGAGGGAAAGGGATTATTTGGTTTCCCAGTGCATGTAAAAGTTATATTTATACTGTACTGTGCAATAGTATTATGTCAAAAAAAACCCAATGTGCATACCTTAATTTAAAATACTTTATACTATCATCTGAGCTTTCATTGTGTCATAATCTTTTTGCTGGTCTTGGATGTTGATGGCTGCTGGCTGATCAAGGTGGTGGTTGATGAAGGATGAGGTGGCTGTGACAACTTTTTAAAGTTAGACAACAATGTAGTTTATTGCATCAACTGACACCATAAAGATATAATTACAATGAAATTTTTGAAGTATTGTGAGAATTAATAAAATGTGACACCGAGACATGAAGTGAGAAAATGCTGTTTGGAAAATGGCACAGAAAGACTTGTCTCACTCAGGGTTGCCACAAACCTTCAGTTTGTAAAAAGTTCAATATCTGCAAAGTGCAATAAGATGAGGTATGTCTATATATGGTGGTGGAACTTGCTAGCACATAAAGTTAGAAATACATAGAGAAAATTATATCCTATCACCAAGTGAAATTTATTCCAGGTAAGGAAGATTGGTTGAACATTGATAATCAATCAGTGTAATCCACCATATGAGCTAAGTTGCATGCTAGTGTGCATGATTGTATCAATCAATGCAGAAAAAAAAGGTAGACAGAATTCAGTCCATCCATGATAAAATCTTCCAGCAAACTAGTAATAGAAGGAAAATCTCCTAAATTAATAATAATTGCAAATACACTAAAAAAAATATTTTAATGGTAGAACACTGACTGCTTATAGCCCAAGTTTGGGAGCAAGGCAAGGATTGTCCTCTCAGCATTTTTTTTTTTTTTGAAAAAATTTTTAATGTTTATTTTTTACAGAGAGAGAGAGACAGAGCATGAGCAGGGGATGGGCAGAGAGAGAGGGAGACACAGAATCCAAAGCAGGCTCCAGGCTCCGAGCAGTCATCACAGACCCTGATGCGGGGCTCGAACTCACAGACCATGAGATCATGACCTGAGCTGAAGTCGACACTCAACCAACTGAGCCACCCAGGCGCCCCTCCTCTCTTAGCATTTTTGTTCAACATAGTGATGGAGGCTATAGCCATGGCAATAAGGAAATAAAAAATAATGGTAAATAGAAAAGGTGTACAGATTGTAAAGAAAGAAATAATTACATTTCTATATGCCAACCACAAAACCATTTGCATGACTGAAAATGAAAAATAAAAGTATCAAATCACTGTTCTACAGCTGATCCAAGAGACATGAAATGCTTAGATGTAACTCTAACAACACATTTTAAAGGTCTGTATGCTGAAAATTATAAATTGATGATGAAAGAGATCAATGAACACCTACATAACTTGCGAAATATATCATGTTCATGGCTTGGATGACTAAACGTGCAAAAACGTCAGTTTTACCAAATTAAGTTTTTAGGCATTTATCTGTTTTCAGAAAGGATGTGTTTTTCAGTAATGTTTGGTATAATTCTTATAAAAATACAGGCAAGGAGTTTAGGAAGATGGCAGCGTAGGAGGACGCTGGGCTCACTGCGTCCTGCTGATCACTTAGATTCCACCTACACCTGCCTAAATAACCCAGAAAACCGCCAGAAGACTAGCAGAACGGAGTCTCCGGAGCCAAGCGCAGATGAGAGGCCCATGGAAGAGGGTAGGAAGGGCAGAGAGGCGGTGCACGCTACATGGACTGGCCAGAGGGAGCCAGGGCGGAGGGGCAGCCCACTGGCCAAGCAGAGGCCCCAAGACTGGTTTGCAAAAGCGGAGGGGCCAGAGGGAGTGTGTTTGGACAGCAAGCGGGACTTGACATCTGGAAGGATATAAGCTAATAGCTCTGCTCGGAGAACGGGAGGGCTGGACAACAATGGGAGGGAGAGTTGTTGAGCCCCGGACAACAAGCTCAGTTTGGCGGGGAACAAAAGCGCTCGCCAGCGCCATGTCCCTTGCCCATTCCCCAGCCAAAATCCCAAAGGGAACCAGTTCCTGCCAGGGAACTTGCTTGCACCCCGCAAACACCCAATGCTATGCTTCTGCGGATCCATCCCTCCAGCGGGTCTGACTCCCACCCGTGCCACAGGACCCACCCAAAGTGGATCTCCAAAGGAGAAGCAAGCTGAGCCTGCCCCTCCTGCCCCCGTGCACCTTGCTGATCCACCCCATCTAATACGCCAGACCCCCAGCACCACAAGGCCTGGCAGTGTGCAAGTAGCCCAGACGGGCCACGCCACCCCACAGTGAATCCCGCCCCTGGGAGAGGAGAAGAGAAGGCACACACCAGTCTGACTGTGGCTCCAGCTGTGGGCTGGGGGCAGACATCAGGTCTGACTGCGGCCCCACCCACCAACACAGGTTATTCAAGACAGCACAGGGGAAGTGCCCCACAGTTCCCCACCACTCCAGGGATTATCCAAAATGACAAAACAGAAGAATTCCCCTCAAAAAAACCTCCAGGAAATAACAACAGCTAACGAACTGATCAAAAAGGATTTAAACAATATAACAGAAAGTGAATTTAGAAAAATAGTCATAAAATTAATCGCTGGGCTTGAAAACAGTATAGAGGACAGCAGAGAATCTATTGCTACAGAGATCAAGGGACTAAATAACAGCCAGGAGGAGCTAAAAATGCTATTAATGAGCTGCAAAATAAAATGGAGACAACCACGGCTCGGATTGAAGAGGCAGAGGAGAGAATAGGTGAACTAGAAGATAAAATTATGGAAAAAGAAGAAGCTGAGAAAAAGAGAGATAAAAAATTCCAGGAGTAAGAAGGGAAAATTAGAGAACTAAATGATGCACTAAAGAGAAATAATCTACGTATAACTGGTATTCCAGAGGAGGAGGAGAGAGGGAAAGGTGCCGAAGGTGTACTTGAAGAAATAATAGCTGAGAACTTCCCTGATCTGGGGAAGGAAAGAGGCATTGAAATCCAAGAGGCACAGAGAGCTCCCTTCAGACATAACTTAAATCGATCTTCTGCACGACATATCATAGTGAAACTGGAAAATACAAGGATAAAGAGAAAATTAGCAGCTAGAGATAAACGTGCTCTAACATATAAAGGGAGACCTATAAGACTCGTGACTGATCTTTCTGCTGAAACTTGGCAGGCCAGAAAGGAATGGCAGGAGATCTTCAATGTGATGAACAGAAAAAATATGCAGCCGAGAATCCTTTATCCAGCAAGTCTGTCATTTAAAATAGAAGGAGAGATAAAGTCTTCCCAAACAAACAAAAACTGAAGGAATTCGTCACCACTAAACCAGCCCTACAAGAGATCCTGAGGGGGATCCTGTGAGACAAAGTACCAGAGACATCGCTACAAGCATGAAACCTATGGACATCACAATGTCTCTAAACCCTTATCTTTCTATAATAACACTGAATGTAAATGGACTAAATGTGCCAACGAAAATACATAGGGTATCAGAATGGATAAAAAAAACAAGACCCATCTATTTGCTGTCTATAAGAGACTCATTGTAGATCTGAGGACACCTTCAGATTGAGAGTGAAGGGATGGAGAACTATTTATCATGCCACTGGAAGTCAAAAGAAAGCTGGAGTAGCCATACTTATATCAGACAAACTAGACTTTAAATTAAAGGCTGTAACAAGAGATGAAGAAAGGCATTATATAATAATCACAGGGTCTATCCATCAGGAAGAGCTAACAATTATAAATGTCTATGTGCCGAATATGGGAGCCCCCAAATATATAAAACAATTACTCACAAACATAAGCAACCTTATTGATAAGAATGTGGTAATTGCAGGGACTTTAACACTCCACTTATAGAAATGGATAGATCATCTAGACACACGGTTAACAAAGAAACAAGGGCCCTGAGTGATACATTGGATCAGATGGACTTGACAGATATATTTAGAACTCTGCATCCCAAAGCAACAGAATGTACTTTCTTCTCGAGTGCACATGGAACATTCTCCAAGATAGATCATATAGTGGGTCACAAAACAGCCCTTCATAAGTATACAAGAATTGAAATCATACCATGCATACTTTCAGACCACAATGCTATGACGCTTCAAATCAACCACAGGAAAAAGTCTGGAAAACCTCCAAAAGCATGGAGGTTAATGAACACCCTACTCAAGAATGAGTGGGTCAAGCAGGCAATTAGTGAAGAAATTTAAAAAATATATGGAAACAAACGAAAATGAAAATACAACAATCCAAACGCTTTGGGATGCAGCGAAGGCAGTCCTGAGAGGAAAATACATTGCAATCCAGGCCTATCTCAAGAAACAAGAAAAATCCCAAATACAAAATCTAACAGCACACCTAAAGGAAATAAGCAGAACAGCAAAGACAGCCTAAACCCAGCAGAAGAAGAGAAATAATAAAGATCAGAGCAGAAATAAACAATATAGAATCTAAAAAAACTGTAGAGCAGATCAATGAAACCAAGAGTTGGTTTTTTGAAAAAATAAACAAAATTGATAAATCTCTAGCCAGGCTTCTCAAAAAGAAAAGGGAGATGACCCAAATAGATAAAATCATGAATGAAAATGGAATTATTACAACCAATCCCTCAGAGATACAAGCAATTATCAGGGAATACTTTGAAACATTATATGCCAACAAACTGGACAACCTGGAAGAAATGGACAAATTCCTGAACACCCACACTCTTCCAAAACTCAATCAGGAGGAAATAGAAAGCTTGAACAGACCCATAACCAGCAAAGAAATTGAATCAGTCATCAAAAATCTCCCAACAAATAAGAGTCCAGGACCAGATGGATTCCTAGGGGAGTTCTACCAGACGTTTAAAGCAGAGATAATACCTATCCTTCTCAAGCTATTCCAAAAAATAGAAAGGGAAGGAAAACTTCCAGACTCAGTCTATGAAGCCAGTATTACTTTGATTCCTAAACCAGACAGAAACCCATTAAAAAAGAGAACTACAGGCCAATATCCCTGATGAATATGGATGCCAAAATTCTCAACAAGATACTAGCAAATCGAATTCAACAGCATATAAAAAGAATTATTCACCATGATCAAGTGGGATTCATTCCTGGGATGCAGGGCTGGTTCAACATTCGCAAATCAATCAAT
The DNA here is from genome assembly GCF_028749965.1 of Puma concolor. NCBI lineage: Eukaryota > Metazoa > Chordata > Mammalia > Carnivora > Felidae > Puma > Puma concolor. The sequence goes on along the minus strand of NC_141668.1, from coordinate 128,178,247 downwards.
GTGATACATGACTTTAATAAAAGAAAAGATAAGAAACATATGATCTTGTCAATCGAGGCAGAAAAGGCCTTTGACAAAATTCAGCAACATTCTTAATAAAAACCCTCGAGAAAGTCGGGATAGAAGGAACATACTTAAACATCATAAAAGCCATTTATGAAAAGCCCACTGCTAACATCATCCTCAATGGGGAAAAACTGAGAGCTTTTTCCCTGAGATCAGGAACACAACAAGGATGTCCACTCTCACCGCTGTTGTTTAACATAGTGTTGGAAGTTCTAGCATCAGCAGTCAGACAACAAAAGGATATCAAAGGCATCAAAATTGGCAAGGATGAAGTTAAGCTTTCACTTTCTGCAGATGACATGATATTATACATGGAAAATCCGATAGACTCCACCAGAAGTCTGCTAGAACTGGTACATGAATTTAGCAAAGTCACAGGATACAAAATCAATATACAGAAATCAGTTGCATTCTTATAAACTAATAATGAAGCAACAGAAAGACAAATAAAGAAATTGATCCCATTCACGATTGCACCAAGAAGCATAAAATACCTAGGAATAATCCTAACCAAAGATGTAAAAGATCTGTATGCTGAAAACTATAGAAAGCTTATGAAGGAAATTGAAGAAGATATAAAGAAATGGGAAAACATTCTGTGCTCATGGGTTGGAAGAATAAATATTGTCAAAATGTCAATACTACCCAAAGCTATGTACACATTCAATGCAATCCCAATCAAAATTGCACCAGCATTCTTCTCGAAACTAGAACAAGCAATCCTAAAATTCATATGGAACCACAAAAGGCCCCGAATAGCCAAAGTAATTTTGAAGAAGAAGACCAAAGCAGGAGGCATCACAATCCCAGACTTTAGCCTCTACTACAAAGCTGTCATCATCAAGACAGCATGGTATTGGCACAAAAACAGACACATAGACCAATGGAATAGAATAGAAACCCCAGAACTAGACCCACAAATGTATGGCCAACTAATCTTTGACAAAGCAGGAAAGAGCATCCAATGGAAAAAAGACAGTCTCTTTAACAAATGGTGCTGGGAGAACTGGACAGCAACATGCAGAAGGTTGAAACTAGACCACTTTCTCACACCATTCACAAAAATAAACTCAAAATGGATAAAGGACCTGAATGGGAGACAGGAAACCATCAAAACCCTAGAGGAGAAAGCAGGAAAAGACCTCTCTGACCTCAGCCGTAGCAATTTCTTACTTGACACATCCCCAAAGGCAAGGGAATTAAAAGCAAAAATGAATTACTGGGACCGTATGAAGATAAAAAGCTTCTGCACTGCAAAGGAAACAACCAACAAAACTAAAAGGCAACCAACAGAATGGGAAAAGATTTTGGCAAAGGACATATCGGGCAAAGGGCTAGTATCCAAAATCTATAGAGTTCACCAAACTCCACACCTGAAAAACAAATAACCAAGGAAGAAATGGGCAGAAGACATGAATAGACACTTCTCTAAAGAAGACATCCGGATGGCCAACAGGCACATGAAAAGATGCTCAACGTTGCTCCTTATCAGGGAAATACAAATGTAAACCACACTCAGATAATCACCTCATGCCAGTCAGAGTGGCCAAAATGAACAAATCAAGAGACTATAGATGCTGGAGAGGATGGGGAGAAACGGGAACCCTCTTGCACTGTTGGTTCAAATGCAAACTGGTGCAGCTGCTCTGGAAAACAGTGTGGAGCTTCCTCAAAAAATTAAAAATAAACCTACCCTATGAGCCAGCAATAGCACCACTAGGAATTGACCCAAGGGATACAGGAGTGGTGATGCATAGGGGCACTTGTACCCCAAAGTTTATAGCAGCACTTTTAACAATAGCCAAATTATGGAAAGAGCCTAAATGTCCATCAACTGATGAATGGATAAAGAAATTGTGGTTTATATACACAATGGAATACTACGTGGCAATGAGAAAGAATGAAATATGGCCTTTTGTAGCAACGTGGATGGAACTGGAGAGTGTTATGCTAAGTGAAATAAGTCATACAGAGAAAGAGATACCATAAGGTTTCACTCTTATGTGGATCCTGAGAAACTTAACAGAAGACCATGGGGGAGGGGAAGGAAAAAAAATGGTTAGAGAGGGAGGGAACCAAAACATAAGAGACTCCTAAAAACTGAGAACAAACTGAGGATTTATGGGGGGTGGGAGGGTGGCGTGGGTGGGTGATGGGTATTGAGGAGGGCACCTGTTGGGATGAGCACTGGGTGTTGTATGGAAGCTAATTTGACAATAAACTTCATATATTGAAAAATAAAAATACAGGCAACTTTTTTATAGACATAGAAATACTGATTCTAAAGTTTATATGGAAAGGTATAAAACTACACATCTAAAACAATCTTAAAGAAAAGAATTGAGATGAATTACTTTACCTGAAAACAAGTCTGCTCTATAACTACAGTTATCCAGACAGTGTGGTATTGACAGAGGTATAAACCCATGGCTAAATAGAAACCAGAATTAGAGTCACTCAATGAAGTCCAACTGATTTTTGGCAAAGGTGCTAACACAACTCAATGGGAGGATGGCCTTTTCAACAAATAGGATTGAACATAAGGAATAAAAATTGAACCTTGACCTAAGCCTTATACAAAAATTAACTAAAATTTTATCATAGATTAACATAAGAAAAATTATAAAACTTAAGACACACACGTGCATGCGCGCACACACACACAGACACACACACACGGGTAAAAATCTTCAGGATCTAGTGACAGGCAAAAAATTCTTAGACTGACATCAAAACATAGTCCATAAAAGAAAAGATTGAGAAATTTGACCACATGAAAGTTAAAAAATGGTGTTCTGTGAATGACCCTGTTAAAAGATGAAAATATAAGATACAGACTGAGAGAAAATATTTGTGAACCCCATATCAGTAAGAAGACTAGTGTGTAAGTATATAAAGAACCTTCCAAATTCAGCAGGGGAAAAAAAAATCCAATTTGGAAATGGGTGAAAAATGTAAAGAGACATTTCACCAAATAGGATATACAGATGATTAATGTGCATATGAAGAGATGTTCAACATCATTAACCATTTGAGAGATGCAGATTAAAAACGTGAAGTATTACTACACACCTATCAAAATGGATAAAATAATAAATAGTAACGATACTATGTGAATTTGAGGAATTAGAGAAATTGGATCATCTATACACTTTAGGAATGTAAAATGTTACAGACATCTGGAGAAAAGATTGGCAGTTTGCTATAAAACCATGCATACAGTTACAATACAATACAGCCATTGTACCCTGAAACTTATATGTTTATTAACACAAACATCTGCACACAAATGTTCATATAGTTTATTAATAATAGTCCCAAACTGGAAATAATATAGATATCTTAAAAATTTTTTTAAATGCTTATTTATTTTTGAGAGAGAGAGACAGAGCATGAGCAGGGGAAGGGCAGAGAGAGAGGGAGACACAGAATCTAAAGCAGCCGCCAGTCTCTGAGCCATCAGCACAGAGCCTGATGTGGGGCTTGAACTCACAAACCTGAGCTGAAGTTGGATGCTTAACTAACTGAGCCATTCAGGTGCCCCTACAGAGATCTTTCAGTTGGGGAATGAGCAAACATCTATACATCCATACCATGAAATAGTACTCAATAATGAAAATAAACTGTTGATATATGCAGTGATTCATATCTCTCCAGGTAATTCTGCTGAGAAAAAAAAAAAAAAAAAAGGGACAATACAAAAAGGTTTCATACTGTGTAAAACTGTTTTGAATTTATTTTGAAAAGATAATTTTAGAACCGGAGAACAGATTAATGGTTGTCAGTGGTTTAGGGAAGAAGAGGTGACAAGGGGAGAGGTGGATATGGTTGATACGGAGAAAACAGCATGAGGGATCCTTGTGCTGATACAACTGTTCTGTATCCTGACTGTGGTGGTGAATACACAAAGCTACGTGCATGATGCAATTGTATAAAACTAAATACACATATTTAGGAGCACCTGGGTGGTTCAATCAGTTAAACATCTCACTCTTGATTTTGGCTCAGGTCATGGTGTCATGGTTTGTGAGTTCGAGCCCTGTGTTTGGCTCCAGGAGCCTGCTTGAGATTTTTTCTCCCTCTCTTTCTGCCCCTGCCCTGCTCATTTGTACATGCGCCCTCGCTCTCTCTCCAAATAAAAGTAAATAAATAAAAATGAATAAATGCACATATTTGTATGTATATTTTCATGAAGTGTGGTTTGTGCAGTTGATAGTATCCCTTTTGGCATTTAGGCCATACTTTATATTAATTCTTAAAATTTTAACTCCTAGTACCTAGTGAAAAGAGTAAATAAATATTAATAAGTGCACTCTATGTATAACACAACATATATAAAGGAAAGAAGACTAAAGATATTCAGTAGAGTATAAAGAAATGTTTCTTTTAATCCCAACTGTGGGTGGTTTCATTGTTTGGCAAATTTTTTCTCCTCAAGATATCAAAATTCCAGTGATGGAAAAAAAACAAACAACTAACTAATAGTTACCTAATCACCAAAGTATATGAGAAATACAACCCAACGGCTTTATCATTAATTTTATTTAAAATAAATAGCCTACATATTCTCATGTTACATATGATACCAGACAGTGAGAATTATTATGTATGAAGGAAACACTGGTGATCTTCGGGTAGTATTGAAGCTGGTCTTGTCTGGCTCACAATATAGATCGGGCTCTAGATTAAACCTTGCATGTTAAGTGTCATTTCTAAATGACATTTCAATTGTTTGACATGTCATGGTATTCCTCTTTAACAATTTCTCATTTAACTGGCTTCTTCCACATATGCGCTCATCTTAATCATTCACTCATCCTTGAAGTAGCCAACTTTAAATGCCATGTGTTTTTATTCACAAAGCATGGAATCAATCTCATTATACTCTTGAATGCACAGCTTTTACTAGGAGATCCTCCTTCCAAGCCAAAAAATCAATTTATGTTTAACGAGAGGAATGATATCTTTTTCTGTGTGTTGGCAAAATGGGAGAGCAACGAGAGAGGGAAGAACTCCCTTTATTATATGTTAAAATGTCTCTGCGTGGGTACCTCCCATGTGCGGGTGGATCTGGCAGCTAATTTACATTGTCATATCTTGTTAATCTCACCTTCACATTCATTTGTTCTTCATTTCCATTCAAGATAATGGAACTGAAGTAGATGTTCTGCAACAGAAGATGCACGATCACATTAAGTGCATTGATGTGTTAATGTATTACAACATACTATGATGTAGCAGTTGTCCAGTGTTCATTATGAATCTCAGGAATTAATTCACTTTAAAGACTAGGAAGAATTGCTTTGTAATTGCTAACACAGGAGATAACAGTTCTACAGGATTAGGGACTACTCTGGTGGGAATGACTCGGAATATACAGAGTTTACATTCACAGCTTCATGGCGAGTTTATATACAGTTAGATTTTTTTCAATTGTTAGTAGGCTAAGATTCACGAAAGAATTCCCTTTGAGATCTGTCTTCCATTATTATGTTGTAGATGAGAGGGCATGCAAGTAAGTTTTGGTGCTTCACATAATGATTTAAGATGCAAACATGTTAGTACAGATCTTTACAGTTTAACAAAATACTTTCACATATTTTTTTGATTTAGTTGTTGCTAGTAAAAGCCTGTAATTAGGCAGATCAGTTACTAACCCCAGGGAGGTTAAAGAACTTAATCAAGATCACACAGTTGGAAAAAGAGTTGAGATGATAATTCTATCTACTGGTGGAATGCATGCATGCATGCATGCATGAATGAATGGAAAAATAACTAACTCCAGGTCTTCTTACAAGTGGTATTTCTTTGCACCTACTAGTTCATATGGGGTATACTGTTTAACATGCCATGTTTCCCAAAATTTTCAATTGATCTTTATGCATTTGGACATAATCCTTTACATTTTTTTAAACGTTTTTTTTATTTTTTTATTTTTGAGAAAGAGCGCGAGCAGGGGAGGGGCAGAGAGAGGGGGACACAGAATCCTAAGAAGGCTCCTGCCTCTGAGCTGTCAGCAGAGCCCAGCATGGGGCTCGAACCCACGGACCTGCGAGGTCATGACCTGAGCTGATGTCAGATGGTTAACTGATGGAGCCACCCAAGTGCCCCTGGAGGTAATCCTTTAAACAGATGGTGTGGACAAGCCTCAAGAAAACTATTGCTTTTATGGATAAATAATTAAATGTGTTGATTTAGATAGAAAACAGGTTAATTCGCACAGTTTAAAACTGTCAGATCTGTCTCTCATTGGTGAGAAGCAGTGACATTTGGATGTTTAGTCACCAGGCAGTAGGAATTCTATGCTGTCGGATCTACAGTATCACACTGTTCATAGTGATATTACCAAATGATAGGAAGCAACATTCTCGTTCATATCATTGTGGAGTAAAGGTCTCTGAAAATATTTCCAATCAACCAGTGCAAATTTAGAATTACCCGTATGCATTCGTTTCCTGAATTTAATATCGTCAACATGAACTGTGTCATTTTGATGTCACTTTTACTAATTGCCACATCAGTGACTAATTGAAGTATATTTTAAGCTTAAAGAATATGATTCTATGCTTTATCATCTTAATAAACATTTTATCACTTCTAGCACATATACCATCTCATTAAATTAATGGTTTTTAGAAACATTGCCTTTATTGACAGTTTGCAATAACATGAAGAAATGGGATGAATAAGTGAGTGTATGTTTTACATTTTACAAATTGTGAAACACAGACTCATGAGTCATCTTTGCCAACAGCTTTCATTAGTTAATGGTATTCCCATTAGTTATATTGTACACATATCATGGCAAAAGAATAATGAGGGGTTTTGCATCAAGAAAGAACACGTTGTAAGTCATGAATTGTTTTCTTCCCTTTGTAAGCAAAACTTAAGTGTAGGTGTTGCTAACCAAGAGTTGGTCTTACACAAGTTCCAGGTTATTATCAACTCTTATCATAACTACTCTGAAAGGTTCCCAATTAGAAAACCTGCACCAACTCTGCCTCCTCTCAAATTTCATCCTCAGCCTGTAGCAAAAGGAATATTTTTCCAAAACCAACCATACCGACATCTATTCCATTGCTTAAAACCTTTAATGGCTTAGAATTTCTCTTGGAATAAATACTGTATTAGGTAGTTAAAGAGCAGCTACTGTAACAGATTTTATTCTCTTTAACAGAGTGGAAGGATAATTTTCATTCACGCAATAGAACAAAACAAGTGTTTCTGGTAGGCAAGATTCAGCCCAATTATGATATAAGAATCCAGGTTCCATCCCTTCATGACTCAGACTTCTCTGCATATTGATGGAAAAGTAAAGGAAGGGTGAAGAAGTCACATTGCTTCTTAAACATGTTATCCCAAGTACGCACATCAATTTTAACATTTTCCATTGGCCAGAAATAATCTGGATCTTACTGAATTTTGTCTGGGGATATGTTGCTTCACTGCAAATCCACTTCTGGGGACAGTTTGCCATTATGAATGGTTAGATGCAATTTTAAGTGGACAGCTAACTGTCTGGTACAAACCCATCCCTTAAGATACCATGTAAGATTCTGCCAACCTGGCCTTTTTAAACACTCTTTTCTTTTTTGGCTCATACTCTTGTTCTTTCTATCTCCGTCATGCCACATATTTCCTTTTAACAAAGTTTTTGTACACATTTTACTTTTTTCTTTTGGATCTAAATGCTGTTTGTTTTTCAAATTCTTACCCAGCCTTTCTGACCCCCATTTCTTTTGCTGTATATTCTCATAGTTAAACTTTACCATGTACCTAGACTCTTCAAAACCTTTTAAACTGCCACCATGATCTTCTAAATGCAAATATTCATCAAGAGTCAATGCCTAACTCGTGCTTCCTCAGAAGCAGACCCTAATTTGAATATTCAGATGAAAATAGTTTGTTACTAGGTATGAGGAACATAAAGGGAAAGTGGTACAGGGAAGGGTAGGTAGCCAGTAATTCCAATGGCTGAATCCCATTAAGAAGACTGGAGAACAATATACTCTTCCTCATCATTAGTTTAGGATTAATGTGGAAGAGAGTCGATTTTCTAGCAGAGATACATCAAGCAGAGTGGCCTTCTGAGAAAAGGTTCCGGAAAACAATATGCAGATATTGGCAGATGGATCTGGCATGTGTAAAAATTTTACATATAAGGTATAAGGGCAAGACATTTATAGCATCTGCTACAGTTTACCTGAGTCTTGGTACTACTGTAATCATGCAGCTCAAGTGTTTGTTTTTGTTTTTTTTTTTTCTTTTTTCTCTCTCTCACCTTTGTCTAATAGTTGTTTTACTGGTCATCAGCCTGTGCTCCTCCACAGTCCTGCTGGAATACCACTGACAGATGAGTATTCCTAAAGCATGTCTCCCTCATGTTAATGTGCATTCTCAACAGTCCTCAATGACTCTGTCCCTTTTTTCTGTTTTTATTTAAATTCCACTTAGTTACCATACAGTGTAATATTAGTTTCAAGTGTACAATATAGTGACTCAACACTTCCATACATCACCCTGTGCTCATCACAACAAGCGCACTCCTTAGTCCCCATCATCTATTTAATCCATCCCCTACCCTCCTCCTTTACCATAATACTAGTTTCTTCTCTATAGTTAAGAATCTGTTTAGAGGCTCCTGGGTGGCTCAGTCGGTTAAGCGTCTGACTTTGGCTCAGGTCATGATCTCACGGTTCGTGAGTTTGAGCCCCACATCGGGCTCTGTGCTGACAGCTCGCAGCCTGGACCCTGCTTCAGATTCTGTGTCTCCCCCTCTCTCTGGCCCTTCCCCTCTCTCTCTCTCTCTCTCTGTCTCTGTCTCTCTCTCTCTCCTCAAAAATAAACATTAAAAAAAATTGAAAAAAAAGAATCTGTTTCTTAGTTTGTCTCTCTCTCTTTCACATTACTCCTTTGTTTTGCTTCTTAAATTCCACATATGAGTGAAATTAAATTGTATTTGCCTTTCTCTGGCTGACTTATTCTGCTTAGCATAGTACTCTCTAGCTCCATCCATATCATTGTAAATGGCATGATTTTATTCTTTTTCTGACCAAGTAATAATTCCATTGTATATATACACCACTTCCTCTTTATCCATTCATTAGTCAGTGGACACTTGGGCCATTTCTATAGTTTGGCGATTATAGATAATGCTGCTATAAACAACGAGGTACATGCATTTGAATTAGAAATTTTATATTCTTTGGGCAAATACCTAATAGTGCAATTGCTGGATTGTAGGGTAGTTCTGTGTTTAACTTGTTTCCAGAGTGGCTGCACAAGTTTGCGTTCTCACAAACAGTGCAAAAGGGTTTCCCTTTTCCCACATCCTCTCCAACACCTGTTGTTTCTTGTGTTGTTGATTTTAGACATTCTGACAGGTTTGAGGCCATATCTCATTGTAGTTTTGATTGACATTTCCCTACATCTTTTTACGTGTCTGTTCACTGTCTGTATGTCTCCTTTGGAAAAATGCGTAATCCTGTCTTCTACCCATTTTTAATTAGATTATTCGCTTTCTGGGTATTGAGTTTTGGAAGTTCTTTATATATTGTGGATACTAACCCTTTACTGAATAGGTCATTACTAAATTTCTTCTTCAAATCTGCAGGTTGCCTTTGATTTTGTTGATTATTAATTAATTAATTAATTAATTAATTAATTATTTGCTGTGCAGGAGCTCTTGATTTTAATGTAGCCCCAATAGTTTATTTTATTTTTGTTTCCCTTGTCTCAGAAGACATATCTAGAAGGAAGCTGCTATGGCCAGTATCAAAGAAGTTACTGCTTGTGGTCTCTTCTAAGATTTTTATGATTCAGGCTTCAGATTTAGGTCTCTGATTCATTTTGAATTTATTTATGAAAGGAATTTCATTCCTCTGCATATTTCATTTTTTTCCTTTGCATATTTCTGTCCCTTTTTCCCAACACCATTTGTTGGAGACTATTTTTTTTTCCCATTGAATATTCTTGCCTGCATTGTCGAAGATTAATGAACCATATAGTTGTGGATTCATTTCTGGGTTTTCTGTTTTGTACTATTGATCTTTGGGTCTGTTTTTGTGCCAGTACCATACTGTTTTGATCACTACAGCTTTGTAATGTAACTTGAAGTCCAGAATCGTGATGCTCTAGCTTGGCTTTTCTTTTTCAAAATTGCTTTCACTATTCAGGGTCTTTTGTGTTTCCATAAAAATGTTAATATTGTTTGTTCTAGCCTTGTGAAAAAAGATATTGGTATTTATATAGGGATTGCATTAAATGTGTACATTGCTTTGGGTAATATACACATTTTAACACTATTTGTTCTTCCAATCCATGTGCATAGAATGTCTTTCCATTTCTTTGTTTGTTTTTTTTGTTTAACATTTATTCCTTTTTGAAAGGCAGAGAGAGACAGAGCATGAATGGGGGAGGGGCAGAGAGAGAGGGAGACAAAGAAACAGAAGCAGGCTCCAGGCTCCCAGCTATCAGCACAGAGCCCGACACGGGGCTCGAACTCACGGACCACAAGATCATGACCTGAGCCGAAGTCGGCCACTCAACCGACTGGGCCACCCAGGCGCCCCTGTCTTTCCATTTCTTTATGTCATCTTCTATTTCTTTCATCAGTGTTTTATAGTTTTCAGAATACAGGTTTTCCACATCTTTGGTTAGGTTTATTCCTATCTATCTTATTATTTTGGGTGCAATTGTCAATGACATTGATTTCTTAATTTCTCTTTATGCTGCTTCATTATTGGTGTAGAGAAATCCAACAGATTTCTGTATGTTACTTTTTTTATCCTGAGACTTTACTGAATTTATTAGTTCTATCAGGTTTTTGGTGGAGTCTTTTGGGTTTTCTGTATACAATATCGTGTCATCTGCAAATAATAAAAATTTTACTTCTTTTCTGCCAATTTAGGTGCCTTTTATTTATTTTTGTTGTCTGACTGCCGTAACTAGGACTTCCCATACTATGTTCAGTAAATGGTGAGAGTAAACATCCTTGTCTTGTTCCTGACCACAGAGGAAAAGTTCTCAGTTTTCCCCCATTAAGGGTTTTTCATATGTGTTGAGGTATGTTTCCTGTAAACATATTGAGGATTTTTATCATGAATGGATGCTATACTTTGTCAAATGCTTTTTATGCATCTATTGAAATAATCATATGGTTCTTGTCCTTTCTGTTATTAATGTGGTGTATCATGTTGATTGATTTGCAAAGATTGAACCACATTTGGAGCCCAGGAATAAATTCCACTTGATCATAGTGAATGCTTTTTTTTTTTTTTTTTTTAATGTGTTGTTAGATTCGGTTTGCTAGTATTTTGTTGACGATTTTTGCATCCATGTTTATAAGATATATTGGATTTAAGTTCTCTTTTATTGTGGCATCTTCTCTGGTTTTGGTATTAGGGTAATGCTGGCCTCCTAGAATGAATTTGGAAGTTTACTTTCCTTTTCCAATTTTTTGGAATAGTTTGAAAAGAATAGGTAATAACTCTTCTTTATTTTTTATTTTAATATTATATTGTCAAGTTAGCTAACATACAGTGTATACAGTTGTAGTCTTGGCTTCAGGATTACATTCCCATGATTCATCCCTTATATACAACACCCAGTGCTTGTCCCAACAAGTGCCCTCCTGAATGCCCATCTCCCATTTTCCCCACCCCTCCAGCCCCCAACTCCCATCAACCCTCAGTTTATCCTCTGTATTTAAGAGTCTCTAATGGTTTGCCTTACTTTCTGTTTGTAATTATTTTCCCTTCCCTTCCCTTCCCTTCCCTTCCCTTCCCTTCCCTTCCCCTAGGTCTTCTGTTAAGTTTCTCAAGTTCCACATATGAGTGAACTTGCATGATATCTGTCTTTCTTTGAGTGAATTATTTCACTTAGCATAATACCCTCCACTTCCATCCACGTTATTGCAAATGGCAAGATTTCATTCTTTTTCATCACTGAGTAGTATCCCATTGTATATATACCTCATCTTCTTTCTCCATTCATCAGTTGATGGACATTTGTGCTCTTTCCATAATTTGGCTATTGTGGATAGCACTGCTATAAACATTGGGGTACATATGCCCCTAGGAGTCAGCACTTCTGTATCCTTTGGATAAACTGTTAGTAGTGCTGTTGATGGATCATAGGTTAATTCTATTTTTAACTTTTTGAGGAACCTCCACACTGTTTTCCAGAGTGGCTGCAACAGTTTTTATTCCCACCAGCAGTGCAAGAGGGTTCTCTTTTCTCCACATCCTTGCCAGCATCTGTTGTTTCCTGAGTTGGGTAATAACTCTTCTTTAAATGTTTGGGAGAATTTGTTTCTGAAGGTGTCTTATCCTGGAGTTGTGTTTATTGGGAATTTTTCCATTACTGATTAAATTTTTTAATGTTAATTTATTTTTGAGAGAGAGACAGAGAGAGAGACAGAGAGAGAGAGCTTTCATCATGTGCCCCTGATGACTGATTGAGTTTTTTGTTGGTTATCAAGCTGTTCAAATTTTCTTTCTTTCTTTTTTTTTTTTTTTATCTTTTTTTGTTTTTGAGAGAGTGAGAGACAGAGCATGAGCAGGGGAGGGGCAGAGAGAGAAGGAGACACAGAATCCGAAGTAGGCTCCAGGCTCCAAGCTCTCAGCACAGAGCTCATTGCAGGGTTCGAACTCATGGACCGCAAGATCATGGCCTGAGCTGAAGTCAGATGCTTAACTGAATGAGCCACCCATCTGCGTCTATGCTGTTCATATTTTCTATTTCTTTCTGTTTCAGTTTTGGTAGTTTATATGTTTCCAGGAATTTATCCATTTCTTTTAGGTTATCAATTTGTGTGCATATAATTTTTCATAAACTTTTATAATTATTTGTATTTATGTGGTATTGATTGTTAATTTCCCTCTCTCACTTATGATTTTATTTATTTGGGTCATCTCTCTTTTTTTTATAAGTATGGCTAGAGGCTTATCAATTTTATTAATTTTTTCAAAGAACCATCTCCTAGTTTCACCAACCTGTTCTATTGTTTTTATAGTTTCTATATCATTTATTTCTGCTCTAATCATCATTATTTCCTTCCTTCTGGTGGCTTTACACTTTGCTGTTCTCTTTCTACCTCTTTTAGGTGTAATATTAGGTTGTTTATTTGAAAATTTTCTTGCTTTTTTTTAATAAATATATTTTTTTAATGTTTATTTTGAGAGACGAGACATGGCGTGAGCAGGGGTATTTATTTTTGAGAGAGACAGACACAGAGTGTGAGCAGGGGAGGTGCAGAGGGAGAGGGAGACACAGAATCTGAAGCAGGCTTCAGGCTCCGAGCTGTCAGCACAGAGCTAGACGTGGGGCTTGAACTCGGGAACTGTGAGATCATGACCTGAGCCAAAGTGAGATGCTGAGCCACCCAAGCACCCCTCTTGCTTCTTGGGTTAGGCCTGTATTGCTATATATTTCTCTCTTAGGACTCCTTTTGTTGCATCTTAAAGGTTTTGGAGTGTTGTGCTTTCATTTTCATTTGTTTCCGTGTATTTTTTTAAAATCTCTTCTTTGATTTCCTGGTTGACCCATTAATTGTTTAGTAGCATGTTATTTAACTTCCGTGTATTTGTGGTCTTTCCAGATTTATTCTTATGGTTGACTTCTAGTTGCATAGCGTTGTGTTCAGAAAAGTTCCATGGAGTAACTTTGATCTTGAACTTGGTGAGGCCTGGTTTGTGGACAAATAGGTGATTGTGGAGGATGTTCCACATGCACCTTGAAAAGAATGTATATTCATTCTGCTGTTTTAGTATGGCATGTTTCGAATATGTCTGTTAAGTCTTTCTGGTCCAATATGTCACTCAAAGCTATTGTTTTCTTGTTTATTTTCTGTTTATTTGATCTGTCTACTGATGAAAGTGGGTATTAAAGCCCTCTACTATTATTGTATTATTACTGATTAGTTCCTTTATGTTTGTCATTAATTATTTATGTATTTGGGTGCATAAATGTTTATAACGGTTATATCTTTTTGTTGGAATGCCCTCTTTATTATTATTTAGTGCCTTTTTCTCTTTTTACAATCTTTCTATTAAAATCTAGTTTGTCCAATGTAAGAATCGGTACTCCAGCTTTCTTTTGACATAAATAGCATAATAAATGTATCTCTGTCCCTTCACTTTCCACCTACAGGTGTCTTTAGATCTAAAATAAGTCTCTTGTAGGTAGTATATAGATAGGTCTTGTTTTTTATGCATTCTGACACTCTGTGTCTTGATTGGAGTGTTTCATCCATTTACAAAGTATGTATGTATGTATTTTTATTTATTTATATTAAGTGTTTATATTTGAGAGAGAGAGAGAGAGAGAGAGGAGGGGCAGAGAGAGAGGGGAAAGAAGATCTGAAGCAGGCTCTGTGCTGACAACAGAGAGCTTGATGAGGGCTTAAACTCATGAACTGTGAAGTCATGACCTGAGCTGAAGTTGGATGCTTAACTGAGCCATCCCAGTGCCCTTAAAGTATTTAATGATAGATATGTATGTATTACCATTTTATTATTTGTTTTGCCATTGTTTCTGGAGATTTTCTCTCATCCTTTTTTTCCCTTTCTTTTGTATTTTGCCTTTATCTAATTTTTATTTAGTGATATATTTAGATTTCTTTCTCTTTATTCTTTGCATGTTTATTAGTGGTTTTTGATATATGGTTACTATTGGTTTGGTATATAACCTTTCTGTATATAGAAGTCTATATTAAGTTGATGGCCATTTAAGTTTGAAACCATTCTTTTCCTTTTCTCCCCACGTTTCAGGTATATGATATTATATTTTATATTCTTTTTTTGGTGTGTGTGAGTTCCTTGACTGATTTTTTTTTTACAAAAATATACATTTTTTTTTTACCACTTTTGTGTTTTCTACCTTTAGACTGTCACTTTTGGTCTCTCCTTCCACTTAGACTCCCCTTTATTATTTCTTGCAGGGCTCATTTGATATCATGAACTCCTTTAGTTTTGTTGGTCTGGGAAATTCTTTTATTTCTCCCTCTATTCTGAATGATAGCTATGCTGGATATTCTTGGCTGCAGATTTTTCCCATTCAGCACTTTGAATATATCATGCCACTCCCTTCTGGCTTGCAAAGTTTCTGTTGAAAAGATCTCCTGCTAGCCTTATGGGTTTTCCCTTATAGGTTAAAAACTTCTTTTGTCTTGCTCCTTTTAAGATTTTTTCTTTATCACTGTATTTGCAAATTAAATTATAATACATCTTTCTGTGGGCCTGCTTTTGTTGATTTTGATGGGACTTTTCTGTGCCTCTGGAATTGGATGTCTGTTTCCTTCCTCTGATTAAGGAAGTTTACTTCTATTATTTCTTCAAATAAATTTTCTTCCTTTTTTCTTTTCTTCTGGAATTCCTGTCATACAAATGTTATTACATATGATGCAGTCACTGAATCCTCTAAGTCTATTCTTATTTTACCTAATTCTTCTTTCTCTTTTTTTTTAGCTTCATTGTTGCTTTCCATTACTTTTCTTATAGGTCATTAATTCATTTCTCTGACTCTTCAGGCCTACTGTTTATTGTATGAAGTGTGTTTCTAATCTCAGTTATTGCACTCTTCATTTTTGATCGTATCTTTTTTCACTCTTTTATCTCTGTTGTAAGGGTCTCTGTGATATCTTCTATTATCTTCTCAAGTCCAGTGAGTTTCCTTATGATTGTTGCTTTATATTTTCCATCAGGCATATTACTTATATCTGTTTCACTTTGATCTCTGGCTGTGGTCTCATCTTGTGCTTTCATCTGGGATAAATTCCTCTGTCTTCTCTTTTTATCTAAGTCTCTCCCTGATTCT
Organism: Puma concolor; assembly: GCF_028749965.1. Lineage (NCBI taxonomy): Eukaryota > Metazoa > Chordata > Mammalia > Carnivora > Felidae > Puma > Puma concolor. Next base: position 128,162,365 of record NC_141668.1, on the reverse strand, counting down.
TAGTCTTAGAAAAGCCGCTTAAGACTCCTGCTCGTGAACGTAATGGCCTTATGAAGAAGTCATGTAGTGCCCAGAAATTGGCCCTTCAGGGAGTGTCTCTGGTTGTGTGTGTGTGCACTCTGCAGTTATGTTCTGGCTGCTCTATCTCTCAGGCCATTCATCTCAGAGGCTCTCCTTGCCTGCAGTGTTTGGTCCCTGGCATATATGTGGCAAGTTTTAACTAGGTGTGCTCCGGTCTGCTTGTGAAATAAGACCTGTTACACGTCCACCTCCACAAAACTCTCTGGTATGGTATTGAGATGTGGGCAGGGTTTGTGCTGATCTTCTGAGGAGAGGGGCCCACTGCCCTGGAACTGGAGCAAGCATGACTGAAAAGGACAGTTCCACTGGACTGCAGGGGGGTCAGGCTTGGTGTAAGCAACTTAGGCAGCCAGTGCCTGTGCCATGCTGCTTTCTGCAGGTGTCTCTGTGTTTATGCTGAGGGGAACACGAGGGGAATAGCACTGGTCAGCGTCTTTGTTCCCAGAGAGGTCACTGTGTGAACTCTGGTTCTCAGGGAGAACCTCTCAGGGAGGTTCTCAGGGATCTGCTCCAAGAAGATCAAATAATTTCCCCACTGCATCTCTCAGACACTTTTCAGATTGCTGTTTCCATGCTGTCTATCCCTGGGTTGTTTGCCTGCCTTATCTCCAACAGCAGTTCAGTGCCCTCCTGGCTGTGTTCCAGCCATGCCTGCTGACCTTTAAATCTTCAGACTTTAAACCCCACTGGTTGCATGAACTCAAGAAATTCATCCCCTCCCCCTCATTTTCTAAGCCATTTTCTAGCATCTTCTCTTTCTGTAGTTGTGGAGTTTATTCAGTCAGTCTTCAGGTCAGTGTCTGGGGTATTTAGGATGATTTGATAGTTATTTAGTTGTGTTTATGAGATGAGGTGAGCGCAGTATCCTCCTACTCTGCCTCCATTTTCCCATCTCTCGGGCATTCTTTATTATAAGATTCAGCCCATAGTCTTTCCTTACTTTCATATAGGTTAGTTTTATTATGCTTTTTCTCCTCTTTTGACATCCGTTATCAGATTCTCTCCTTTGATATGTTCTTGTGTATTCTACATAGCTTCCTTGATCCCCTTTACCTAGAATAATCTTGGCTTATTGAATTTTCATTTATTCTTTAAGACAGCATTCAAATTTAAGCCTCGTTATTAGAAAGTTTAATCTTAGAGCTGTCCAAGTGGATTACTTTGGAGGTGATTAGTTTGCCATTCCTGTATGGTTTTAAGTACAAGTTTGGCAAAAATGTGGTGGAGTTATCCAGGGGAGACTCGATGAGTAATGTATTGAATATCCAGACTTCCTAATGTCTTCTTATTCTGTGATTCTATAAACTCCTTCTTAATTAGTCCAGCTAGGATTGATCATTTTGTGAAGTGCCTGTGACATACAAAGTTTTAACTAGGATTTTAGAACCGATCACATGCACTTTTATATTCTATGGAAATTTTATACATATGTTTCTCATCTCCTCTGCTAGATGATAAATTGTCAAAAGGCAGAGATGTACCATAATTCAATCTGTATCTCAGAGTGCCAGTATTTTGCTTACAGGAAGAACTATAAGTATCTAAAACAAGTCCATACATTTTTCAGTGACCTTCACAAAGTTTCATTTTACTTTCTTCATCTACCTAACAGGTACTGAGTATATGATGAACCTAGCTCCATTGACCATGAACATAGGCCGTATGGCACTACATGTCCCTACTATCAGTGAATATTTCCCTCAGAAAATACATATAAAAACCCATTTGTTTATCTTATTTCTAGAAACCATATGTTAGAAGTTTCAATGTTAATAAATAAATAGCAATATACATTTTCTTTAGGTTAATTATGTGGGTGAACTGGAAATGTTTACATTCACATTCTAGAATATTAAGGGAATTTTTGCAGTCCTCACACCATGGCCATTATCTAATAGTTATCCCCCACTCCAAGGGGGGGTTCATATCCTGTGGATGTGTTTGTATTATGTGTTTGTATCCATTTCAGCTTTTACTGATTGGGCCTAGGGTATATATTTGCAAAACAGAGAGGAAAATATCTGATATTTCTACTATTGTTTATATGCTGAGTGCAAAAATAAGAGTTTTCAGCCATACAGAGAAAAGTATAATATAAAATCTAATATGTTATTATTGGGTAGCAGCTCACTTTTAACAGTTCATCTTTTGCCCCTTGAAATATATTATATTTTTTCAATTCATATACAGATTTAAATGTTCATTCTCACCCTTTCTAGCATACATTCACCCATATACTACCTTGCCACAGTCTCATCCTGTTTCTCATTTCATTATTAAGATTAACCATTACCGTGATAAATTAAGTACACTATTTTAATAATTATATTGCAAATTTTTCTTATATAAGGTCCACTTCTTTTTAATTTATTCACAAACTAGTGCATTTTTTTGTGATTTCTCTGTCCCCATCACTACCCCACATACAAGGCAGGGGGAGGGGGACGAAAGGCAACCCTAAAAGTAAAAATATTAATTAAGCCAAATACCAAATTATTCCAGATCTGGCCAACAGTAGTGTTTTGTTGTTTGTTGTTGTTGTTGTTGTTGTTGTTGTTGTCGTTGTTGTTTAGGTAAGAAATAAGCTACTATCTTGAAAGTCAAGGTTTGGCTTTTTGATAATTAACACTGTTACCACTTGGGGGCTTGTTAGAAGGGTAACCTCAGACTGTCTCAGATCTAATAAATCACAATCTACATTTTACTAAGTTCCTTAAGTGCTTTGTATGCAAAGTTTGGTCATGTAAGACATGGATATTACTGTGGCAAAGATAGTTAAGATATCTACCAATATCTTTTGCTTTAATAGTCTAAGTTCTTAGTTTTAGCTGGTTACCAAGTTAACCATCAAGAGAATACATTTCTCAGTTTTCCTTGCACCGTGGTGTAGCTATGGGACAAAGTTTCTGGCCAATGGAATGTGCTTAGAATCTTTGTTATGATTTCTACGTTATGCCTGGAAAGTGAGTGCAAGTGAGCCCTTGTCTTCTCCATGCACTGCCTCCTGCTAGATGGTGACAATTTGAGTGTTTAAGTTGGAACCAAAAATAAGGAAGCCATATATGAAAGATGAGTAAACCAACTCTGGATTGCTAACCTATGAACTGCTCTGTAAGAAAAAAAAAAAGTCTTACTTTTTAAAATGACTCCTGTTTTGTCTTTTTATTATTACTGCCATTGTACGGGTGATATCCAAAAGTTGACTGTATTTTCATCTTTTTACTTAACCCACCCATTTAATGACACAAAGTAAAATACAGTAAAGTGTATTTCTAAATTCTCATCATGACTTTTTCAATAGCTGAATGAATCATCTCAGTGCAACCCAATGATTAATGCAAGTCAATGACCATTTTTATCTCTTTGGCAACTTCCAAATTCATACTGTTTAGTAGCTTTTGAGTTAAGGGTATGTCACTCTTTAGCAGGTAAAACAGTCAAAATATTACCAGGAAAAAAAAGTCCTAAAACAAGCCCTAGAGTATACAGCATAATTAAACAGTTATTTATCTTTCTGATTTTGAATGTTAATTTTGGTCTTATATCTTAAATCCCACATAATTGCATTTTTTCTGATTATACAGTTTTATACTTGGCAAAACAAACAGTATTTAACTTAGGGACTTATCTTTCTACAGCAGGAGCCCCTGGAGTTTTAGGACCTATCCCTGGCACACTGCTCTGCATAGAGAATACTTTCATTTCCGGAGTCTTTCCCAGCTTCCAATTTTGCTTTGAGCAGATATTATTTTTAATACTATTTTTAAGAATAATTTTAGATTTACCAAAAATTTACAGAGATAAAACAGTTTCCCTATATCTCATACCCAGTTTTCCCTATTATTAATGTTTTGCATTCGTCTGGTATATTTGTTATAATTAATGAACCACTACTGAATGTGTTGTTATTAAGTGAATTCCACAGTTCATTCAACTACCTTGATTTTTACTTAATTCCCTTTTACTGTTCCTGGATCCCGATTAGTTTTATTTAATGACAGTGTCTCCCTAGATTCTTTCATTTTGTCCTGGTTTCTCATACTTTTCTTTTCTTTTTCTTTTTCTTTTTAACATGACCTAGGCCCTTTTGTTTTGTTTTGTTTCGGTAGGGGGTTACTGGTTAGGTAGGTATTTTGTTGGCTTCTTCTCTATTGCAATTTGGCTGGTGTTTTTCTCATTATTAAGCTGCAGTGTGGTTTTTGAGAGGAAGGTCACAGAGGTACAGTGCCATTCGTTGCATCATATCAAATGTACATACCATCTATATTATCTATGTCTTCATATTGATCTTGATCACGTGGCTAAACTAGTGTTTCTCTGGTGTCTCTACTGTGGAGTTACTCTTTAGGTCACATTTCCACATTGTCCTCTTTGGAAGCCAGTCATAGGCACAGCCCACAATTATGGAATGGCCAGTTATGCACCTCCTTTTTAAGAGTGGAATAAATATGTAACTTAAACATTTCTTTGCACATTTCTTTACTTTTTATATTTGTCTTAATGTTTATCTTATAATGCTGTTTCTGAATATTTTGTAAACACATTTTAGAAAAGCCTAATTTTCCATTTCTTCAAATCCATGTTTAAAAGGACTGACCTAAATTTCTGCATAATTTAACTATGGAAATAACTTTTGTGGGCAGTATACTAGTTTAAAGAAGATATTTTAACACAACAGTTTTAACTAATATTTATTGATTGCTCACTGTGTGAAAAGAACAGTTCTAGGTGGTTTCCATGTATTATTTAATTGGTATTAAATTCACTATATTCTAAGAATGCACATATTATTAAGCTACCACTGAGGCTCGGAGAAATTAGATAATTTTCTCAACTATTCAAAACCATTAAAATAATGGCTCAGGGAATTTAGTCCAGCCTCATTCAAGAAGGATTTGGTGATAATTATAAGACTGGTATTATATATTCAAATGTTAAGGCTAAAGCAGTTTATTCAGTAAAACTTAGAAAACACATCATATGAAAATTTTAGTTGTGAATGATTTTTATTTCAATTTCTATATAATAACAACTTCATGGTCCAATCTGATCATCCCAAACCACTCAAGGTTCAGACATTGAGGCACTCACATATCTTGGTCATCTGAGAATATATCAAGATCTATATTTAGAAAATTTCAAATAGTTTGCGTGAGTCAAGTCCTCTATGAAAAAAAAGTTTTGTCTCTTCAGTATATCATCTAAGATGATTTTTAACAACTCATAATTGACGATGATAGAAAGTAGGTAAGTCTTTTTATTTTGTTTTGTTTTTTGTTGTTGTTTTTCTTGTTGATGGAATATGAATGGAATTACACACATGATTAAAAGATTTCCATTTGTGATCTGTTGGAATATACAAGTGTTTCCTATTTTCATTGTACTAATTTCCTAGGATATAATTGCATAACAAAATTCACAAGCAAATGGAAAATTTTATAAGGATATCATGGCAGGCAGAGCATCCTGGAAGCACTTTTGTATATATGAATTTAACAGCCATAAAACTTTTACTCTGAATTAAATGTTCTTGTAACTGGACATTGAAGAATTAAGAAGACACCAGTCATTTGTACAGGTTTCTAAACACAGTAATGCTAATTAGAAACACCCTTGCTCCAGAGACAGCAAACAGGAGGACTCGTAAGATTCTGCTTTAATGGAAACTGTAATGATGCATTTGATAGGTGTTGCATATAGAAAATGAATTAAGGGCCATTCTGCCATCATTTCATATTGTATAAGAAGAGTGCCCTTTGGCTAAATTTCATGTTAACAGTGGTTCTCATTTACTTTACTTTTGCAATTTCCATTGCCCTAAAATAAAACTGAGATAAATTCATTGAACTGCCTACTTTGACATACAGATTTTAAGCCTAAAATTTCTGGAGAGATTTAAATGGCTTTAAATAACTTGTTTTCAACTACATTATGATCACACTCTTATTGTTTAAAAAGATCAGTGTTAGATAACAGGTCACTGATAGAATTAGAAGTCAAGGTATTTAGCATGTATCTTTTCAGCTGAATTGACCATTGTGGATCTCAACAGTGGCTCACTGAGGTGCTTTTAAGCTTAGGAGCTAATATCTCTCTAAAATGGCTGTTAAAAAGAAAAATCAATGGCATCTGTAATGTATAACACAATCCTCATGAAATAGAAAATAGGATAGCTGTTTCCCTTAATATGACACCAACATTTAGTACATGAAGTGTGTGACTTTTGTGTTGCAAATTCTCTCACATTGTTTTTCTTTGGTGTTAAAACCATCGTTTGAGATTGATTTAGCTTCAGTTTGGTTTTACATAGACATATGTCAGGCATGTTATCAGGTTTCTAAAGATTATGATGCCATAGCTGTCAAATTTCACATCCAAAATATGATCCCAAACTACCGAATTTAAAGAGATGAAGCCCTGATTGTCAAATATAAATGACTGAATTTGAGTTCCAGAATTTCACCCTAAGTAAAATCAAAAGTCAAAATTTGAGATGCTTAACTATTTAACAAACAGGCATTGACTAAATAGCCATGGGATAGCTAATCAGTGAAATACCATGTAGCCATGAAGAATTTCCTATAATAGAATAATATGCAATCATACAGAAAATGTTCATAAAAATACAGAATCACATGAAAAAATATTCACAATATATTTTAGGTGAAAATGGAGTCGGTTAAAACTTATCCTAATTTCAAAAGTAAATGGTTGAAAATATGAGTAGATATATAGACAAGCAGATAGATAAATAGGTGGAGCAAGGGAAGAAATAGAAGAGAGTTGAAGGAAACGGAAATGGTGACAGTGATGCAATTCTGGATTTACTTCTTTGTGCTTTTTGCATTTTTTCCAAAAATTCGTATTAAATTTTATTGGTACGTATTGAGAACAAAACAGTGCTCTAGATATTAAAACTATTAGGAATTTTAATAGTCATCTCATGTTCACTTCCTTTATTTTGGAAGACCCTCACATATAGACTTCAGTGGCATACACTATGGATGATATGATGAGAAGGCAGCAGAAACCAGGGATTTCTTCTCCTGGTTGAATGTTGACTTCTCTAGACCTTAATGCTTATCTCCTTCCCTTGCCTATTGGTTATTTACTGGCGGTTCTTATTAGGTATCTTGGGTTTAGATCCTTTATAAGCAAAGTGGTCTTAAAATGATTTTATATATAGGGTAAAATAATTTTTCAAATTCCCTGACATTTTGGGAACAAAGAAATGGTAGGAGACCTCCATCACTAAAGGTGAGCTAGCCCAGAGCTGTATATATGCAGAATAATATATATGCTGAACTACCACACAATTAAGAGTTATAAGAATGCACTCAACACTCAACATTTGTGTGACATTCTAAGGTTTGTAGTAATGTGTTTAAATTGCATTTTGTTTCTCAGTAGAGATAGGGCATTTTAAGTACTTTGCTGATTTATGAAAGTCAAGCCTATAATATATTAATAGTATGTGATATATGGAAGGTGTTATTCATTATTAATTGCAGTGCAGAAATTAGTGAAAGAAGTAGGCAGGAATTTTAATGAACACTTCTCCATCTTTTCTTACTGTTGTCAGATTGATAGCTGGGTAAGCTAGAGTAAAACAAATATTTTCATGTCTGGGTGAACTGGGTGCAAACTTGACTTGTATCTGTGACTTGTATCTGTATCTGTGACTTGGTCAGATGATTTAAATTGTCTGATTTGAACATTAGTCACTTTTTGTTAGTTACCTTGTCCATGCTATATTGGGCAAGTTAATAAAAATTTCAGCGCCTTAGTTTCTGTACATGTAAAACTGGTCTATCACTAGTACATACTTGTATGTATCTTGTATCTGTGACTTGGTCAGATGATTTAAATTGTCTGATTTGAACATTAGTCACTTTTTGTTAGTTACCTTGTCCATGCTATATTGGGCAAGTTAATAAAAATTTCAGCGCCTTAGTTTCTGTACATGTAAAACTGGTCTATCACTAGTACATACTTAAAAGCTTATTGTGTGGATTAAAGTGATAATACACATAAAATGCTTAGTATAGTGTCTGGTAAAAAAAAAACTCAAAAGTTATCCTTTATTATTTTATGGCACTGTTCAATATGGTAGCTTCTAGTAATGTGGCTATTTAGAGACCAAGAAAATTTTATAATTTTTAAAAAATATATATATAATTTAATATATATATAACATTATATATATATTTTAATAAACATATAATTTATTTTGAATTGTCATATTAGACTTACTAAAGAGCTGCAAGAAAATAGAATGATACAAAGAGTTTCCTTAGATCTCTCATAATGCTTTCCTTAATATCAACATCTCATATAACCATATGATTATCAAGAACAGGAAATTAACATTGGTACAATATTATTAACTAAAGCACACTTATTTTTCAAATTGCCATCTAGTTTTTATTAATATCTTTTTTCTTCCTTTAATATCTTTTTTTTATTTTTAATTACAGAATTCTACATGACATCCTGCCTTGTATTTAGTTGTCACGCTTATTTGGTCTCTTTTGGTATCTGATAATTCGTCTTTTCCTTTATCTTTCATGACTTTGACGCTTTTTAAGTTTACTGACCTTTTTTTACATATTTTTTCATTTTTTATAGAAGGTCCCTCAGTCTGAGTTGGTTTGATGTTTTCCCATGTTTGAAGTGAGGTTATGCATTTTTTGTGTAAGAATAGAAGAGAAATGAGTTTGTGTCCTTTTCAATGCAGCATATTAGAGGTTCATGATATTATGTGTCTTTTACTCATTTTACTTGTTTACCTTGAATACTTAGTTATGATGGGATCTGCAGGGTGTCTCCACTATCAACTTATTATATTTCCCTTTATAGTTGTTAAGTATCTTGGGTGAGATACCTTGAGAAAATACGTTTTTTTCTTTAAGTATTGTTTACCAATTTTATCATCCTTGAGTGGATCTTGCCCATAATATCTATTATTGCTGTGTTTTGCTAATGATTAATTTATACTTCTATTTTATTTCTACATTTAGTAATTAGAATTCTCTTGTGAGGAAGAATTGTTTATTCTCCAGTATGGATCCATGGGTACTTATTTTATTCTATGTATTAATATTCAATATAACATCATTTCTTTTTGTTCCAATCATTCCAGCTCTGGCCATTAAGAGTGGCCATTTATCTACTGATATTTGTTGAATAAGTTGCCATTTTTTTTTTTTTTGAGTACTTAAATACTTTTTGGCACCACAACATATTCTAGGCTCATTCTGAGGATTTTCTACCACAGCACTGGAATAAATCCCTTCTCTTAGGAGCTAGGGTTTCTTTTATTGGAGCATGACTTTTTGAAAATAGATATGGGTGTTGGATGTCTTCATAGTTATTAGGGATGTGTATATAGTAGCCCATGCATACACACGTATCTCTGTTTCTGAATCTGTATATCTGTACTTAGTATATAAAAGCATGAGTTTATACTGATACCTTTGATTCCAACACAGCAACACAGGGATTATTCTAGCCTTTCCTCTTTGCCTATAAATGAGAAATACAGGTATCATTTCCAACAGTCGTTTGATCAGATCTAATTTTCACATAGAATAGTTTCAGAATTGCTAACCCATATTCCTGGAGCAAACACTTTTACTAACCAGACTGCAACATTTATGTCAAGTTCTTTTGGCCCTTATCTTTATAGCATGTGGTCATGATTTTCAGTGTAATACAGTTTAATTGTTAGTGTTTGATTTCCATTAGGGTTCCTTGTCCCTTCACATTCTGGTTGGTTTTAATGATTTATTTGGGATGTGTGTAAAGGGTATGTGAAACACCACTATAGTTTTAAGAGTTTTACAAAAAGACATGCTCAAAGAAGTGTGATTACCTCATCATCCTTACTTCTTTACTCTTATTCCTGTCCTGTTGGCCACCCTTCTTCCCCTTTCCCACCAGTTCTGTAAATAAGCAATCACTTCGACACAAATGAGAAGATACTTGTATAGTTTTAATATACTCTTTTCTCTTCCATGAAGGACAGTATGCTACAGATGCTTTGGGTGCTTGGCTTTTTTCACTTAACAGTATTTTCTGAAAGTCTCTCAATTTAGGTTCAAAGCGATCTTCCATCTTATATTTTTTATAGCTATATAGTACTCCATTGTGTATAAGCACCACAGTTTATTTTACCATTCTCATGTATGGGTATTTAAGCTATTTCCAATGTTTTAAATTATAAAAAAAATTAAAAAAAAAAACAGTTCAAATGATACCTTATGTGTATGTACTTATGTATTGTGGAAGGGGTACCTGGTAGGGTACAGTCCTAGGAGTGGTATTGCTGGGTAAATACATACATAATTTTTTAAAAAGTATTTTATTTTACTTTTATTTATATTTTAAATATGAAATTTATTGTCAAGTTGGTTTCCATACAACACCCAGTGCTCATCCGAGAAGGTGCCCTCCTCTATACCCACCACCCACCCTCCCCTCCCTCTCACCCCCCATCAACCCTCAGTTTGTTCTAAGTTTTTAAGAGTCTCGTACGTTTTGGCTCTGTCCCTCTCCAACCTTTTTTTTTTCCCTTTCCTTCCCCCATTGTCTTCTGTTAAGTTTCTCAGGATCCACATAAGAATGAAAACATATGGTATCTGTCTTTCTCTGTATGACTTATTTCACTTAGCATAACACTCTCCAGTTCCATCCACATTGCTATAAAAGGCCATATTTCGTTCTTTCTCATTGCCATGTAGTACTCCATTGTGTATATAAACCACAATTTCTTTATCCATTCATCAGTTGATGGACATTTAGGCTCTTTCCAAAATTTGGCTATTGTTAAAAGTGCTGCTATAAACATTGGGGTACAAGTGCCCCTATGTATCACCACTCCTGTATCCCTTGGGTCAATTCCTAGCAGTGCTATTGCTGGCTCATAGGGTAGGTCTATTTTTAATTTTTTGAGGAAGCTCCACACTGTTTTCCAGAGCGGCTGCACCGGTTTGCATTCCCACCAACCGTGCAAGAGGGTTCCTGTTTCTCCACATCCTCACTAGCATCTATAGTCTCCTGATTTGTTCATTTTAACCACTCTGACTGGCGTGAGGTGATATCTGAGTGTGGTTTTGATTTGTATTTCCCTGATGAGGAGTGACGTTGAGCATCTTTTCATGTGCCTGTTGGCCATCCGGATGTCTTCTTTAGAAAGGTGTCTATTCATGTCTTCTGCCCATTTCTTCACTGGGTTATTTGTTTTTCAGGTGTGGAGTTTGGTGAGCTCTTTATAGATTTTGGACACTAGCCCTTTGTCCCATATGACTTTTGAAAATATCTTTTCCCATTCCGTTGGTTGTCTTTAGTTTTGTTGATTGTTTCCTTTGCAGTGCAGAAGATTTTATCTTCGTGAAGTCCCAATAGTTCATTTTTGCTTTTAATTCCCTTGCATTTGGGGATGTGTCAAGTAAGAAATTGCTACGGCTGAGGTCAGAGTGGTCTTTCCTGCTTTCTCCTCTAGGGTTTGGATGGTTTCCTGTCTCACATTCAGGTCCTTCATCCATTTTGAGTTTATTTTTGTGAATGGTGTGAGAAGGTGGTCTAGTTTCAACCTTCTGCATGTTGCTGTCCAGTTCTCCCAGCACCATTTGTTAAAGAGACTGTCTTTCTTCCATTGGATGTTCTTTCCTGCTTTGTCAAAGGTTAGTTGGCCATACTTTTGTGGGTCTAGTTCTGGGGTTTCTATTCTATTCCATTGGTCTATGTGTCTGTTTTTGTGCCAATACCATGCTGTCTTGATGATGACAGCTTTGTAGTAGAGGCTAAAGTCTGGTATTGTGATGCCTCCCACTTTGGTCTTCTTCTTCAAAATTACTTTGGCTATTGAGGGTCTTTTGTGGTTCCATACAAATTTTAGGATTGCTTGTTCTAGCTTCAGGAAGAATGCTGGTGAAATTTTGATTGGGATTGCATTGAATGTGTACATAGCTTTGGGTAGTATTGACATTTTGACAACATTTATTCTTCCAATCCATGAGCGTGGAATGTTTTTCTTTATATCTTCTTCAATTTCCTTCATAAGCTTTCTATAGTTCTCAGCATACAGATCTTTTACATCTTTGGTTAGGTTTATCCTAGGTATTTTATGCTTCTTGGTGCAATTGTGAATGGGATCAGTTTCTTTATTTGTCTTTCTGTTGCTTCATTATTAGTGTATAAGAATGCAACTGATTTCTGTACATTGATTTTGTATCCTGTGACTTTGCTGAATTCATGTATCAGTTCTAGCAGACTTTTGGTGGAGTCTGTCGGGTTTTCCATGTATAATATCATGTCATCTGCAAAAAGCGAAAGCTTGACTTCATCTTTGCCAATTTTGATGCCTTTGATTTCCTTTTGTTGTTTGATTGCTGATGCTAGAACTTCCAACACTATGTTAAACAACAGCGGTGAGAGTGGGCATCCCTGTTGTGTTCCTGATCTCAGGGGGAAAGCTGTCAGTTTTTCTTCATTGAGGATGATATTAGCTGTGGGCTTTTCATAAATGGCTTTTATGATGTTTAAGTATATCCCTTCTATCCCAACTTTCTCGCGGTTTTTATTAAGAAAGGATGCTGAATCTTGTCAAATGCTTTTTCTGCATTTATTGACAGGATCATATGGTTCTTATCTTTTCTTTTATTAATGTGATATGTCACATTGATTGATTTGTGAATGTTGAACCAGCCCTGCATCCCAGGAATGAATCCCACTTGATCATGGTGAATAATTCTTTTTATATGCTGTTGAATTCGATTTGCTAGTATCTTGAGAATTTTTGCATCCATATTCATCAGGGATATTGGCCTGTAGTTCTCTTTTTTTAATGGGTCTCTGTCTGGTTTAGGAATCAAAGTAATACTGGCTTCATAGAATGAGTCTGGAAGTTTTCCTTCCCTTTCTATTTTTTTGGAACAGCTTGAGAAGGATAGGTATTATCTCTGCTTTAAATGTCTGGTAGAATTCCTCTGGGAAGCCATCGGTCCTGGACTCGTATTTGTTGGGAGACTTTTGATAGCTGATTCAATTTCTTTGCTGGTTATGGGTCTGTTCAAGCTTTCTATTTTCTCCTGATTGAATTTTGGAAGTGTATGGATGCTTAGGAATTTTTCCATTTCTTCCAGGTTGTCCGGTTTGTTGGCATATAATTTTTCATAGTATTCTCTGATAATTGCTTGTATTTCTGAGGGATTGGATGTAATAATTCCATTTTCATTCATGATTTTATCTGTTTGGGTCATCTCCCTTTTCTTTTTGAGAAGCCTGGCTAGAGGTTTATCAATTTTGTTTATTTTTTCAAAAAACCAACTCTTGGTTTCATTGATCTGCTCTACAGCTTTTTTTTTAAGATTCTATATTGTTTATTTCTGCTCTGATCTTTATTATTTCTCTTCTTCTACTGGGTTTGGGGTGTCTTTGCTGTTCTGCTTCTATTTCCTTTAGATGTGCTGTTAGATTTTTCATTTGGGAGTTTTCTTGTTTCTTGAGATAAGCCTGGATTGCAATGTCTTTTCCTCTCAGGATTGCCTTTGCTGCATCCCAAAGCCTTTGGATTGTTGTATTTTCATCTTTGTTTCCATATATTTTTTAATTTCTTCTCTAATTTCCTGGTTGACCCATTCATTCTTTAGGAGGGTGTTCTTTAACCTCCATGCTTTTGGAGGTTTTCCAGACTTTTCCTGTGGTTGATTTCAAGTTTTGTAGCATTGTGGTCTGACAGTGTGCATGGTATGATCTCAATTCTTTTATATTTATGAAGGGCTGTTTTGTGACCCAGTATGTGATCTATCTTGGAGAATGTTCCATGTGCGCCCGAGAAGAAAGCATATTGTGTTGCTTTGGGATGCAGAGTTCTAAATATATCTGTCAAGTCCATCCGATCCAATGTATCATTCAGGGCCCTTGTTTCTTTATTGATCCTGTGTCTAGATGACCCATCCATTGTTGTAAGTGGAGTATTAAAGTCCTCTGCCATTACCACATTCTTATCAATAAGGTTGCTTATGTTTGTGATTAATTGCTTTATATATTTGGGGGCTCCCGTATTCGGCCACATAGACATTTATAATTGTTAGCTCTTCCTGATGGATAGACCCTGTAATATTATACAATTCCCTTCTTCATCTCTTGTTACAGACTTTAATTTAAAGTGTAGTTTGTGTGATGTATGTATGGCTACTCCAGCTTTCTTTTGACTTCCAGTAGCATGATATATAGTTCTCCATCCCCTCACTTTCAATCTAAAGGTGTCCTCAGGTCTAAAATGAGTCTCTTGTAGACAGCAAATAGATGGGTGTTGTTGTTTTTTTTATCAATTCTGATACCCTATGTCTTTTGGTTGGACAATTTAGTCCATTTACATTCAGTGTTATTATAGAAAGATATGGGTTTAGAGTCATTGTGATGTCTGTAGGTTTCATGCTTGTAGTGATGTCTCTGGTACTTTGTGGTCCTTGCAACATTTCACTCACAGAATCCCCCTTACGATCTCTTCTAGGGCTGGTTTAGTGGTGATGAGTTCCTTCAGTTTATGTTTGTTTGGGAAGACCTTTATCTCTCCTTCTATTCTGAATGACAGACTTGCTCAATGAAGGATTCTTAGCTGAATATGTTTTCTATTCATCACATTGAAGATTTCCTGCCATTCCTTTCTGGCCTGCCAAGTTTCAGTAGATAGATCCGTCACTAGTCTTATGGGTCTCCCTTTATATGTTAGAGCATGTTTATGCCTAGCTGCTTTCAGAATTTTCTCTTTATCCTTGTATTTTGGTAGTTTTACTAAGATATGTCATGCAGAAGATCGATTCAAGTTACGTCTGAAGGGAGTTCTCTGTGCCTTTGGATTTCAGTGCTTTTTTTGCTTCCCTTCACCAGGGAAGTTCTCAGCTATGATTTGTTCAAGTACACCTTCAGCCCCTTGCTCTCTCTCTTCCTCTTCTGGAATTCCTATTATATGGATATTGTTCCGTTTGATTGCATCACTTAGTTCTCTAATTCTCCCCTCATACTCCTGGATTTTTTTATCTCTCTTTTTCTCAGCTTCCTTTTTTCCCATAATTTTATCTTCTAATTCACCTATTCTCTCCTCTGCCTCTTCAATCCGAGCTGTGGTCACCTCCATTTTATTTTGCACCTCATTTATAGTATTTTTTAGTTCCTCATGACTATTTTCTTAGTCCCTTGATCTCCGTAGCAATAGATTCTCTGCTGTCCTCTATACTGTTTCAAGCCCAGCGATCTATTTTATGACTGTTTTTCTAAACTCTTGTTCCGTTATATTGCTTAAATCGTTTTTGATCAGTTCATTAGCT
Source organism: Puma concolor (assembly GCF_028749965.1). NCBI lineage: Eukaryota > Metazoa > Chordata > Mammalia > Carnivora > Felidae > Puma > Puma concolor. The sequence continues at coordinate 128,146,952 of NC_141668.1, read as the reverse complement.
GTTGCTACTTCCTGGAGTTTCTTTTGAGGAGAGTTCTTCTGTTTTGTCATTTTGGGTAGTCCCTGGGTTGGGGCTGAACTGCAGGGCACTTCCCCTGTGCTGTCTGGAGTAACTTGTGTTGGGGGGTGGGGCCGCAGTCAGACCTGATGTCTGCCCCCAGCCCACTGCTGGGGCCACATTCAGACTGGTGTGTATCTTATCTTCCCCTCTCCCAGGGGCAGGACTCATTGTGGAGTGGTGTGGCCCCTGTCTAGGCTACTTGCACACTGCCAGGCTTGTGGTGCTGCTTTGATGGAATCTGGCATATTAGCCGGGGTGGATCAGCAAGGTGCACAGGGGCGGGAGGGGCAGGCTTAGCTCCCTTTGCAGTCGGCTGCAGCACCGGGAGGGAGGCAGGCAGACCCATTGGAGGGAGGAATCCACAGAAGCACAGCGTTATGTGTTTGCACGGGGCAAACAAGTTCGGTGAACTGGTTCCCTTTGGGGTTTCAGCTGGGGGATGGGAGAGGGCGATGGCGCTGGCCAGCACCTTTGTTCCCCGCTGAGCTGAGCTCTGTCTTCCAAGGCTCAACACCTCTCCCTCCAGGTGTCCTCTCACCCTCCCGCTCTCCGAGCAGAGCTGTTGACTTTTAACATTCCAGATGTTAAGGCCCGCTTGCTGTCAGAATACACTCCGTCCAGCCCCTCCGCTTTTGCAAGCTGGACTCGGGGGCTCTGCCTTGACGGGTGGGCTGGCTGCCCCTCCACCGCCCTGGCTCCCTCCTGCCATGTAGCGCGCACCACCTCTCTGCCCTTTGTACCCTCTTCTGTGGCCTCTTGTCTACGCTTGGCTCTGGACAGTCCATTCTGCTAGTCTTCTGGAGGTTTTCTGGGTTATTTAGGCGGGTGTGGGTGGAATCTAAGTGATCAGCAGGAGGAGGTGAGCCCAGCACCCTCCTATTCCGCCATCTTCCCTTGGTCTAATGCATAGGTAAATTTGTTAGCTATTGTTAAACTTCCCTCCAGAAGGGATATACACATTTTATTCACAGTTTCAGCAATATGTTGTCATGTATAATTTACCAAAAAAATAGTATTTCATTGTGGCATTAATTTATAGTTATTTAATCGTGAGTGAGTTTGATATTTTTATGGGATTTTTCATATGTTGAGAGCTATTTTTATATATTTTCATGTGAATTGTGTATTCATGTATTTTCCCACTTTTATTTTTTGTTTTGTCCACCAGTTGTTAGTAGAGTTTTATATATACATAAAATTAGTATTTAATATGGTAAATATTACAGTGCAGGAGGTTAGGATGATAACCTACCATATAGTAAAAAAATGTATATATATTTTTGACTCTTTAAAAACTTAATAATGTACTATTGACCAGAAGCCTTACTGATAACAAAGTGGATGAATGCATGTTCTGTATGTTGTATATATTATATATATATATATATTATGTATTTTTTCAATAAAATAAGCTATAGAAAAGAAAATATTATTAAGAAAATCATAACAGAAAATATATGTAGAGTACTATAATGTAAAAAATTCATGTGTAGGTGGACCCACCCATTTCAAACCTGTATTGTTCAAGGGTCATCTGTATATACCACTAGTCCTTTGTCTATGGTATATGCTGCAACTATTTTCTCCGGGCCTGTAGTTTTTTTATTATTACTATTTTTAATATTTATTCTTGAGAGAGAGAGAGAGACAGAGAGACAGAGAGAGAATGAGCAGGGGTAGGACAAAGAGAGAGGCAGACACAGAATCTGAAGCAGGCTCCAGGATCCACCAACTTTTCAGGACAGAGCCTGAGGTGGGGCTGAAACTCACAAACTATTAAATCATGACCTGAGCCAAAGTCGGATGCTCAACCAACTGAGCCACCTAGGCACCCTGGGTTGTTCGTTTTTTGTTTTGTCTATAGTGGATTTTTTCTGCAGAAATAAAATATATATATATATATAATATTTATATACAATATTTATATACAATATAAATATATATTTAAATATTATAAAATATATAAAATATAAAATATATATAAATTTGACTATATATACATACATATATGTATGTGTATATATTCAAATTTTGTTAACTTTTTCCTTTTATTGCTTATGAATTTGAGTAATAGAAAGTTTTTCCCAATACCAAGGTTAAAGAGAGATTTATTTGTATTTTCAAGTACTCGTTTGGTTTCATTCATTAGACTTCCATTTGTTTGTTTGTTTGTTTGGTGATTATTATCACATACGTGTGAGATGTGGATCTAAGTTTATCTCTTTCCAAATGGCTTTGCAGCTGTTTCAGTACCTGTTATTAACAAGTATATTTTTATGTCAGTGGTCTGAGATGCCACTATTGTCATATATGAAATTGCCATATCTATTTAGATTTAATTCTGGGCATTTTATTCTCTTGGTCCGTGTGTGTATTCATACACTGGTACCACACTTGTTTGTTTCTTTGTTATTGAAGTGGACGCACAATGTTATATTAGTTTCAGGTGTGGGTACCACACTGTTTTATTCATTTATTTGTTTATTTATTTATTTATTTATTTATTAATCTGCATTTTAAAAAATGTTTATTTAATTTGAGAGACAGAAGGGGAGCGCAAAGAGAGGGAGAGAGAGAATCAATCCCAAGCTGACTGCGCAGAGCCTGCGGCTAGGCTTGAAGTCACAAACCGTGAGATCATGACCCGACCTGAAACCAAGAGTTGGATGCTTAACACACTGAGCCAGCCAGGTGCCCTGGTATCACACTGTTTTACAGAGAGAGACTTTGCAGTATCTTTTCGTGTCTACTAAGGCCAGTCATCCCGTGTATTTCTTCTCTTACAGAGTTTTTCTAGGTACTCCTGCATGTCTTCTTTCATCTGAACTTTACTATCATTTCACCTAACTTTATGATTTGTTTGGTACAATTAGATTTGCATCGAATGTATAAATCAATTTTTGGAGAACTTGACATTCTTGCAGCATTGAGTCGTTTTATTCAAGAACACAGTGTGTCTTTACATTTGTTCACGTCTTCCTTAGTGCCTTTTAGGAGTGCTAAACTTTTTCTCGTACATTTATATGATATTGAAATTAAATTTATTGCTAAATATTTAGTATGAATGTTACTGTGGTAAGTGGGACTTCTCTACTCCTAAGTTCTCTAATATCTCATTGTTAGAGAGTATATAGAGCCTCTAGGATTTTCAGGTGTAATACTTGAATAATAGTAAATAGAGATAGTTTTACTTCTTCTTTAGGTGTTATGTCCTATTGATTTTTCTCCTCTAATTGAGTTGGTGAACACTGTGGAAGAATGTGAAGTAGTAGTGTGATAATGGGTATTCTTACCTTGTTCCTAATCTTACTCGAAATATCTGTAGTATTTCCTCATCATATAAGATACTGGCTTTAAGACTAAGGTAAATACATTTTTGTCAGGTTCAGAAAGAAGCCCTTAATTCAGATTTCCTTGAGTGCTTTTATCATAAATGACTGTTGTTTTTTGTCAAAGGCTTTCTTAGTGTCTACAGAATTATTTTTGTAGTTCTATATATAGTTTGCCACATACACATTTTCTGCAAATTTGCCTAAGTATTTCATTAGAGTTGGCCATATTTAATTTGTTTCAAACTATATTTGTACTGATTTATATGTTTACCTCAACAATGCCTTTTAGTACAATGCTTAGTGTTCCCTTAAATGTATTCTTTTTTTTCTTTCTGTAATTAAGTTTTTAAATTTTAATTTCAGTGTAGTTTACACACAATGTTATATTGATTTCAGGCGTACAATACAGCGATTCAACACTTCTATATGTTTCAGTGCTCATAATGGTAAGTCTATTCTTAACTACTTATGAAATGATCCTCAGTTCAAGACGATTGATTGCTAAATAAAAAGTAGGTGACTACCAATTAACCGAATAGAATGAACTTCCTATGTCAAGTGGTTGCTGTGGCTCAGAGGCATGGAGTCTACACTACATTTTAAGTAAACAGAAGTCATATGATACTATAGACTGTAAAGGGTAATTGCTATTTTTTTAAAGTTTAGTATCTGTGCCATCCATCCTAAGTTTGGATAATTCACTATTTTAAGAGTCTCAGTAGAAGGTAGAGATTCTTTCTTTCTTTAGAAGTTGAGAACAGCATGTATTACCTTTTTCATCCTCCCTTGCCACTAGGACATGGCCAATCAGTGAGATGCTTCCAACCGGGTCTTAACATTGGAAGGAGATAATGCAAAAATTAAAATAAATAAATAAATAAATAAATAAATAAATAAACAAATAGACAAATAAATCGAGACTGGCTGCGAATCTACTGAAGGGGCAGCGCAAATATGTGAGTGTCAGGGGCAACAGAGTAAGTGGCTTACAACTGAGAGCTGTCACAAATACAGCAACACTCCTTTGGCACAACTCATGGATGTGCAGTATATTTGCTAGTTAAGAAATATTTGTGTAGCCTTTCACGTACAGCTTATGCCTGTATGTCATAATTTTAACTGTCTTCTGAATCATCACCAGAACCTCTTGGTTTCTCTTCAATAGTGGAGGGGGAAAATACTCAGTACTTGGTACAGCCTTGTGGTTTAAAATCAGATCAAGATACAAATGTAAAGCCCAACTCTGCTACTTAATAGTTGCATGACTTTTAGTAAATCAGCGAATCATTATTTTACATAGTGAACCTGTAAATTGGGGACAATATTCCTAATTTTACGGGATTGTTATAAGACCCTAATGTTAGCAAAGGTAATGTTAGCAAAGACCCTAATGCAGTTTTCACGCTATTCATAGTATGTATTCAGTATAGTGCATAGTAGTCATTATTAGTAATTATATAGTCTCAATATTGCCTGTGATGTTACAAGTATTATTTGTATTCTCTGTGCAAGTTACCAATCTTGACTGTTAAATTTCAGCTAGACTCTTAGTTTTTCTTGCTTTTTTTTTCTCAAAATTATGCCTGTTAACTGAGTTCTCACTTTTAAAATGATATGCACCTAGCCTTTAACATCTAAGTGATTAAAATTGTGAGTGAATCTGGATCTTTAAAAATGTTGGAGTTTATTAGGATGGTACTAAGTCAAGTTTTAGGAGTCTTCTGGTAAACAAACAAATAACATGTTACTGCTGTTCATTTAAGTAGGATTTTATGTTGTTCCTGAGATGGGAGTCTGTAGGCAACTAATAAGAGGAACAAGTGAGTGTGAAGAAAAACCAGCTGCCCCAAACCATGCGCATCTCAAAATCAACAGATCATACAGGGGCACAAAGAGGTGAATCCAGCCCAGTGGAATATAGGGCAGATTTCTCAAACTTTGTTTTTCGGGACATTAGCACCGTTAGAGGTAGTATTTTTTTTTTTAATTTTTTTCAACGTTTTTTATTTATTTTTGGGACAGAGAGAAACAGAGCATGAACGGGGGAGGGGCAGAGAGAGAGAGGGAGACACAGAATCGGAAACAGGCTCCAGGCTCCGAGCCATCAGCCCAGAGCCTGACGCGGGGCTCGAACTCACAGACCGCGAGATCGTGACCTGGCTGAAGTCGGACGCTTAACCGACTGCGCCACCCAGGCGCCCCTCGAGGTAGTATTTTATGAACAAAAATGTCAGCATCCCTACTTACCTGGACGTCAGCATCCCTACTTACCTGGATTACTTCTTGAGTATTTATTTACCATGCAAAATAGTAGAGATTCTGAAAAGTCACAGAGTAAACAACCCGGTCTCAGTTTTCTAAAACCTTTATTTTTCCCAACCTGTGGCAACCTAATTTCTTTACCTTAGTTTGTTTTGATTTGTTTTTTAAACATTTTGTGATGATCCAAGTTACAGGGTAGACACGATTCAGTAGTGGAAAAGTTAGTCTGATGAATTGTGAAGACTCCTAGAAAGCAGTGTAAATATTTGAAGCTTTACCCTCTAGGCCCTGAAGAGCCATTGAAGATTTTTGAGGTAGAATAAAAGGAATCAGTGACTTAGAAAGATTAATTGGCAACGGTATATGTTTTTTTATTTAAAAGGGCACAGAGATGGAGGCAAGGGAATCCATTATTAAGCTGTTGTAATATCTCAATTTTAGGAAAATAATTAAGAATTAGAATGGAGGCATTGAATGTAGAATGGAAGAGATTAATTCACAGGATTTGGTGACTAATGGATGTGGATGGGAAAGGAGAAAGCAAGTTGAAAGTAGTTTAAACTGGCAGAAGGGTCCAAATTTGATAAGTGGATACAATGTATCAGGTAGTTCTTGAAGTAATCAAATCCAGAGGATGGCTATTTGTGGAAGAATGTTGCGAATATTTTAGGAACTTAAAAATTGTAGAATTTATTCTGATGTCTCCACTTAAGTTTTCTGGAGTCACAATTTGTCAAGGATTGAAACAGCTCTCTATCTTGCATTTTCTAATCTAGTAAAGAGACTTAAAAGATGATAAACACTTCTTCTGACATGGATTGTGTCATCTTTTGCCTATTTGTTATGTAGAAGCATGTCTTACTATGTGTCTGGTCAATTGATGATTGGCATGGAAAAATGCTTCAACAACAAGATCAATGAATCCTTTAGTCCTTTGGGGTATAACATGACATACTGTGAGGGCACAATATAAAGAAAGTAATTAGGGTTCTTTCAAGGACAAATGTTCCTGAAAGATGGGCAAAAAATAATCTAGGGCCAAACAATTTTTCTCACCCCTATGGAAATATCCCTGTTCATTCAGTGTCTTACATTGTGGAATGTTATGAAGCTTGAATGGAATTGTGCAAGGGAAGAAAGGAATATTAAAATCTTTATTCTTAATAAATCTTTGAGTTAGAAATTCATATCTCATGCTGCTCTAAACTTAATTCTATCAATAATCTTTTCTAGGAGTCTAAACTTTTTCTTGTCTTTTTAAAAAGTTATTCCACAGTTTTAAAAGCCACAGCTGTGAAACTGAGGTCTTGGCAACAGATAGATAAATTTGAGAGGGTCGCAGACTAACCAAGTGAAATTTTCCAATAAAATGTAAAAGATATAGGGCTGAGTTGAGAGAGAGAAGAAGGGAAGAAAGGAGGAAAGAGATATTAGTGCTAAGCACGTATATTTTGAAATCATCCACATAGGTTAAAAATTATATCTTTATATGAAAAATAGAGAGTTTCTCAAAAAAGGAGCGTATAAGCAGGGGAGGTTGTAATGCTACAGAAAATCTCACACAACATTCCACAATGGAGTTCTAAAAAATAAGTATTAGCAATGGAGATTAAGATAGAACAATGTAAGAACAAAGTGGATATATCCAGTGGAGAATTAAATGATTTTTTTAATGTTTATTTACTTTTGAGAGAGAGAGAGCGAGAGAGCAATGAGCACGGGTGAGGGAGGGGCAGAGAGAGAGGGAGACACAGAATCTGAAGCAGACTCCAGGCTCTGAGCAGTCAGCACAAAGCCCGACATAGGGCTCGAACTCACAAAACGTGAGATAATGACCTGAATCAAAGTTGGACGCTCAACCAACTGAGCCACCCAGGCACCCCTCCAGTGGAGGTTTTTAAGGGAGAGGAAGTCAACTGAGGTAAAAAACGTCTAAGACGAATAGAAGAAAGATCATTAAATTTAGTGATAGGAAGGTGTATTAAGCAGAATAAAGGGGCCCCAGCGATGCCCTGTCCTAATCTTTGGAAGCTGTGAATGTGCTGTGTTACATGGCAAGGAGGAACTAAGGTTGGGGATGGAAATAAGGTTGCTAATCAGCTGACCTTAAAATAAGGAGATTTTTCTGAATTATCCAAGTAGGACCAATGTAATCACAAGGCTGTTTTATATAGGGATTTGGAAGCCAGAAGAGTATCAGAGTGGTACAATATGAAAAAGATTTCATCTGGCTATTTCTGGCTTTGAGGTTGAAAAGAGGCCATAAGCCAAAGAAAGTAGTTATCCTCCAGAGTCTGGAAGGACAAGAAAATGAATTCTCTTAGAAAGTAACAAGGCCCTTCTGACACCTTGATTTTAGCTTAATGAGACCCATTTTGAAATTATGATCTCCAGATAATAAATTTGTGTTGTAAGCCACCAAGTTTGTACCAATTTGTTATAGTAGCAGTTGGAAACTAATACAGATGAGTATTGTTTACATGCATATAGAGCTTTGGTAAAAAATATAGCCATCTATTACAGAGTTACAAATGAGAAATAGAAGCAGCAGGTGTAGCCTATTTTTTCAGCAAATTAGGCAAGTGGAATAAAGAAGAGAAGTAGGATGACAAGGTCTGAGAAATTGTTAATTGGAGAAAAATTCAAATGGATCTAATTAAATAGAAATAGTATTGCTTAAGAAAGGGGCTCTATTATATATAGTTCTTTCTTTGCAAGTATTCAGAACATTTCTTAAGAAGATCATACGAACATTATTGTCAAAGCAAACAAATGAAAATCTTCCAAACTAATGGATGCAGTGAGATCTAGAAACTCACAGAAGCTGTTCCATTTACTGTAAAGAATATAAAAAAATCATGTTTAAATTATATGAAATACTACCAATTATGAATGGGATGAAAATAGACACTTAAGAAAAAATTCTGGCAACTTCATAAAAATGTCAATTTTACATATTAAAAGAAAAAATATAATAGTGACATGTTAAGTGCATTTATAGAAAAAAACAAAGAAAAGTATGCTAAATCAAAGCATACACAAAGCAAAGACTGGGAAATTGTCAACAAAATCATTGTATAATACAGAAAGGCAACCTGGCTTTTCACAAAAGTTTGTTATGAGAAAGTCTAGGAACATTTAGGAAGAAAGGTAACTATGTCAGCCAAATGCCGCTGTGGACAATGCTGAACTAAGTGAACCATTTTTATGCAAAACTACTTCTATTATAAAAACATTGGTAAAACACCCTCTGATCTTAATACTGTTACAGCTAATAATGCAGTTTTAAAATATGCCTTTTTAAATCTAGGTAAATGAACTCAATTGAATGATTGAATGTCAATTACATGTAAATGAATGATTTAGACCAGATGACATACAGGTTTCATCTAACCTGTTCTAGTGCTGGAGATGCAAGCATTTCTTGTATAACATATCCTGTGACCAAATATTTGGTAAATGTCTCGTTAAACTTTGCTTTATGACTTCACAGATCTTTAACACATGAATCCCTAAGGAAATATTCTAAATGTAGCATTTCCCCAGGTGTTTTTTTTTTTTTTTTTGATAACTGAAACTATTGTTCCCTGGGAATCCTATAATACCAATATGCAAATGTCAGTGTTTACACAAAACCACCTATACCCCTCAAATCACAAATACCAGTATACTGTTATCCACAGATGAAATCAGAGTCCTAAAACAAAATGAAAGCTCAAAAGAATCATCTTTACTTCTTTTTAAACCTCCATTGTTGGTTGACCTTTGGAGTTCTATTGGACTGTTAACTACATCTTTTTCTATTTCCTAGCTCTGAATTGACCACCTGGTTATCTAGTCATCAACACTTAATTTTCTTCTATTTGAGAGAGTCCTCTGTGGGATTTTGGTTCAGATCTGTCAACTGAAAGAAAACCAGCTTCAGAGTAGGTTGGCAAATGCTTTATTTGTTAGTAAATGCTTTATTCGTCTTCCTGGGGAATATAGCCCAAGAAAATCTTTAAGACTGCTGGGAAGAATTGCCCTGAAATTTTTAGCTGCAATGGATTTTATATGTTAAAAAGGGGGAAAAGGTTCATGTTCTTGCAAGCATCTCTCCAAATACTTTTGTGTCACAGGGATAATTTGTTATAGTTGTTAAAATGAAGGTTTACTGATAACCACATGAGCACCAGGAAGACCCATAGATCACCTTAATACATTATGTTTCTACAAAATTTGATGGTTTAAACTTACTGCTTGCATACCCCTGCTTAATTAACTTCCTGTTCTTGACTCTTTGAATTCATTTGAGATGGTCACAGAATGCTGGCATCAGTCACTTATTTTAATGCCCTGCCCTGCTTGTGCACAGACCTTTGGGCATTGAGAGCTCCTGTTTACTCAATATTCTTGATCACTCATTTGCCAGGTTATTCTCTACATGCTTGATTGCCCTTTGGCTTTCTGTTTTCTTAAATAGGTATCAAAACTCCTACAGTTTTTTCTTATTATAGTACTAACTATACCAATAATTTGCTTAAGCAACTAAGATGCCATTCAATTTCACATCTTCTCTCAATGTTCACAACAACTCTATGGCAGGTGTTTGTCTTTTATTTTGCAGATGAGAAAACAAAGGAAAGACTCCACAGCTGATACTTAGTAGAGGCAAGATTTGAACCTACGTTTGCTTGTCTCCAAAACGTGCATCTAAATACTATTGTCTTGCGACCAGTCTTTTTGCCCTTTCTGTTCGCCATCATGAAACCTTCTTAACAATTTAAGACATTAGCCTGATTTCCAGGAATTGACCCGAAAGAGATTAGATGAAGAGGATATTACTTAGGAGAATAGAGGTCAAGGACTAGAAACTTGAGGACCACTTCTGAGGGTGATCACCAAACCTAACAGCAGAGCTGATGGTGTCTGATTTCACTCAAGCGACAGGGTGCTTCCTGGCTCCAGAACCCATATTGAGGCCTTACAAAATGGGCATGCATTTCCCCTGGAGGCACTCACGTCCACCGCTTCTTTCCCAGCTACCCCTTCGTGAGGCCCACCCCTTACAGGAGGAACCTGGATTCACAGCTGTGAATATCTTCTTGCGTCCATTTTAACTACGTGCCTTCAGTCAACAGCCCTTCCTCTTCTCTTGCCACTCGTCTTTCCAGGGGCCTGAAAAAGTGCTTCTTTTCAGTAAAGGAAGCCTTTCTGGATCTGTGCCCTTGCTCCGTGATGTTCTTTTCTGATCCCGGAAGGGTACTTCACGTTACTCATGCTTCTTCAACCCAGGAAACTGAGGTAATTGGTCGCTTTTTGGTTGTGCTGTATTAAAAGTGCATTTCGATTTCCATAGAGTCCAAAAGCTATTGGGAGCTGTTGGTATGTCTGGGCCAAATGATCTCATCAGGGTTTGCTATTCTCAGTGTTTAGATTTTCCATTCTAATAGATGTGTAGTAGTATCCCATTGTTTTTTTAATTTTCAAATTTCTAATGACGTATGCCATGGAAAATATATTTTTTTCTATTTTATTTTAAACTGAAGTGTAGTTGACACATATTGTTACATTATTTTCAGGTGTACAACACAGTGTTTGGACGTATGTTATGCTGTGCTTACTGCAAGTGTAGCTACTATCATATACCACCCCATTATTATACTATTGACTCTATTTCCTTCCTGTGCTGTACATTTTATTATCATGACTTACTCATTCTATAACTGAAGACCTGTATTTCCTACTCTGTACATTTTGCCCATCCCTTTACCCCGCTCTCTTCTGGCAAACATCAGAGGTTGTTCTCTGTATCTACAGTTCTGTTTGTGCTCTTGGTTTATTTGTGGGACATCTTTTCATATGCTTATTGTCGTCCATATATTTTCTTTGGTCAGATGTCTGTTCAGGGTTTTTGCCCACTTTGTAATCAGGTTCATGTTCTTATTGTTGAGTGTTAAGGGGGTTTTGTTTTGTTTTTGTTTTTTCAGTATATTTTGGATCATAGTCCTTTATCAGGTAGGTCTTTTGCAAATATTTTCTCCCAGTCGGAGCCTTGTCTTTTCATTCTCTTCACGGTGTCTTTTGCAGAGCAGAATATTTTAATGAGGTCTGCTTATCATTTCTTTCTTTCATGAACTGACTGGGAGCTCACAGAAATCTCATGATGCAGACTGTAGAAAATCTGATAATTTAGACAGATGAAATGACTTTACCATCCCTGATGTTATATTGGTAGAGTAATGATGGCAGTGTAAGAATATGCGTCTTTTAACTCCATATCTGATATATTTTCTACTCTTTCACTTAATGTAGATTAAATAAGGACCATTTGTCTTCTGTGCATTTTTAAAGACCTGTGCAAACCACCATGTTTTAGAACAAAAGCAAAATAAATGCTCACATCTTTTGAGGTTGATGGAAATGTCTTATCGCACGCCTTGGCAACTCTTTCTGAAGCTTAAAACATATTACAAAGTCCCATCTCATCCATTTCTAATGGTAAAACCACCCTGGCTGGCTCCCCAATTCCTGTGTAACTTATCTCTTATTTATCATATTCAAATCTGCAATCCTGATGCTATTTTCGTGATCGTAATTCATACTCAACAATCTGTTTCCATTCTCAACTCAGTGAGCTGGCAATCAATTTCTTAGAGCTCTCTGGGAAGAAAGCAAAATCTAAAAATGAAGCCATTAATATATTACAAATAAGTACTAAATCTGTTAGGTAGGGGCTGACAGGTCACATTAGAATGGGTGCCCTGCGGCGCTGTGAGGCACGAGAAAGGACTTGTGATGCATGATACCATTATTGACCTTTGAGTTACACAATTTATCAGAAAGGAAAAAATAGTTTCTTTTGTGTGGGCAAAAACTGCTAAGTGAGCCCTTTACCCTAGATTTCCAGGAGAAGCAAATTGGTCATTGCAAAAGTTCACTAATTAGGCTGTTTATTCCTTCAAACTGACATTGGATTGTTACAACTTAATCAACATGCATGTAACATTAGTTTTTAGCTTAATATTGCATCAGAAGCCAGGGTAAAAAATAGACTGTATTTTGAGAACTATTGGAAGTGTTTGGCCTGCCTTATAATTAGGGTGTTCCCTCTATTCATCTCCATTATACACACTCACACTACTAGAAACATAAATTGCAGTGTAATAAACATAATGGTTGGTGCTCTACCACTAATACAGCACCTCCTCCAAGTTGCATATGATACTTAGCTCTAAATTTTATTTATCTTATTGAATCCTTAAAATACTCATAATAACCATAAAATATGATCCAACTGACTATTCTCATTGTACTGATGTGAAAATTGAGGGTTTGGTGAGATGAGTTGCTCAGGTTGGTACACCTAGTCAGTGGAAGAACTGGGATTCCAATCTCGGGCGGATTAACTCTAACACCCTATGCTGCAGCATCACTCTGTATTGCAGTGCATTTAAAACAAGTTGAGAGGGCCTGAAATTAGTCCCAGACATCGAACTCTATATGCACTGTATTTTAAATCAATTAAAAGTGCTCAAATATAATCACTGATGTTGTGCCTCCAGATAATGCAACACAATTACATCTTTTTCTTGTTCATCATTGCTGTTTAAATAAAGAGAGACATGCTCTGAAGCTTATCATTTACACAGATTTCCTGACAGCCTTAAACCATGGAACATTTTTCTAAGTTAAATTTATTAAGATATAATGTACATAAAGTAAATTTCACCTTTTTTGTGCATACAGTTCTATGACTTCTGACACATTTGTATCAACACCATTAAGGTCATACACAGAACATTTCTGTCACCTCAAAGAGTGTTGTCAATATAGTTTTAAAATAAGCTTTCAATTTAGAATCCTTTTCATACTTACAGAAAAGTTTTGATTGTAGTACCGACAGTTTTCATAGAGCTCACACCCAGTTTCCCCTGTTGTCAGCATCTCGAGTAACTGTGGGCCTTTGTTACCGTTCTCTGCTCCAGCATTGCATCCTGGATCCACATTACATTTAGTCATCATGTCTCCTTCAGGCTCCTCTGGACTATGTCAGTTTTGTAGACATTTCTTTCCTTGGTTTTAATGACCTTGACAGTTTGGAGGACTATTCGTCAGATAATATGTCGACTGCCCCTCAGTTGGGATTTGTCTGATGATTTTTCTCATGATTACACTGGGGTTATGGGTTTTCAGGGGAAAGAATACAGAGTTAAAGTGACCTTCTCACATCACATCAAGAGCACATACCATCAACATGACTTATCACTGTTGATACTGACTTTTATCACTAGCTGACATAGTGTTTGTCAGGTCTCTCTACTGTAAAGTTATTCTTTTCTCCACTTACCATTGTGCATTCTTTAGAAGGAAGTCATTATGCATTATGCAAAGTTTAAGGGGTGGGAACTTATGCTCCACCTCTTTTAGTGGGAACGTATCCACATACATTATTTAGGATTCTTTTGTGCAGGTTATTTGTCTATTCCCATTTGTTTATTTATTCAGTCATTGATTTATGTAAGTATGGACTCAGACATTTCTTTTTTTAAAAAAAATTTTTGATTTTTTTTGATTTATTTTTGAGAGAGAGAGGCAGAGCATGAGCAGGGGAGGGGCAGAGAGAGAGGGAGACACAGAATCTGAAGCAGGCTCCAGGCTCTGAGCTGTCACCACAGAGCCCGACATGGGGCTCGAACTCACGGGCCGTGAGATCATGACCTGAGCCGAAGTCAGATGCTTAACCGACTAAGCCACCCAGATGCCCCAGACATTTCTTTTTTACATGAAGTTATAATCTAATACTGCATTTTCAAATTTTTTGCTCATATTGTTATAGCTCTGGGTATCAGGAGCTCTTTCAGTTGACTCCTATGTCCCTTTGACGTATCCCCATTGTTGTTTGGATTGGTTTTATTTTTAGCAAATTTGGTTTAGGGTTGGTTTGTTTGTTGGTTTATCTCTGTCACTACAAGATATTCCAGGATAATTTTTTATATTCCCTCTTCAAGCTCTAGAATCAACTCTTCCTCCGAGGAGTTCCTTTTATAGGAGAAACCAAGATGTGGGTGCAGGGTGTCCTTGTTGCTATTTGAGTGTGGTGCTTCTAAGTGTTTGGAGCTGATAGAGGAGGAAATATATATGTGTGTATACTAACCCATGTCGTGTATAAATTAACTATAGATAATTCTAGATATATTCATCTGTATCTATCATTCTAACCTTCCCCCTTGCTTGTCTAGAATACTCCATGCCAACAGGTAGAAATCTGGCTCCCACTATCCACCATCCGTTTACTTACTTGTTCAATTCCAGGATACATGGATAGGGGTTTCTGAATTGTTAACCTTTACCCTGATGGGAAACAACTTTACCAATTAGAGTACAGTCCATATTTGCAATTCATTTTGCTTTTGTTCTTATAGCCTCTGCTCACTTCCAGAGTTAATTAGGCAACATAGGCTGACCTTTCTACAAGAAAATATTTGAAGTCAGGATAAAATAATAAAAGTTTTATTTAATGTATAACTACATTATGAAGAGTTTAAAATTCCCAAGTTGCTTGTAATCATGGATATACAGTCACGTAATAGTTTTAGATCTATTCTTTTGAATATTCTAATATTGTAGTACCTGCTTTTTAAATTCATTTTTCTTAGTTTAAGGTTTTGGTTTTCTCTTTCTTTTTAGACTATGCCTCATTAAAAATAGAATTCTATAGGGGCACCTAGGTGGCTCAGTCGGTTAAGCATGTGACTTCAGCTCAGGTCATGATCGTGTGGTCCGGTCCGTGGGTTCGAGCCCTGCTTTGGGCTCTGTACTGACAGCTCTGAGCCTGGGGCCTGCTTCAGACTCTGTGTGTCCCTCTCTCTCTCTCTCCCCCTCCCCTGCTCCTTCTCTCTCTCTCTCTCTCTCTCTCTCTCTCTCTCAAAAATAAACATTTTTTTTAAAGAAGTAGAATTTATAGACCAGAGTTTGATAGTAGGATGATGTTTAAAATTATCTTCTATGGACTTTCCCTATTACTTATCTTTTCATGGACTTAAAAGGTATTAAATATATTTTTAAGCTGGACCCCAAATATCAATTGAGAAACGGACTACAAATATGTGAGTTTAAAAATGCATTCTTAATGGAAATTAAATAAATGTGTTCTTAATAATAAAAGGGAATTCTTTTGAAAATACTAAGCTAATGTAGTATTTTGTCACCTGGAATACAAAACCCCCGCAAATTCAGTGCAATCATCTACCAGAGGAATCTTACAAGACCATGAAATCTGCTTGAATTTAAAAGAGAAATCTCATCTCAAAATATCCTTTCTGAAATTGTCTTTTGGAAGTCAAAGTCAGTGTTTTTAACATAGTTCAGAAACCACATAAAATAAAAACAAAATAATTAAAATGATCAGGCTGCAGTATTTTCTACAAAAGTCAGGCTGGATGCTGGGTTGGACTCAAAGTTCCACAAAATCAATTATATACACATGCTGGAAAGGCACCTGAGATTAAGGCAAATAGAATGAGCAGGGCATCGAGGATGAGGCATCCAAAAAGAGCAAACCTTTCACTGAATATCGGATATGAAACATTTAGAAGCCTACACTGAAGAAATCTTCTTTTGATTAAAAATTAATGGTTTTTATTTATAAAATGACTAGCTTTGAGGTTTTATATATTCATAACTTCAAGGGTTTCTCATATATTTCAAGTACATTCAAGCTTTTGTAATGAAGGTTCATTTTAAATTAATGATTTATTACTTCCAGAAACATTTTAAAGTAGTTTGTAGTATGATGTTGGGCTGCAAAGAGAAACAATTGCCTCGAGAATTCTGTCAGGTAGGCCTCCTCCGTCTTAACAGGATTCAAAGGAAATGGTGGAGGCAAACCTCCATGATTGATAATTAGATATGTGTTCTTAGTATGCAAATATGAATACAGGTGTAATAGTGCTTTGTCTTGAAAAGCATGATTTGATGCATGGGTGAAACCACAGAGGTGACCATGGATTTGATTTTGAGCCAAACTATAGTGACCATACTGTGTGCCTTTCTCTTTTCTAGCTGAAAAAACATTTTTCTGAAGGATTTACTGTTTGCTTTCATACATTTGTTGAAGTCACACAACTCTAAACCCAATATCAGAATACATTTTTTTTTTTAAAAAGCAAAAACCAAACAGGCTTCCCGTTTTCCCATCTTCTGTGTTTCTTCCTGTGTGTATGCTTGAGAGTGACAGGGTTTACCGCAAGACTACAGACATTTTCTTCAATAACAAGTATTTTCTCAACATCCTTATTCTCAGTGGTTCTAAGATTTAATAAAGGGAATTAGAAAAGTTCACAAAAATACAGGACAGATCGGTAAAATTAAGTACCTCTTAAAAGTACCAACCTAATGGTATGGGTATTTAAGTGAAGAAAAAAAAATAAGGGGATTAGGAAAACTTTGGGCATTTATTGAATGATAATGCTTTTAAAAAGCAAAGGCAGGCTAGAATTTAAGTGGATGAGGACTTGGGGCGCTTGGGTGGCTCAGGTCATGATCTCACAATTCATGAGTTTGAGCCCTGTGTTGTCCTCTGTGCTGAATGCTCAGAGCCTGGAGCCTGCTTCAGATTCTGTGTCTCTTTTTCTTTCTGCCCCTACCTGTTTGCTGTTCCTCTCTCAAAAATAAACATTAAAAAAAAAAAAAACACACATTTAAGTTGATAAGGACTAGTAATAGAGGGTTTAGACTTGTCAAAGGGAGAAGAGTTTTCTGATAGAGGGTACTTCATGCCTAAAGACATGAAGGAAATACTATTAAAAGTCATACATGCCAAGGTCAGTAATTTATACATAATCTTAAAGGATCAAAAGAATTGCATCTTCAAATCTAAGAAATTAATAGAGAAGGATTGTGCACAGTTTGATAATGGGAAAGACAAATTGAACAGGCATCAATTTAAGATTTGTTATAATCGAGGTGGGAAGAAACACCGATTAAACAAGTTTGATCATTGTGGAAATTGGAAGAGAGGGAGTGAGGAGCTAAATATTGTGATTTTGTGACCAGGAGAATTTGGTAGCATTGATATAGAGTTGAAATCAGGGATGTGTTAGAAATTTTGATTCCAAGTGCCTGGGACAATGAGCATGCCCTTAAGATTTAAAAATAAATACATAAAAATGAAAAACTGGCTTTTAGAAATGCGCCTAGGGAAGGTTGCAAGAGGGCAAGCCTTATTTTTTGAACATTGCATACCCTTGCCCGCCAATATTTTACTTATAATGCACATGTTGTACATAAATCATGGTTTTCACTTATGATGGTACCTCTAGTATACGTTTCTAGAAATGAAATTATGGTTTCACAGATTTTTTCTGGATATATATTGCCATATTCTTCTCGGAAAGATCAGGTAATTTCTAGCAATGTATGAGATGGCAGTGATCATTATATTCTTGTAAAACATAAGAATTACCAGTGTTTCAACTTTTAACACTTACATTAAAAGATAAATGTTGATGATTATATTTGAATTTCTTTGATTACAAGTGGAATCATTGTTAAAGTGGGTCATTGGGCTTTTTTACCCTTTGTTCCTCCCCCTCCTTCCCCTGCCACCGAAGTGGGGGAAAAAGTGCATTTACCCAGGCACTTTACCATAACAATTTACCTATGTATTGACCTTTATATATATTTGATGTGAATTTTATTACTAATTTTTATTTATGTTTTATTTTTCTTCATACATACATACATATATATATATATATTCTTTTTCTGGGAGAGTGAGGTATTAGGTTAGGAAAAGGCCTTGCTTATCTTGGTATACTTACCGTTTTTGATGCATAAATAAGTATTCATGTAGTTTTGAAGTAGATTAGCAAATCTGAAGGAAGGTACATGTTCTTTTTATTAACTGATGTATAAGAAGAAATTGTTTCATCAATTCTATAGGGAATAGATTTTACAAAGTTTTGAAGTATGACCCACTCTGACCAAAAAATAGATGTCATTCTGAGAATGGAAAGCAGAGACAATTTAATTCATTCTTGCATGCACATTCAGCAAAACAGGATTTTTTTTTTTTTTTTTTTTTTGATTTGAAGATGAACACAAGTCCTTTGTCTTTCTTGAGAAAGATGTGATTGGATATTGCTCAATAACTTAGTATTAACTCAAGGCTAAGTGAAATTTTCCAGCTGGGGTGAATAAGGATTCAAAACCTTTATGAGAACAGAGGGATTGAAAATCATGCTAACTTACAGGAGTGAAGTCAACTGATCTTTTCCTTTATGATTTTTAGTGCTGGCTTTATATTTGGAAAGTCTACTCTGAGGCCAAATAGAATACACACACGTATGTAATCATATATGTGTGTATAATATATATGTAACTATCTGTGTTTTTAACTCATTTATATGACACTTTTTTTAAAACATAAGATGGATGGGGTTGGTGATAAATAACTTTTTAAATAGTTGATGAATGAATGTGTGAATGTGAGAATAATGGCCCTTTCAACCCCTAACATACAGAGACCATGCCCTAATCTACAAAACCTATAAATATATACTTTTCCTGTCCAAAGGACCTTGCAAATTTGATTAAATATACAGATTTTGATATGGAGAGATTATCTGGGTGATCCCAATCTAATGATAAGCCCTTAGTACATCAAAGAAATGAGAAATGGAAAGGAATTGACCTACTGGTTTTGGCTTTGAAATAAAGGAAGGGACCATATTCCAAGGAGTGTGGATGGCACCTTTAGAAGTTGGAAACAGCTCTCTAGTCTATTAATTGATGTGTTAAATATCGATAAGTGCCATTCTTTCAACCAGAACACATAATAACTACATATTGAGAGACTCCCTCTTTACTGTTTTGTTTTTCAATATTTGAATTATTTTAACTTGTATTGTCTAATGTTTGGTGAAAATTAAAGCTGTTAAAGTTGATTAAATCTGTATTAAAGAGACAGAAAAAGAAGAGACAATGCCCTCCGGGAAAACCAAGGAATCTGGGGTATGGAAGGGGGCCTACTATGACAGAAGAATAGAGAGACCTGGAAGGTAGGTGAAGAAATTAAAATAATGTTGAACGAGGTACAGGGAATTAAGGATTATGCTTACCATAAAGAAGTCAGAAAGGGTTTGAAGAAAAAGCATGTTTACAGGGTCAGGGTTGAGAAATTATCTTCTGATGTGCCACGCAACTCAGAAATACTTATGAAAAGGAATCTGTCAGTATTGAAGAGGTGGAGTTTACACTAGATTAAACAATGCAAAGAAGGGTGGGCTATAAGTTGAGAGGGAGCCCGAGTTTTAGAAAGGATAATTTTGAGGACAAGGAAAAATCAGAACAGCCACTGACATGGAAAGATAAAATGGGAGAGAATGAGAAGAAAGAATTGACAGTGAAGAAAAAAAAATGATCGAGTGTTTGTGGGTGGTTGTGGTGTTTTTTATTTTCTTTGTTTGTGTCCCTATTTCCTGCCCCACCTTCTTTCCCCAGTGGACCCTGGATTTTGATTCATGGAAATCGAACACTAAATCTAATACAAAAGAAAATATACTTTTCTTATATTTAGAGAGAATTTTCCCTGTTTCTAGAAAAGTTGTAAAGAGTGAATTTGTCCCCAAACTGGTATGCATTCTTTGTATAAAAATGGTAAATGTAAACAAAGCTTTGCTATTAGAATGATATATGTGAAACTCCCCATGCACTTGGGCAGAAAAATGTTATACAAATGAAAAGTGTTGCATATATTTTCAAAGAACACATGAGTTTATTCCTCAAGGGGAATTGTTAATTTATGTACTGCTCTTGTTCTGAAGGTATGTGCATGATTCATAAGTTAGTTTATAAGTAATTTTATATTGCAGAAAGAAAGCTAAGGGGATACTTAACTGTTTCCAAGTATTTGAAATATTTATTGTATGATAATCAACTGTTCACCAGTTTATTGTAGTAGAGAAGGAAATCAATTTAAATTCCACCTGTAAAAGTTTATGTAAGATACAAATCTTACCTAAGCATTGTAATTTGTTGTAGACTGTTGGGACAGGAAAAGGAAATATTTCTTTTGTTGGTGTTTTTAGTTCTTATGACCCTATATTCTCTGTTCTTCACATCTACACTCCTGAATTTTACCAAACGATTGAAAGGATATGGACCAATCCCCTGCAGTCAGCCCTTACTCATACTAGTCTTTAATCCCACCAAGTAGCCAGTTGGTTTTATTTACTTGTTTTATCCACATCTTAACGTCCGTCTATCTTGGTGTTTCAATACTGTCATGCCCATGATAATTATAGCTAATCACAGATTTACTTGAAAGTAACACCTTGTATCTGTGTCTACCTCTGCACCATTTTGAAGAACGGCCAATTAAAATATCCTGTTAGGGCTCCTGGGCGGCTCACTTGGTTAAGCTTCCGACTCTTGATTTTGGCTCAGGTCATGATCACGGTTGCGTTTCAGCCTGCTTGGGATTCTCTTTCTCTCCCTGTCTTTCTGCCCTTCCCTTCCTGGCAGGCACGTTTTCTCTCTCTCTTTTTTTTTCTCTCTCTCTCTCATAAATAAATTAAAGAAAAAATCCTATGTATAACTACTAATGGGAATGAGGGTGACAGTTTTCAGTTTTTGCTCTTTCAGTTTTGAGTCAGCATTATCAGTCTTAAAGGATTATCTTTTTTTTTCTAATACTTATTCATTTTTGAGACAGAGAGAGACAGAGCATGAACGGGGAGGGTCAGAGAGAGGGAGACACAGAATCTGAAATAGGCTCCAGGCTCTGAGCTGTCAGCACAGAGCCCGACGCGGGGCTTGAACTCTCGGACTGCGAGATCATGACCTGAGCCGAAGTGGTCGCTTAACCGACTGAGCCACCCAGGCGCCCCAGCATTATCAGTCTTAAACAGGCAAATGATTTACATTGAAAAACAAATCTATACCTAGATTATTTTTGAGATCATCATTGCCATGTCCTGCTTCCATGATCCCCATTCCTTTTTTTTTCTTCCTCTTCTTTTTGATGTACTACAAAAAAAAATCCTAAGTGTTAATGTCTTGAAGAAGCAAGGCCATCATTTTTATTCCAAGGTAATGATCTCTTTCATGCCCCTTTCCCTCTACCCTTGCAGTCTTTCGTTTATTATGCAAATAGAAGCAGGCTGAGGAGGCATATTGCAAGAGTTAATGACCAGCTAATTGTTACCACCTTCACCACCCCCTCCCATGAAAACACAGGTACTCTGAATTGATGACTAGCGTTTCCATATGCTTAATGGGAAACAAACAGGAGGCTCAGTTGTGCCGCTGACAAAACATGAGGGAAAAAATAATTTCCATCACATGCCCCTGATTTAAAAGTGCTCCAGGCCATCTTTGTTCCACAGCTAGGAGCATAATAAATTAAGAAAAAGTAGTGTATGGCTGAGATGAAATCCTGTGGGATGTGTGAGTAAACTAACAGAGAACTTGAGGGGAAAAATATAGGTAGCATTGAGTAGATAGTATAAGAAGGAAACAAGGTGCCATGATGTTGCACTAATGAGCTAATAATCTACAGCTGTGATACGCATCCCTCCAGCTCGCTCTGCCTCATGTATTTCATACTTCGAGAGGTTCTGCCGCCATGAAAAGGCATGGTAAAGCTGGACTTGATCTATAAATGGAAAAATAGATGTCATGAATTAGGGAGAATTCATAGAGAAGCAACAGGAATGCTGGAAATAAGAGTACACAAAGGACGAGAAAGAAGTGGGCACAAAAAATGATATTTACTGAGAGGAGTTACTAGGCATAGGATATTCATTCATAATCCTTTTTATCTTCCCCAGAAGATAAATCTATAATTTTTCATTGAAGATAAGAACACTGATGTTCAGATATATTTAATTATTCACTAACTTTGTTGATTCATTTGTACATTTATCCGTTTGATAACTATTTGGGCACACCTTCTTATATGTTAAGAAAAAACATCCCTTGAAATAAGGGAAAATGTGGATGCATAGTTTTCATTATATTTAATATATGTATATCTTTATGTCTTTATGCATACACATATACACTCACCCAAGTATTAAGTAATGCATTTTGTTTAACTCATGTTATTATTTAAATATAGGTTTGTACTTAGTGATTTGACATGTTAAATTGTAAATGTTTGTGTGGTAGAGACACATAACTACGACCAGTAGTAAATATAGAAAGTTACCTTTTATTAGTCTGTTGGGTGTTAATCAGGTCTGTATTTAACCAAGTATTTTTTATCCTAACACTTTTGTTGTTATTGTTGTCTATAAATACCCATGTTTTCAAATGTTCTTGGTACTGGTTTTAACATCTTACTTGTTTCCTCATTAATTAGTGGGTTGAATAATATCTTTAAGACATTTCCTATTTGCAGGAGTGTTAAAATGAATACAAAGCCAAATCATGCATAATAAGATAAATAGCACAAACGCCTTGCCCTTGAGTGCTTGACAGGGAGAACTAATGCTTATGTGACTAACTGCAAAAACAAATGCTATGGTTTCTAAGAGCAGAGCAGGAGCAGTGAACACAAAGTTTTTCTTTAAGTGAAACTTGGGATGAAGCTTGAAAAATGAGAATGCAGTCTGTCGTTTGGAAAGACTTTCTAAATAGAGACAAAAAGCACCGTGAGTGACAGAGCGAGGACTTAAGCCTGTATCTGCCTGACTCCCAGCCACACTTTTTAAGTTTTTTTTGTTTTATTTTATGTTATGTTATGTTATGTTATGTTATGTTATGATTTGTCATGTCCTGCTCATTCTTACCTTTTCAGATCTACTTAACATCGTTAGTCTCTCTGGCCATAATATCCCTCCTTTAAGAAATAAGGTTTGTGGATAAAGGAATACATTATATTTATCATCACTAAGATTGATTCTCATTATACTGTTCTAGTAATTACAAACTCAGAATAATTAGCTTTTTTATTATCTATGGCTAATAATTAGCTTTTGTTTATTATCTTTGGAACATTTAAAAAAGTAATGCGAAGAAATCACTACTGCATTTTTTCTTGGATCTCTGTATAGATGCACAATAGAAAACTTATCTCCAATGACTTGGAAACTTGAACTGACTTCTCCAGTTATAAAAAAGCCAATGAATCTATGAAGCTCAACTTTAAATTATTATGCCTTTTAAGTTTTGGTTAAAGTCTGAAACCAGTGGAAATTGATTGTCATGTTAATATAAAAGTTGTTACTAAAGGGCTGTTTGTCTTCTGTTTCACCTCAGGTACTTTCAAATCTATCCCCCCCTTTTTTAATTCTATATGTTTAAATCTGCATATCGGGAAATTTATTTTTGTGAATGGACAAAAGAGACAAGGTAGCAGTAGCACATTTATTTTGTCCACTTTGTGTAATGTCACAAAATCACATGATATTCTCCACCCTATCCAGCTCTGAGGTGGTTGGGAAGGGACCTGAAGGATGTTGTGTTAGGGTCATATAGACTGAGAATATGTCAAATTTATTAGCTTTATACACTTAAAGCATCACTTATCCCTTTTGATATGTATGAAAATTGAAACTTTTCATTTCACCTATATGGTTATCTGATTCAGATATAGCTTCATGGTTATCTGATTCAGATATAGCTTCCTAAAGAACATCCTAAGTTCCTTGAGGACAGAAAGTGATTGATGAGCATATATTAGGCACACAGAGGATATTTGAATAAATTAGTAAATGAATGAATAATGAATGAAAGACAATATCCAGGTGTGTGTGTTGTAAAGATAAATTAGATGCATTCCTTGATTTATAGAACTTGCATATCCATGGTTACAATAAGGTAATAAAATACATAACAGATTAGATTTGATATTAAAAGTATAGTTTTACATTTATCTGATTAATGGGATGTGATTAAATATACTTTTTTCTTATAGTACAATTTTTTTTCCTCTGAGCGTTATGCTATATGGACATTTTATATAGATGGTGTATGAGTATAAATGAAATAATACATTTCTAACTTTAAGTGGCCTGCAGACATTTTGAAATACAATCAGAGCTCTCTACCAAATGAACTTAAAATCACATAGTTATCTCCAATCAAATGCAGGTATTCAATGAGATGGAAAAAGTATAAGCTGGAAGGCTGATGTCTTTGAATTTAGGATGGTATACTTTCCTTCTAAAAGACTGGACAAATGAATACCCACATTTTCCTTTATTGCTTTTATTACCCCTAAAATGACATTGGATGCTATTTATGGCTGGTTATTAACCTTTGCCTCTTTTCTATGGAAAAGAAATAGTTTCTTCCATGATACAGTTTAATGAAAATTCTTACTATAAATATAATTATTTTGGAGTCTGTAAAGCAAACAGTTAATCCTACAAATGATTTTGAAAAACACGTTGTGACAAGGTAAAGCATCACTTACATGCACATAGGGCAGCAGAGCAACAATGTGACATCAGACAATGGCAGCCAGTGTGATATGCTCTATCTTAAATTAGACATAAGTAGTGAAAAAAGTAATTTCAGATTGCATCTAAAGTCTCTTAAGTGATAGGGCTTCTAGAGAACATAAAAAGTGATTTTTCCTAGACTCTTGAACCATATTCCAGATGATGACGTGCTGGACTTTTTTTAAAGTAGAAAGAAAGATTTTAGTATAATGAGCTTTGGTTGGAGAGAAAAAAAACAACCAACAACAACAAAGAACATTTACATGCTTAGTGTGTTTGAGGGTGTCTTCACCTCTCTATACTGTTGTTTCTCAGTAAGGATCATGGGTGTAATGCTAACTGTGTATCTCATGCTTGAGGCTGTCTTGAGGCTTTACTGAAATACGTGTGTGTAAAGTGCTGGGAGCCGTTTTGATAAAGAGTGCTACCTGAGTACTAGGTATTTTTGTTGTTCGTGAGGTGAATGGGTAGATTAATTGTTCTGAGTTTTTGTACACCAGAGTTCCAAGCATTGCAACAGAGCGAATTGGTAATTTCATTCAGCCCTACCACTTAGCATGCTACAGAATTCTCATTTTATCAGAAAGGTCTTCGTGGCTAAGAAATGTCTGTTTAGGTGATTTGAGGGTAGTATAAAGGTAGATAGAATTTAAGAAATTTTTGTATTTCCCTCAAATGTAGTTCTACCTAAAATTAGGTATCTATACCTGATTGATGTGGGTGTACATTTTAGACTTAAGAAGCTGATAAGTGAACTTTGAGTATTCAGTCCCATTGGAGGAGAAATGTGCGTTTCTGGGTATTACTGGGTGATGTGGGTGGGCTTGGGCTATAGAAGCCGTTAGCACAGGCTCACTTGTGTGGGGGAGTGGGAGCGGCTCAAGTGATATCAATATAATATGAGAAAAGTAATTGGCAAACTAACACTGTGGGAAGCACTTTGAAAGGTTTTGTGATACTGTGGAGTGGTGCAGAAAGGAATTTGTATTTTGAAAGGAAGGCAAGGTGTGAGTCAGGAAATAAAAGAATATATGAGATGAAGGTGTGTTGGAGGAGGAGATGACATGACTTAGAATAACTGGACTGTGGTTACTACTTGGGTATCTGTTTAAATGAGAAAAGAGGCCCTGATACGGGATGAGGTTTATTTAAAAAAAAAAAAAAAAGAAAACATTAAGGTAGTGTTTTTCAGCCTTGGTTGCTCATGAGTCTCTGGCAGAGCTTTTAAAAAGGTTCACTCTCAAGCCTCAGCTCAAGATGAAATAAATCAGAATCTCTGGAGGTTGAGACCTAGACATCAGTTTTCTTAAAATCTTTCTCAGTCATTCCAAAATTCAGCCAAGGGGCACATGGTGATCTAAATGCTCCTAGATCTCCATCGCCATCTCTCATCTGTCCCTGTGCAAAACACACACATTTCCAACTTGGTTTTTTATCAGACTACACAGATATTACATCCTCATGAAGATTTTATTTTCCCCATTTTTTTAAGGTAACGTTGTAACTTTGTTTTGTTTTAATAAGTAATGTAAGTCATCCAGAAATGCTGATGAGCCATAAGCAAAAAACATGATACATGACCACATAGCAATAACTACCATCAATATTTTTTTTCCTGTCCTTCAAAACATAGATTTAAACAAAACTGAGATGATACTGTTTATATTTTTAATGTGCTTTTTAATCTTTGATATATTGAATATGCATTCATGTCTTTCCATGCATTTCTGTAACACTGTTTTCAATGGATGGATGCACTATAGTTCTGTTTTGGTTGTTTAAGCATTCACTGTCTGTGGGATATTGACTTCCTTTTCAGTTTCTCAGTGTTTTTTTTTTTTTTTTAAGTTGTAATTGCCAATTTAGAGAATGGAGATACTATGAAGCATTTAAAGTAAAATAATTGATTTACTAGGTGCAAATCTCATATGTATACATTCTTACATATCCCCTGTGGCTCTGAAACTGAATTGACATGTTCATTTAGTGAATTGACATGTTAAATTGTAAATGTTTGTGTGGTAGAGACACATAACTATGACCAGTGGTAAATATAGAAAGTTACCTTTTATTACTCTGTTGAGTATTAATCAGATCTGTATTTAACCAAGTATTTTTTATCCTAACATTTTTGTTGTTGTTAAGTTGTCCATAAATACCCATGTCTTCAAATGTTCTTGGAACTGGTTTTAACATATTACTTGTTTCCTCATTAATGAGTGGGTTGAATGATATCTTTAAGACATTTCCTATTTGCAAGAGTGTTAAAATGAGTACACTCATTCTATCTTCCTCATTCCCTTCCTCTTTCTCTCCCTTGTGACTCTGTCTCTTTATTTTGTTCTCTTTTTATCATTGTCTCTCTTGCTCTCACTCTCTATCTCATAAGTAGCATTGTGGTATGAGGACTTTCAGTATACACAAGATGAGGCAAATATTCAGGGGATGATAGTGAAATATGGGTAAATATGGATATTTTCTCAGTGGTTTAAATGTTAGAGTATTTTTAATATAATAGAAGACATCTGAAGAGCAATATTATGTATATTTTTGCACCCCCCCCCCTTAATGTGGTGTTATGAGTTTTTTGCAATCTCTAGCTAATTTTAAAGTAGGAAACCCAATTAATAAAATTTTCAAAAGGAAAATGAAGAATGCATCCAAATATTTCCCCAAGCCTGTGAGATGGGGTTATGCTCATCACAGATGTTACTCTCTTGTATGGTATATGTATCTGAAATCATCTTTGTTTCAACATATCCCCAAAACTTGTGCACTGATGTGTAGTGTAGCTACATTAAATGAAGTTTGGGTATAAATTCTATCTACTGAATGACAGTTGTGAAAACCCTAATAAAACATTGGTTCATATTCTGAAAGTATTCAGATAGTTTTAGTATTAGAAACAAATGACTGAGGAACCTGGGTAGCTCAGGAAGTTGAATGTCCAGCTCTTGATTTTGGCTCAGGTCATGATCCCAGGGTAGTGGGTTCCAGCCCTGCCTCAAGGTGTATGCTGAGTGTGGAGCCTGCTTAAGATTCTCTCCCTCCCTCCCTCTATCCCTCTCCCATCCTCCCATTCTCTTTCTCTCTCTCTCTCTTAAATAATAATAATTAAAAAAGAAACAAATGGCCAAGGGACGCAATTGCAGTTTTGTATATGTGTGTGTCTTCATCTCATTATTTGGAACTTGTCCTAGAACTTTTGAAAAAGATAGTTGGAGTCTTATTTCATTTATATTACTATATAATAAATGTGTATCATGTTACCGTGACAGTCTAGGCTTGATTTCAGTAGAAGCTTAAATATATAGAGGTTTTCTTTTCTTTTTTTTCTTTGAAGTTTATTTATATTAATTTTGAGTGAAAGAGAGTGGGTAAGGGGCAGAGAGAGAGAATCCCAGGCAGGCTCCCCACTGTCAGCACAGTGCTCAATGGGGGGCTTGAACTCAACAACCTTGAGATAATGACCTGAGCTTAAGTTAGATGCTTAACCTACAGAATCACCCAGTCTCAAAAAAGATTAAAATAAATTAAATGTCTCAAGTTAGTAATTGGTTTGGAGCACTTCATTTACTTTTTAATATTAAAGTAACATAGGCCTAAAACATTTCAAACAATACAGACGTATATAAAGAGAGCAAAATACAATATACTTGTCTTTGTTCCAAACTAAATTTCTTAAAATAACTGTTGTTAACAGATTGGCACACGTGCTGCCAGTTTTTCCTCTGTGTTTCTGGTAACACAAATGCATTTTTCTATCTTTAAGATTTTTGTACACATAAATATGAATATACTAAGATGACTATTCTGCAACTCCTTTTGTTTTTTAGCTTGTCACTTTATTACAGTTTTCCAGATCAGTACATATGAATCTAACTTATTAAAGTCATAATTAGTTTATATTTCATGAGAAATATGTGCTATAATTTTCTCAGCCACATCTTACTCAAAAACATTCAAATTATTATCAGTTTTTTCCCTACAACAAAAATACTATAGCAAACACACTTTACAAACACTGGTGGCCTTAGGGCAGGCACATTTTCATTTTTAATAAATAAAATACAATATATAGCTATCTATAATATCTATAATTTACTATCATATAAACAGTGAAGAGTAGCAGTCTTTTAGGGAATATTAAGTTATTTCATCTGTCCTGAACTCGTTCTTTACTCTTTTATGCTCTCTCACACTCTCACTTTTTTTCCTTGCTTCCTTCCACTATTCCTTTCATTTTTCTTTGCAACATTCTTAGAGTATTTTTTTTTGCTAATTTCTTAGATTTTTTTTTTGTAGCTTCAAACCTGTATTATAGTTACAAATAAAATTAATTTTCCAAATTAGGAAAATCTCATATCCCCTGTTGCTTTTATAGACCAGAGAAGAAGAAAGAACTTGAACATAATATATTTGTTTACCATGAAAGTGATACAATTGCTCTTGAAATGGGAATTAAAAAAATTGAAACAAGACCCGCTGGTATCTTGGGTGTCTTGAGGTAGTGGAAAAAATGTGCTTGGCATCCTAACACCTGATTTCCCAAGCTGGCTACAGTACAATTATTTGTGTGACAATCAGAAGTATATGTACATCTTCTTTAACCATTCATTAGTCGATAGACATTTGGGCTCTTTCCATAATTTGGCTATTGTTGTTATGCTGTGATAAACATTGGGGTGCATGTGCCCCTTTGAATAAGCACTCCTCCATCCCTTGGATAAATACCTAGCAATACAATTGCTGGGTCATAGGGTAGTTCTATTTTAAATTTTTTGAGGAACCTCCATACTGTTTTCCATTTTCCAGAGTGTACCAGTTTGCATTCCCACCAGCAGTACGAAAGAGATCCTCTTTCTTTGCATCCTCACCAATATCTATTGTTTCCTGAGTTGTTTATTTTAGCCATTGTGACAGGTGTGAGGTGGTATCTCATCATGGATTTGATTTGTATTTCCCTGATGATGAGTGATGTTCACCTTCTTTTCATGTGTCTGTTAGCCATCTGGATGTCTTATTTGGAAAAGTGTCTGTTCATGTCTTTTGCCATTTCTTCATTGGAATATTTGTCATTTGGGTGTTGAGTTTGGTAAGTTCTTTATAGATTTTGGATACTAACCCTTTATCTGATATGTTATTTGCAAATATCTTCTACCATTCCTTCCATAGCCTTTTAGTTTTGCTGATTGTTTCCTTCCCTGTGTAGAAGCCTTTTATCTTGATGAGGTCCTAATAGTTCATTTTTGCTTTTGTTTCCCTTGCCTCTGGAGACATGTTAAGTAAGAAGTTGCTGTGGTTGAGGTCAAAGAGGTTGCTGCCTGTTTTTTCTCTAAGATTTCAATGGCTTCCTTGTCTTAGGTTTTGGTCTTTTATTCATTTGAGTTTATTTTTGTTTGTGGTATAAGAAGGTTGTCTAGGTTCATTCTTCTGCAAGTCGTTGTCCAGTTTTCCCAACACCATTTGCTGAAGAGGCTGTCTTTTTTCCATTGGATATTCTTTCTGCTTTGTGAAAGATTAGTTGGCCATGCATTTGTGGGTCCCTTTCTGGGTTCTCTGTTCTTTTCCATTGATATATGTGTCTGACTGGACATAACTTTTTTTTTTTAAATTTTTTTTTTTTTCAACGTTTATTTATTTTTGGGACAGAGAGAGACACAGCATGAACGGGGGAGGGGCAGAGAGAGAGGGAGACACAGAATCGGAAACAGGCTCCAGGCTCTGAGCCATCAGCCCAGAGCCCGACGCGGGGCTCGAACTCACGGACCGCGAGATCCTGACCTGGCTGAAGTCGGACGCTTAACCGACTGCGCCACCCAGGCGCCCCTGGACATAACTTTTAAAGGGTTTTATTGTTTTGTCTTTGGTCATGTCTTAAATGAATATCATTTACATTCAGTTAAGCAATGCAGATGAAAATTGTTACATTTTCATGACACTTTTTGTTTCTTAATTTGGGCAAGATTCTTCACTCTTGAAAGCATACATAGAATGGTTAAAGCATAAATAAATTGTTCACTTACACGAACTAAAAGGAATTCTGTGACACAGAGTGTGTTACTTTGAACTGGTTTTAATTACCCACATATTAAGGTTCTCTTTGTTCTTTCATTCATTCATTGATAACAATTTATTGAGTTCTATTATGTAGAAGATAATAGACTGAGTATATAATACTGACCCAAGTGGACATGAGGTCTGGCTTCATGGGCTGATAGTATAGTAGAAGAAATTGATATTACTAGTGTGAGATATAAATATATATTTAATCAATAGTTTTGATTGTTTAACAACTACAAAAAAAAAAATAGAGCAACTTTCCCCCATATTAAAATTCTGTTATAGTGTAAAGACCTACTATTCACAAAAAAGTACTGGAAGAAATATAATCTATAAACATGTAGAAAACTACAAATAAAAAGTTGCAGACTGAATTGTATTCTTTGAGTAAACCATTTGTTTTTATCTCCATTTTTTATCTGACAAATAATAATGTGTAGACCTTATCTGCCATAGAATCACCAAGTGGATTAAATCAAGAAGAAAGTCTTATAAAATCCAACAGTAGTGACCCAGTGACCAAGCTGATTTGATTATATACATTACATAATGTGACATTAATAACACTAATCCTTAGGGATTTCCTGTCCTTAAGAGCTCAGAATTCAAAGAAGTCTAAAAAAATAATCCAAATCTAACCTTCTCCCCATTGTGGCATATTATGTGCACTATTACTAGGAGATAGGCTTTCACTATTTTTGTGAACTTTTCAAGTATAAGAAAATCTCTTTACTGTTTTCCTGTCCAACATTGTGGTAAATCATTCCATGGCTTTGTGAAGTGACTTTTAATTGAGAAGTTCTGTGTTATCAGTTTGTTCAGCAGTCATCTGGGGGATTGAAACAAATCAGATCCACCAGAGACCATCTCAAAAATAAAGAATGGCAGTTGATATAAATTTGGAGATATATGTGGCCTGTGATCCAGAACTATTTGTCTTTATGCGGTATAACCTTTCTGGTGAGAAAATCCATTCAGCTTATCAAATTATAGACTAGAATTTTATTTTGTGAACAAAGAGATTTGGGGGGGTTTAAAGGATATTTCTATGTTAGCTGGTGAATTGAACATTTTTACTCAGGATATTTCTTCTGAAAGAAGTAGACTCACTTTCTAAGATCTACATAGTCTTCTGCACTGGATACTACCATAAAACCTTTACTGAATATTTTAGTATTTCTTGGGTGCTAGAATTTTTTTGGTTATGTGGCCATGATAAAAATACTGAAACTGGACACCGAGACTGATTGCTGTGAATGGCAAACTGGAAATGTTACTAGAAAGAGTTTTAAGAAACCTTGATTCTCCCCCCAACTTTGTCACTAACGAGCATGTGTCACTTAGCTTCCTGAATCCTAGTTTTCTCACATGTAAAATCAGAGGATTCATTGTATGAATTGTAGTCAGTCATGGGGCTAATGTTATTTAACACTCTTTGTAGTTGGGGATAGTTTCTACCTGAGATGGAGACTAGTTTGTGTATTTGGCCTCACCGTGAAATTTAATTATTTTTACAGTGAAATGTTTTGCTTTTGTTTTTGTTTGCATTTTTGCTAAATAATGTATAGATTTAGGGATAACTCAGGGTATTTCTTGTTTTGTGGGTCACAGGTGAGCCACAGTAATCTGAAATGGGCCAACATAACTGATAAAGTGAAGAATTGTGAGATTTAATTAAATAATACATTTCAAAATACTGATTACCATAAATAATAATACTGTTCTTTTCTGTAATAGGAAAGACTTTGGTAGCACTAATGAACTGAATATAAAGTAGACATCACAAATGCTTGAGAGAACAAAAGTACACAATAGTAAATTTTAAAATGTTTAAATGAAGGAGTGCCTGGGTGGCTCAGTCAGTTGAACGTCTGACTTCAGCTCAGGTCCCAGTCTTGTGGTTAGTGAGTTCGAGTCCCGTATCGGGCTTGCTGCTGTCAGTGTGGAGCCGCTCCAGATCCTCTGTCCCCCTCCTCTCCCCCTGCCCTGCTCACACTCTCTCTTTCTCAAAAATAAATAAAACGTTAAATTTTTAAAAATGTTTTAATGAAAACTCATTGTGCAATTGAAACTGTTTCTGTGCCTTTACATTTCCCTATGACAGCAAAGCCCCACCTTTTCACAATTTTACATATTCACAGTGGAACTTATGTACACAAGCGGGTGGAAATTAGAGGTCATGGCCCTAGCTGAAGTGATCTGTGCTAATTTAGAGACAACACTGGACATGTAATATAAATATTACATCAAAAACAAATGGTGCTTGCCCTGACAAGTTGCATTTATAAACCCTGGAGAGATGGGATCCTCTATGGTGACTCTGCTTTTATGAAGCTCTGTAATTTAGTGCTAACTCACTCAGTGCTAAGTGTTGGCCCACCCCTGGCCTAATTATGTAGTAGAGAAGGAGTCAGCAATTGGGCTTATTTCATTTGTGAATACTTTGTTGTTTTGTATTGTTTTCCCTTGATAGTATGTATTTATGGAATATATTATTACCTGCTTGAGAATTTTCTCCTTTTCTTTTCCATTTATGGTCAGCAGGATAATTGGATATTTCATTTTAAACAGAAACATTTATTTTATTGCTTTTTAAAGCTGTTGAATTTTAGCCTTTGGCTGTGTGATTTTAACCAAAGGTTTTTGTGATTTACAGCACCATAGCATGTTTCTTTTGCAATTCCTTATAATAGCCCTTAGAAATAATGATAGTAAACTGTTTATAATTTTTATAAAAAGATGTTACCCACGTTGAAAGGAAAAAAATAGTGACCTCCCTCTTGAAATAGACTACCATTGTTTGAAACATCAACACTTGTTTTTAATGACACATGCTTCTTAGACATCTCTATCAGCAGTCCTCAAAGTGTTATCCATAGATTACCTGCATAATAAATTGAAAAATAGCTTAAAAAGGTAGGTTGTTTTTTATTTATTTTTTTAATCAACTGGCCTGATGATTTAGAGTTTCTGTGTCTTTTTTCCCTAGCTTTGTTGAGATATACAACATATGACCCTGTGTTAAGTTTAAAGTGTACAACATGATGATATGAAATATGTATATATTGCAGACTGATTACCACAATAAATTTAGTTAACACATCTATCACCTAACATAGCTTCATTTTGTTGATGTTGTTAAAGCTCTTCTCTTAGCCACTTTCAAGTATTCAATACAGTATTGTTAAGTGTGGTCACCTGCTGTATATTAGATACCCAGAGTTCATTCGTCTTGGAACTGGAAGTTTGTACCCTGACCACTTTCACCCATTCCCTTCTACCCTTCTTCCCCTGGCAACTAACATTCTTCTCTCTTCCTATGAGTTGGATTTTTAAAAAAAAAAATTTTTGGATTTAATATATAAATGAGAACACACAGTATTATCTTTCTCTGACTTATTTCACTTAGCATAATGCCCTCAACTTTCCTCTGTTTTTGCAAATGGCGATATTTCCTTCTTTTTATTACTGAGTAATATTCCTGTGTGTGTGTGAACATTTTCTTTATCCATTCATCTGTTGATGGACACTTATGTTGCTTCCATATGTTAGCTGTTTTAGATACTACAGCAAATGAAAATGAGAGCACAGGTATTTTTGAGGATAGTGATTTCATTTAAAGACATTTCTTGACATCATCCAGAATTACTAAATAAGAACCTTTGTTGAGTGCAATCCAAGGCTATGCATTTTTCATAAACTTTCTAAGTAATTCTTATACACATGAAAATTTGAGGACCATTTTCCATTTAAAAGATGTGTTTTTCATATAAGAAAATTGTGATCCTGAGAAGATACATAATCCTCCCCACCCCCATTCCACAGCTAGTTAACAACAGAACTTGAATCAGAACTTAGATATCTTTATTCTCAAGGTAATCTCTAGAGAGGATATGAACCTCATCCCTCTATTTTTATCCTACATACTTGGTGGAAAACTACACTTTATAAATAATATTTTCTATAGGTAGGCTAAAACTAGCATTTTCACAATTTTTTCCCCTTAGGTTTTTGTCTCACCTTTTTTTTTTTTTTTTTTTTTTTTACAGACTTTGTTCCAGCAAAATCAGTCTGCTTCTATTTTTTCTTTTTTCTTTTTTTTTTTTTTGAGATAAAGTTCTTTATTCATGACTTCTGATTGGGTGTGCCAGACTCAAGATTACTTGTTTTGTTCTTATTTATGTCTTTCCCATTTGTATTGATCAAGATATGCCAGGTTATGCTGCAGTAACAAATGAACACGCCAAGATCATGATGGCATATCGCAGCAAAAGTTTAATTTTTCACTCATGCTACATGTCCAGGTTGGCTTAGAAGCCCTGCTTTATTCTAGTGCTATTAGTCCTATTCAGAAAATATTTTTAGTACTTTCCTCTTAAGAACACGGTAAGATTATATTTACAGGCATTTTTTTTTTAGTTTGTACTGGAAAATTGGCTAGTTCTTTATGATTTGTAAGCAGAAGTTGTGTAAGAAGAAGGGCTTTACAGTAGAACATTTAATTGCGGAATTAAACCTCCTGACCTCTTTGACCTTGTAACTAGCAATGTAGATGATGATGACTGGTTCCTTAACATGGCTCTCTGAGGCCCTGTGATGAACATAGCTTTACTAGAGATCCACCAAAGATGTGTTGCACAAGGGAAAATAAACTTTTGTTGTCTTAGCCTCTGAAATGGTTGGAGTTGTCTGTTACTTTGGCATAACATGGACTATCTTGACTAAGCTCCTCTTAGCTTGTTGGCCCGAGCTGGTCGTAGGAAGAGAAGATCTAGGACTCTTCCATGGTTTCCCCACTGACCCTTTCAAATTATGACAGTTTTTTTCCCCATGCCCTTGGCAACTCTGGGCCTGAAGGTAGGATATATCCTCTTGGCTCTTTAAAGCCTCTTTCAGACCATGATTTCTCTCTGCTCTGTAAAATGCCCGGATTTGTAGCTCATGTCATAAGATTCTACCATCTGCCTCCTGTCTATGATCTAGGCAGTGATACCCTCTTGGTTTCCCTCTTTCACATCCCTGAAGATTTTAGCACATGGACCACTGTTACTCTTTCCAACCAAACTTCAGTCATAATCCTTGGAAATTTTAATAATAATCTGAACAGTCTTTCCAGAATTCTTGCTTCTCAGTTCCTTGACCCTCTGAGCTTCAATAATCTTGTCATCCACACTATCTCAAGCCATCTCCTCTCATGTTCACAATCTAGAGGTTTCCATCTCTAATAACTATGTATCCTCTATAATCTTAACTTCAATCATCTCATCTTCCAGCCATCAATTCTTTATCCATCCAGCAGCAATGGTCTTTCAACCCCACAGGATGTATTATATGTTGATCTTAGTGTTTTTATTGTTACAAGGTAAAAACAATACAATCTCTCATTTGCATAAACCCTCGACTCCTTTATCAATCCCTCTTTCTCTGTTCTAACTCCTTTGCTCATCCTCAGCTGACAGCCTTTCTTTCTATTCAGTTCTACTACGATTACAGATCATCTGTCTGAATTCAAAATAAAGACCACCTTCTTGCTTCTGCAAAGGAGCCCATCTCCTTTCATCCTCTCCCAATCATTGTTTCTTCTATCCTGAGTTTCCTTAATTTTTCCTCCCTATTGCCTTATCACCATCAGCATAAAAACATGGTATATGATCTATCATGCAAAAGCAAACTAAAAACCTTCCTTCACCCCACATACCTGGCTATCCATTGTTCCCCGTTTCTCCTCCTTCACAGAAAATCTTTTCTTACTCTTTCCACTTCCTCTTTTTCCACCATTTTAAAACACCACAATTAGTGTTTCATTTTTACCACACTACCAAATGCTCATACACACACCAATACCGTGTGGCCAAATCAAGTTGTCAATTTTAGCCCTCTTACTTGCCTCCAGTAAGGCTAATAAGCTTTCAGTTTTTTGAGAGGCGTACGGGAGAGAAACTAGGTATTATTGAAAACTAGTAATGTGATGGACATTATTGTGTAAACCTGAAATTTTTGCTATTGGGAAATTTTCCATGATGTAAAACTTGGTTGGAAGAGAACACCTTTCCACACTTTACATAAAATCAAGAAGTAAAAATAAAATAGATAAATATGCCTATGATAAAAAAAAACGATTAAAAAAATCACAAATATATTTTGTTGAAAGCCTGGTAAATAAATTTGCAGAGATTATGACAGGAATTAACATCCTTAGTTTATTAAGAACTCTTACAAATCAGTTTTTAAAAAGTGTAAATGCCATAATATAAACCAGGGGGAAAAAACACAAAAAAAACAGCACCAGGAAACCTCTGAGAAAAATGTTGACTAACATTTTCCTCAAGGAAATTAAAAAAGTCAGGTATACCTGCCTACCAAGTTGCAAAATAATGTTTTAAAAGATGATAAAAAACTAACGAGGGGTTAGTGGAAGAGGTGGACTTGAATGGAGTTGATTTAACTCAAATATATACAAATATTTTGGAGATTAATTAAAAAACATTAATGAAAATTAAAAATAGAAACTATATCCTGGGGAAACATTCAAAAAGTGTACAAAGATAAATGTTTGAAGATAATCACTGTAGCATCATTTGTTTTGTTTGTATTGTTTTAAATGTTTGTTTATGCTGGAGAGAGAGAGAGAGTGCCCATGCCAGGGAGGGGCAGAGCAAGAGGGGGACAGAGGATCTAAAGCAGGCTCTGTGCTGACAGCAGACAGCCTGATGCAGGGTTCAAACTCACCAACTATGAACTATGAGATCCTGTCCTGAGCCAAAGTCATATTTTAACCAACTGAGCCACCCAGGTGCCCCACTATAGCATCATTTGTAAAACTAGGGAAGATAAACTCCTTATAAATAGGGAATAGTTTTAGTAAATTATGGTGTGCACATACAATCAAGTTCTGTTACTGAAAGAAAACAAAATAAGTACAAGATCTCCCAGTAGGAGAATGTTGGATATATATAAGAAAAAAAAAATGTTAAGGCTGTGATAGAGTTAGCTAGAGAGAAGATAATGGAAGGCAAGATAACGCAAGCCAAATCATAGATGGCCATGAATTAAGACTGACTATGACTGAGATTCAAAACCTGTTTGATGAAGTGATCAAAGGAGTCACGTGACCTAAATAACGAATTAAAAGGGCCACTTTGCCCATTAAATAGTGAATTGACTAAAATGGCAAGATGGGAGGCAAGAAGACTATTTAGGTGCCTCTTTGAAGCAAAATAAGGGATGTTGATCACTTAAAACAGGTATAATAATGGTGATGAAATGGTGAAAAATTAGAGAGAGAGCACAATTGGAGAAGGGGCACAGAAAAAGGGAAACACAGAATCTGAAGAAGGCTCCAGGCTCCAAGCTGTCAGCACAGAGCCCAATGTGGGGCTTGAACCCACAAACTAGGAGATCATAACCTGAGCTGAAATCAGTCACTTAACCAACTAAGCCCCCCAGGTGCCCCTCAAAAAAGTTTTAAAAATATTTATCTATTTTGAGAGAGAGAGCAAGTGTGGGAGGGGCAGAGAGAGATGGAGAGAGAGAGAGAAACCCAAGCAGGCTCCATGCTGTGCTGTCAGCACAGAGCCCAATGCAGAATTTGGGCCTGATGTCACAGACCATGAAATCATGACCTGAGCAGAGATCAAGATTTAGACTTGAGCCACCCAGGCACCCCTAAAGGCAAAATCATTAAGATGGATACTGTGAGTGGGAGAAAGAAAGGAGGCAACATTGAGTCTAAGTCTCTAACCTGACCAAGTGTAAGGGTGCATGGAAAAGGTTGAGGAAAGAATAGGATCATGAGAAAATCAGAAATTTATTTGGGGGCATCTTAAGACTTATTTTGCATCAAAAGCATATGTCAGACAATTGAATGTATGAGAGTGACTAAAACTATACATTCTGGAGTCATCAGTGAATAGATAGCATTGAAGTTTTTTTAAAGTAATGACTCTGGATGATCATCTAGAGAATATATAGACAGAAAAAGAAGGCATCCAAGAACTGAATCCTGAAGTACTCCTACATGTAGAGCTTGCTGACGTGAGGTATTGTTTACGAGCAAATAATAAAGAAAAGGAGCAATTGTGAAACTGAAAGAGAACTGAGTAGCACCCAAATACCACAAGAGTGGGTATTTGAGTGGGGAGTTTGATAAACTCTCAAAGGTTATAGGCAAGTAAGAGGGCTAAAATTGACAACTTGATTTGGCCACACGGTATTGGTGTGTGTATGAGCATTTGGTAGTGTGGTAAAAATGAAACACTAATTGTGGTGTTTTAAAATGGTGGAAAAAGAGGAAGTGGAAAGAGTAAGAAAAGATTTTCTGTGAAGGAGGAGAAACGGGGAACAATGGATAGCCAGGTATGTGGGGTGAAGGAAGGTTTTTAGTTTGCTTTTGCATGATAGATCATATACCATGTTTTTATGCTGATGGTGATAAGGCAATAGGGAGGAAAAATTAAGGAAACTCAGGATAGAAGAAACAATGATTGGGAGAGGATGAAAGGAGATGGGCTCCTTTGCAGAAGCAAGAAGGTGGTCTTTATTTTGAATTCAGACAGATGATCTGTAATCGTAGTAGAACTGAATAGAAAGAAAGGCTGTCAGCTGAGGATGAGCAAAGGAGTTAGAACAGAGAAAGAGGGATTGATAAAGGAGTCGAGGGTTTATGCAAATGAGAGATTGTATTGTTTTTACCTTGTAACAATAAAAACACTAAGATCAACATATAATACATCCTGTGGGGTTGAAAGACCATTGCTGCTGGATGGATAAAGAATTGATGGCTGGAAGATGAGATGATTGAAGTTAAGATTATAGAGGATACATAGTTATTAGAGATGGAAACCTCTAGATTGTGAACATGAGAGGAGATGGCTTGAGATAGTGTGGATGACAAGATTATTGAAGCTCAGAGGGTCAAGGAACTGAGAAGCAAGAATTCTGGAAAGACTGTTCAGATTATTATTAAAATTTCCAAGGATTATGACTGAAGTTTGGTTGGAAAGAGTAACAGTGGTCCATGTGCTAAAATCTTCAGGGATGTGAAAGAGGGAAACCAAGAGGGTATCACTGCCTAGATCATAGACAGGAGGCAGATGGTAGAATCTTATGACATGAGCTACAAATCCGGGCATTTTACAGAGCAGAGAGAAATCATGGTCTGAAAGAGGCTTTAAAGAGCCAAGAGGATATATCCTACCTTCAGGCCCAGAGTTGCCAAGGGCATGGGGAAAAAAACTGTCATAATTTGAAAGGGTCAGTGGGGAAACCATGGAAGAGAAGATCTAGGACTCAAATACTGCTACATGTTAAGGGGATGCTCAAAAAAAAGGCTGAATATGTGAATTAATTTACACTGACCCATGAAGTCCACAGGGGCTGAGCAAAAGCAGAAGAGCTTTAAGGTTCAAGGGAAATAGGAGATGGAGTCAGTTGGAGATCTCTAGTGCCCTACAGAGAAAAGAGCCCTATTGGTAAAGTCTTTTTGCAGTCACTGGCATAAAAAGACATGTGAGACATGATTGTATGTACTCTGGTCTGTGAGCCAGATTGTGGTGGAATGGCAAACGTGTGTTACAGAAGAAAGAGGATGATGTTACTAGGAGACCATGATGCTCTGGGCTCTCCTTTCTTATTCCTGCCTAGGTTTGTGTGGAAGCTTTGGGAGGGGACAGTGTTACTGAAACAGGGAACTCTGTATATATCTAACAAAATATTAACTGTAGTTATTAGTATGGTAGCATAATGCATGATACTGATTTTCTCATGTCGCTTAGTTTTAAGTAATTACTTTTTTTAATGTTTATTTTTGAGAGAGAGAGTGAATGCACGTGCACACAAGTGGGGAAGGGGCAGGGAGAGAGGGAGACACAGAATCCAAAGCAGGCTCCAGGCTCCGGACTGTCAGAACAGAGCCTGACGTGGGGCTCAAACCCGGGAATGTGAGACCATGACCTGAGCCGAAGTCAGACACTTAACCAACTGGGCCACCCAGGCGCCCCTAAGTAATTACTTTTAATGAATGTGTATCATGGGATATACACATATATGTATACTATGGAATGATGTGTGGAGTGAAGGAAGATTTTTATCTTTGCTTTCACATCACAGATATTATAGCAAATTTATATGCTGATAGAAATTATGCAGTAGGGAATATTGGAATGAGTATGTGTTGATAATATCCCATAGGTATATTGTATATCCTATCCCACTCATAAACCTATACAGTCTCATTTTTGAGCTATGTTTAAAAATATTGGCCTAGAAGAGGGAAGACATGGAAGAAGCTCTGAATATTTTTTTCTTCTCCTTTTTTTTTTAGGAACAAGTTTTTATATTGCTATTTTATTCCAGCTGTATTTTTCAAATTACTTGGCTAATACTAAACCCATGTTCATAGAGAAATTTATCATTTTACATAAAGTTGTTGAAATCTCACTGGGTGGAACCTAACAGTCATATTTACTGATGTGTCAGTTGTTAAACAGTGAGCAGATGTCTTATTTAGCTTCTCTACAATGGTATCTGGATAGTTTTAGGAAGATTTCTAATAATATGGAAGCTGTTTTGTGATTCCCTCCAATACTGGTCCCTACCTCAAAGTTTTTATTTTTTAGATGTTTCTTATGTCTAACCTGGAAACTGGTCAGCCCCTCTTACGTCTTTTCCAGTCTTCAGGGTTATTGGGAGGATTATAGGCATGGAGTCTGGAATTAATTTCCTAGTGTTTGAATCCCATTGATGCCTAAACATAGGATTTTTCCCCCAAGGAATTTACAGTGTAATCATTGAAGAGAAACATGTACACTAATTCCTACAACATAAAATAGAAGTGAGTAGATTAAAAATAAAACTGGCTGAAGTGATAGAAAAATATCATGGAGTGAATGACATTTGAGTGGGAATTTTATAAATAGAGTGTTTCAGGGATAAAAATGGTGTTAGGTGGAAGGGAATTTCAAGCAGAGAAGTGACTTCAGTGAAGATATGAAAATGACAGATTGCTTTAATGTTTAAGGAAGAGTCTGAGACAGTGGGAGAATGCATTGAGTTGGGGAGAATTGAGAGATGTGGTTAAAAATATCTTGGTGGGACATGAACACCAGCCTAATAATTCTGATTTGCTTTACTATCCATTTGACTTTATGAGTCATTAAAAAGAATTTAGTATAAATGCTGATAGCTGGTATAGCTCACTCTAAGGTTGTTTCTGCACATGAGAGCTACCAGTAAAACATTTTCATTCAACCATTTATTTTACTACATGGTCCCAGACAAATCGTTTTCTTGATTTTTTTTTCTAATCTTTAAAATCAGATGGCTAGTGACAAAGAATTACTTGGCTGATTTGAAGCAAGTATAAATGCACTTAGTATTGGAGTATATACGACCATAGTAGGGTCAGCTATCAATATAATAAAATTTCAGCCAATGACATTCCATATATGGCAGCGTTTGTTGGTAGAACATCCCTCTGTCACTAGGGAGGAAATTAGTTTTTTAGAAGTAGCGATAACAAAATTTTTCCCTAAAGGGTCCGGTGGTACATATTCTGGTCTTGGTAAGCCAGGTGGTCTCTGCCACAACTACTCTACTCTGCCTTTACAGAGAGAAAGCAGCCATTGACAGTATCCAAATTAATGGTCATAGATGCCTTCCATTGAAACTTTATGAGGTCAGAAAGTAGGCCAGATTTGGCTCATTTGCTGAACCTGTTCTAGAAGATTACTAGGAACAGGTGTGGGAAAAGTTTAAGAACACTATTATATAACTAGGACACCACCATATAAAGATGAACGTTTACCAAATGTTTACTCTAAACCATCCACGGGAATCCATACGGGGACCAGAACTGTGTGTTACGGTACTG
Source organism: Puma concolor (assembly GCF_028749965.1). NCBI lineage: Eukaryota > Metazoa > Chordata > Mammalia > Carnivora > Felidae > Puma > Puma concolor. Next base: position 128,103,933 of record NC_141668.1, on the reverse strand, counting down.
ATCCTCCCAACTCAGGGCTGAATTCATAGTAAGCAAAAATTCTGTTTTTATATATCTTTCATATTGAAGGGCAAAGAGAAAAATCAATTTAACTTAATTAAAAGATGAATACAATTTAAAGATGAGTACATCCCACAAAAACATAAGTCCAGAAACTACCATAGAGCTGAATTTCATGAAACATAAAATTTGTAATAACAAATGAGGATTGTGCCAGATACTTTTCTCGGTACCTCCATGGATAATCTTATTTTTTCCTTCAGAAAATCCTTCTGAGAATGAAATACCTAGGGATAAATTTAACCAAGGAGATGAAAGACCTGTACACTGAAAACTAGGAAAAAAAAAAAAAAAAAAAAAAAAAAACAACACTGATGCAGTAAATTGAAGAATACAGAAGTAAATGGAAAGATATTCCATGCTCATGAATTGGAAGAATTAATATTGTTAAAATGTCCATTCTGCCTGGAGCAATCTACAGTTTAAGGCAATCCCTTATGTATATTTCAGTGGTATTTTTCACAGAAATAGAGCAAACATATCTAAAATTTTTATGGAACCACAGAAGAATGGCATGGCCATGGCCAAATCATCTGTTCCATAGGTCAATGGAACGGAATAGAAGGCCCAGAAATAAACCCACAGATACATGGTTAATTAATTTACATCAAAAAAGCCAAGAGTCTGCAATGGGAAAAGGAGAGTCTCTTCAATAAATAGTATCGTGGGGGAAAAAACGATGAGAAAGCCTATGACGTGAATAGTTACATCATCTCAATTTTACAAATAGGGAAACTGAGGCATGAACAGCTGAAGAATTTTCCCTAGCTACATAGGTAGAGAATGGAGGAGCCACATTTTTTAATCCAGATAGTCCATTTCGGGAGCCATTGCTGTAGACTACCTTTAGGTTTAAGTCACTTCAATTTTTGAAATTTGCGCTTGTCTGTGAAAACAAGTAAGATTTACTTAATGATAGGTACCGTTTGATTACTTAATATATGCCAGAACCTTTTACAAATTATCTCTCGTCTCCATGACTCCACTTTGTGTATGAAAATGAAGACACAGTATCAAACCAAAGTGACATAAGCAGCAATTAGTAGTGTCAGTATTCTAGCCTGGAGAGTCTGACTGTAGAGCCTATGTTGTTTATATTTAGAGCAAGAGAACTAGTCTTAACAAAGACAATGGCAGTTGGATTTTTTGTTTTTTGTTCTGTTTTGTTTTATAAAGAAAGTAATTGAGCAGCACTAAAAAGTTGTTGTGAGTCAGAGAATGCAAGATAAAGTTTTGTTCAGAGAGTTTGGTTAGTTAGCAGTAAGCAGGGAAGAACAGAAAGGAACATGAAAGATAGGGGATCAACAAATCATAAAAGAATGGGGCATAAAAATATTGGGGGAAAGGAATTATTCTGAGTCAAATTTCAAAAGAAAATATGACCTGAGATTGGTCATAGAAGATAAAGAAATGGGTAGAGTCAAGGTTAATTAATTTTTTTATGAATATAACTTTTTGTTAAATTGACTTACATACAACATCCAGTGCTCATCCCAAGTGCCCTCCTCAAAGCCATCACACAATGTCCCCTCTCCCCCAAGATCAATTCAAATGCTGAGCTTGGGATACTTCAAACATGATGTCATTCCAAAAAAAAAAAAAAAAAAACCTGAAAAATTTTAGTTACAGAAGCAACTATGAATTGAAGGTAGTAAGTTTGGTTGAATTGGTCACAATGATAGTAAACTAAAAGGATCTATTCTTTGGGCAATTCAGTATCTACAGATGGAATAAAGTCCTAAGAGGATGAGGAATGAGTAAATCCATTTGCAAACGAGAACACCATCAGTTACCTCAGCAAATGAAATTTCAGTTGACTGATGTGAATTAAAGACCATTCTGGGGCTCTTGGGTGGCTGAGTCGGTTAAGCATCCAATTTCGGCTCAGCTCATGATTCCATGGTTTGTGAATTTGAGCCCTGCCTTGGGCTCTGTGCTGACAGCTCAGAGCCTGGAGCTTGCTTTGGATTCTGTCTCCCTCTCTCTCTGCCCCTCCCCTGCTCGCTCACGCTCTCTCTCTCTCTTTCTCTCTCAAAATTAAATAAACAATTTTTTAAAAATAAAGACTATTTTTAGGGAGAAAATAAGATGTTGGTTTGAAACTAAAAAGTCTGAGTCTCAAAGTTCAGATTCAAGGAATGTTCCACATGACTCAATGAGTGAGATAGAAGGAGTACTTGATTCTTTACAGAGAGGGAGGTCAGAGTGAGAACTGAAGGCGGTGAAAAGGATGGCCTTCCTTTGGAAGTGAGAGATATAATACATGTGTGGAAGAGCATAGGGGGATGGTAAGAAAAGAAAGAAACAGAACAGCCCTAGCATGGGGGAACTGAAACCTGAGAAAGGGAAATCTCACTGCTCCAGTGTGTGGTTAACAGCACCAAATACTATAGTCTAGGAATAGGAGAACTGGAAAAGACTGTTAGACTTTGTAAAACATTGGCTTCCAGTTACCTTCAAAGGAAAAGACAGCTGAAATAGCTATTCACAGGTGAAAGGCAAAACAAACCGAGGTATATCCATACAATGGAATATTACCCTGGAATGAAAAGGAATGAACTAACCAACCTTGGAACCATGAAATGGCATGGATCAGTCTCAAAATAATAGTGCTCAAATACTCCAGACTATAAAAATGTTTACTTTATGATGCCATTTATGAAGTATTCTATAAAGTTAGCTAATATCTGTTGACTGAAGGCAGATCAACGATTGCCTATAGAGAGGAAGATAGATTATAACAGAGCACAAAAGACTGTTGGGGTGATGGATGTGTTCATTATATTAATTGTTGTGTTTTCATAGGTATATGACATGTCATAAGTCATTGAATTATACACTTTAAATATGTGCACTTTATTGTATGTCAGTTATATCTCAACAAAGCTACGAGAGTTGAGAATGATAGTGTTCAAGTTAGATTTCAAGGGATTAATGAAATGGCAAATGGATATACATTTAGCAGGTATCCTAGACCACATAGTACACATTTTAGAATGTTCATTTAAAAAGGAAACTTGGATTACTAGGGCAAATGACACTTTTTGTCTTTTTTAAAGATGGCAAAGCCCTAGTTTTTCCTTAACTTCTATTTACTCCCCCCCCGCCCCCCGCCCCGTGACTCCAAGGTAAAATATATAAGTGTCATTTGTTTTTGAGTATTATTTTCCCCCAGAAGCAGAATAAGTTGTGGAAGAGTTATGTTTTAATTATTTATTGAGAAATGTAAACTGCTTCAAGCAATGTAACACCATAAATAAAAGTGGCTAATTTTGAAAGCATGAGGGTGTACACAGTGTTAATACATTCAATTCTCCATCAACTCAAACTAGAAACACGAGAGCATTCCATACAGTCTTCAGTCTCCTTGTCACAAATTTGCCCTGAGGGGAGAAATTGGGAGGAATCTTGATGGAATATTCTGCCTGTCTTGGGTAGAGAAAAATGTGTTATGTGTGTAATCTCAAGATGAAAATTTAATTATGATTTTTGTGAAATGTTTGTAACCTAACTAAAAATGCAAATTTTTGCAAATTGCTGCAGTGTAGTTTTTCATGATGATACCTTCTTTTTTCTTTTCTTTCTTTCTTCTTTTTTTTTTTTTTTTTTTGATCCATGGAACTATTTTCATACTATTCTAATAGTCGTCGTTTTCATTTTCACCCCACACATGGTAAGACACCACTTTAAGCTGATGATCATTTCTCTTGCATAGAGTAAGCTTTAATTTTACTGATCATTGCTTATAATGTGTGCCTAAAGGCAGAGATCAGGCTTCCCTATCCAATCTCCATTTCCTCTTCAGGTTAATAGGTTCCTCTTTCTCAATCATTGAGTATTGCACATAACACAGAGAAATAAATGCTTATTGAGAGACTAGGCTCTAACTGAAGGATTTGTCTTATCATATAAGGGGTTCAAATAGATAGGTCTTACATGCACACATCTCTTGCATATTTTAAAGATAATTTCAATAATGTTTCTGCTGTAACGTAATGGCCTTAGTCTGAATACACTTGTCCATTTAGTAAGATATGGGGGCAGAGGGCAGTGCATTTTATTCCATGCATGTTGGACTTTAGTACTTAGTGACTAGACATAGTAGGTAATCTCACACAGAGTTAGATATTCATGTATGGTTTTGATGCAAGTAGATTTTACTCCATGATTATGTAAAATTTTAGATTGCCTCATTGGGTTGCTGTAAAGATGAAATGAGGTGGTGGAGTTAAAACTACTGACAAATTGCATAATACATAGAAACCATTCAATAGGTATTAGATTACATTTTGTGCACAGAAGGGAGAAATAAGGATATATGTTCATATTTGTGTGTTTTTATCTAAAGGAACTCAGGAATTAAATATTGGACACCGATAGTAGTTTTTCTTAAGCAGGGTAGAAATTGCAGATGGAGAACAAGGATAGGGTAACATTTTTCTGTGTGTACCTTTGTTATATTTTGAGGTTTTGATCCATATGACTATATAGTCTACTTAGAAAGTTAAATACAACGTTTTCTGATCTTTTTGTTATTTTGGTGTTACTTCCAATGATAATTGCTTTAAATCCTAAAATGCATCTTCCTTGTTCTGTCTTTCCCAGTTTTTCTCAAGAGTATATGCTTTTTTATTTAAGTTTATTTATTTTGGGGGTGGAGGGAAGAGAGAGAGAGGGAGAGAGAGAATCCCAAGCAAGCCCTATGCTGTCAGCACAGAGCCCGACACAGGGGTCGATCTCATGAATGGTGAGATCATGACCAGAGTCAAAATCAAGAGTCAGACGCTCAACCAGCTGAGCCATCCAGGAGCCCCTTGTGTTGAGTTGGGGTTCTTCAGATTGTGAACTCACAGAGAACATGCAGGAAGCAGCACCTTGTTTGTCTATTAGCGTCATGAGCAGATGGGCCTAATATGTATTTTTCAGGAAAGGTTAAAAGTAAGTATGAAAAATTGATATGTCACTTCTGGCCTGATATGGGCACCGCCAATTTTAGAATAACAGACCAAAGAGGAATCTGTTATGTGTTCCTCTGAAGGAAAATCTTATTTTATTGACCCCATGCAATTGCTGTTTTCTGGATCTAAACAAAAACTGGTGACTCTGCAAGTACTTAATGAGGCCTTTTTTTTTTGTTCCTTTTTTAAAAATTTGATCCCATAACTGCCCCCATTCCAAGACAAACCTTTTCTGTGTTGAAGTCCATGCTTACATGGATTATAGATTATTAATAGTTCTGAAATATAATACTTTAGTAGGATTACGAGCGGATGATTGAGAGCTGATTTACCAATAATAGTAATTTCTCTGAATTATAGCTAGCGTTTCTTAGTTTCTATAGGGCAAAGCACCTTAAATGTATTATTGTCTTATTTCATTTCCTCTGCCAACCCTATATAGGAGATGATGCTAGTGTAGCAGATTGGTAAACTGACAATTATGCACTTAGAATATTTGCCAAAAATCACATACATGATAAATGGTGTCAGATTACGATCATTTTAATGCCAAAGCCCATGCTCTTGTCTGTCATGCTACTGTGTATAAGCAGCTCTTCATTATATATTTATATTTCTGGATATACGTTTAAATTTATTTAGCAACATTTCTGGAATATTTAGTAATTGTTTCACTTTGCATGAAATGAGGGCTTCAAACATGGCAGAAATATGACTCATATTTCATGTACAGATGGCATGAATCATCCAATTAATCATCTGAAATGATGGCACTGTATGCCTTTCTATAGTACCTGCTACCCAAAGATACGAGGTATTAATACAATAAAACCAAATATAATATTGATCTGAATGATTTGCTTTACAGTCTTCACAATCCACAATCACAAACAGAAATAATAATATCACAAAATGGATTTTTCCTTTCTGGCTCTATTTTACCTATATTCTTGGTTGCTTAGTATTGTTAAAATATGTAATTTTCAATATAATATATATATGGGGACAAGAGTTGTGTTTGCATAGTGCCAAAAAAACCCTGGTGATTTGACTTTTAAAAATGTAATGTTTGGGGTACCTCGGTGGCTCAGGAGGTTAAGCGTCCAACTTCGGCCCCCGTCCAACTTTGGCTCGGGTTGTGATCTCACGGTGTGTGGGTTTGAGCCCCCAGTGGGGCTCTGTGCTGACAGCTCGGAGCCTGGGCCTGCTTCAGATTCTGTGTCTCCCTCTCTCTCTGCCCTTCCCCCAATTGTGCTCTGTCTCTCTCTGTCAAAAATAAACATGAAAAAAAATTTTTATGTTTAAATGTAATGTTAGTGGCACCTGGGTGGCTCAAACGGTTAAGCATCTCACTGTTGACTTCAGCTCAGGTTTTGATCTCACGGTTCATGAGTTCAAGCCCTGCTTAGGGCTCCGTGCTGAGCATGGAACCTGCTTAAGATTGTTATTCTCCCTCTTACCCTCTGCCCATCCTTTGCTTGTGCTCTCTCTCACTCTCTCGCTCTCTCAATAAATAAACATTCAAAAAAGTTAAAAAGATATAATGTTAAAAAGTGATTCATTTCATAGTGGGGAAAGACACGTAAGTTGAATAGTTTTGCTTTTCATTTGTGGCATCACATGAAGAGAGCTGAAGATTCATTTTCTTATAATATTGATATGTAGATTATAGTTTGTATATAAACATGATCATTCAGAAAAAGAATACTTTAAAGACCCCCACATAATATTTTATTACATGTAGCTATATAAGTGTAATCCTAATAGAGCCCATGTTATTCTATGACCCTATGCAATCTTTACTGCATTATTCTGGGTTTTTTGAGGAAGATGTTCAGTGTAAGTAAGTGATGTTATCATCATCCTTCCCATATCATCATCATGTGAACACATTTAATTGTGTGCCTGTGAACTGTTTAATTAGTTTTTTGAGGCTCTCCTGAAACTGTCATCAGCAGAAATGAAAATGCCAAACTTGTAAATTATCTTTTTTTATATGTGCCAAAGCTGAGACTTCTAGGTTTTGCTAAAGAAATCGCTCTGTTAAAAAATAACAACAAGTATCCTTCAAGTGGAGGGTGTGTGATTTATAGGAGTAGCAAGCTTGCCTAGAGATGGGTTGCCCTGCAGTATCTTTACCCTGTTGGTTTGCTCTAGGTGATTATTGACTTCTCAAGTAGCTGCTGCTATAACGTGAATGCAAGTTGAAACTCATAATTGTTATGTTTCTAAACTTGCTAAAGTAATGTTTTTCTCCTGCTCTTAATATTTGAAGATAGGTTTGGATGGATCAGTCTCTTTTCATCCATCTTTAAAGCCCACAGCTATCTCTGTAAACTGTTGCAAGCTTCTCTTTTAATAGGATGGAGTTGAGACGTGCTTTCCCATTTCTGACATGCTTGAGCGAGAAAACAAAGCTACTCCACCATCCCCCAAATGGAAAAACCTCACTATGCTAGATGGGTTTTGAAAAATAAAAACACAAATCAAAACTTCTAACGGCACATCTGTTCTTATTTACAGGAATTAGATGATACAAACTGCAGCTCGGAATCAGAGGTAAGCATTACATTTAATCTGTCACGCCTGCAGGTTTTTATGGAGTTCAAACATTATAAAAGGTTTGGCTTGATAAAACTCCCTCATTATGTTTCTTGAGGTAGCAGTGTCATCTGTGTCCAGTATCTCACTAACAACATTTCCAGTTCAGTAGGAGCAGACATGTTCATTGCATTTTATTTGATCCCAGGCTGTTTAATACTGGAAGATGTTGTGTGCATGCCATTCCTTTAGGACTTGAAACCATTGGGTTAAAGGTACACCCAATTATGTTATATCTTTAAGCAACTTGAAAGTGTAGATATATAGACATTTACCACTGAACTATGTTTAAATGAAGTTAAGGTTGTGAAACACACTGACAAAAGATAGGGAATTCAAAGTTGAAAGTGACATTTTGTCCTTCTCTTGTGCTGCAGGAAGTTGAGTAGAGTACAGGATAAACTGAAGGAGATTGGAGATTTTACTTTTTTAATGCTGTTATAGATGCACCATATACAAAGTAATAATAATAACTAATATAAAGAGTTTTAAAAAATGCATTCACTTACAAAATTCCATTTAAACTTCAAAATAGTCCTGCCATAATAGGTATTACTCTTTGTTTTCCAAAGAGGACTTGGAGAATCACAATTGCCTCACAATTGCAAGACAAATAGGAATGTAGGTGCATGTTGGGGCCATTTCTTTAGACATCATGGCTGGTACTCTCTGTACTATGCAGTCTCGCTATTGCCGATAAAGCGCATGCATGCGCATACGTCGGTACATTTGTGTGTGCACATACACAAGTAGACAGCAAGAGGGGAAAATAAGTAATTAGATATCAAGCAACACGTATTTTCTGGGTGAATTCAGATGTCCTCTGTCCTGTGCAGTTCAACTCTCAATGGCTTAAACATTGAAGAAGGTTTATTGGCTGATGGAATCTTGACGTCCAGGGCTCTACGTTTGTCCTCAAGTGTGCCATATTTACTTGTAGATATCCCTCATGTTTGCAAAAAGTCAATGGCAGTTTTGGGAGATCTGTGACCCAGTGTAAATCCTGACTTTGTTGCACGTTGGATCAGCCATGAAACTATCCTTGTAGCCAAGGGTAGGACATTCAGACTTGGATTAGCTGAAGTTATCGTCATGGCAAAGGTGAATCAGAATATCCTGTTTGGAATTAGCTAGTTATACCCTGGCATTCTACTGGGTGATGGTCAATTCTATCTAACTACAAGGATTTGTCAATCAAGAAAATGCTGTAAAGCAACCAAAAGCTTGAGGGAATGTAACCTGAAAGACCCAGAGTAGACCAAAATTGAACATGTGCTCAGAATCGTGAGCTGCTAGTGCAGGTTTATAAAAGCAAAACCCACCAGGTTACATAAATTGTTTTTGAAAGAATTATGATTGTTGCTGGAAGAGTTTAAACTGACTAATACATGGTTTGCTGTTTGGCTAAAAGGTGTTACGTTATCTCAGTGCTAAGTAGGATGTGTTCTTGGAGGTGGTAGAGTGGCAACTGACAAGTTAGAGTTGACAAAAGTTGAAAGTTCATGGTGTTCTGAGAATTGAAACAGGAGTTGTATGTATGCCCTACTTCCTTGATGTCCTTTTGGCTCTATTTTGAGTGACTCTCTTAGCAATGCTTACTTTATTTTGAATCTTCTTTCACAGAGCTTATACAGTGGGGGAGAGTGCCATCAATTCTGTGGAGACATTCATAATATATACTACAACTAACTGTTAGTGTGTAACTGCTCTGTGTTAGGTATGTTGAATTCTGTTCATTTGATTGCAGGCATAGAGGGGTGAAATTAATGTACTCCTGAGTACATGTAAGCTTACTTCTATGTGATAGATAAATAAAACTATCACTTCATTCGGTTTTATCTTATAACTCACTTTCTCTTATCTCTACCCTAATAAAGGAAAGCAAAGTTTTTAATGCATTTGATAGATACCTGTTTTTTTAATACATGTTTCATAACATTTGTTTTCTTGTTTTACATGTGCATAAATGTACTGTTGATCATATTCCATTTCTTACTTTTGGACTTAACAGTATGTTTCCATGAGACATCTATATTGGTACAGACATACTCAGTTCATTTCTTCTTAATGTTGTGCAATTCTCTAATATAAGCATGTATCTCCTCTTAATCACTTCCTCAGTAATAGATTCTCATTTTGATTGTAGTTTTACACCATCACCAGTATCATTGCATCAAATTTCTGCCAACATCGTCTTGTAGACTTGTGTGAGCATGTATTTAGCTTATAAACTCAGGACCTGATGTAGTTGGAATGTGATGTTTATATACTGAATTTGACTAGGGATTGAGGAATCCCTCAAATAGGGCCTCTCCAGAATGGCCCTATTTGTATACAAGAGGAATCCATGAGATTCCTCTGCCCTCACTATCTAACAAAGTCATCATTATCGAGTGGTTTCAATCAGGTTCTAATGCAGGAAATGGAAATACATTTATGTATTTTATTAATTTTTTATTTTTTTAAGTAGGCTTCACATCCACTTGGGGGCTTGGAATCACAATCTTGAGATTAAGAGTCACGTACTCTATCAACTGACCCAGCCAGGCATACCTCATTTATGTATTTAAAACAGAAATGGTTTAGTACAAGTAGTTATGTGCTTTCAAGAAAATCATTGAATGGATACAGAAAAAAAGTGTAAGATGGGGTTCCAAGAATGACACCAGAATGATATTTAAATACTTCAAAAATTTAGCTACAATCTCTAAAGAAGCTACCCTGGAACTCTTAAGCTTAAGAATCCAGTGCTATACCTGAGATGCTATTGCAAATTGTGTAGGTATGCTGTTGGATTGATTTGGCTAATACTGTTGATTTTTGCAATTTTATTAACAAGCAAAATGGCTGAATTTTTATTTTCTCATTTAATTAGTATTTTCTTATTCAATCTTACATAGTTTTTTAAACATTTTTGAATAAAATAATCTTGGAAACTTTCATTCTTTTATTTAATTTCCCAGAATAAAATATAAAATGCATATGTTCTGGCTTGCATTGTGTCCCCACCAAAGAACATATTGAAGTCCTAGCCTTAGTACCCGTGAATATAATAATAATCAAATTAAGACAAAGTCTTTAGGGTGGTCTCTAATACAATATAAGTGGTGACCTTATAAAACGAAGAAAAGACATAGATACAAGCACACAGACAGGAGATTGCTGTGTGAATATGCAGACATACAAAGGACTGTTTGCCACATGACAACAGAGGAAAAAATTGAAATTATGTCACCGTAAACCAAAAAACAGCAAGGACTGCGAGCAGCAGAAGCTAGGGAAGAGGATGTGGCCTTCCCAACTTCTTGATTTGGGATTTCTAACTCCCAGGGGGATGAGAGAATAAATTTATGTTGTTTTAAGCCATCTAATATGTTGTAGTTTATTGTAACAGCCCTAGGGACTAATGAAGATCTTGGTACTGGAAAATGGCACACTGCTGTAACAAATAACAACAACAAAAAAATTGAAAGTGGCTTTGGAATTGGATAGTGGGTAGAGAGTAGAAGAGTTTTTGAGGTGCACACTAGAAAAAGTTAAGTTTGCCTTGAAGAAACTGTTGGTAAAAATATGAATTAAAGGTACTACTCGTAGGATCTCAAAATGAAATGAAAAACATGATTTCAGACAATGAAGTAAACATGATCCTTGTTATAAAGTAGCAGGGAGCTTGATGATTTAGAAAGTTGACAGCCTATCCATATTTTAAAAATCCAAATGTGTGCTCTGGAGAAAAACTACAAAAGTGTTCCTGGTTACACTTTTGCTAGAAGGAATGGGTACGTGACAGGGATCCAGTCAACGGTCAGCAGAAATGCTTCCACTTGGACTGAAGAGGACAGAGATGGAAAAGAAAGAAGGAAGATGCTCGACTTCTGGAATATTACACACAGAGCTCCTCAGCTGCAAATACATGTTACCCTTCAAGAAAAGTGAAGAAAGACTTACAGAGTAGCTCAGAGTCCAGAGAGACCTTGAAAGGTTGAAACAGTGGGGTGGATACTGCTGTGAACTCAGAGGGCAGAGATAGTGCCATGGAGGACTGAGTGTGTGGGACTGTCCTCATAGGGCCCAATAGACAGAGCTACAGTGGATTACTCTCAGGCCTTGAAATTTAATGGAATTTGCTGTGATAGGTTTTAGGCTTGCTTGGGATCTATAAGCTTTTTTTTTTTTTTTTTTTTTTTTTTTTTTTTTTTTTTTTTTCTTAAAACTTGTTCCTTTTGGATATGAATGTGACTCTTATGTCTAGACCACCATTACATTTTGAAAATTGATCATTTGTTTTCTCTGTTTTAAATGTCCAGAGATGGAGAGGACTTTTACCCCAGGATGGACCATATCCATCATCTCACTTATACATAATTTAGATGCTTTAGATGATGAGATTGGGACTTTTTGTGTTAACTATATTTAGGTGAAATTTTAGGTTTAGAGGTAATAAGAGAAAAGGCTAATGCTTTGGAAGATGTTGGAATGGGGTAAATGTATTTTGCACATGGGAAAGTTACAGTTTGGGGGAAGTGGACACAAAGGATGATTATGGGTTGGTTTGTGTCACCCCAAAAGTTCAGCAGCACATGGAACATTGACCAATGTAGAACACATCTTAACCAATTTGCAAGAATAGAAATCACAGACTGTCTTCTCTCAGACCACAATGAAATTGAACTAGAAATCAAAAACAGAACTAAAACTGGAAAATCCCCAAATATGTGAAGATTAAATAACACACTTCTAAGTAACACATGGGTCAAAGAAGAAATTATAAGAGCAATTTTTAAATAATTTGAACTAAACGAAAATGAAAACATAGATTTTCAGAATTTATGGGGTACAGTAAAAGCAGTGCTTAAAGGGAAATTTGTAGCATTGAATGTATCTAATAGAAAACAAGAAAGATCTAAAATAAATAATCTGAACTTCCTTCCACCTTACAAAAGTGGAAAAAAAATAGCAAATTAAATCCAAAATAGGCAGAAGCAAGAAAGTAGTAAAAACTAGAGTAAAAAAGTAATGAAATTGAAAACAAGAAATCAATAGAAAAAGAAAACAATATCAAACACTGTTTCTTTGAAAAGATTAATAAATTTGAGGAGACTCTAGCCAGGCAAATTAAGAAAAAAAGAAAAGGAAAAGAAGCTGTAAGTATCAGAGATGAAGGAGAAGGCAGCACGGCATATTCGATGGACATTAAAAAAATATAATAAGAGAATACTGAGACCAACTCTATGGCCACAAGTTTAATAACTTATGAGAAGGACCAGTTCCTTCAAAGATAGAATTCACTAAAGTTTACACAAAAAATAATACATAGTGTGAATAGCCCTATATCTATTAAAGAATACAAAATAATAACTAATAACCTTGCAAAATAGAAAGCACCAATCCTGGATAGGTTCCCTGGTGAGTTTTACCACACATTTAAGAAAAAAACATTATATGAATTTTCTATAATATTTTTAGAGGATAGAATCAGAGGGCATACTTCTAACTCATTTTATAAGAACAGCATTACTCAGATACCTAAACCAAAGACATTACAAGAAAACTACAATATCTCTAATGAATATAGATGCAAAAATTTGCAATAAAATGCTGGTAAATCATATCCAAAAATGTATAAAAATAATTCTACATGATCAACCAATTGGATTTATCCCAGGTGTGCAATGAATTTTCAACAATTGAAAATTATTGTAATCCATCACATCACAGTCTAAAGAAGAAAAATCACATGATCATATCATTAGATGGAGAAAAAGCCTTTGACAAAATCCAATACTCCTTCATGCTTAAAAATTCTCAGTAAACTAGGAATAGAAGAGGACTTCTTCAACTTGATAAAGAAAAAATCGATTAAAAAAAAAGAACTTGCAGCTAGTATCATATTAAATTTTGAGAGACTTGAAACTTTCCCAGTAACGTAAGTAACAAGGTATGGATGTTCCTTCTCACCACTGGTTTTCAGTATTATACTAGAAGTCCCAGATAACGTAGTAAGACAAGAAAAGCAAGCAAAATGTATGCAGAATTTAAAAGAAGAAAATAAAGCTGTTTTTCTTTGCAAATAACATGATCATTTATGTAGAAAATCTTAAAAATATACAAAAAGCTTCTTGGGCTGATAAGTGATTATAGCACAGATGCAAGATGCTAGGTTAACATAAAAAAGTTAATTGTGTTCCTATATAGTGGCAGTGAGCAAGTGGTATTTGAAATATAAAAAAATCACAATATAATTTACATTAATGTACAAAAATGAAACACTTAGGTAGAAATCTAACAAAATATGTATACATACCTATAAGGAAAACTACACAACTCTAATGGAACCTATCAAAGAATAACTCAATAAATAGATATTCTATGTTCATAGATGTCATCATTCCCAGCTACACTCCCTACTACAAGTTATAGCAATCAGGACAGTGTGATGTTGGCAAAATAAAAGATAAATAGGTCACTGGAACAGAATAGAGACCCAGAATTAGACCCCTGTAAATAGAGTCAACTCATCTTTCACCAAGGCACAGAGAGAAGACAATAGAGCAAGGATTTTCTTTTCAGTGGATGATGCTGAAACAACTCATCACCCATATGCAAAAACATGAATTTCTACACAGACTTAATAACTTTCACAACCTTTAAAAATATGGTTTAATTATAACCCAGTGATAGAATTTAGTAAACTTGAGAACAGAAGTACCAGTGTTGTAGATTGACAAATACTTTAAGTTATGACAGCCTATTTGAACACAAAATCAGGAAATAACATACTAACAAAATGATACAACCATGTATACATACATCTGCTTATTAAACACTGAAGTAAAAGAACTGTACCATTTTGCAGTCTTCAGAGGTGTTTGGTGTTTTACTCTGTTCTGATAAAAGCAATTTGAATGTTTGCATAGAGATATAAAAACTTAATATTGAACTGAAAATTGGTTACACATCTGCATTTTTAAAAATTTGAATTAAATTTTCTCCCTTGCTGGTGGTTTAGTAGAATCTTACTTTGGAGCAGGAAAACATTGATGATATAGCTTTTTTTATCAGTTGCTGCCATACTATAAAGCTTATAAAAAGGCCAAGTCTCACAAGGGTGTACCTACCTGATCTCTTACAGCACCCAGCTGTTGGTGTTCTCCAGAGTAGCAAATATATGCCCTGGAGCACAGGGTGATAAGGGTCAATTCCATTATCATATTGCATAGTTGAGCTGTAATGTCCAAACCAATGAATCTAGTTAAACCAGCAATCGCTCATATGATAAAGATGACAATAAACAGGGTGGTGTGGTATGAGCTGTATGGAAGATATTTTTGCTATTATTATGCTTGATATACTGGATGTAGAGTTTATCTGTTTTACTCCCTAACTGCTGCTAATAACAGTAGATACATTCTTCTTCATACATCTTTTTCACCCTTCAGTATAGTTTTACAAATTCTTCCTTAAGCTCCAGATATTTGGTCGCAAGTCAGTTGGGACAAGAAATGGTTTCTTGTAACCACAAATCTTGTTGTGTTGTATGTGCCTTTACCAGTTGTTATGGACACTAAATTGTTAGTTTCTGCTGTGGCCTATACATGGATTTGGGATTTGGTAATTCTTCACCTTGATAGATTTTTATATAAACCTTGAAGTAGTCTGCCAGACCTTGGAAACTGATTTTATTCCCTTTGAATTCTTTTTTTCCCTTTATTTACATTTTCTTTCTTTTTTTTTTTTTAATATAATTTATTGTCAAATTTGCTAACATACAGTGTGTAAAGTGTGCTCTTGGTTTTCGGGGTAGATTTCTGTGGTTTATCGCTTGCATAAAACTCCAAATGTTTATCCCAACAATTGCCCCCATCAATGCTCATCACCCATTTTCCCCTCTCCCCCAGTCCCCCATCAACCCTCAAATTGTTCTTTGTATTTAAGAGTCTCTTATGGTTTGCCTCACTCCGTCTCTGTTTGTAACCATTTTTTTCCCCCTTTCTCTTTCCCCCATGGTCTTTTGTTAAATTTCTCAAGATCCACATATGAGTGAAAATATATGATACCTCTCTTTCTCTGAGTTATTTCACTCAACATAATACCTTCCAGTTCCATCCACGTTGCTGCAAATGGCCAGATTACATTCTTTCTCATTGCCAAGTAGTATTCCATTGTATATATATATATATACACCGCATCTTCTTTATCCACTTGTCAGTTGATGGACATTTAGGCTCTTTCCGTAATTTGGCTATTGTTGAAAGCACTGCTATAAACATTGGGTACATGTGCCCCTATACATTAGCACTGTTGTATCCTTTGGATAAATTCCTAGTAGTGCTGTTACTGGGTTATAGGGTTAATTCTGTTTTTTAATTTTTTGAGGAAGCTCCACGTGGTTTTCCAGAGCAGCTGCACCAGTTTGCATTCCCACTAACAGTGCAAGAGAGTTCCCATTTCTCCACATCCTCACCAGCATCTGTAGTTTCCTGATTTGTTCATTGTAGCCACTCTGACTGGCGTGAGGTGTTGTCTCAGTGTGGTTTAGATTTGTATCTCCCTGACGATGAGTGACGTTGAGCATCTTTCCATGTGCCTGTTGGCCATCTGGATGTCTTCTTTGGAAACGTGTCTATTCATGTCTTCCACCCATTTCTTCACTGGATTATTTGTTTTTCAGGTGTTGAGTTTAGGAAGTTCTTTATAGATTCTGGATACTAACCCTTTATCTCATATGTCATTTGCAAATAACTTTTCCTGTTCCGTCAGTTGCCTTTTACTTTTGTTGATTGTTTCCCTTGCAGTGCAGAAGATTTTCATCTTGATGAGGTCCCAATAGTTCACTTTTGCTTTTAATTCCCTTGCTTTTGGATATGTGTCAAGCAAGAAATTGCTGCAGCTGAGGTCAAAGAGGTTGTTGCCTGCTTTCTCTTCTAGGGTTTTGATGGCTTCCTGTCTCACACTTAGGTCTTTCATCCATTTTGAGTTTATTTTTGTGACTGATGTAAGAAAGTGGTCTAGTTTAATTCTTCTGCATGTTGCTATACAGTTCTCCCAGCACCATTTGCTAAAGAAACTGTCTTTTTTTCCACTGGATATTCTTTCCTATTTTGTCAAAGATTAGTTGGCCATACATTTGTGGGTCCAATTCTGGAGTCTCTATTCTATTCCATTGGTCAAGGGGTCTGTTTTTCTGCCAGTACCATACTATCTTGATGATTACAGCTTTGTAGTAGAGGCTAAAGTCTGGGATTGTGATGCCTCCTGCTTTGGTTTTTTCTTTCGGTATTACTTTGGCTATTGAGGGTCTTTTGTGGTTCCATACAAATTTTAGGATCATTTATTCTAGCTTTGAGAAGAATGCTGTTGCAATTTTGATTGGGATTGTATTGAATGAGTAGATTGCTTTGGGTAGTATTGACATTTTAACAATATTTATTCTTCTAATCCATGAGCATGGAATATTTTTCCATTTCTTTTTGTCTTCAATTTTCTTCATAAATTTTCTATAGTTTTCAGTATACGGATCTTTTACATATTTGGTTAGGTTTATTCCTAGGTATTTTTTGGTTCTTGGTGTAATTGTAAATGTCATCAATTTCTTGATTTCTCTTTCTGTTGTTTCATTATTTGTGTATAGAAATGCAACAAATTTCTGTACATTGATTTTGCACCCTGCAATTTTGCTGAATTCAAATATCAGTTCTAGCAGCCTTTTGGTGGAGTCTTTTGGGTTTTCCATGTAGAGTATCATGTCATCTGTGAAAAGTGAAAGTTTGACTTCTTTGCCAGTTTTGATGCCTTTTATTTCCTTTTTTTGTCTAATTGCTGATGCTAGGAATTCCAACACTATGTTAAACAACACTGGTGAGAGTGGACATCCCTGTCGTGTTCCTGATCTCAGGGGGAAAGCTGTTAGTTTTTCTTCATTGAGGATGATATTAACTGTGGGCTTTTCATATATGGTTTTTATGATGTTTAGATATGTTCCTTCTGTCCCAACTTTCTTGAGGGTTTTTACCAAGAAAGGATGCTGGGTTTTGTCAAATGCTTTTTCTCCATCTATTGATGGGATAATATGTTTTTTATGGTTTCTTTTACTAATGTGATGTATCACATTGGTTGATTTGTGAATATTGAACTAGCCCTGTAGCCCAGAATGAATCCCACTTGATCGGGGTGAATAATTCTTTTTCTATGCTTTTGAATGTTATTTGCTGGTATCTTGTTGAGAAATTTTGCATCCATGTTCATGAGGGATACTGTAATTCTCCTTTTTTTGTGGGGTCTCTGTCTGGTTTGGAATCAAGGTAATGCTGGCTTCATAGAATGAGTCCAGCATTTTTTCTTCCATTTATATTTTTGGAATAACTTGAGAAGGGTAGGTATTAACTCTGCTTTAAATGTCTGGTAGAATTCCCCAGGTTAGCCATCTGGGCCAGTACTCTTATTTGTTGGGAGATTTCTGATAACTGATTGAATTTCTTGACTAGTTATGGGTCTGTTCAAATTTTCTATTTCTTCTTATTTGAGTTTTGGTAGCGTGTGGGTGTCTAGCAATTTGTCCATTTCTTCCAGGTTGGCCACTTTGTTGGCATATAATTTTTCATAGTATTCTCTAAGGGATTGATTGTGATAAATCCATTTTCATTCGTGATTTTTATCAGTTGGGCCTTCTCTATTTTCTTTTTGAAAACTCTGGCAAGTGGTTTATCAATTTGTTTATTTTTTTCACAAACAAGCTCTTAATTTCATCGATCTGTTCTGGTTTTTCTTCTTTCCTTCCTTCCTTCCTTCCTTCCTTCCTTCCTTCCTTCCTTCCTTCCTTCCTTCTCTCTTTTTTTTTTTTGTATTCTGTATTGTTTATTTCTGCTCTGATCTTCATTATTTTTCTTCTGCTGCTATCCTTGGGGTTTCTGTGTTGTTCTGCTTCTAGTTCCTTCAGGTGTGCTGTTAGATTTTGTATTTGGGAGTTTTCTTGCTTCTTGAGATAGGCCTGGATTACAATGTATTTTCCTCTTAGGACTGCTTTGCTGCATCCCAAAGGGTTTGGACTGTTGTGTTTTCATTTTCATTTGTTTCCATATATTTTTTAATTTATTCTTCAATTTCTGGTTGACCCATTCATTCTTCAGTAGGATGTTCTTCAACCTCCATCCATTTGGAGGTTTTATAAACTTTGCTCTGGTTGATTTCAAGTTTCATAGCATTGTGATCTGAAAATGTGCATGGTATGGTCTCAATTCTTTTATATTTATTGAGGGCTGTTTTGTGACCTAGTATGTGATCTATCTTGATGAATGTTCCATGTGCACTCGAGAAGAATGTGTATTTGGTTTTTTTAGGATAAAAAGTTCTGAATATATCTGTCAAGTCCATCTGGTCCAGTGTATCATTCAGGGTCACTGTTTCTTTATTGATTTTCTGTCTGGATGATCTGTCCCCTGCAATTAACACATTCTTACCAGGCGTGGAGGGGTGTGGTTTGGTGTAGACAGGTTCCACTTCCACTGGGGGCTCCCTGTCTAGTGCCCTGAGGCCCCACCTTGTTGGTGATGGGGAGAAAAATGGCGACACCCCAGTCTCCCTTCCATGGACCAGGTGTCCCAAACCACTCTGTTTAGGCTGTCTTCACAGTGCTGTGGCCACAAATGAGGCAGTTTGTCCCACTTTGCTGACTCCCCCAATGTCTTAAAGAATTGAACCCCAATGTCTTAAAGAATCCCACTGCAGGTTCCCTGGTTTCAGGGAAAAGCCATCCCACTTCACGGTGCTGCATGCGTGGTTTGTCCTGCTCCACCCACTCTCGCACCTCGCTGGCAATCGGGTAGGGTTTAAACCCTAGTGTCTTAGAGTATCCCATTCTGTGTGCCCCAGTACTGGGGAGTGCCACTCCACAAGGCTGATATTTTGCATCTGGCTGGCAGGTGCAGGCAGTCTTTGTCCTTTGAACAGATATATACCTTCTTCCCACAGCACTCCAGGAAGGGGATCACTTTTTCCCACTGCAGACTGTGCCTCTGAACTGGTTACTGAGCCCGGGGCTGGCTTATCTCTTCCCCAGGTGTGTGAACTGGGCAGCTGGCCCCAACCTGGAGGAAGCCCCACAGCTAGAGATTGGATCTTTCTCTGTCCGGTAGGAGGTTTTTCTCTTGTGCAGACGCAATCCTGCCCTTCCTCAGCCTCTCTTTCTATTCCCTTTGTCTCTCTGTAGAAGGGGATCTCTCCCCTCTGTGTCTATGCAGCCCATTTTATCTCTCCCAGTTCAAAATCACGTACCTATGGCCCACCAGGTTGTCCCCGTGGGTCCCTTGAGATGTCTTTGTCCCTCGGAAGCCTGGACTGTTGGAATTCAAAGTCCTTTGGCCTCAACACTGCTGTGTTTGGGGGACAAGGGAACTTTGGGTCTCCCTACTTCTCCACCATGTTGGATCTTTCCACCCTTTGATTTCTTTAAAATCTAGGCTCTCAGGACTAAGGCATACAAGAAATCTGTGTTTTCAAATTTTGATGAATTCATCATCTATTTCTTTAAATTTTCTATCAAAGTATGGATTGGTAGCTATTAAACCAAGATGAGGTAGCAGAAAACAGTATGTTTTCAAACAGAGTAGATGTGTTTTCAAACATTCTGTAGTTATTCATGTTGGTTCTCTGAAAACTTGAGGAAGTTTTCCAAAAATCTGGTGCCACCATCAGCTTCCCCAAATTCATGCGGGGAACTTTAGTTCTCAAAGAAATAATATCAGACCTTGAAATGGCTTCAGGAATATTCCCCCGTCAGAAATATTTCCCAGCCATACTCATCAAAAAGCTGGAGATTCTGAAGATCATTCTCTTAGACATTTTAGAATTGGTTATATACCTGTATTAAGCTGATCATTTTGCTGAGGGCAAATACTGTGGATGAATCTTTCAAATTGACTGTCAAAGGTTCCCTGAGCATCTATCAATAACACTGCAACCGTTTTACCATCAGGCTTATTGAAAAGGAAGACGACGACTCCATATCTCAATTATTGTGCTCTCTCGTTAGACCTCTCTGTGAAAAACCAGTCAGTGGTTCATTATAATGTCCAGTCCAATGAACTAATACCTGATTGTACATGTATTTCAACATGAACTCTTTCAGAAATGATTTTCCTTTCATAATGCTCCAGCAACAGATACAGCAATGATCTCCATGACCCTGAAAGCCTCCAGGGGAAGCACTTGATTTAGTGTGATCTCATCTATCTCAGAGGAATGGTCATCTTTGACAACGAAGACTTGGACTGGTCCTACAGTGACAGAACCTCACCACCATCAGTGTTCAGACCACCATGGCCAGAAATTATAGGGACTAAAACAGCTCAGGTGGATTTTCAGGAAAAACAATAACAACAACAACAATATACGAATATAGCTCAGAAGAGGAGGATCCAGTGGAAAAGGCAGGACTTTTCACAAAAATTAACGCACAATGGATTCAAGACCTAAGTGTAAACAACAACAACAACAGCAACAACATAAAAATCCTAGAAGTTAACATACAGGAAAATATAGATGATTTTGAGTTTGACAATGACTTTTTAAATTCAAGGATGAAAGCATAATCCAGGAAAGCAAAAAAAATAATTGGTAAACTGGAATTCAATAAAATTAAAAATTTCTGCTTTGCAAAATACATTGTCAAGAGAATGAAAAGAACAGTGACTGGGGGAAAAAATTTCCAAAGGATGTGTCTAATAAACGATTGTTATACAAAGTATGCAAAGAACTCTTAAAACCCAACAATAAGACTGGGGTACCTGGATGGCTCAGTTGGTTGAACATCCGACTTTGGCTTAAATTATAATCTCACCGTTCATGAGTTCATGCCCTGTGTCTGGCTCTGTGTTGACAGTTTAGAGCCTGGAACCTGCTTCAGATTCTCTCTCTCTCTCTCTCTCTCTCTCTCTCTCTCTCTCTCTCTCTCTTTCTCTCTTTCTCTGCCCCTCCCCCAATGCTCCCTTTCTCAAATAAACATTAAAATTTTTTTCAAACATTAAAACAAACCTCAGCAATAAGAAAATAAACAACCTGATATAAAAACATGCCAGAGACCTTAATAGATACCTCACCAAAGAAGATATATGGATGACAAATAAGCATAAGAAAAAATGCTCCACATTGTGTATAATTAAAGGAATGCAAGTTCAGACAGCAATGAGATACCACCGCATACCTGGTAGAATGGCCAAACTCCAGAACACTGACAACACCAAATACTGGCAAGGATATGAGGTAACAGGAAGTTGGATTCATCACTGTTGGGAATGTAAAATGGCACAGCTACTATGCCAAACAATTTGGTTGTTTCTTAAAAACTAAACATATTGTTACCTTACGATCCACCAGTCATACTGCTTGGTATTTACCAAAAGAAGTTTAAACCACACAAAAACCTGCACTTGAAGGTTTATACTATTTATATTCATAATTGCTAAAACTTGTAACAACATTGACATCCCTTTGTAAGTGAATGGATAAAGTAGGTACATCTAGATGATGGAATGTTACTCACTAAAAAAGAAGTGCGCCATCAAGCCATGAAAAGACATGGAAGAAAATTAAATATATTACTAGGTAAAAGAAACAAACCTGAGAAGACTACATACTGTGTGTTACTAACTGTATGACATTCGGGGTAAGGCAAAACTATGGAGACAGTGAAATGATCAGTGGTTGCCAGGGGTTAGAGAAGAGGGGGGGATAAATAGAGTGTTAAAAATTCAGTGAGACTATTCTGTTTGATACTATAATGGTAGATACATGTTATGTGCCTTTGTCTGAACCCAAAGAATGCTTATTGCCCAATTCCAGAAGTGAACCCTAATGTAAACTATGGGCTTTGGATAATAATGATGTACAATTCATCACTTGTAATAAATGCACCTCTTTGGTGGAGGATGCTGACAATGGGGGAGGCTATACATGTGTGGGGGAAGGAAGTTTATAGAAAAATCTCTGTACTTTCTACTCAGTTTTGCTTTGAACTTAAAACTGCTCTAAATATAAAGTCCATTAAAAACAAAAGTCTGCCAAATCTAGAAGAGAGAGCATGGCCATGTCAACACCTTGATTTTGGCCTTCTAGCTCTGGAACTCTGAAAGGATAAATTTCTGTAGTTTCCTATGGGCCACCTATTTTGTGTTATTTTTTTATAGTTTTGTTATAGTAGCCCTAGGAAACTAAGAATAAGCATAGATAAGTTATCCTGGATGGTTTGGTAATTCTCACCTACAAATACATCTGTCATGATGATGATGATGATGATAAGGATGATGATAATGATGATTGTTGGGAAATAGGTTCAAGAATTCCTTATACTTACATAAGTATACATATTACATAACTTACACATGCAAGTTAAAGATTACTGTCTGATTGTTTTCTCCACATTCACATGTGTAAGATCTTGTTTTCTTCGTGTCCACCATGTGTATCAGATCTTGTGAGCTCAATAAATATGGAGACAAATCCGTGTTTGGGGCTGTCCCAGACATTAGCCTCTCTCGTATTTAATTTTGCATCTGCTCTCTTGCTGGACAAGAGAGGACTCCAGACTAACAGTCTGCGACAGATGATGATGATTTAATGTAGGGTGGGGTGGAATGTTGCAATGGAAAACATGCCTTTACCATTCCAATTTACTTTATATTAATCTGTTCAAAGTTTCTGTTTGAATATTTGATGAAATTGTTATGTCATCTCGTTTCATTACATATTTATTAATAGAATATCAGTAGCAATGATAATGACCTCTTTTTGTTTAGCAGTTCTTCCTTTAGCTTATCTTTCCTGATAAATTTTCTCATATACATCAAGGAGAAACAAGGGACATTCTTAACACTTTGGATGGAAAATGTTTAGGCAAAATTCTTTAGCACATTTTTTGTCTTACACATTACTACAGGCAACCATATTGCTGAGCTCAATTTTTGCATAAGATTTTCTTCATTTTCCTTTAAGTCTTTGTGTTCTAGGCACTTTAAACTTTTACCAGCATTCTGCTTGCTTCCAAAGTCATTCTCCTATTTTAGAATTTGTGTCATTGTAGCATCCCATTTCTTACATGCTGAATTTAGTTACGTATTATTTCATGAAAAAATGATCACAAATTTAGTAGCTTAAAACAACAAACATTTATTATTTTGCTGCGGTTGGATAACTCACTCCCTTGTCATATGGCCCTCTCTGTTGGCTCTGAGTATCTTCACAACATGGCAGCTAGCTTGCTTCCCTCAGGAAGAATGATCCAAAGGACAGGACCTAACGTCATTGTCAAGTGATATGCCATCACCTCTGCTGTATTCTATAGTCACACAGATGAATCCTAGTACCGTGTAGGAGATGACTTCATAAGGGTCTAGAAGCAAGAGGTGGGATAAGGGAATCTTTGGGTCTAGCTCCTACAGCTATTAAGGTATAATCTCCATCAACACCATAGCGATTGGGCTTTGTCAAGACTATCAACATGAAGTCTGCTGGATCTTCATCTAATAGTGGTCAGTTGAAATGAATACATTGAGATTTATTATGTAATAGGAATTTCTGCAATTTGATTGTGTGGGTAATTGGTACTTATAATCAAAACTAACAGACAAATGATTTAAAAATCTGTATCAGTATGAGGTTTCACTTATAATATATTCCAACTATCCTGACACTTGAGGAAAACATTATAATGAAGATCATTTTTATAAGTGGCATCTTCTTAATCTTGGTTTCAAATGAAGCAAAAAATGGTATTGAAGGGCTTATTTGGACTAATGGTGCAGTCCAGTTATTTCAATTAGAGTCATCCAGCTACTAGTGAGCTGACTGTATTATTGGAACAGTCCCTTTAAACTACTGACCAAGTCTTGCCAGGCTCGGCAGGCAGCATCTAATGTGATTACCCCCTAATGTGTTACAGCAGTTAGGAAGTCTATAAAACAATTTTAACAGGGTTTAGAAATACCACTTCTATAAAATGGGCAGACATAAAGTTAATTCTTTAACTCATTTCATTAAGAGAAAAGTGTTTACTTTCCTCTCTGCAAACAATCCACTCATGAATCTGGAAAGTATCACCTGAGAATGCTACTGAAGTCAATAAGATCAAATAGAATAATGACAGGTATTGTGATGGAAATTCTACAAATTCTATTCCAAAATATATTCCCCTATAAGAGCTGCTATAAACTATGCTTGGATTTAGCCATCTTGGCAGAAGATTTAAAAAGAAAAGACACATTCACAGCTATGCAATTAGAGGAGAATCACACCAGCAATTAGTTGTAGAGTAGGTGTTACTTCTATGTTAGCATCTATTTTCAGTTATTTATGCTTTGGCTTTTTTCGTTGTTTCTTTCTTTCTGTGAGAGTTTGCCATCAAACAGCACTGTCTGAGTTCATCTGTGATAGAGTGCCCGAATGCTCATGTTAGGAGGAATTTTAACCTAACCTTGCCAATTTTTGTTTAAGACTTTTTTTCCCCTTTGAATCAATTGAGGTTTACTTCTGGAATTTGAAGCCTCTTCTGAACTTAAATAGCTTTAGTGAAAGAACTCACTACCATCTGAGGGAGGACTTTCTACAACAAATCAACATGGTCAGTTATTCCTCAACTGGAGACTCAGTTTATCCACCTGAGTTTCTAAATGTTGACATAAACTCTACCTGTGTTAACATTTAGCCTGAGTCTCATTCCTTTTTCACAAGACAGTCCTTTAAATATTTATGATAGACCTTTTTGCCTTTTTGTAAGTGGCGTCACCTCATGAAACTGAAGAATACCATCATATTTTGACTTGCTTAATCAGGTTATCATTGATTTTCTTACGACAGGATTATATTTTTGTTTTTGTTTTTATTCTTTGTGCCCTTACAACATCAAGAAGCTGCTTGGTTGCTGTATTTTTACATATCGTGAGAGATTTGGTCCTGGTGCCAATGACATTGAAGGGATAGCTTTAGTCATAAAATTTTGGTAGTCTTCTACTACAATATACTTCTTAACCCATGGTGGCACATGGGGATGGCTGAATGAAATAATCTTGACAGTTTGCATGGTAATGGAAAACTGATGAGGGCAGATGTTGATTTGCAGAGTCATAAAATATAAGATCAAGAGGAAAGTCAAATCACATGTGAAGAATGTAGCTTTTTAAGGAATTGACATACCCAGAGTGATGTCAAAATGAGACAGGAAATTAAGATGGGGACTCTGTAGGTTAAATAGTATATATGCACATATATTGGCATTGAAAAGCAGTTACTAACTTCTACAGTTACAAGAATCTGAGTAGTACTATTCGAGAATGTTGGGGACATTTTGGGGACATTTCTTCAATAGTTGAATGAGAACCTGGGGTAACAATGCATGTTTAATTCATCCAACATTCAGTCACCAGGCATTTATCTCTTCCTTCTTTTGAGACAGGAAATGTTTTGGTAGCATGTTTTGGGTACACAATGCACAATTTTAGACAATGGCATAACCACAAATTTATTAAAGTACTACGATGATCATAAAGAAGGCACAGTATGCTGATTTTGAAGTTCCAAGAGGGCTTTATATCTAAACTATTTTATTGACTAGAAAATACATTTTATAATAATGATTATAAAAGTTTTATGAGATTGTTTTATGGTGTACATTTTTTATAACTTTAAAAATACCAATGAGAACTTGCATTTGCCAGCTTTTCTAGGGTTTGCATCCAGCGACTAGACCCTAATTTATATTTTACTTGCTCTAATTGGTTCTCCTCCAGATTCTTTGCTCTGGGTAAAATTTCAGATGTCACTGGAAGGGAAATCCGTAAGAATGTCATAGAAATGCAGAACTTTTCATGTAATCCAACTGAGTAGAGCCAGGCTAATCCTGTCAGTGAACTTTGTAAACAGAAAGTAGTGTATGCTAAATTTCTCAAGGACCATAGTAGTGAGGTGAGGCTACTAGGTTCATACTATAGAACTAAAAGCAAAGCACTGAAAAGGATTGCATTTTATAAGCCCCAAATAATAGCCACCAGCAGGAGTGATAATATAGTTTTTAATGGGAAAAAAAAACCAACTTGTTTAGGAAAAAAGATATTTTTTTTTTATTAACAGAGCTACTAGATATTATAAGAGTTGCTAAATGTTATTCTAGAATCCCCTTTAAAAATCATATTGTAGGGGCATCTGGGTGGTTCAGTCAATTGAGCAGCTGACTGTGGCTCAGGTCATGATCTTATGGTTCATGGTTTCAAGCCCCGCATCAGGCTCTATGATGACAGCTCAGAGCCTAGAGTCTGCTTCAGAGTGTCTCCCTCTCTGCCCTTCCCTTCTTGGACTCTGTCTCTCTCTCAAAAATAAATAAACATTTAAAAAGTTAAAAAAATAATATTAAAACAGACTTCCATTTCCAGAAACATAGAATAGACATACTTTCTATTTTTCTTCCCTTTAAGTAAAGCCAAAAACCCTGGACATTTTATACAAAATAAACATCAGACTCTGAAAGTGGAGAGAAGAAGGCAGACTGGCTGAGGATCTTGGGACCCAGGGGAAAACATGGTGGTGTCTTGGTTTTCTTTTTTTTAAATTACATTTGTGTTTATTTGTTTATTTCATCTTTTTTTTTTTTTTAATTCAAACTCAAGTTAACATACAGTGTAGTCTTGGTTTCAAGAGTAGAACACAGTGATCCATCTCTTACATATGACACCTAATGCTTATCCCAAAAAGTGCCCTTCTTAAAGCCCTTCA
Organism: Puma concolor; assembly: GCF_028749965.1. Classification (NCBI taxonomy): domain Eukaryota; kingdom Metazoa; phylum Chordata; class Mammalia; order Carnivora; family Felidae; genus Puma; species Puma concolor. Next base: position 128,076,562 of record NC_141668.1, on the reverse strand, counting down.
GCCATTTAGCCCATTCCCTCACCTCACTTCTCCTTCAGCAACCCTTCATTTGTTCTCTGGATTTGAGTGTTTCTTATGGTTTGCTCCTACTCTGCTTTTATCTTGTTTTTCCTTCCCTTCCCCTATCTGTTGTGTTTCTCAAATTCCACATATGAGTGAAATCATGTCATACTTGTCTTTCTCTAACTGACTCATTTTGCTTAGCCTTGGGCTTTCTTTATGAATCTCACCACTGAGACTTAGAGGTAAAGAAGCCAGCAATCCAGGAAGGTCAGCAATCCAGGGGGCTGGGGGAGGAATAGCTAATTAGAATCCTTCTCTCTGTGGCCAGAGGAGTAGTAAAAGGAGAGCCTAACAAGAAAGAAAACTTTTAAGTTGATCAGACACCACCAGAAAGACTGTAGTCCCACCCCCACCAGCAAAAGCCAAGCAGGGAGCCCAGACCACTACCTTATGTGGTAGTAATGAGGTGCTCTGACCCCCACCAGGGTAGTGTCAGAGGAGATGAAGTAGGAAATTGAATATCTCATCCATGTCAGGCAGAAATGAGCTTCTTTCTCCCACTGTAGTCAGTGGAGACAATGCATGGAACCTGGACTTCCACTGCAAACCTGTGGTTTTAAAAAAGACTGGAGTAGATGTTCATTTACTTTGTTTTCCTTCCACATGTCACTTGGACCATAAAGATCTCCTGGTTTTTGTTTTTTCTTATTTTTTTAAATATTTTTAAAATATAATTTATTATTAAATTGGCTTTTATACAACACCCATTGCTCATCCCAACGAGTGCTCTCCTCACTGCCCATCACCCATTTTTCTCTCTTCCCCACCCCCCATCAACCCACAGTTTATTGTCTGTATTTAAGAGTCTCTTATGGTTTGCCTCCTTCCCTCTCTGTTTGTATCTTTTGTTTTCCTCTTCCCTTCCCCCTTGGTCTTCTATTAAATTTCTCAAGATACACATATGAGTGAAAACATATGGTATCTGTCTTTCTCTGCCTGACTTATTTTGCTTAGCATAATACCCTCCATTTCCATCCACGTTGCTGCAAATGGCAGGATTTCAATCTTTCTCATTGCCACGTAGTATTCTATTGCATATATAAACCACATCTTCTTTATCCATTCATCAGTTGTTAGACATTTTTCCATAAATTGGCTATTGTTGAAATTGCTGCTGTAAACACTGGAGTACATGTGCCGCTATGCATCAGCACTCCTGTATCTCTTCGGTAAATTCCTAGCAGTGCTATTGCTGGGTCATAGGGTAGTTCTGTTTTTAGTTTTTTGAGGAACCTCCACACTGTTTTCCAGAGTGGCTGTACCAGTTTGCATTCCCACCAACAGTGCAAGAGGGTTCACATTTCTTCACATCCTCTTCAGCATCTATAGTCTCCTTATTTGTTCATTTTAGCCACTCTGACTGGCATGAGGTGGTATCTCAGTGTGGTTTAGATTTCTATTTGCCTGATGACAAGTGACATTGAGCATCTTTTCATATTTCTGTTGGCCATCTGGATGTCTTTGGAAAAGTGTCTTTTCATGTCTTCTGCCCATTTCTTCACTGGATTAATTGTTCTTCAGGTATGGACTTTGGTGAGTTCTTTATAGATTTTGGATACTAACCCTTTATCTGATAGGTCATTTGCAAATACCATTTGCCATTCTGTCAGTTGCCTTTTAGTTTTGTTGATTGTTTCCTTTGCAGTGCAAAGGATAAGTGCAAGCTTTTTATCTTGATGAGTTCCCAGCCTTGGATATACAGATGAATTCTGTGGAGATCTTAAAAATCTCAATCTCCCAGCTGCACTTCAGACCAATTACAGTAGAGGGTGGAACCCAGGTGTTAGCATTTACATCTTCCATGGCATTTTGATGCACAGCTCCTGTTGAAGATCACTGCTTAGATATTCTCTAAAATACCTCCTGTTTCATAAATTCTAAGATTCTTAGAATTCTCACATTGATTCTCCTAAAGATTGGAGAGGTTAAGTAAATTGTGTGTAATTATATATGGGGACCTGGGATTGATGCAGAAGCATTAATTTTGGACCTCTGCTAGCTGAGCTGAACAAATCATACCAACTCTTTAGGTGTCTACCCAATCTAACAGACGACACTCACACCCAGAAAAAAAAAGTATCACAGATTAATCTTATTTCTAGGGCAAATATTTTATGTAACCCAGGAAAGTCATTTTCTTATTGTGGGTCTCATTTTCTTTTTCCATCTATTACTCAACAGCACATACATACATTGAGATACTCATGTCAGATAGTTGTGATAAAGACAGTACCAGAAAATCAAAATAGAAGTATACAAAAATAAAAACCTACTATGAAAACATAAAAGGGCTTATGACTTCCACTTCAAATTCAGAAAGGTGGTCACAAATTTAAAATTCTTATTGCAATGCTTAAGTAAGAAACTTGTGCCCCTAGTCACTCTCCAAGGTCCAGATTACATGTCTCTGGTGAATCACAAGGTTGATAACTGCAAGTTTTATGGGTTCAATAACTAGCTATGAAAAGGCCTGCAATGGTCAGGAGCCAGTAGCAGAGCTCAGAGCCCAACAGTTTCTGTTATTTGTGTTCATACTTGTTCATTCTCTAGAGAAGGTCAGAATATTCTATACAAAACTGTGTTCAGTTCTCAAGTGTGAAACTTCCATGACTGGAAACACATCAAGGCATTTTGACAGCAGATAACTTTTTACCTCCTCTCTGAGGGGTTCCTGTTCAGAACAAAAATGTAATATAGCTCAGAGTGTTATCAGAGCCATTATAAAATCCACTTGGGCATTCTGAGATTCATGCTTAATGCCTTTTTATAATTTGTGAGAATGTGTGCAGAGTCCTTATAGCATGCTAATAACATTGTATTATGCCGCCGTGCAGCACCACATTTCCCACTTACATAAGGACAAAGCTATGATGTCGAAGGCAAAGATGAAGACGAGAACTGCAAGTTAAAAAACAAGGCTTAATAGAGGCCATTGATGACTTGGGGGTAGAGTGATAAAAATTAAAAATATTAAAAAACGTCTAGGCCTGTCTTAGAATGATATTCAAGCTGCATTGTCAAGGCAAGCTTAAAACAAAAACAAAAACAAGAAACAAACATTGTGTGAGATGTTTATTGACTTGCTGTAGGAAAAGACATTGAAATCAGTATATATTCCAAAAAGTGAAGTGTCTACTAAAATAGGCAGCCCGAGTTAGAACATCACCCATCTTCCATATGTGTGTGTTTTCCTTCCTCAAAAATATTATCTTTATAAGCTGGAAACAACTTAAGCTGAAACAAATTTCTTGTGTCAACTGGACTTCAGTTTTATAACTTTGTCCTGAAGAATGAAATCAGACCTAAGTACTCTCTTTTGTTTTGTGACATTGCCCCTAATTTATTTAAATTTGATCATGTCACTTGGAGTTTGGTAAGGTCAGTAATGAATCTATATGTGTTTCAATAATAGATTGATGTGCTGATAATGAGAATGCGTCCTAAAGTGAAAGAAATTTCAGATGGACATTAAACATGCTGTTTTCTGATACTTATGAAACATTCATTCTTTCATAGAAGTAATGATGAGAATGGCATGGTTACATGAAGAATAGAATGCAGAATAAGTGAAGAGTAAATCATCATCTATTTCATAAACAAAAACCAGGATTGATGATAAATAAATCCATGATACTTGAGTTTTACTTTTGAAAGGAATATAAAATGTTACAACTGTCTCAGGAATTCACGTAGACACTCAGTAGGACTTGAGAGAGAAATAATAATTATACAAAATTGTGTTTTATTGGGTAAATGTTTCTTTGTTGAACTGTTAAACCTGAGTGAGAAATAATGGCACCTGTTTTGTTTATATTCATTATTGTCTACTTTGAGGTGGCATTGTGCCAGCATTGTAGGGAAAACCTGGTGATTATTCTCTAAATTGCATCCATTATATTATGAAATCACCTCTTTTACTATGTTTTATGAATGACTAACTAAAGAAACTTCAAGTCTTTAAAAATGATTTATATAATCTAATCATTCATGTAAAATTAATTCTAATAATTTGTATGAGTGTTTCAGGTCATTTTGGAATAATTAGCCATTGTTGAGGGTTTTTTCCCCATCAATTAAACTAATTGCTTTTCACATAGGTGTAAATTGAATATTGATCCCTATTTTTTTAGACTCACTTGCATAAGCAAATTATGCCTAATTACCAGCTTACCACATCATTACACAGTTATCATCAATTATACAAAAATATAGTGTACTAGACTAATGAATTCTTTGTCATGTTTTGAAGGGCTTTTTAATTGTAATTCTTGAAACAATGTTGTCATTAAAAAAATTAAACACCATGTTTAAACCCATAACACAATAAAGCACATTATTAGTTAACGAATATACCAGCTCCTGCCTACATAGTCATTAATCTTAGAATATAGAGAATTCCTTGAAACAAGTTGAAAGAACCTCATTATTGCTATTAAATATAGTGAATTTACACAAGCAAATATTAGACTCTGTTGGTTCTAAATGTGTTTTAGCTCAATCCTTACTGTTTCCGGTATTCTTTTCTAACTGATGAAAAATCTCTGAGAAGGTCTGAAGAGGTAGGGAATTTCAATGAATCGCCAATAGAGAACAGAGTGTCATCTTAAAAAGTCAGGAGATAAAAGAACTTTATTCATCATTCATTCCATACAATGCGTTATTGTCTTCTGGTGTTTTTTTCTGGGTACTTTGATTCACTATTTTCCAGATTAGGTCCTTTAGAAAAACACAAAAATACATGAAAATTAATAATGCCAAAATTCTCCTTGTGGATTTCTACACCATATGATGTCATTGTCACACATTAGTTCTTCATAGAGACTGAAGGTAAAACCAAAAAGCTATATGTATTAAAGTGCTTTTTATATGTGGGAGTATGATCTCACTATGAAAGGCTTATTTTAATACTTAGATCTCCTGCTAATAAAATCATACACATATGTGCCACTTTTTATTGGCGATGCCTTGGTGGAAGGCAGGCTTCTCTCAGTTGGATGCAGTGTTGTGCAGTGTGGGTTTCCTAAGTCTGTGTCTATAGGAACAAAGAGAAGCAGAGGATGAGAAAAGCTTCTGAATGATTCTGTTGCTTAAAACTGGTAGACAGTAGGTCTTGAAGGACCTCTGGGCATTGTGAGGGTCAGTCTTTTATTTGCTCTGTATACCTAACTTTTCTCTCTTCATAGAGATGGGGGAGGGAAGGAGGGAGACAAGTAAACGTCGCTTTACTCTTTTGTGCCTTTTTGATACCAAAATGGGATGATATTTAAAAAAAAACATTTAGTTTTGGGGTCTCTGGGTGGCTTAGGTGATTGAGCATCAGACTCTTGATTTTGGCTCAAGTCATGATCTCAAGGTTTGTGGATTCTGCAGGATTCAATCTCTCTCTGTCCCCCTCTCCTTTTCTGCCCCTCCCCTGCATTCTTGCTCTCTCTTTCTCTCTCTCTGTCAAAAATAAATATTTTTTAAGAACTTAATTTTAAAATTTTTTTTTTATTTTTTTTTTTAAACATTTTTATTTATTTTTGAGACAGAGAGAGACAGAGCATGAATGGGGGAGGGGCAGAGAGAGAAGGAGACACAGAATCGGAAGCAGGCTCCAGGCTCTGAGCCATCAGCCCAGAGCCCGACGCGGGGCTCGAACTCACGGACCGTGAGATCGTGACCTGAGCTGAGGTCGGACGCTCAACCGACTGAGCCACCCAGGCGCCCCTAAGAACTTAATTTTAATTAATTTAAGGAAATTTGGTCATTTTCTTAAATTGGTTGTGTTTTCTAGGGAGAACATGGATAGGTCTCAAGGGCATTATGCTAAATGAAATAAATCAGAGAGTAAAAGACAAATACTATATGTTTTCACATATGTGGAATCTAAAAAAGCCATACTTTAGAAACAGAGTATATTGGTGGTTAGCAGGAGCTAGGAAGTGAGAAAAATGGGGAGAAGTTGGTTAATGGATACAAACTTCCTGGTATAAGATAAATAAGATCTGGGGATCTAGTGCACATGTGGTAGTTATAATTGATAACACTGTATCATATACTTGGAAGTTTTTAAGAGTATGGATGGATTTTAAATGTTATCCCCCCCCTCCACTACATACACACAATTATAATTATGTGATGGGAGAGAGATGTGAACTAACCAGTAATCATTTTGCAATATATATACTATCTCTTCATCACATTGTATACTTTAAATTTATGTATGCTGTATGTGAGTATCTCATTGAAGCTGTAAAAATACTAAAAATCATTAAAAACTGCTTATGTATATGTGCGCAATATGTCAGGAACTGTCTTACATTTGCGTGTGCATTGTTGAAAGAAACAGATATGGTTCCTCAAAGTGTTAATGAGAAACAGACATCAGTAAATAAGTACAACTTATACCTAATGGTAGATCTCAAAAGATCACATCACAAAAAATAACTTGTAATGATGTGAGGTAATGGGTCTTAACTAAACTTTGTGTGGTAATCATTTCACGATCCATACATATATCAAATCATTATGTTGTGCACCTTATACACCTAATACAATGCTATACATCAGTTATCTCACTAAAACTGGAAACATTTGAAAGATTAAGCCTTATATATCTTAGACTCACTTATGGAAACACAGGTCATTAGAGTTGGAAGACTCCTTGAAGATCAGATAGCATTAATCACTGCCATCCAATATCTACTTGAATACTTAGAGTCACAGGGACTTACTACCTACTGAGGCAGCACATAGCATCTCCAGAGAGCTTTAATCATTACAGCGTTCTTAGATACATTCATTCCCTTTCTGCAACTCTTGTGGTAGCTGGAATCTAATCTTTTCTTGCAGTTTTTAGTTTTGAAGATAACGTTTGCTATCCCTTTCTGTTTTCTGTTGTCCAAACATTCACAATCCTCTATACAATTTGTATGATGTCAGACCCTTCAAAAGATTTCTCTTTGGATTTATTCCATGCATATTTCATTCTCTGGTGGCATTTAAAGTGTGTGTAAAGGAAGGTCACATTTATGAAAATCATGAAAAGAAAGCAAAATCCCAAAACAAAAATCTATTATTTTCCCTTTTGTACAGTTTTAAGAGGGATCCAAATAGAAAAAAAAATCACCTTATATAAAACATATGTATTAATAATATTGATACTGAATAGTATAACATATAAATAGCCTTATAGTTTGTGTTTCCTTCTGAAAATTTGTGTTGTACTGAATTATTACTATATTTGGAAAAAATATTGAGATATTTAAAATCTTTTACCAAGGTAGCCCTGCCAAACTATTGATTCATGACAGTATTATACTTTCTGAAATATATATTGTTTAGTCCAAAATTTCTAACTAGTAATGAAAAATAACATTTACATGTAGACATTATTTGATACTCTGATTGTTGGTTGCTTTCAAACCATGGCTTCAGTGATGACAACAGTACAAAACTGATCTAAGCTTAGGTGAATCCAAGATGGATTCAAATATTTTCAGTATAAGAAACTATTATGTTCAACATAATAACATTCTTACCTTCATTCCAAAGGATTAAAAAATTTGACAACCTTTATTCACAAACGGTATTTGTGCTCAGTGTTACTTATTTCTTCATTCCAAATGGTTATTGAATACCATTTTGTATTGTTTATTATAACACATCCTTATTTCTAAAGGTTGACTCAAGACCTTCTTACATTAACTTGAAATAAAATTGAAAATAGCACAGGCCAGTCCTGAAAGTACTCAGCAAACACACATAAAGAGTGAATTTAAAACTCTACACAATAGAAACCACATACTCTGCTTTAATTGCTACAGAGAGGTCAGTGTCTCAAACAAAACAGGGTAAGAAACCTTGCTTTTATAACAGGCTGATGCTATTGCAAAATAAAAAGCAAACTAAGGTCAGCCCTCCTTCCCTAACTTGCTTACTTTTGGTTACATCTTGGAAGTGATTTCAAAGCAGATTTCAAAGGGCAACATCTGTTGTTGGAACTGTGCATAAAAAAGTTTATAGAGAGCTAAGTTTAAAGATAGCTAAAGGGTTTAGACAAGCATAGGGATGCTAAAGAGATTATATTTGGAAGAAATGTGCTGAACTCATTCTCTACTTGCATGAATAATTTTGTCAATAGGATGAAACTAGAGTGACTTACAGATCCATGGCTCCAGCCTGAACTCTTTAAGACTTTCCAGTAATGAGAGAGCAAATGGCAAGTTTAAAGTTCTTTTCATATTAATCACAGAAATAGGTCTGTTGTTAAGAAATTGAAATCAATATTTTACATAGTGTTAGGCCTGGTGGAGTATTTGGAAAATGTTTTCAGATATTAGTTTATACCGTGAGTATTTTACACTTTTTTTTTGTCACCATAGAGTTCTAGCTAATGCCTAAAGCAATGAAGTGTGGACTTTAAACTTAAAGATATTTCTAGAAAATGTTCACACAACTGGATGCTCTGAAATTTATTTATGAATGATGATGTGTATGTGAATTAGAGCCCAAGTTTTAGAGCCCAAAACATGCTATTCTACCTGGCCCTCTTGATCTGGTTGACTATCAAGTGATAATTTAAAATGCATGTATTTCATTATTAGGTTAAAAAGGCAAGTTTAAATATGAAAAACACCTTCATGATATTTTTCTTTGTATTTTCTTCACCAACTAGAAAGTAATTTGGGATTTTAAAAAATCATTGAAAATTGACCCGATTTTTATTTAAGAGCTATGAAAAATAGAGTTTCAGAGCTAAAGCATGAGAAAAAATATATCATGCTTGTAATAAAGTACCTACAATGTCTAATAAGATGTCCTTTTTTTGTAAACCAAAATAAAAATGATACATATACATACATATGTATGCATACATGCATTTTTTTTTCAAAGTATAAATGAATTAATGCAAAACAACCTCATAAATTCTCATAAACAAACCTAACTTTGAATTACAGGGAAGCTTCTTAGAAACCAAATGTCAAATATTAAAGAATTTCACTCATCTATAAAGTGTATAAGTCCAAGAATATGTAGTAATCTGGGGTAGAAAAGCATAGAGTAGGAAAGAATAGGATAGAGAGGAGACAGGAAGACAGGATAATCAGACATTTGTAAAAAGTACTTCATTGGTTTAACTGGACAATTTCTCTCCTTTATAGTATCAAAGAAAATATCACACCTAGTAACAGCAAATAGCTCCCCCACCCTGCAAAAAAAACAAAAAAAACCAAAAAAAAAAAAACAAAAAAAACCAGAAAAAATTAAATCATGTCATCATGTTCTCCTAATAAGCAGTAAATAATTATAGCACCTACCATATTCCATTTTAATTTCTATTTTTGTGTCTTTATTAAATTTTCCTTAAAGACACAACTCTATATCTCCAGAATCTAACCCAATGCCCAATATATAGGTGAAAAACAATTAGAAATTCTTCTTGTTTTTAACCTTTAAATTTTAATCATCAAATCTAAAACTCTGATTTGCATAATTATACAATTAAAACACCTAACTTGTGTAAACTGCTTCCCATATGCCAAAGGGAAGCCAAGGGATTTCTGTATAAATTCATTCATTCGTTTCAGCAACCCTTTGAGGTAGGCACTTTTATTTGTCCACATGACACAAAGGTGGAAACGAAGGTACAGGACAGAACGGTTATTTGCCCAAAGTGAATGAGTCCCAATCAGCATCTGAGTCAGACTGATTGAATCAAGAGTCAAAGCCCATTACCATTACAACCATTATAATACAACATCTCTGTTATCAAACCGAGCAATGCCTTGAGGTCAAGGCAATTTTCCATAGTGGCAGTCCTAAACAACTCCATTAGCATTCATGGTTATTATGTACACATTATTATATGAGCAGAAAAATTGAATCCAGAAGTGGCAAAAGTTAGCAGCTGAGAGTGGAGGCATGTACATAGTTCATGTGGCTAATTACCAAGGTGAACAATCTGTTTTGAGACTACAAACCATTGAGCCATGGACAACTAGAGACATCCAGATAACACTGAGAATAAAAAGAGAAGAAAAAGGAGCCAAAATGGAAGGAGTGAAAGATGTTACAGAAGTCAAACTTGCCTGGCCTGATCGTGCAGCTTAGGGCTGGTCCTTCCATATTTAGTATGCGCTAATCATATTTCATCTCACATACCAACTTATACTCTCCTCTCCCTTATCAAGGTCTGTGATGGATGTAGACTATAACAATCTACAGGATCCACATATGTGTTACCCCTGCACTAGGTTAACATTTCCATGGCTTGATGTTTGACTCTTGATATCATAGACTCACTTAGAGTTCTGTGACAGAAAAAAAACATGGGTTGACTCTGTACTGTTTAATACTTGAACCAGGAATATTAATAACGTTAAAGACTTGGGCCGTTTTATCTCCTTAGACACTAGTATAGATGGTTGGAAAGCCAAATATGGTTGTATTCAGAGAAACTACCTTGAACGCTGGCTCCTGATTTAGTATTGACCAACATGGCATCATAAAGGCAGTAGGTATATATTACATGGGGATGCATGAAGCTTTGTATCCAATCCTAGCTATTTTTCAATTCACTTCAACATTTTTACCCTAAGAATTTCCGGTGTGTTCTGAGTTTAGTTGTGTCCCTCCAAAAAGATATGTTGGAATCCTGGCACATATCAGAAGCTAGAAAAGGCAAAGGATTCTATTCTAGTAGGGGTATAGGGAATATGGTCCTTAAGACACTTTGGTTTTGGACTTTTAACTTCCAAAACCATTAATAAATTTTTGTTGTTTTAAGCCAGTTAACTTTTTATTCAATTTGAACTTCTTATAAATGAAAACATGAATATATTTTATTTTGGGACCTGTTTTCCTTTTCCTTACAATATTATATAAATTTTTTAATCCATTCAACTGTCAATGAAACTTTGGATGTTGTCAGTTTGGGGCTATTACAAATCATGCTACCATGAATTTTATGTGTGTGTGTGTGTATGTCTTTTGATGCATACGCATATGTATTTTCATTGTATATTGTGTGGAATTCGTGGGTCATACAGTAAAAAAAAATGGCTAACATTCTAAAATCATGAGATTATTTTACTCTTTCTATTATAAGGCTGACATTTTCTGTAGAGTTTTACTAAAACTTGATGATGTCAGTCTTTTTAATTTTTAAATTCATAAACTACCATTATGGTGGAGATATAGTGATATCTCGTTATGCTTTTCAAGATATCTTTAACTTACATTCTTTATTATACAATTATGTTTTAAAATGATTTAAGTCACCTTATTTGGACTCAAGTATTCATTTGTTTTTGGCAATGATCACCCTCTAATTAAGATAATGAAAAATTTATTTTCTTGTTGCTCAAAGGATGAACTGCCCAAAGTCTAGAACTGATTAGCAAAATGATATTTTTTTTTCACTGTGGAGAAATCTGCTGTTAGTTCTTCATTGTCCACCTCTGTGGTCTCATGGTCATAAAGAAGTATGTTAATTATAAATGCCATGTGTTCCCCATCCCATCAAGTTGATAATAGATAAAAACTGAGTTCCACAGGGGTGCCTGGGTGGTTTAGTTGGTTAAATGCCTGACTCTTGGTTTTGGCTCAAGTCATGATCTCATGGTTTTGTGGGTTCGAGCCGCACATTGGGCAACATGGAGCCTGCTGGGGTTCTCTCTGTTTCTCTCTCTCTCTGCCTCTGCTCATTCTCTCTCTGTCTCTCTCAAACTAAATAAATAAACTTAAAAATTGAAGGAAAAAAAGCTGACCTTCAGATTGATACCTCTGCTAACTCTGGACTGGATTTATACTGCAGTATGTCATGGGTGATTTGGAGATTTATAGCCTTTTAAAACATGGTTCCTGTATATTGCAAAGAAGATATACGCTCCTCAAACTGCTTGCTGTCGATTTTGCCTCTCTTCTCTGTTGTCTTGCTTGAGAGGCTTTTCCTTCTGAAAGCATAGGTTCACTGCAGAATGAACTGAGATTAAGTGCAGGTGTTAAATAGCATCACAAATTGAATGATAACAGTTTTAAACAAGTCACAGGTATAATTTGAAGTTTTCTAGGATGGCCTTTTTTTTTTTTTTTTATCTTATACTACTACTGCAGTTGCAAAAACATTGACACTTTCCAAGAATGTCTCATTCTATTCTCAGGATGCTCCTCCATCAACAGAAAGTAATAGGTTAAGAAAAACATGGGAGTGAGGTGTTGGGGGTCAGTGGCCTAGCCTTGAGAAACAAACTCTCTCTTCTCCCTGCCGGGTACTTGATTTGGTTTCTCCCTATTTGGAATTAGATTCTGAATGAAAAGGTTACCTAAGCCCTAATTCAGAAATCCTTTACAAAGAAGCCAAAATAAAAAAAATAAAAAGAAGAAAAATCTCAAGAACAAATCACCAGCGTCCTGTAATCATAGCTCTGACTCGCTTTAACATAAGAGATGATTAGGAGGAGATTTCTGTTTTATTAGTGATTTCCAAGCAAAATTCTTTCTCTTATTGACAGAAAAACTCATGGTTAAGAATAGTAATACGTAAATGAAAGGATCTAGCACACTATCAAGGTAGCTTCACACATTTCTAGGTGTGAAGACAGGCACTGGGAACATTAAGTAGCTGTGACTGTATCATCCCCCAAATGAGACTAGCCTTCTTTTAGCTCCTTTACTTTCAACTAAAAGTGAAAAACGTTTATCAGCATATCAGCCGAGGTCAGGCTCTGGAAATGTGTAACAAATGTAAAACACAAGCGGCCCAGAATTGTTCCGCATCTAATACTGCGGGTTGGATATTTGTGCAGCAACCCCAAGGATCTACTTTATTTTAACTTTTCAGAATAACTGAGAGGTACAAAAAAAGATGAAAAAAATGATGAAGTCTTGCAAACATTTGCCAGTCATCTCTCTCTCTCTCTCTCTCTCTCTCTCTCTCTCTCTTTTTTAAGTGTTTATTTACTTATTTTGAGAGAGAATTCCAAGCAGGCTCCTTGCTATCAGCACATTGGCTTGAACCCGTGAACCATGAGATCACCTGAGCTGAAACCAAGAGTAGGATGCTTAACTGACTGAGCCACTTAGGCACATCCTCCCAGCCATCATTTTAAGAAGAATCATAAATGGAAATTGGCTGAAAAGACTAAAAAAACTTGTAGCAATATTAACAAGTGGACTTAATTTGGCTTCATTGGGGAAAAAATTTCCCTTCCTCATTAGTATAACTTGGGCAAAGCTTGGTATATTCTCATTCATTTGGAAAGAAAGAAAAGCTTTGTTGTGCTTGATGATAGGGGATATTCTATCATTTGTAATCATTTTTTTATGATTTAGAGTAAGTTCATGTCATTTCAGTTTGTGCACTGTGGAAATGAACAATTTTTACAAATAACAAAGTATTACTGGTTATTGTCATTAATAGGCCTCAAAAGAATTTCACCAGTTCCTAACTCATAGTGGGGACTTAGAATACATCTGTTTATTTCAGTATCAGTCCTATTTTTTTTAAATTTGTGACTAAACAAAATATGTTCTAGCTGATTTAGGTGGAGGAGGAATTCATTAAATAGATACAGGTGCTTTTTGGAATTATTAGGAAGCCTGGAGAATGTGGCTCCTGAAACAGGCAGTAAATAGGTATGTTATATTTTTAGCTCAGTGACATCAGTTTTTTTACCAAGTCTTTAGAAATTTTTGGTGATCTTGGGGCGCCTGGGTGGCGCAGTTGGTTGAGCGTCCGACTTCAGCTAGGTCACGATCTCGCGATCTGTGAGTTCGAGCCCCGCGTCGGGCTCTGGGCTGATGGCTCAGAGCCTGGAGCCTGTTTCCGATTCTGTGTCTCCCTCTCTCTCTGCCCCTCCCCCGTTCATGCTCTGTCTCTCTCCGTCCCAAAAATAAAAAAAAAATAAACGTTGAAAAAAAAAAAAACTATTTAAAAAAAAGAAATTTTTGGTGATCCTCAAACACAGAAAGAATACAATTTTGTTGGGGTGACCAAAAAACAATTAAAATGATATCCAGCAACCACAAGAACTAATCAATATCCATTAAATATTAGAGGATATGATTATATCGTTTATATAATTTGACTGGTCAAAGATTAATTTAGTTAGTATAAATAGCCAATTTGGAGAACGCAAACCTTTTGTTGATCAAAATAGTAAACTCTCTCTATTGAACATTTTGGACTAAGATGATTGGTAGTTCCCTTCTGTTGAAGTGAGCAGCTTTCTAGGAATAGAAAGGAAATCTAAAGGGAAGTCATTGACAACAGAGGAAAAATTAAATACCTTCTATCTGGTAAAGGGAGAGGGTTATTAACAAGAATAATGAATATATTTTGGAAAGACAGTAGAAATACTTTTGTTTAGTACAAATGTCTTACCTGTGGACCCACTTCATTTTAAGTTCTTTACAACTTACCTATAATATTTTGGGAACCAAATGCCATGATTTTCTTTTAATGTTTATTCATCTATTTTGAGTGAGAGTGAGAGCAAGTAGGAGAAGGGCAGAGACAGGACAGAGGATCTGAAGCAGGCTCCACACCTTCAGCAAGGAGCCTGATGCAGAACTTAAACCCACGAATGATGAGATACTGGCCTGAGCCAAAATCAAGAGCTGAGCCACCCAGGAGCCATGGTTCTTCATTTGACTCACATAGTCAAGCTTTATTTTTAATGCTGATTCTTTTTTTAAATATTTACAGTGTTTATTCATTTTTGACACACAGAGATACAGAGTGTGAGAGGGGGAGGGGCAGAGAGAGGGAGACACAGAATCCGAAGCAGGCTTCAGGCTCTGAGCCGTCAACACAGAACCCAATACATGGCTCAAACCCACAAACCATGAAATCATGACATGAACTGAACTTGGACACTTAACTGACTGAGCTACCCAGGTGCCCCTAATGCCAATTCTTAATATAAAAAATTGAACAATGGTACAAAGAAAGGAGCAGTAAGTGTATCTTAAAGAACCAAAGCTATTCCTGGGATAGATAGCTTCATGTGTTCATTGTCACCATGTCATACACACAAATTATATTCACACAGCATACAGAGAGTTTTCATCTAAATTCTATCTTTTAAGCTCTTTTCTCAACTACTGGGGTATGATCATGAGATTCTGTAGCAGATGCACTTGTTTTCATCTTTGCATCTGCTTCACAGAGCACAGAATTGGGCACAAAATATTTACCTAAACTTATTTATTGGAATGATTGACAGCTTATAGTAATAGGTCAGCACATTACCATATCAAAAGCTATCTAATACAAAGTTTCATGTTTTGGGGGCACCTAGGTGGCTCAATTTGTTCAACATCTGACTCTTGATTTCGGCTCAGGTCATGATCTCACAGTCATGGGATCAAGCCTCTCATCAGGCTCCATGCTGTGTGTGGAGCCTGCTTGAATTCTGTCTCTCCCTTTGCTCCTGTGCTACTCTCTCTTTCTCTCTCTCTCTCTCAAAAAACAAAACAAGTAAAAAAAAAACCCAAAATTTTACATCTTAAACTCAGAAGAATTTTGATGAGATAATTTTCCTGTCACTAATTTTATCACACAATATTGCAAGGATAATAAAGGGATCAGAGACATTTTCTACCAAAGTAAAATGAGGTTTATCATTCATATAATAACATGTATATTTTTCTGAGTACTTTTCATATGTTACCCTATTTAATCCTCAAGATAACTAGATGTGGTAGGTATTATACTTAAATTTATTTTGCAGATGAGGAATCAGAACAGTTAAAATATTTACCCAAGGTCACACAGTTGCAAGCTGTATACATTTTATGTGTATTAAGATTTATGGTATATGTTATATTAATGTGTAAATGTTATATGTATACAGAATAATCATATGTGCGTTAATATGTTAATGTATATATGCCAATAAAGAACATGTTTTAGGGAGCTCAATGAAATTTTATTGATAGATTTTGATTAAAAAAAATCACTGGGGCTCCTGGATGGCTCATTCAGTTAAGTGCTGACTTCGGCTCAGGACATGATCTTACTGTTTGTGAGTTCAGGCGCAGTGTTGGGCTCTCTGCTGACAGCTCAGAGCCTGGAGCCTGCTTTGGATCCTGTGTCTTACTCTCTTTCTTCTCCTCCCCCACTTGCTCTCTGTCTTTCTCTCTCTCTCTAAAATAAACATTAAATTTTTTTTTTAAATAGCAAAATTCACTGACTATAACTTTTTCCCCACTTCGTTAATGTCAGATCCTCAGGTTGTTTTCATAATGCAATTAATTATATGTTTCACAGTGTTTAATCCATCTTAGTTTCCTACCCCAAACAACTGATGAATCTGTACACTATTCCTTTTGTCTGTATAGCACCTGGCATCCTAACCATTCTCCTACCAGAGAACATATTCTCCAGAGAGGATACCTCTCCTGAAGCCAAAGCTGATGGACAGGTCTTGCTTTCTTTCTAAAGGTCTGTTTTAAATCAGATGCACTCTCATTCCCTGGAGAAGCACACATACTTTTCCTTCTCCATTTCTTTAACACATATGCACTTGCTTCAGCTCTGCCCTCTTTAAAATTATTGTTGCTTCCTCAGCTGCAGCGTTTGCATAATGATGTCATTTTTTTTACTGTCAATATCACTATAATGTTTTTATGCAGGGAGTGAGGAAAGAAGAAATAGGGTAACATTGTTCTGAAGCCTTGTTTTTTCTTGTTCTTTTCCTCTTGACCTTGTGTCAATCTGACCATATATGTGATGTGAAAATCCTGTCACAGGTTTATTTGAATCTGTTGCATTTGAGTTGAGTGAGCCACAATTCATTAAGAACAGGCTGTTTCTTGGGGAAGAATTAATCCTGAATTAGCAATGTTGAACCACATGGTTCATTTGACAGTGTCACAATTGGCCAAAAAAAGATTCTACTAATTAAAAGACTTGTATACCAGATCTGCCACTATGTTTTCTGGATATTTTTGCATGTCTTTAATCTAAATAGATCATTACATTTTTTTTCCTAACAGTTTCTCAGTTACTGACTCTGGTTTTCTTAAGCAAAAATAGCTAGGTAGCTAGCTAGCTAGCTAGCTAGCTAGACAGACAGACACATACATACATACCTACATACATGCATAGATGGATAGATAAATTTATTGACATATAAGGGTAGTTCAGAAAATTGAAGAAGTATTGAAGAAAAAGGCTGGGGATGGACAAAATAGAGATCCAGTGGTCTGGGGAGCAGGAAATTTTGATCAGATTATTCAGGGCATTTCTCCTGGGATGAATCAGTGAAACCCATCTTCAGTTTTTTGATCACTGTGCTCAAGGTTGAGATTCTCTAGTGAGCAAGAAACGACAACTGTGGAGTATGTGCCCACGTACTTGCAGGATACCATGATGGACACTTGCACAAAATAACCAATCCATCAGTGTAAAATTGGGAGTTGTTACCGGAATACAGGAAAATTGATGTAGATTGGCAAAAGCAACAAATTTCTATTATAAAGGTAAGCAGTTTAAAAATAGCCTATTACAAAGGGCATTCAATCTACAACACTGTTGTAGTGTAAGTTAGATCTACATATCCAACACTCCACCGCACCTTTTTAAAAATCAGAATATGATATCCGTTCCCACTTTAGGAAGTTAATCAGTTTAAGACAATCCCTTTATTTTGGCAGAATAAAGGTTAAAATGAGATATTAAGCAATCTCAAGTAGAATAGAAAAAATGAGTTGAACTTTGCAGAATGTATTTGAAAGGAAAGGGAAAACATCAGCTCTATACAAAACATAAATTGGTCCATAAATGAAGCATTAATGAGAGCACAGTATCTCATCCTTCTCCTGGCACATGGAGTCAGTCACATTCTTTCAGACACCTCGCACTCCCAGGGCACGAGTGTTGAGGATCCTGAGGAGTATCCGGGCCTTGTTGCTATGCCCCTCGAGAGGCCACTGCAGTATCTGAAGTTGTAAACATGCAAACATATCCTGTCTTCTTCAGAGCTGCCTCCCTGATGTCTCTCTTATTGGCAGCAGAAAGCAGAGCAGGGCTGCAAATCTTGTACAGCAATCTGGAGATGATGGCAGGGCAGCCTCGTGTGGGAATCCTAAATCTGACACTCTGGCCTGTCAGTGCTGGTCTCACTGCTTTTGCAGCTTGTCCAGCACGTGGAAAAGGGAAGCGAAACAGGGACCGTCTGCTTTGTGTTCCTGGCCTCTAACCACACAGTTACATCGTGGTGTGTTTTCCTATCTGTGTCTTTTCAAGAGAACCTTCAGCTAAGTTTATGCCGCTCCTTCAAGGAAGAGAGTCTATATTTTGTACCTTGGACTTAATCTGATTTTAAGTTTTGGTGGAAAAATCATGTATTGGAAGTATATGAGAATTTTGTTTGTTGTGTTTGAGGGGCTTTCTTGTTTTGCTTTGTTTTCAGTGAAGAAGGATTACCAGACCAAAATTACCCATTATCATTTTAAGTAAGATTTGTAAAATGTTCAGGGTCTTAGGTGGAAAAATGCTGAGTAGAATAAGACCTCTTTCTTATTGTAAACCATTTCAGCCTTCCTAGGTTAGAAATAATTGGCTCTGGCAGGCCCATAATCCAGCAGGACTTAATTTACATCCCTGTGAATATTCCTATTAAAAATAATACAAGCTTCGTGGGGCACTTGAATGGCTCCATCAGTTAAGCATCCGACTTCATCCCAGGTCATGATCTAACAGTCCATGAGTTTCAGCCCTGCGTCTGGGCTTGTGCTGATAGCTCAGAGCCTGAAGCCTGCTTCAGATTCTCTGTCTCCCTCTTTCTCTGCCCCTCCCCCATTTGCGCTCTTTGTCTCTCTCTCTCAACGATGAGTAAACATTAAAAAAATAAAAAATGAAAATAATATAAGCTTCCAATTCAATATTGAATGGTTTTAGTATCATTATGCCTCTTGTCGTCTATGAGAACTTAGTGAAGTAAAAAAATTGAAGAAACAGCATGGCTTACAAAATGTAGTGCCTTGATTGAACTGTTGAATATTGCCATTTTTGTTAGTTAAAAAGGGTTAAACATGGGCTATTTCCTATGATTCAAGTTAATATATACAAGGAAGATAAACGGAGGTGATTTATAACTGACTAAGAGCTAAAAATCACCAAGGGGTGGGTTGAGGATGAATACAAAGAAAGCTGCACATCCCAGAATATGGAAGGTGGAGGATTTTTGAGCCAATCTGTTTTATGGGTCTCTAGAGGCTGTGGTGTCAGAGACAGTAGGCACAGTCAAGGGCAAAGGGCAATTGGGATCCCCAATGGTCATTATGCAGAACTAAACCAAGTAGCATTCCTATGCTTAGTTTTAGGCCATAGGCATCTGTTAGTTACCCTGAGATAAGACCCCAAGTGGGGTTTTTCTGCCAAATAACAGTTTGAGGAAAGTTAAGGCACCAAATGTGGCTGTCAGTATTAGTAACAAGATCATGGTCATTTGGCATTTGGTAGAAGGAGCTCTGTAGTCAGCCAGCCAGCAGGTCGGACCTTATTTTACCCCATGTAGACATTCTGGTCATAGTCCCAAATCAGTAGGGAAAACAAAAAGGAAACTGTACTAATGATCAGGCAACGATAGAAGAACACATTACCTGCATCATTATTTCTTAAATTTAAACCATGCTTCTGAGGAGAGCTAGCAGAATCAAAAAGAAGAATCAGAAACTCAGATATAAAATCTATTCTAAGAGCAAATATAAGTAACTCACAGAACAGAAGAGAACTTAAAATAACCCAGTTTATAATTAAAGATTTCAAACACAGTCTTTCCATGGTACTTTTTTGGATAACCAAAACATATTTATATAATCATAAAATGTGAAACTACTTTTTAACATCACCCTAAGGACAATGTGTGATACATTTTGTTGAAGGTGCAATATAAAATATTAATACTAAAAGTGTCAACAATGTTAAAATTAAAGCCTAACTTACAGAAGGTAGTACATTAACCTAGAAGAGAGAGTGGACAAAGAAAAATTGGAAGAGTGACTAAGGGAATGAAAATTCTAATCTTAAAATGCCAGAAAATACTGCTGAATTTTAATGGAACAAGAAGTTGAGGTTTAAGTATATTATTTAAGATGAAAATATAATCGATAGAATTATTATGCAGTATCGAAGGAGAAAATAAAGGATAGTATCAGTAGTTTTAGTTTAATCTTTGTTATTCACATTGGGGGAGTCCATAGAAATTTTCTACAGTTGATAGGTCAAGAAATAATTGCAGATTTATATTATCGAAATGCTGGGAGTTTTCATTAAAAAGTGAAACTAGGATTGAGGAGGAGTGGGACTATAGATCATGGCTTTTCTGTACGATGTGATTAGTTACCAGGAACTTGTATTACTCTATTAACTAATCAAATAGGAAAAATGTGATAGAATATGTAAGGATCACATTGGTCTTTATTGTATTTTCTTGATTTCTTATTTTTAAAACATTTGATATAATGTATACATACTTTTTGGTAAGGAAAAAAGAGAAACTCCAAAGTATTCACAAATCATTAAAATAATACATGCCAGGGCACCTGGATGGCCCAGTTGGTTAAGCCTCTGACTGTTGATTTCAGCTCTAGTGATGATCTCATGATTCATGAGATTGAGCCCCGCATTGGGCTCTACACTGACAGCACAGAGCCTGCTTGGGATTCTTTCTCCCTAGCTCTGTGCCCCTCCCCCGCTCATGCTTTTTTTTTTCTTGCAAAATAAATTAATATACATTAATTGTGCCCTAGTATTCTGCTAGAAGTTTTATATGCATTTAATCTGTTCTGATAAACGGTTTATCTACTATCAGTTTGTTTCACACACGAATAAACTGGGTCTCATAATTTATTAGCTAACATAAGTTTACATAAGTTTGGGTCATGCTTCTAAGCCTTCGTTTTGGTCTCCTCAAATGAACCTGTTTATATCACACCACATCCTCTTCAAAAGTTTGATAATGGATGGATGGATGGATGGATGGATGGACGGATGGATGGATGGATACATGATTGATTGGTAGATAGATAGGTGGATAAAAGATGTGGCATATGCTCTTAAAATATAAGAACCTGAAATATTTAATGCAGCTTCCTAAATGGAAGCTTACGACCCAGTATACACAATAAGAAGGTGACAAAAAAATAGTTTTGCAGTAATTAACGCAGACTTATATGTCATCGTTTAAAAATCTGGCCTCATTGATCCAATTGGTTTCTGAACATTTAATTATTAAAACAGTTTGACATTCTAAATAGTTTTGGCTGCCTCTTTGTGGTTCTATATTGTATTGATACCATTATTTAGAGTTTGGATTCTCTGTCAGACTTCTTAGCTTCCAATTCCTCTTTTCCCCTTTTACTATCTGTGAAAGATTGCTGTTCTCCTTTTGGTGCCCTCATTCCTCAAGCATAAAATGGAAATTAAAAAGGTTCTGCAAAAAGTATGGAAGAAGGGGATCGAAAGGTGCAGACTTCCAGTTATAAAATAAATAACTAATATATAGCACGGTGACTATAGTTAATAGCACAGTATTGCATATTTGAAAGTTGATAAATGAGTAGATCCTAAAAGTTCTCATTGGAAAAAAAATACTAACTCTGTATTGTGACAGATGTGAACTAACCTGACTGTGGTGATTATTTTGCAATATATGCAAATGTTGCATCATGATGTAGTACACCTGAAACATATATAATACATACATCAACTAAACCTCAACAAACATAAAAAAATAAGAAAAAATAAAAGGGGGAGAAAGTTTTGCAGCTGACAATATCATTTGTCTTCCAAACATTTATTTTTCTGTTTTCATTGCCAGCGGGACTTCAATTTGAGGTCTGGAAATAGTTCCAGCTAAAAACTTTGTTTATCTAGTTCTCTTAAAGCTGAGGGTTGCCTCATAACAGTTCTACTTAGCATGATGTAAGTAGAAGTTGGCTGTGGGTTGTGAAGAAAGTATGTTCTTTCTTCTAGATGCAGGAAGAAAGAGATCTGAGTTCTGGACATTCCCACCTTTCTCTGTTTGACTTGACTTGAACAGGATCACAGTGCAAGGAGCTGGGTAGGAAGTCTTGTGAACATGTCCAGAAAACCCAAGAGCATTTCAAAAGTTCTAATTATGACATCAACAAGACACCAGCTGCCTAAGCTTAGATTTTTGTGTGTGTCTGAAGTAAATAAATTACTGGGTCTAAACCATTGTAAATGGTTTTCTGCCACTTGTGACCAAATGAATTCCCCAAGTGATATTGATGTCTTTCTCATATGGTTATCATAGAGATTAAATGAAATAATGTGTATAAAGAATTAAGATGAGAAATCAGCACATACTAAGCAATAATTATTGGTTACATGGGGGAGCGGAGGAAATTTTAAAGAAGCCTATAGGATTTTACACCTTGAAATCCAGTCTTTTCATCTCATTGCTGAGAGAAAAAAATTTCCAAAGCATTAAATGACATATTCATGATAATTTATATAATTTTTATTTCTCTTCACAATCTACTATTATAAAATGTGATGCTTATTAAGCACCTGCTGAAAAGCAGTTGCCTATAAAGCTCTGGGTACAGAGTAATGCAGTCATAAAGAATACTTCCAGTGACACGTATTCTGGGAGTCAAACTAGAATCCAAGCCATTTAAAGTTAAACTGCATCAAATTATAAAGAGCTTTGATACTGAAGTTTGTACCTTAGCAGAGAGGAGGTGGGCACCCCTTGCTACTCATGCCAATTAATTTTATTATAAGTTTACATTGGTTACAGAATCAAAGAAATGGCTAGGGTACCAGAGATGAGACAAAACAATGACTATTCCATTCATTCCGCTACCAGGATTCCAACTTACCTGAATATTGACAATAGAATGTATCAACTTCAGTTATTATTCATTCTTGTGTTCCTCTACTTGACTCGCAGGCCAGCAGGACATGAAGAGAATGTTGGATTGACCTGATAGGCTTCACATATTCATTCCTTGGTTAAGAAAAGTGCATCACCTTGACTGGCAGTTCCACCATATTGCTTACAAAGGAAGAGAAGTAATTCTTTAACAGGAAATTACTGTGCTGTCACCAAAACAAGGCAGAATGAATGTGGAATGACAAAACAAATCACCCATCCATTTACTTAAACCAGGGCTCTACCTTTTTGCAGTATATGTTACCAATTCTCTGTTACATTCTAAGTTCCTACTTGGAATATATAATAGTGTCGTTTTTCTTCTTGCTTATGGAGACTTCTTTTGAAAAAGTTTATGAAATGAAGTACTTCCTCAATCTTACACAACT
Source organism: Puma concolor (assembly GCF_028749965.1). Taxonomy (NCBI): domain Eukaryota; kingdom Metazoa; phylum Chordata; class Mammalia; order Carnivora; family Felidae; genus Puma; species Puma concolor. The sequence goes on along the minus strand of NC_141668.1, from coordinate 128,053,212 downwards.
GGGCCAGACATCCAATTAGTATATCTGTCTTGCTAGCAGGACTATCAATATGATTAAGGAGTTTTCCCTCTAGCAGAGGAAAAGGCCTGCTAAGCTGAGAATCAATGTGGTGTGCTCTTCCATTTACCCCCATCAGTTCTGTTTTCTTGTACCCTTGATTTTTAAGAAGGTTTAGTTGCACTGTTCTTTATATGACCTTTTGCTTTTGTTGTTGAAATTGATAATATTTTGCTTCCTCCTTTGTATTTTAATCCTTTACCTTCTACTCCGTACTTGGAACTCTGAGGCCAATTACCAATACTACTTGGACAAGTCATTGATGTGTAACATGTTTCCTTTTAGTAATTAGCCCCAGAATCATAAGTATGGATTAGAAGAGTTATAACACAAAAAAGTAATAGGTCATTATTAGAGATAAAACGCTGTTGATGTGATGAATGCCATAAGACCCTTTTGGTGCACTGTCCAGACTCTTTCTTCTTGTTTCTGAGTGGCTCTCCTCCATCTTCAATGTGCTTTTGATTTCAGTACCCTTCATCTGCAATCTTACTTGGCAGACTCTCCTAAGGCTGTCAGAGACACTTTGTCCATAGACATGGAGAGCAAGAATCCTTTAGAGTTTACATCCCATGTCACCCGAGGTCCTTGGTCATGGGAGTATGAAGTCCCCACATCCTGTGAGATCAGGGTGAAGCTATCTTCAATAGACCTTGACCTGAAATGGCACTCTTGCTGGTTTCTTCTCTCTTAGCATCATGTGCAAAGTCCTGAGGCAAGAACATGCTGTTTTTTTCTAAGAACCTAGAGAACACTGGCAGAGAGAGTTTGAATAAAAGGAGAAGTGGTATAAAATGAAGTTGGAGAGAATGCTAAGGGTCAGGCCATGCAGTCTTATAAGGAGTCTGAATATTTGATTCAAAGTACAGAAGTTCATACCCACAATCTCTTTCTTTCTCAAAGGAAAGACTGTAATCTAAGATGTAGCCACATGAATGGCTGCCATGATGATGAGGGAACCTGGCTGATATTTACTGTGTTGTCATTGCTGGTAAAGGAAGCATGGGCCAGACAATTAACTTTCTATTGGGGTTGGGACACTTGTTAGCCAGGTTGTACCAAAGGATTTTCCCTATTCTTCAACACAATCCTTAAGCAAAAGTTGGGAGTCAGGAATTCAGAAGCATTGTATTAATATCTAAGAGGTTTTATAAGTTTTAAGATTAGCTGAATATTGCAAAATCATGGTTTAGTTTATCTAGGCTGTGTCTTAGCTGGAACTCGTGGCTGAACACATCAGTAATGGGATTTCTACAAATGGCCCAATCAACAGAGACCTAGAATATAGAGCATCCCAAATACAACCTGTGATAGAGAAGGGAGATTGATCAATTTGACCTAAAATAATCTTGATTTGTTCTATTATAATTCTGCTTCCTAGCAAAGAGATGAAAACTTTGTAACTCATCCTTAGCTGGGATTTAGAAAATGATTATGTTATACTTATATTAGCTTATCACCAATTTTAAAATCTGCTAAATCTTCTGAAAATTACCCATAGATATAATTTTTATGTTTAATTATAGAATTGTCATTCTATTAGGAAGCACATTTTAAAAATAATCTAAAATTATTTTGACATAAACATAATTTTCCCAAGATTTAGATTTTACATCATGGTTTCTTTCAGTGCAGACTAGACTTTCATGCTTATTAAACACAGGTAATTTGACTGGCTAAACAATATAGAACATGAGTATTAGACATATATGTTTTAAAACTGCTTCAATTTTTGTAATACAAGAGAAAACAAATTAACAAACATATGGAGAGCAACTCTATTGGTCTGTTTAGCTTTTAAATACCACATTTTGACACACAGGATTACTGTTCACCAGATCAGATTTCATTTCAATATATGGACTATTAGTAATAGTAATATATGTATTACTTTTCTACTTTTGTTTGAAAGTCTCAAGTATGATTTAATTGTAAGTGCCATATCCTGCAATTTGTCACATATTTAGAGTGGTTGATGAGAATCGTATATATTTTTGTTTAATTGAAGATACTTAATACCAGATAAAGATTGAGAGAAAGAAACACTCTCCATATGTATATGCACATTTTCATGAGCAAAAGAGGAAGGAAAGGAAGGAAGGAGCAAGTGAGCGCTGGAAAAGTGTTATTTGTAACTGTTTCTAAATTTAACTTAATTTAATGATGTTTTTAAAAGTTTTTGCAGTACTACCTAAGATAACAGCTGTGAGGCCTGAAATAAATAAAATCTTAAAGGATTTAAAATAAAACTAAGGATTGGAACATGAGCAGAACCTGATGTGAATAAATCTTTATCTTCCCATTTTTCTTTGCGTTCGTACTGAGAAATTAGCCTTCTTGTCCTTAACCTATATGACATCATATGGGGCAGTTTCTAAAGGAAGCTTCTTCTTTAATACTTCTGTAGGAGTGTGATAGAACCTCTGCCCTTGGGGCACCTGGGAGGCACACTAGGTTAAGCATCTGACTCATGATACCGGGTCATGGTCTCATGGTTTGTGAGTTCAAGACCTGCAATGGACTCTGTGCTGATGGTGTGGAGCCTGCTTGGGATTCTGTCTTTCCTTCTCTCTGCCCCTCCCCTCCTTGTGCATGTTCTCTCTCAAAATAAATAAATAAACCTAAGAAAAAATTTAGAACTTACGGTCTTGAGGAGCTTTTAAGAGGGGATTTTGAGACCTCTTATGCATTAAACTACTGTAGATTAAGTTACTTCATGGTATTATCTTATTTACTCCTAATTACAACTATATACATTAGATATCATTATTTCCATTTTATAAATGAGGCACCAGGTGTTGAAGAAGTTATTGACTTACCCAACACAACAACATTCTTAATCCACAAACACAGGTTTAAAATCTGAATCCAAACCCCAAACCGCAAAGCTACAATATCTCATCTGACACTAGCCTAGTAATTGTGATTTATTTGCTTAATAAGAAAGAAAATCTCTTTTAAAAACACTATATTAAATAATCACATAATTTAAGCATTAAGTCCTTAATGTCTGGTCTGAATTATCCTTCTGCTTTTGCACAACCATTAACAGAGCACTGCAGCTAGAGCAGGGCATTGGAGATCCACAGAAAGAGGCGTGCTTTTCAGAATCCATTTTGTGTGCTTAGGAAAGAAATAGCAACCTATTAGCAAGTAGATAGACTAATTGACTAAATAATTCATATCGACTATCACTGATTTACTCTTAGTAGAAGAATTCACACTGAACCTGTTATTCCAAAATGTTGTATTTGTAAGAGAACGACTCGGAGCATGGCTTTCTGATCTAATACAGTTCACCAAACATATGCATGGTGATTCTTAGTCAACGTTGATTTGGCACATCACTACCCTGTGAATTTTATCTAGATAATTAACCTACTACTTTTTTAAAAACTGACTTTAAATCAAATTGTCACATATATGGTGAGTTATACCAGAAAATAAATTAAGATCACGTGTTATTAATTTACTAAGAAAGGCCATGTGTCAGGAACATCTTTTTGAGTTCAGGAAAACTGATCAGAAATTTCACTTGTAATTTAATAATTTTTTTCCCATTTCCTGATAGAACACTGTGTTTACAACTGCCAAGAACCAACAGTAGGATTAAGAGGTGCCTCTAAAGGGGCACCTGGGTGGCTCAGTCAGTTAAGTATCTGACTTTGGCTGAGGTCATGATCTTGCATTCCATGGGTTCAAAGCCTGTGTCAGGCCCTATGCTGACAACTCAGAGCCTGGAGCCCGCTTCAGATTCTGTGTCTCCCTCTCTCTGACTCTCCCCTGCTGATGCTGTCTCTCTTTCGTGCTCTCAAAAATAAATAAACATAATTTTTTTTTTTTTTTTTAAAAAGAGGAGCCTCTTTGACCTAGCATATAAGGATGAGATATTTGTGCTTGCCTGGTAGAATGGTTTGTCATTTGGGACCAAACAAATCCTCATTACTAGCACCTCTGTTTCTTCAACTTCTTTTTCTCTTTCTTTCCATCAATCTTATAGGGTTTGTTTCTCTCTTGTTCCATTCAAGGATCTTTGCTCTAATAAAAACCAAAATTTAAGAAGTTTTCTCATTCTGGATACACTTTTTACTGCCCGAAGTATAGCACAGAGAATTAAGTTTTCAAAAACCAAGTGATAAAAAGAAAGGAAAAGAGATTAAAGAACATGGAAGTGCTACAGAAATAGACTCAATAAAAAATGTGGGTTTTTTTAAACTCTGAATTGTTTTCTTTTGAGGACCACCACTTTCTTTAAAAAACTACTTTTATCTTGTATCATTCTCTGTTAAGTTATTGATATACATATTTAAGCAACACAGAATCCTTCTTGTATTTCTTTATACAAAATAGAAATAAAAAACTCTTTCCAGAAATATTATTCTCCCAATACACAAGATATGAAATCTTCACGGAAAAGTACAGAAGAGAAAGGAAAGCTGATAATCCAGTAATGGGGCATAGGAGACAAGTTTGGACAAAGTTATAGGCATACAACTCATCTTCCTTCTCTTCAGACAAAAATAATATTAATGGCACAAGGAAATGTAAAAGTGAACTATCCCCTCAATATCCAGAAATAATCAGAGAAAGCTTGGCTAATTATGGACTCTGCCATCTCTTCTGACACACATCAGTAAAAAAGTGAATTATGTCATAGCCTTACAGCAAAAAGGAAAACTTAATGCATGTAAGGTATCATTTAACATAATATGCCACAGTTGGTATTCAAATATAAAACAAGGCATAGTATATGTGTCTATGGATCCTCTTTCTTAGTTTCTTTCCTTAACCAAATCCATCAGATAAATTTAAAGGCAATTATCAGTGTCTCACAAATAGCATTGCCCCTTCTCCCTTTTCATTGCAAAATTTGTCTGTGACCGTCTAAATTTCAAATATCAGATTAATCTATTGGCAATAGAATTTTGTTTAAATCATGTTCCTCTTGGGGCGCCTGGGTGGCTCAGTTGGTTGGGCAACCAACTTTGGCTCAGGTCATGATCTCACGGTCCGTTGAGTTTGAGCCCCGCATCGGGCTCTGTGCTGACAGCTCAGAGCCTGGAGCCTGTTTCAGATTCTGTGTCTCCCTGTCTCTCTGACCTTCCCCCATTCATGCTCTGTCTCTCTCTGTCTCTATAATGAATAAATGTTAAAAAATAAATAAATAAATAAATAAATAAATAAATAAATAAATAAATCATGTTCCTCTTTGACCATCTTAGTGGAAATAGCAAAAACTGGTATTAAATAAACTGTGATTCAGTGATGCAAGATGTAATAGTATGCCGTTAAAAAGAATATCTAATACTACGGGAAAATGGTCATTGTTTTGATTACTAAATGGAAAAAGCAAGTGACTTAATTGTACATTCAGTAAGCCTTGATTGTGTAGAAGTGTACAGATACAAGAAAAGACCAGAAATTCAGATACCAAAGTATGAATACTGATTGTTTACTACATGGTTGTTTTCCACATGTCCCACATGTTCACTTCTTTTGATTTCAGCCCATGTGGTTGAATTGTTTTCTTCTAAAAACATAATATACCTTTTCTTACTCCTGTGCCATTTCTCCCTGTGTAGATCTTAGTTCTTCTAAGAAATTCAGATTTTTTTTCTTCATCCCTGACCTTTTGTTTTATTTAATTTTTTTAATGTTTATTTTTATTTTTGAGAGGAAGAGAGTGAGAGAGAGAGACAGAATCTGAAGCAGGCTCCAGGCTGTGAGCTATCAGCACAGAGCCCGAAGCAGGGCTCAAACTCACGAACCGTGAGATCATGACCTGAGCTGAAGTCCAGCGCTTAACCAACTGAGCCACCCAGGCGCCCCACACAAGATTTTATTTTGTTTTGTTTTATTTTATTTTATTTTATTTTATTTTATTTTATTTTATTTTATTTTATTTTATTTTATTATTTTGTTTTGTTTTGTTTTATTTAACTTTATTGACTAATTTTAAGAGAGAGAGCATGCAAGTGAGTTCGGGAGGAGCAGAGATAGAGGGAGAGAGAGGAGAGAATCCCAGGACAGAGCCTGATGCAAGGCTCAAACTCACAAATTGTGAGATCATGACCAGAGCCAAAATCAAGAGTTGGATACTTAACTGACTGAGCCACTCAGGCACCCAAGCTTGTAATTTTAAGTGGAGGCCCTTCAGTCCTATTTATTTTGCCCAAACATCACTAAATCTCAATTGAAAGCAATCTAGAGAATCCTTGTAATCTTCTCATAATGTAGCTGCATCCACATCTGTTTGCCTGATATGCAGCAAAGCCAATCATGAAGACATCAGTCTTGTAGCAAGGAAAGAATTTACTAAAAGAGGCCTCCACAAGAGAAGGTGGGAGGACAACTTTCAAATCCACCTCCTTGAAGAGGGACACAACAAATTTTTTGTAATTATAGGGAATGAGATCACATACGTAATGATACAAAAGGCATCCCTTATGACTATTCATGAGGAAAGATGGAGCATGTACATTGAGCAAACATATACATAACATATGTCCCATGTTCACTTTGGGGTGGAGACTTGACACCAGAATGAGTGTTTAGCCCCTGACACCGGGAGGTTATCTTAGGACAAGAAGGAAGGGGCTATATGTATGCTCTGAGAGCCAGTAAAAACTGGATGGGCTCTTGAGCTCCTTATAGTTATCTTGGATAGGGAGTATCAAGCCTGGCTTGTTCATAGGCTAGAACCTTTCAGTTAACCTTGAGTCCAAGCTCTGTAGAAGAGTTTAGTGGATTTGTTAGCAGGGTCTGAAAAGACATAATAGTTGATGAGGGGGAAACAATTCTATGGAAAACAAGCTTTAAACTTCGTGCTAGTTTCAATCTCGTTAACCCTATGGGGCACGATTTCATTAATACTCCTTCTACATCTCACTGGGTTTGAATATTTCCAGCTACAAAGAACTCATTTAATATATGGGGTTCATTCCTTGCTACATGTGTTTTAAAGATGGTATCATTATTTTAATGCTTAGGCAAAACACCACTTAATTAAAAAAATCTTGTACAATCCACTAGGTATTCATACTTTAAATTATAATGTGATTATAATATGATTTTAAAGTAAAAAAATAAACACATAGAGTTTCCATTTGTGTAATTTACTCTGTCATTTGATGCTTAGTCCCTATGTTCTGATCTTTTAAAAATTAAGCTTATACGGATAAAGTCTGATGTTACGTTTTCATTATGATAGACAATATGAGAAATAAATATATTGAGGCAGGGACAGTGATTTTTTTGTTTCTGTAAAGGGCCAGATAGCAAATATTTTCAGTTCTTTGGGCTTTATGGTCTTTATTGCAACTCTTCAACTCTGTCAACTACCGTAGCGTGGAAATAACCACAGACAACGTATAAAGAAATGGGTGTAAATGTGTCACTATTCCAATAAATCTGTTTTTATAAAAACAAGCGAGATTGGGATTTGGCTTGATGTGGCCGTGGTTTGCTGGCCCCTGTATAATTGGAGGATTACTCATGCCACTCTCCTAATGAAGTGTATAATGTAGGTCACTATCCCATCAGTGGGGCTATGCAGGTCAGTATTTATTCAATTGAGTATGTATTTATTAAGCCCATCATCAGAGCTTAGCATTATAATCAATCAGGTTTAAACATTGTCTAAGGAAATGAATTTAAGATGATGCAACAAATTCAGTCAGCCAGACCAGAAAGTCAAGTAATTCAGCACAAAATGCCTGTTCTGGGGTATGAAATAACAACCATGTATGCATGTATCTACAATGACTCTTAGTTCCCACCCCACCTCCCAGAGAGATATAGGTAAAATATATAAAAGGCTTATTAAGGGTGAAGATATGCCAGATTATTTAATTTCCTCATTTTTAAGTTTTTCAGAAAAAAATATTAGAATTAGTTTCAAAATGGCCTTGTTTGAGAAATCTTGGCTTTGACCTCCCCCCACTTCTCCCTTCGCCAAAATCTTCCAACACATTTCCAAAGCATGGATAAGGAGAGAATAAAAGCTGACATAAAATCTCATAGTAAACACATTTTCTGATCTTTAAAGATGATCTTTAAAGGGTCCATCATTATGCGTTAGATTACTGCTTTAAGTCATAGGCTTAACACATGCCATGATTATTTCCCAGCAATTGAAACACCTATTAAATTCAGATAATATTGAAGATTTGAATCTTGCAATCCTTTCATATGATTACCGTTTTGAAAAATACATTATAAATTAAAGGAAACATGTTTTTAGTGTATTTTTTAAAAATTAAAAAGTATTTAGAATTTGGTTACAACAATATTCTGGAAGGTACAAAAATTTCCCATGTGTCTCTTGCCCCCCAACCCCCACACACACATAGTCTCCCTTATTATCAACCTCACTCACCAGAATACTTCTTTTTTTTTTTTTCTTCCCAAGAATGAACCTACACTTATACATATAATAACCCAAACTCTGTAGTTTACATTAGGGTTCTTTTTTCAATCTTTTATATTCAGTACAGTTGGACAAAAGTATAATGGCATATATCTATCATTGCAATATCATATAGAGTATTTCCACTGCCCTAAAAATCCTCTGTGTTCTGCCTATTCATCTTCCTCCCCACTCCACTGATCTTTTTACTGTCTCCATATTTTTGCCTTTTCCAGAATGTCATGTAGTTGCAATAATACAATGTGTAGCCTTTTAGATTTGCTTCTTGCACTTAGTAATATGAATTTAAAGTTTCTCCATGTCTTTTTGTGACTTGATAGCTCATTTTTTTCATTATGAAAAAAAAAACCTGCCACAAAATAAGGTGTACAGGTTGTTTGTTTTATTTTTTTTGTGCATGTGAACATAAATTTTTAACAAGTTTGGGCAGATACCAAGTAGTGTGTTTTCTGGGTTAATATAGTTAAGAGTATGTTTTATTTCCTAAGAAACTGTCAGACTGTCTTCCCAAATGACTGTATCATTTCATAGTCTCAGTAGCAATAAGTGAGACTTCCTGTTGTTTGAAATCCTCACTAGCATTTGGTGTTGTCACGGTCCTGGATTTTGGCCAAGGTGTGTGTCAGGGTATGTAGTGGTATCCCATTGTTGTTTAAGTTTGCATTTCCCTGATGACATATAATGTGGAACATATTTTCATACGTGTATATGCCTTCTGTGATCCTCTTTGGTGAGATGTCTAGCCTGTTGTTTTAATTGTCAAATTTGCAAAGGGAAGCTATTCCTTCTCTGACAAGTTTTTAAATATATTAGGTAACTTAGCCATTAAAAGGACATTCCATCTTTTCACTTAATACATATAAACATTTGGTTATTAATTGATGAATTACATTGAAAATTTTAGAAAAAATAGAAAATTTTAGAGTGGGAAGGGTTCTGGATGATTGTCTGGTCCAAACCTGCAAAAGTGGACCTCAGCTATGAATAAAAAATATGCACATATACATATTCCATACTACTCTAATACATTAATCCAAGAAAAAAAAAAAATAGACCGGCAGAAGATGGTGGTGTAGGAGGACGCTGGGCTCACCGTGCGTCCTGCTGATCACTTAGGTTCCACCTACACCTGCCTAAATAACCCAGAAAACCGCCAGAAGACTAGCAGAACGGAGTCTCCGGAGCCAAGCGCAGACGAGAGGCCCACGGAAGAGGGTAGGAAGGGCAGAGAGGCGGTGCAGGCTACACGGACTGGCGGGAGGGAGCCGGGGCGGAGGGGCGGCCCGCTGGCCAAGCAGAGCCCCTGAGTCTGGCTTGCAAAAGTGGAGGGGCCAGAGGGAGTGTGTTTGGACAGCAAGCGGGACTTGACATCTGGAAGGTTATAAGCTAACAGCTCTGCTCGGAAAGCAGGAAGGCTGGAGGACAAAGGGAAGGAGAGTTGCTGAGCCCCTGGACGACAGAACTCAGTTTGGTGGGGAACAAAGGCACTTGCCAGCGCCATCTCCCTCACCCATCCCCCAGCCAAAATCCCAAAGGGAGCCAGTTCCTGCCAGGGAACTTGCTGCCTCCACACAAACACCCAACGCTGTGCTTCTGCAGAGCCACCCCTCCGGCAGGGGGTCTGACTCCCTCCCACTGCCACAGGGCCCCTCCTGAAGTGGATCATCTAAGGAGAAGCGAGCTAAGCCTGCCCCTCCTGCCCCCGTGCACCTTGCCTACCCACCCCAGCTAATACGCCAGATCCCCAGCACCACAAGCCTGGCAGTGTGCAAGTAGACCAGACGGGCCAGGCCACCCCACAGTGAATCCTGCCCCTAGGAGAGGGGAAGAGAAGGCACACACCAGTCTGACTGTGGCCCCAGCGGTGGGCTGGGGGCAGACATCAGGTCTGACTGCGGCCCAGCCCACCAACTCCAGTTATACACCACAGCACAGGGGAAGTGCCCTGCAGTTCTGCACCACCCAGGGACTATCCAAAATGACCAAACGGAAGAATTCCCGTCAAAAGAATCTCCAGGAAATAACAACAGCTAATGAACTGATCAGAAAGGATTTAAATAATATAACAGAAAGTGAATTTAGAATAATAGTCATAAAATTAATCGCTGTGCTTGAAAACAGTATAGAGGACGGCAGAGAATCTCTTGCTACAGAGATCAAGGGACTAAGAAACAGTCAGGAGGAGCTGAAAAATGCTTTAAACGAGATGCAAAATAAAACGGAAATGACCATGGCTCAGATTAAAGAGGCAGAGGAGAGAACAGGTGAACTAGAAGATAAAATTATGAAAAAAGAGGAAGCTGAGAAAAAGAGAGATAAAAAAATCCAGGTGTATGAGGGGAAAATTAGAGAACTAAGTGATACACTAAAAAGAAATAATATACGCATAATTGGTATTCCAGAGGAAGAAGAGGGAAGGAAAGGTGCTGAAGGTGTACTTGAAGAAATAATAGCTGAGAACTTCCCTGAACTGGGGAAGGGAAAAGGCATTGAAATCCAAGAGGCACAGAGAACTCCCTTCAGACGTAACTTTCATCGATCTTTTGCACGACATATAGTGAAACTGGCAAAATACAAGAATAAAGAGAAAATTCTGAAAGCAGCAAGGATAAACGTGCCCTCACATATAAAGGGTGACCTATAAGACTCAACACTGATCTCTCTTTTGAAACTTGGCAGGCCAGAAAGGATTGGCACGAGATCTTCAATGTGTTGAACAGAAAAAATATGCAGCCGAGAATCCTTTATCCAGCAAGTCTGTCATTTAGAATAGAAGGAGAGATAAAGGTCTTCCCAAACAAACAAAAACTGAAGGAATTTGTCACCACTAAACCAGCCCTACAAGAGATCCTAAGGGGGATCCTGTGAGACAAAGTACCAGAGACATCGCTACAAGCATGAAACCTACAGACATCATAATGACTCTAAACCTGTATCTTTCTATAATAACACTGAATGTAAATGGATTAAATGCGCCAACCAAAAGACATAGGGTATCAGAATGGATAAAAAAACAAGACCCATCTATTTGCTGTCTACAAGAGACTCATTTTAGATCTGAGGACACCTTTAGATTGAGAGTGAGAGAGATAGATGGAGAACTATTTATCATGCTACTGGAAGCCAAAAGAAAGCTGGAGTAGCCATACTTATATCAGACAAACTAGACTTTAAGTTAAAGGCTGTAACAAGAGATGAAGAAGGACATTATATAATAATTACAGGGTCTATCCATCAGGAAGAGCTAACAATTATAAATGTCTATGTGCCGAATACTGGAGCCCCCAAATATATAAAACAATTACTCATAAACATAAGCAACCTTATTGATAAGAATGTGGTAATTGCAGGGGACTTTAACACTCCACTTACAGAAATGGATAGATCATCTAGACACACAGTCAATAAAGAAACAAGGGCCCTGAATGATACATTGGGTCAGATGGACTTGAGAGATATATTTAGAACTCTGCATCCCAAAGCAACAGAATATACTTTCTTCTCGAGTGCACATGGAACATTCTCCAAGATAGATCATATACTGGGTCACAAAACAGCCCTTCATAAGTATACAAGAATTGAAATTATACCATGCATACTTTCAGACCACAATGCTATGAAGCTTGAAATCAACCACAGGAAAAAGTCTGGGAAACCTCCAAAAGAATGGAGGTTAACGAACACTCTACTCAAGAATGAGTGGGTCAACCAGGCAATTAGAGAAGAAATTAAAAAATATATGGAAACAAACGAAAATGAAAATACAACAATCCAAATGCTTTGGGACGCAGCGAAGGCAGTCCTGAGAGGAAAATACATTGCAATCCAGGCCTATCTCAAGAAACAAGAAAAATCCCAAATACAAAATCTAACAGCACACCTAAAGGAAATAGAAGCAGAACAGCAAAGGCAGCCTAAACCCAGCAGAAGAAGAGAAATAATAAAGATCAGAGCAGAAATAAACAATATAGAATCTAAACAAACTGTAGAGCAGATCAACGAAACAAAGAGTTGTTTTTTTCAAAAAATAAACAAAATTGACAAACCTCTAGCCAGGCTTCTCAAAAAGAAAAGGGAGATGACCCACATAGATAAAATCATGAATGAAAATGGAATTATTACAACCAATCCCTCAGAGATACAAACAATTATCAGGGAATACTATGAAAAATTATATGCCAACAAACCGGACAACCTGGAAGAAATGGACAAATTCCTAAACAGAGACACTCTTCCAAAACTCAATCAGGAGGAAATAGAAAGCTTGAACAGACCCATAACCAGAGAAGAAATTGAATCGGTTATCAAAAATCTCCCAACAAATAAGAGTCCAGGACCAGATGGCTTCCCAGGGGAGTTCTACCAGACGTTTAAAGCTGAGATAATACCTATCCTTCTCAGGCTATTCCAAGAAATAGAAAGGGAAGGAAAACTTCCAGACTCATTCTATGAAGCCAGTATTACTTTGATTCCTAAACCAGACAGAGACCCAGTAAAAAAAAAGAGAACTACAGGCCAATATCCCTGATGAATATGGATGCAAACATTCTCAATAAGATTCTAGCAAATCGAATTCAACAGCATATAAAAAGAATTATTCACCATGATCAAGTGGGATTCATTCCTGGGATGCAGGGCTGGTTCAACATTCGCAAATCAATCAACGTGATACATCACATTAATAAAAGAAAAGATAAGAACCATATGATCCTGTCAATCGATGCAGAAAAGGCCTTTGACAAATTCAGCACCCTTTCTTAATAGAAACCCTTGAGAAAGTCGGGATAGAAGGAACATACTTAAAAATCATAAAAGCCATTTATGAAAAGCCCACAGCTAACATCGTCCTCAGTGGGGAAAAACTGAGAACTTTTTCCCTGAGATCAGGAACACGACAGGGATGCCCACTCTCACCACTGTTGTTGAACATAGTGTTGGAAGTTCTAGCATCAGCAATCAGACAACAAAAGGAAATCAAAGGCATCAAAATTGGCAAAGAGAAGTCAAGCTTTCACTTTTTCAGATGACATGATACTATACATGGAAAATCCGATAGACTCCACCAAAAGTCTGCTAGAACTGATACATGAATTCAGCAAGTTGCAGGATACAAAATCAATGTACAAAAATCAGTTGCATTCTTATACACTAACAATGAAGCAACATAAAGACAAATAAAGAAACTGATCCCATTCACAATTGCACCAAGAAGCATAAAATACCTAGGAATAAACCTAACCAAAGATGTAACAGATCTGTATGCTGAAAACCATAGAAAGTTTATGAAGGAAATTGAAGAAGATATAAAGAAATGGAAAGACATTCCCTGCTCATGGATTGGAAGAATAAATATTGTCAATACTACCCAAAGCTATCTACACATTCAATGCAATCCCAATCAAAATTGCACCAGCATTCTTCTCGAAACTAGAACAAGCAATCCTAAAATTCATATGGAACCGCAAGAGGCCCCGTATAGCCAAAGTAATTTTGAAGAAGAAGACCAAAGCAGGAGGCATCACAATCCCAGACTTTAGCCTCTACTACAAAGCTGTCATCATCAAGACAGCATGGTATTGGCACAAAAACAGACACATAGACCAATGGAATAGAATAGAAACCCCAGAACTAGACCCACAAACGTATGGCCAACTCATCTTTGACAAAGCAGGAAAGAACATCCAATGGAAAAAAGACAGTCTCTTTAACAAATGGTGCTGGGAGAACTGGACAGCAACATGCAGAAGGTTGAAACTAGACTACTTTCTCACACCATTCACAAAAATAAAGTCAAAATGGATAAAGGACCTGAATGTGAGACAGGAAACCATCCAAACCCTAGAGGAGAAAGCAGGAAAAGACCTCTCTGACCTCAGCCATAGCAATCTCTTACTCGACACATCCCCAAAGACAAGGGAATTAAGAGCAAAAATGAACTACTGGGACCTTATGAAGTTAAAAACCTCTGCACAGCAAAGGAAACAATCAACAATACTAAAAGCCAACCAACGGAATGGGAAAAGATTGGCAAATGACATATCGGACAAAGGCCTAGTATCCAAAATCTATAAAGAACTCACCAAACTCCACACCCGAAAAACAAATAACCCAGTGAAGAAATGGGAAGAAAACATGAATAGACACTTCTCTAAAGAAGACATCCAGTTGGCCAACAGGCACATGAAAAGATGCTCAACGTCGCTCCTTATCAGGGAAATACAAATCAAAACCACACTCAGATATCACCTCACGCCAGTCAGAGGGGCCAAAATGAACAAATCAGGAGACTATAGATGCTGGAGAGGATGTGGAGAAACAGGAACCCTCTTGTACCGTTGATGGGAATGCAAAATGGTGCAGCCACTCTGGAAAACAGTGTGGAGGTTCCTCAGAAAATAAAAATAGACCTACCCTATGACCCAGCAATAGCACTGCTAGGAATTTACCCAAGGGATACAGGAGTGGTGATGCATAGGGGCACTTGTACCCCAATGTTTGTAACAGCACTCTCAATAATAGCCAAGTTATGGAAAGAGCCTAAATGTCTATCAACTGATGAATGGATAAAGAAATTGTGGTTTATATACACAATGGAGTACTACATGGCAATGAGAAAGAACGAAATATGGCCCTTTGTAGCAACGTGGATGGAACTGGAGAGTGTGATGCTAAGTGAAATAAGCCATACAGAGAAAGACAGACACCATATGTTTTCACTCTTATGTGGATCCTGAGAAACTTAACAGAAACCCATGGGGGAGGGGAAGGAAGAAAAAAAAAAAAAAAGAGGTTATAGTGGAAGAGAGCCAAAGCATAAGAGACTCTTAAAAACTGAGAACAAACTGAAGGTTGATGGGGAGTGAGAGGGAGGGGCGGGTGGGTGATGGGTATAGAGGAGGGCACCTGTTGGGATGAGCACTGGGTGTTGTATGGAAACCAACTTGACAATAAATTTCATATATTGAAAAAGTATATATATATATGTACTGCTGTATGGAACTTAACAATTCTTATGTAAAATAACTCCAGGCACGACTAGTTTTAGGAGCTTAAAATGTCATCATCACTTAGTTTTTATTGTGTCTATGTTCTATTTTCCTCTATGTTGGTTTAATATCAACATCGTAAGTGATGGGATATGGCAATCCACAGCCTATCCAGCTTAGTGTAATTGACTTGACCTCTCACTTTCTTGAGTCTTAGAAAAAGTTTCCATCATATACCTTACCTTCTTTATCCATTCATCTGTCAGTAGACTTTTAGGTTGTTTCTATATCGTGGCTATTGTAAATAATGCTACAGCAAACATAAGGGTGTATATATCTTTTTAAATCCGTGTTTTTATTTTCTTTGGGGAAACATGTGGTAGTGTGATTGCTGGATCATAGGGTAGTTCTATGTTTAACGGTTTGAGGAACCTCCATATAGTTTTCCATAGTGGCTGCACCATCTACATTCCCTTCTCAAAATAAGTGACTTTTGAGAGTACATAATAGGATTAAACCCTCTTAGTTGTCCTGGTTAGCAAAGAGGCTTAGGAGATGGGGAAGGATTTGACATATAAGGAGTAATGTAGGATAAATAGTATATTGAGTAGTCTCTCCACATGTTTCTATTGATATACGTACATATTTAACATATAGTAATAATTCTCACCACATTGGTTTGTTTTGTGGATAAAGTGAGACAAACATATGGGATGAAAATTTATTAACATTATTATGATTTATTTATAGGGTGGGGCAAATAAGCTACATATAGTTACAGAAAATCAATCAGTAGAACAGAAAAGAACTCTTATTTAACCTGTCATTTTGCTCCCTTGTCCATAATTTGTACAATAAGTCCGCTTACCTCCCTCTAAGACCTGAATTCTTACAATGTTGATTAAATGGTTCTATTTCTAGGTATGAAGGGATAATTACAGTAATAATAATACACTGTAGTATTATATTTGAAATTTTATAGAGTAAATAAAAATAGTTAATAAAAATAAAATACTCCTTCCTTATTTGCTAAATTGCAAATGGTATAAGCTAAAATAGATAGGTGATAGATAGATCCCTTCCTTGATAAGTCCACTTTCTTCCAGAACAGAAAAGTAAATAGCTTTATCGGGCATGATGTTTCCTTAGCAACAGCACCACAGGAAAATTATAACAGGCATTCCCTCTAATCTATAGAATGATCCATCCTACATGCTTCATGCAGAGAAACCATTACTCAGCACATTTCTACTCATTTAACTTTTCCTCACATCTGCCAAGTGGTTGCCAGAACTTACAAAATAAAAAGCAAAACAGGTTTTTCTGTTTCTCAAATTCTTCGGCAACTCATTTCTCAACCACTTTTCATTTTTACAATTGGTCGTTTCATGTATAATATGAAATAAAATGTATTCTTTTGGGTGAATAGTTTTATGTGTTTGATAATGAGGAACCACTGCTATAATCAGGATACTTCCATCACCTAAAAATGCCCTCTGTATCTGTTATAGCTGGTCACTTCCTAATTGTAGCCACTGATCTGGGTTTTTTTTGTTCCTTTAATTTTGACTGTCCCAGAAGTGCACATAAATGGAATCATACAGGTTGTAGCCTTTTGAGTATGCATTTTATTAAATGCTTATTTACTTATTTTGACAGAGAGAGTGGAGCATAGAGAGAATCCCAAGCAGGTTCCATGGCTTCAGCACAGAGCCGGACATGGGGCTCCATCGCCCCAACAGTGAGATCATGACCTGGGCCAAAATCAGAAGTCAGATGACTAACTGACTGAGCGGCCCAGGTGCCCCTCGAATATGCGTTTTACACTGATCAGAATGCATTTGAGGTTTATCCATGTTTTTCCTGTTCAGTAGTTTGAGCTTTTTAACTTTATTGCTGAGCGATACCATTTTGTGTGGATGGACCATAGTTTGTTTATCCATTCACTCATTAAAGACTATTTTTTTCCAGATTTTGACAATTATGAATAAATCTGATAAAAAATGATATGCGGATTTTTTTGTAAATGTAAGTTTTCATTACCCTTGAGAAAATACCTAACTGTGTGATTTGTGGAGTGTATAGTAAATGTATATCTACTAAGATATTGCCAAACTCTTTTCTAAAGCATTTTGCCATTTTCTGTTTCTGTCAACAGTGTATGAGATTTCCAGTTGCTCCACATCTTCACCAGAATTTGGTATTATAAACACACACACACACACACACACACACACACACACCTTTGCACCAATGTATGTATGCGTGTGTGTGTCTAGCTTTTCCAGCAGGTCTGTAAGGGTATCTCCTAGATATTAATGTGATTATAGTTTGCATTGAAGATCTTTTCATATGCTTCTTTATTCATATATATATATATATATATATATATACACACACACACACATATATATATACACACACACATATATATATATACACATATATACACATATATATGTGTATATATATATATATGTAGTTGGTGTGGTGTATATTCCAATATTTTGCTCATTTTTAAGAATTGGGTTATTTATGTTTTTACTATTGAGGTTTAAAAATTCTTTGAATATGCCTTGTAGAAGTCTTTTATCAGCTGTGAATTTTCAAATATATTTTTCTTTGGTGACTTGCCATCTTTTTTTTTTAACAGTGTCTTTTAAGAAATGAAAGTTTAAATTTTAATAAAAAACAAATAATGTTTTCTTTTATGAATCATATTCTTTCTGTAATATTTATGAATTATTTGCCAGGCATGAGGTCACAAAGATTTTTCTCTAACTTTTCTCCTAGCAATTATATAATTTTTTGCTTTTATATTTAAGTTTACAGTCTATTTGACTTAATTTTGGTATGTAATGTGAGGTATGGAGCACCATTTTCTCATCTTGTCTCTGCCTTGCCTTTGCCTTTGCCTTTGCCTTTGCCTTGCCTTGATTCTTCCTTTTTTTTTTTTTTTTTTTTTTTTTTTGCATCTTCATGAACAATTGTTTCAGCACCAAAGGTGGGTGACTGTCCTTCCTCTACTGATTTTTCTTTCTATCTTTGTCAAATTGATAATAAAAGGATGGGCCTATCCCTGAGGTCTATATTCAGTACCACTAATATCCTTGACTGCTTTTTTGCTAGTAAATCTTGAAATAATTTAGTGTGAATCCTCCAGTTTCGTTCTTCTTTTTCAGTTTTTTTTTTTGTATTGTAATTATATGAGTACTCATCTAACAACAAAGCTTTCCAGTTCATGATACAAAAACTGAAGGAACTAAAAGGAGAAATATATAAATACGCAATTAGTCTTGATAAGTACAATGATTTCCACTCATGAATTGATAGAACAAACAAACAGAACAATCAGCAAAGAGAGAGAAGAGTTAACACTATCCATCAACTTGACCTAATTAATATTTATAGAACTCTCCACCTAGCAATACATAAGATTTTTAATCACACTTGCAGTACTCACCAAATAGGCCACATTCTGGGGCAAGCAAAACTGATTTAACTTTCAAAAATCAATCACTGTAATAATTCATCACATCAGAAGACTAAGAAAAAACATAAAACATAATTATATCGATAAGTGAAGAAAATGCATTAGACAAAATCAACATCCCTTTGTGACTGAAAAAAACAAAAAAGCATACTAAGAGCAGAAGGCGCCACTCTCAATCTGAAAAACAAAATATATATTTAAAAAATTGCTGACATTATACTTTGTGGACAAATACTGAATGATTTTCCCCATTAGAACAAGTGAAGGATATACATTCCCAACTACTTTCACTCAGTATCATAATGCTTTCAGTTCTAGCCAGTATAGTGAGGCAAGAAAAATGTATAAATGGCATGAAATTTCAAAAGCAAGGAATAAAAATATCCCTAGTGATAGACAAGATGCTTGTCTATGTAGGAAATTTCAAGGAATGTACAAAAACATTTTTAGACCTAATTTAGCATGTTTGCAAGATACAAGATTAACATAGAAAAACCTTTTTCTATGTACCAACAATGAAAAATTGAAAACCAGAATCTTAAAAGATACCATTCATCATAGTTTCTCAAAAATGAAATCTTCAAGCATAAATATACAAGATACGTACAAGATCTATCTGATAAAAAACCGCATTGCTGATGAAAGAAATCAAAAGAAACCTAAACCGATGGATAGATAATACCATACTTATGAATTTGAAGACTCAATAAAATTAAGATGTAGTTTTCTCCAAATTTGCTTTTAGATTTAATGTAATTCCAATACTTGGTTTTCTGTGTAGATAGAGCCAGTATGAAAAAAGTAAAACTATTAGGAACAGAGAACAGATTGGTTCTATCTGTCTAAACAGATAGGTTTAGAGGGAGCATCTGACTGGGGGATGGGTAGCATCCTCAAATCCCCCAGAATGTTGGATTTGGTCTTTATCCTCTTACTGGTTCTGGTTACAAGAATCTATGTATGTGTTTAAACTTGTAGGTCTGGATACCATCAGAAGATGAGTTTTATTTTATGTACATTAAAATATAGTCATAATAAATGGTAAAAAAACAACTTGTGACATTAAGGCCTTTTAAGAAAAAATAATGTCTAATAAACCAAATGTTAATATAGTTTAACATTATGATCGTGAGATGCTTAATCATTCCATTGTCTTCAACATGAGTAAGTTTCTCGAAAGAGCATTCATTGGTATATCATCTACCTTCTAAAAGTGAAAAGTGTTTCTAGTTTTCTCTAGTTCCGCTAGGAGAAAAAAAAAAAAAAGCTTTGTGTGTCCAACTGGGAGCCAAGGTTACTGAAGTGAATGAATGTCACTATCATTAAAATTTTCTGCTTTACACTTGCAATGACATGATAGGGCTACAGAGTATTATGCTAAGTGAAATAAGTCAGTCAGAGAAAGATAAATACCATACAATTTCCCTCCTATGTAGAATTTAAGCAACAAAACAAAGGAGCAAAGGGTAAAAAAATAAGAGCCAAAGATAAACCAAGAAACAGATCCTTAATTATAGTCAAGAAACTGATGGTTACTAGAGGGGAGGTGAGTGGGGAATGGGTTAAATAGGTGATGGGAATTAAGTAGTGCACTTGTTCTGATGAACACTAGGTGATGTGTGGGATTGTTAAATTACTATATAGTACACCTGAAACTAATATAACACTGTATGTGAACTAAGTGGAATTAAAATAAAAACAAACTTAGAAATTTCTGCTCCAAATAAATGTGTATGTCTTTTTCTTATGCAGAAGAACACTGTGCTTGAACATTATTTTTATTTTTTTGAGAAAGAGAGGGAATAAATGGGGAGAGGGACAGAGGGAGAGAGAGAGAGAATCCCAAGTAGGCTCCATGTTCCGTTCAGAGCATCACACGGGGTTGTATCCCACCCTGGGATCATGACCTGAACCAAAATCAAGAGTTGGACACTCAACTGATTGAGCCACTCAGGTGCCTCATTTTTACATTTTCTAAAAATTTTTAAATATATTCTTTAAATTAGATTCATTTTAATTGATATCATCATTCGGTTTACTTGCAATTCATCTATGGAAAATGTGTAACATGTGTGACTTTATATGGAGGAAGATAAAAGAAATATCAGCAACTTTACAGATTGTGCCAGACTTCCTCCTTAAATAATGGACAGTGTTACTAGCCATTCAAATAACCTACATATTAAGAAAAACATTCAGCCCAGTAATTTCTTTGCATAGCTTCAGTTATTCAATTTTGTTTGAATTATGATTCATTACTAGTGACTTATCATTATAGATATTCTTGCCTTTCTTTTACTTAAATATTGGCCAAATTCCTGGGTGGTTTTGTTTGGTCCAGAGGCTTTATATACTTAATCACCTAAATGTCTCTAACATGTGTTAACATGAGCTTAGTAAAATATCTATTGTTTCTGGTAAATGAGGAGGAAGTACTTTTTAAGATTTGTTGTTCTCTTTGGATTCCTCATTATTATAATCTGTTTGCTTAAAAAAATATTCTGGATAACAGAGTGATTAATTCTGCCATGAAGGAGAACTAAGGCACTAACTCTGTGTCTGTAGATTTAATCACAGATTTTATGCCTTTGTTAAATCCTAAGTCAGAGTAGCTGCTAAAAAGCTGTGGTCTACTTTTTGTTGTTGTTATTGCTAAAATAAAAATATGTCAGAAATACCTTTCTGAGGTCTCTGGATTTAGTATTTGGTAATTCTAATTACTGGTTCTAGTCTAAGGGAATAGTAGGTGCATAAGTAGAGTATAATCTGTTATATTTTTATGAAAATCTAACATCTGTGAGCTGGTGTTGCTTTCTTCTTCCTCTGTGAAGCCTCCCCAGTACCATGATTATAGAGTATAAGAGCTACATTTGTCTATTATGACACTAAAAATAATTTAGAATCCAGGATATAAAATACTGATTTTATCTGTTAAGTAAATTAGGGAAAGATAAATAATTTATATTGTCACTCTTTATTAAATACTGTTTTAATTTCTAATTGCAATTTTTGTGTTCACTATTGGACATGTGTATAAAATTATATCTCATTAACTCAAGGCAGATTCTCTGTGGCACAGCTTTTTACTAATAAGTGCTAACTTCAGAATTTGCATTAAATAATTCTATCCAGGGGCGCCTGGGTGGCGCAGTCGGTTAAGCGGCCGACTTCTGCCAGGTCACGATCTCGCGGTCCCTGAGTTCGAGCCCCGCGTCAGGCTCTGGGCGGATGGCTCAGAGCCTGGAGCCTGTTTCCGATTCTGTGTCTCCCTCTCTCTCTGCCCCTCCCCCGTTCATGCTCTGTCTCTCTCTGTCCCAAAAAAAATAAATAAACGTTAAAAAAAATTAAAAAAAAATAATTCTATCCAGTTCAATCCAACAAATATTTTTTGAATATCCAGTATCCATTCTGGGCCAGGCATATGCTACCATATAGAGCATAAAGATCATTTGGAAAATTGCTGTCCTGAAGTTTATAATTTAACAGCTGAGATGTGTCTTTATGATCATTAATACAATGTAAAGCAGATACTGTTTTCCATGCACTGAGATGAAAGCATTGAGACCATTTAAAAGAAAAAAAAGTGATTCTAATTAGGATGATTAATAAAAATTTCAGGGAAGTGGTAACATTGGCAGTGGTCCATTGAGGATGAGTTCAACTTTGGTGGATATGAATGCAAAGTGAAGGAGATGGGAAAGGGAGTGTTTGTTTAAGTAAAGCATGGAGTGCAATTCTGAGAATAGGAGATGATAAAGTGAGTTGTGGAGTCTTAAAGACCAATAAAAATTGTCAACAGTAGATTTCAGAAAGAAAAAAAAAAGATATTTTTAGAAAATAATGCACACACACATACATATATACTAAAATATATATATGTATATGTATATATATATGCGTGTATTTATATACATATAGTGTGCTAATAATTTAAATGAGAAGAAACTACTTGGATTATAGTTGGTAAGTTTGGAGGAAATCTGTTCCTTGAATCTTCAAGTGTGATATAAATATAAAAAAACTCTATTTATGGCAAGTGTAGCCACCAAAGTAACACTTGAACCATTCCTGTAGATATAGTATAATTACATGTCAGAGCTGATGTTATTATAGTATAATGTATCTATATGTACTAGTAGGTAGTATACCAGTAGGCTGAAAATATGGCTAGTACTATTGCCTACAATTTTGAAAAGCTGGCTAAGATGCTGGAAACTGAATTCATGCCAATTAGACTAATGTGAAAAACACTGCTACCTGTTTTTATATCAAATGTAGTGATTTTTTTTTAAAATAACAAACATTACTATTGGTTATTTAATTCCCTCACACTTCCCAGGCATTGTAAGTGGAACCAATTGATTTTATGTCAACATGTAAACCAGTCAGAGAAGGTGTTTCTGTAAACTTAAGCGTGGTGGAACTTAAATTTTTCACAGAATTGTTGAACAGGACCTTCTAACCTTCCCTCATAAATTGCTAAATGCCTAATGGCATACTAATGATGGAATTGGTCTTTGGATGACACACCCAGGGAATGACCATAATGGCTTCTGAATAATATTTTGTTGTTCATGAACTTCTAATCATTTTCTGAGTTTAACAGTAATCATACTATTTGTCACGTGCTAAGATACTTGTAAAATATTTTGCATTTTTCCATATTATATTCTGTTGCAATAGACATTATTTTCATTGTGTATCTTTAGGAAAATATATTAAAACAAATGGGGAAAGGGAAAGATCCTAGAAATTATGCCTTTTTATTTGTGAGAGGTGATTTTGGTCTATTTCTAGAAATGAGAGGAAGAGACTAAATGATTCAGAAATATTTAATATCCAGCTAAATGATTCAGTATTCATTTTTTACAAAATTATTTAATTCAGATGGATAAATATTATCAAAAACTAGCATGAGTTTATGTATAATATATAGTTTCATATGCTCAAAGATATTTAGCCTAATAGATTGTTATAAGTATAACAAAATTTAAGTAGCACTTATTCATTTAAAAACCATTTATTTATGGGGCGCCTGGGTGGCGCAGTCGGTTAAGCGTCCGACTTCAGCCAGGTCACGATCTCGCAGTCCGTGAGTTCGAGCCCCGCATCAGGCTCTGGGCTGATGGCTCAGAGCCTGGAGCCTGTTTCCGATTCTGTGTCTCCCTCTCTCTGCCCCTCCCCCGTTCATGCTCTGTCTCTCTCTGTCCCAAAAATAAATAAACGTTGAAAAAAAAATTTTAAAAATAAAAACCATTTATTTAGGACATTCCATGTACTAGACAAGGTGCTGTGACTCTTGTTCTAAGGACTTGTGTGAAAATTACTATGAGTACAGAACAAGGCTTCCTCAAGAAGGGTATGGACATCTATGAAGGGAATGGATATATGAACTGATATTTTAAAATTAGAAGAAACTTTTCCAAATAGTAAAGGAGAAAGACCTGATAGAGTAATGAAAATAGCAGGGAGGCATGATGTATATCCCATTTGTTGTGGATTGAATTGTGTCCACCCCACCATCCAATATGTTGTCACCCAACTCCAAGGAGCTATGAAAATGACTTAGTAATAAAATCTTGCAGAGATGATGAAGATGTAAGGGAAAATGGAGTCATAGTGGAGTGGAGTGGGCCCTCAAAGCAATGTGACTGGTGTCCTTATAAGAAGAGGGAGAGACACAGAGGCAGAAGGAACACCATGTGAAGACACATACATGTAGAGAGAAGTTGGTCACATGATGGTGGAGGCAGAGATTGCTGCTGTAAGCCAAACACATCAGAGATGGCCAGCATACACGGGAAGCTAAGAGAGGGACATGGAACACGTTATCACTTATTGCCTCCAAGAGGGAACCGACCCTGCTGACATTTAGGTTTCAGACTTCTAGCCTCCGATGTTGAGAGAATAAATCTCTATTGTATCAAACAACTCAGTTTTGTGGTCATTTGCAAGAGCAGCCCTAAGAAGCAAATGCACCACGCTTAAGAAAGGGTGTTTAGAGTTGTCAGAACAGGTGGAGAACTTATGAGGAAAGACAAAGTCGGATTAAAATGGCCCTCGTGCTTGTAAGTGAAGGAGTAGAAGCTCTTAGCATACAGTAATACAGAGGGTTTTTTTTTTCTTTTATTTAAGGAAGTTACATTCTTACATTTGTTTATGAGAGAGAGCATGAGTTGTAGGGAAGATGATAATTTTGAAGGGTGAAAAGCTATAGCTATGTAGGCCAGAGAAAAGGCTCTTTCAGCTTTGTAGTTGAGGGATAATGATGGTTTATACAATTTATTGTTAAACATGCAATGCCCTCAGTGGATGAACATGCTATTTTGGACCCAGCCTAGAGAGCAATCTTTGTTATCTTTTTTTCCATTAATGGTGAAGGGTTTCACTGATCTATCCAGATTTTCCTTTTCTATTTCTCTGGCGGTTAAGGCCCTCATTAAAAAGATGGCCAGTGTGGGAAATATCTTGATAATGGCATGGACAATGTCTTTGATGAATGGGCTCTCAAGAATGAGGTAATTTAAATTCACCGTACAGAATCTTAAGGCAGACAACAAAACCTGCATAGATTGAAAACCGGGATTTTTGGTCTCACTAGGACCAGCTAGGAAATCTAGCCTTGAATGGTAATTAGTTCTTCAGCTGGATCAGTTATATCTTCACATTTCATAACCCAAGGGATTACTTTTTCAGTCAGGCTGAATCTTTTCAATAACACGTGAATTTGAGTGATTATTAATTCATTTTAAATAGTTAACCAAAGTAACATCATCTGATTAGTTGGTAAATACTCTGTACCTTTTTTTTCTGCAATGGTATATTTTTGTTATTTTTCCTATGATATATAATAGGAATAATAACAGACATTGTCTTTACTATAAAATGCTTGGATTGGACTCAAAATAATATTTGTGAAGATCTTTATGTTTTGATGTCAATATGATAATTTAATATGCATAATATTTTTATGTCTCTGGCCCACTATAAAAGTATAAAATATCTGGGAACACCTGGGTGGCTCAGTCAGTTGAGCATCCATCTTGGTTTTGGCTCAGGTTGTGGTCTCACAGTTCGTGAGTTCAAGCCCTGCGTTGGGCTCGGTGCTGACAGTGTGGGCTCTGTGGTTTCTCTCTCTCTCTGCCCCTCCCCTGCTCTTGCACGCTCTCTCTCTCTCTCTCTCTCTCTCTTTCTCTCTCAAAATAAATAAACTTAAAAATGTAAAATATCTGAAATCTAGTTGCTTTGATTTTGCAGTTTTTAAATTTTTAATAAAATCACCAAAATTAGTGCAAATAATTTGATTAAAATTAGGTCATTTATGAATAAAATGAGCTTATGGCCGCAGTTGTGGTTGTGAGCAAATGTAGTAGTTTAGGTTCTCTGAAAAACACATGCAGTCCACCAGTGAAATGTAGACCACACATCTTTAGTCTAAAAGATGTAAGAGGCATCAGCAGTAGTTATGTTTCCTTTACCATATACCTTCCCTTTTCTCTGTTCTCTTGCGTTGTGATATTAGGATCAATCTTACCAATTAAGTGATCTTCCTTGCACTCCTAATAAGGGCACCTGCATCAAGCAAACCTTGCCCTTAGTGAAAAATTTTAAGGCATTTTTTCTTTTATTAGCCAGCTTTTGATATTCTTAATTAAATCCTTGGGAACAAGTAGATATAATTCACAAGGTGATTTGGCTCTCTGGATTTATACTGATGCCACAGAAAATCATCTTTGAAAGATAATTTCAGAATCAATGAAGGCACTATTATCTAGAGTAGCTTGCTGAAGCACAAGTAAAAGCCACTGTTACTTTGACAGTTTTTGAGTTAAGTAGAAGTTGCATGCAAAGCCTATATCACTGTTACCTTTGTCAGTATTTCCAATAAGACTTCTTGGAAAACTGCAATGTTTGCTTTGGTTTTATTGAAATGATGAACATGAATATGTCAGCTGCCTGCCTTAGTGAACAAAATGCCATAGAATTTCAGTGTAAGAAGCACATGTGGGTTAAAGAGAAACAAAATCTCTGTATGTTGTTTTCAACAAGGATCTAGAGAACAGTTGGTGTGATTTTTACTCATGTGTTCCTTTGTTCAGAATCAATCATTCTGATCAATCAATAGAATACTGAAAAGAACATTTTTTTTATTTATATATGAAATTTATTGTCAAATTGGTTTCCATACAACACCCAGTGCTCATCCCAAAAGGTGCCCTCCTCAATACCCATCACCCACCCTCTCCTGCCTCCCACCCCCCATCAACCCTCAGTTTGCTCTCAGTTCTCAACAGTCTCTTATGCTTTGGCTGTCTCCCACTCTAACCTCTTTTTTTTTTTTTTCCTTCCCCTCCCCCATGGGTTCCTGTTAAGTTTCTCAGGATCCACATAAGAGTGAAACCATATGGTATCTGTCTTTCTCTGTATGGCTTATTTCACTTAGCATCACACTCTCCAGTTCCATCCACGTTGCTACAAAAGGCCGTATTTCATTTTTTCTCATTGCCACGTAGTATTCCATTGTGTATATAAACCACAATTTCTTTATCCATTCATCAGTTGATGGACATTTAGGCTCTTTCCATAATTTGGCTATTGTTGAGAGTGCTGCTATGAACATTGGGGTACAAGTGCCCCTATGCATCAGTACTCCTGTGTCCCTTGGATAAATTCCTAGCAGTGCTATTGCTGGGTCATAGGGTAGGTCTATTTTTAATTTTCTGAGGAAGCTCCACACTGCTTTCCAGAGCGGCTGCACCAATTTGCATTCCCACCAACAGTGCAAGAGGGTTCCCGTTTCTCCACATCCTCTCCAGCATCTATAGGCTCCTGATTTGTTCATTTTGGCCACTCTGACTGGCGTGAGGTGATACCTGAGTGTGGTTTTGATTTGTATTTCCCTGATAAGGAGCGACGCTGAACATCTTTTCATGTGCCTGTTGGCCATCCGGATGTCTTCTTTAGAGAAGTGTCTATTCATGTTTTCTGCCCATTTCTTCACTGGGTTATTTGCTTTTTGGGTGTGGAGTTTGGTGAGCTCTTTATAGATTTTGGATACTAGCCCTTTGTCTGATATGTCATTTGCAAATATCTTTTCCCATTCCGTTGGTTGCCTTTTAGTTTTGTTGGTTGTTTCCTTTGCTGTGCAGAAGCTTTTGATCTTCATAAGGTCCCAGGAATTCACTTTTGCTTTTAATTCCCTTGCCTTTGGGGATGTGTCGAGTAAGAGATTGCTACGGCTG
The DNA here is from genome assembly GCF_028749965.1 of Puma concolor. Lineage (NCBI taxonomy): Eukaryota > Metazoa > Chordata > Mammalia > Carnivora > Felidae > Puma > Puma concolor. The sequence continues at coordinate 128,025,006 of NC_141668.1, read as the reverse complement.
AGGTCAGAGAGGTCTTTTCCTGCTTTCTCCTCTAAGGTTTTGATGGTTTCCTGTCTCCCATTCAGGTCCTTTATCCATTTGGAGTTTATTTTTGTGAATGGTGTGAGAAAGTGGTCTAGTTTCAACCTTCTGCATGTTGCTGTCCAGTTCTCCCAGCACCATTTGTTAAAGAGACTGTCTTTTTTCCATTGGATGTTCTTTCCTGCTTTGTCAAAGATGAGTTGGCCATACGTTTGTGGGTCTAGTTCTGGGGTTTCTATTCTATTCCATTGGTCTATGTGTCTGTTTTTGTGCCAATACCATGCTGTCTTGATGATGACAGCTTTGTAGTAGAGGCTAAAGTCTGGGATTGTGATGCCTCCTGCTTTGGTCTTCTTCTTCAAAATTACTTTGGCTATTCGGGGCCTTTTGTGGTTCCATATGAATTTTAGGATTGCTTGTTCTAGTTTCGAGAAGAATGCTGGTGCAATTTTGATTGGGATTGCATTGAATGTGTAGATAGCTTTGGGTAGTATTGACATTTTGACAATATTTATTCTTCCAATCCATGAGCAGGGAATGTCTTTCCATTTCTTTAAATCTTCTTCAATTACCTTCATAAGCTTTCTATAGTTTTCAGCATACAGATCCTTTACATCTTTGGTTAGATTTATTCCTAGGTATTTTATGCTTCTTGGTGCAATTGTGAATGGGATCAGTTTCTTTATTTGTCTTTCTGTTGCTTCATTATTAGTGTATAAGAATGCAACTGATTTCTGTACATTGATTTTGTATCCTGCAACTTTGCTGATTTCATGTATCAGTTCTAGCAGACTTTTGGTGGAGTCTATCGGATTTTCCATGTATAATATCATGTCATCTGCAAAAAGCGAAAGCTTGACTTCATCTTTGCCAATTTTGATGCCTTTGATTTCCTTTTGTTGTCTGATTGCTGATGCTAGAACTTCCAGAACTATGTTAAACAACAGCGGTGAGAGTGGGCATCCCTGTCGTGTTCCTGATCTCAGGGAAAAAGCTCTCAGTTTTTCCCCGTTGAGGATGATGTTAGCTGTGGGCTTTTCATAAATGGCTTTTATGATCTTTAAGTATGTTCCTTCTATCCCAACTTTCTCAAGGGTTTTTATTAAGAAAGGGTGCTGGATTTTGTCAAAGGCCTTGAAAAGAACATTTTAAGAGGAACTAATAGAAAGTTTAGTGAAATATAATAATGGGGACACATAATAACCCATGCTTTCCATAAAAATATATAGGAAGATAGCTAGCTAAGTAAATAGATACAGAGAACACAGTTAAAGATTGATCCTAGGTCTATCACATGTCTTTGTTTGAGTTAACATAAAATAAAATCATCAGTCAAGGAAGCAAGGAATATTATATCAGAACTGAAATATTGTTATTATTGGCTGTAATAAAAATATTTAGCCATGGAGAACTCAGTGGTATATTAAAATAAAGAAAAAAAATTCTCAGTTTACTATTAGGTCAGATGGCTCACTTTTATAGTTAATTATCCAGGAAAAGGGAGAGAAGAAATCAAGAAAGAGGAAAATAGACAATTCATACATGTGTGTTGACAATTAATAAAGTTTTATGATGGTGTTTGTTTTCTTTACAGAGATGCAATATCATGAAATTTTTGTACCATCTTTAGGCAGAATTAAGACCTGTAGAAGAAAAATGAACCATAGTCTTAAAGTTTTGTCACGGCAAGAATTTTTGAACATGTTTACTTTTGAAAACTAAGCCATATCATAGCCATAAATATGGCTATTTATAGCATATCATTTTCATTCAAAAATTGAACAAATCTTAATTGTTCATTTTGATGAGTTTTAAAAAATTCCATGTCCGTGTAACCAAGAACCTAAGCGAGACAAAACATTTTCATCACCCTAAAGAGTTCCTTCCTATGCCTTTGTATTCAATTTCTACTTGAAAGCAGCAGCTACTTTTGGATTTCCACTAAAACCAGTTTGTTTTGCCTGTTTTGGGTTCTTACCGATGGAATCACACAATGTGTAGTCTCTTGTCCAGCTTCTTTCACTCAATGTAATGTTTTTAAGATCCATGCATATTGTTTCATGTATCATTAGTTTGTTCATTTTTATAACTTAACAACATCCCATTGTAGGAATATACCAAAATGTATTTATCTATTCACTGCAATTAATAGAGATTTTGAATTGTTTCTAATTATTGCCTCCTGTAATTAAGACTACCATGAGCATTAAAAATTGTTTTTTTATGTTTTATTGATTTTTGAGACAGAGAAATAGCATGAGTGGGAGGAGGGGCAGAGAGAGAGAGAGGGAGACACAGAATCTGAAGCAGGCTCCAGGCTCTGAGCTGTCAGCACAGAGTCCCATGCGGGGCTTGAAATCATGAACTGTGAGATCATGACCTGAGCCAAAGTCAGATGCTTACCTGACTGACTGAGCCACCCAGGCGCCCCAAGACTGGCATGAGCATTCTCATGTAAGTCTACTTGTAGACATATGTTTTATTTTTATTGGAGTAAATAACCTTGACTGGAATTCCTGGTCATAAAGGTTAACTTTGTATGTTTAACTGTATAAGAATTTGCCATCCTGCTCCTCCATGAGGTTGTACCATTTTATGTTACTACCATCAGTTTTTGAGACTTCCAGTTGCTCTTTGGGGAAGGCAAGACAATGACCCCCCAAAGATGTCCCAATCCCCAAAACCTATAAATATGTTAGGTGATATAATAAAAGGACTTTGATGTCTTAATTTAAGGATCTTGAGATAGGAAACTTATCGTGGTTTGTTCAGTAAATGAAACGTAATCACAGAGTTCTTGTAAAAGGGATGCAGGAGGGGAGTCAGAGAAGGTGATATGATGGTGGATTCAGAGACGGTGAGGATGGGGAAACAGAGGGAGAGAAAGTAGGGATGCTGTACTACTGGTTTGTAGATGGAGGCAGAGGCCAGGAACCAAAGAAGGCAGGGAGCCGCTAGAATATGGAAAAAGGCACAGAAATACATTTGTCTCAGGTTTCAAAATAAACACAATTCTTCTGATACCCTGAATTTAGGACTTTGAACCTCTAGAACTACAGGATAAAAAGCTTGTATTGTTTTAGGCCACTAAGTATGTGGTAGTTTGTTATAGGAGCAATAGAAACTAATAACAATATGCATCCTTACCAACTTTTAATGTTGTCAGTGCTTTGAATTTTTGCCATTCTAGTGAGTGTGAAATGATTTGGCATTGTCACTTTAACTTGATTTTCTCCAGTGACTCATAACATCGAACATGTTTTCATTTACTTTTTGACCATTTGTCTGTCTTATTCAGTGAAGTATTTTTCGAAGTCTCTTCAGTAGCCTTTCATCTTGCTTTCCTTTTGTTGTTGATTAACAGGAGTTTTTATATATTTCTGATGCTGGTTCTCTGTGAGGTATATGTGTTATAGATATTTTTCCAATTTATGGCTTACTTATTCATTTACTTGTCTTTTGTTTAGCTGTAATTTTTAGTTTGGTTAAATTCTGAATACATATTAATTTCTTTTGTGAATAGTATTTTATGTCATATGAAATTGTGTCCACCTCAATGTCACTAATAATATAATGTCAAATTTCACTCTGACAGTTCAATGTCACTAAGCTATTCTTTTGTAGTTTCTTCTAGAAGGTTTATCGTTAAATTTTTACATGTAGACTTGTGATTTGACCCAAATTTATTTTTGTCTATAGAGGGAAATAAGAATAAAGATTCATTATTTTCTATGGGCAACTGGGTGGCTCAGTTAGTTAAGCGTCCAATTCTTGGTTTTGGCTCAGGCCATGATCTCACAGTTCTTGAGTTCTAGCCCAGCTGGGGCTGCATGCTGACAGCACAGAGCCTGCTTGGGATATTCTCTCTCTCTCTCTCTCTCTCTCTCTCTCTCTCTCTCCTCCCCCCCCCCCCCCACCCTGCTCATGCTGTCTCTCTCTCTCTCTCTCTCTCTCTCTCTCTCTCTCAAAAGAAATAAACTTGACAAAATATATATTAAAAAATATTCATTTTCTAGTAGTTATTCATTTGTTTGAAAACCATTTATTAAATACTTTCCTATATTCCATGAATTTACATGACACCAAAAAATATTAACTCATGACAATAATACTTGATCTAAAATAGGCAGGTACACAAATAATACCTTTATTTGATAGCCATATAAATAATGCAAAGTTCACACCAAGACTTGGGAGAAGATACTGAATACTAGTCATACTTGTGTACATACAGCAGAGCTATCACAACTGTTTACAAAATAGGACATTTTTAGTGTGTTTGTTTAGTTCAACACATAGATTAGGACAGAGAAAGCATATAACATAATGAACTTTATCTTTTTGACCACCTGGTACTTTTTCTAGGTCATCCTGATAAAGAGTTAAAGACAAGTGGCCAACATAAAAACTTAATGACAAATTATTTATGATGGTAGGCATATCTTGATTTCTGAGCTACTTTTAAATTATGAAATGAGACCTCAAAATCCATTTCTTATCAAAAGCTACAAGTTTTCAGCATTACCTAAAATCATCCTCATTTAGTATGTCTGGCGTGTTTCAGCAGGTGCAGAGCTGCTCAGATGGCTAAGACTCAATACATTGAACTGTCACGCTGCAAATTCTTGGAGTACAACCTTATGGGCATTTCCCTACCTGTGCAAGTCCTCTGTTTTTACCTCTCAGAGTTTATATTTCTCAAACTGCTTTAATTATAGTATTTATGGTTGACCTCAGGCAGAAGAAGTTTAAAAGGGTGGAATAAACATATGCATTTTGTCTCCCATGAACAGCACATCACTGAGCTATTATTCCTGGGGAATTCCAATTCAGCGAAATCACATAGACAAGCTTTTGCCCTAACACTACTCAGCTGTCTAGGCTGTACATGTGTCAGCACCTTGACTGTCTCTATTTCTCTTTGCAGGAAACTGTAATTTTTCTAGATTTTTCTAATGCTCCTGTGCAACTCCCTTGCTAGCTAGGGAATAATTCATCACCATCAGTACCTTATTGTTTTGCTTTTTTGTGTCAAAATTTAGCTAGTTTCATCTATAAGGCAGAGAGGCAAAAAAAAAAAGAAGGAGATAGAGAATTATGATTATGCAACTCAGATGGTTAAATAATCTGACCAATTTAATCATCACTTTAAATATGTTTTGCTAACTAACACAGAGCCCTAATTGTTGCAAATAAAACTATTTGCCTGAGTTACCTGGATAATGATCTCAATAATCCCCTTTCATTTTATGTGTGGAGATGGATGGAGGCAGGGAAGATTACATTATCTGGATCATCCAGTGCCTATATGAAACTATAACAAACTTTTCACATCATGTATGGTCTTCTGTTTTTTGACTTAACGAGACTTAGTTTGTTGACCAGAGAAGACACTAGGGAGCAAAGAAAGAGAAGCAAATTAACTTACCTAGGGTCAAAGGTCTCAAGGAAAAACTCACTTCCTAGAAAAGGCAGACAGTGTCAGGGATCATAGATTTTCCTGGGGCTAAAGTCAGAGCGATTGCCTCCTATCTTCAAAGGCCTCATTCGTCATGCCAGTTGAAGCATCATAGACCTTGCCAAAATATCTGTGACTCAAATGTGCCCCATTCAGGCATGAGGGAAAGCAAAAGCTAACAAAATAAATACATGTGTCCCAATAATACTTGATTAAACTTATTTAACGGTTATTGTTATTTTTATTGTAAAAAAATTATTATATAATGTACATATAAAATTGTGTATAATAAAAATTTTACTTTATATATTAAACTTTATATATATATATGATAAATCCCTTCATATTTTATCTGTATAGAAGAAAGTAGATATGAAAATAATTATTGGAGTGGTGTAAGTGAAATAAAAGAAAACATAAACATGGTTACAATTGTCAAATAATAGAGAAATATCCTGTGTATTTTAGAGAAACTGAACCTTGGGTTTTCATTTATAATTCACTGGGTGACCTTAAACAATCACCTGAATTTTAATACTCTGATTGAAATGATTCGATACATTATTGGATGAAAGTATTTAGAAGAGAACATAGGGCATTAGTATTAGTCAATAAGAATTGCATTTATTTTATTATTAGGACTAATAACAAAAAGAGTACTTGTACTATGTATATAGTACATATTCACTATGTTTGAGGATGTGGTGTATTCCATTGAATCTAGTATGAAGCTTCATTCACGATGTATACTTAAGTATGTTAGCTGAAATCTGTGAAAATATAGTTTAAGGAATCAGTTTCCCTAGAGCCAAATTATATTTTGATGCTACATTGTCTTAATATACAATCGTTCCTCTACCTGGTATCATTCAGTTTTATTTTTATTCAGAATCATGGATATGAAGAATTATAAGGACCAGCTTTTCTAGATGTTCCTTGACAATTGTTATCTTGATAATTTTTTAAAGTAACTCTAACTTAAAAATAAAACAAGCAAAATCAAAATGTTCTAGAGAAGTCTATGACATTTTTGTTTAGTATTTCCATTTTTATAGGGGCCCAAAAGTTCCTCAGGCAGCTTTCCAATATTTGGCCCAGTTGCATTCTTCAGTGCTGTATACATTACTCAAATATATGCCAGAGTCATCTGGATGCTAGGTTAAAACCTGAGTTCTTTCAGCAGTTACTAACATGTCCAGTCTCTGAAACCTCTGTCATCCTATTACTTACCACCATGAAATATTTGCCATTTTGTCTTTATCTCTTTAAAAACTGTCATGTTAAAATTGATGTGAATAATATAGGTACTTGTGATTCTATTATTTCTGTGTATAATATTACATTTTTCAAGATACTTGAATTTCAATAATCAGTTTCTTTAGCTTGCAGTGCTATAAACAACAACAGCAACAACAAACCAAAACTGGAATGGCCTAACTCCTAAGTGATTACTCCAGCTAAACTAAATCTAAGTAGACATCATCCCACTGTTAACAAACCCAGGATAAATACCCAACACAAAACATGTATAAAAGTCTATTGCTTTATACATATGATAGGCATCTTTGAGCTCAATCCATTTTTATTTTTTCCAAAGAGATAAAAAACCTCAGGATTTTCTTAGATGCAGTGACTCTCAATATCCTGGAGCTACTGAGGTATGATTAATTTCAAAATAAATTTGAGAATTCAGATGTCACTGATAATACATTAACATATATCGTATGAATTCATATCGTAATACCATTCTTTTGCAACTTAGCAGTTTTTTCAATAGGAAAATAAAGGTAAATCTATAATAAAATGGATACTTGGGTTTTAACTTCTGCTTTTCTGGGAGTATATAGTTATTATTTATTTGACTTATTTGTTAAACATAGATTATCTTTTAATTAAAAAATGATCTCTAGTGTATATAGAAAAATTGGGAGTTTTAATGCTATTGTTAACTAATTTTGAGGCAAGAGTGAAGAAATATTTAATCTTACTTTGCTTTATTAAAATAGTGCTCTACTTTATTGTGTTAAACTACTGAAACAACAAATAGGGACCTTTGTTCTTTGAATTGATGAGCATCTTGAGACTAGAATAAATGCTGCTGCCACTGGCCTTTAAAAGCATATTGTTTAAAGCAACACTTTTGGCTAGCAAAAAGATTTTTTTTCATCTCTATATATACTATGCCTTTATCTACAGAAGGCAAGCTAATGTTACATGAAAGTACTTAAATTTTTCACTCAAAACAATCATGTTGAGATGAAAATAATAAGGAAGGGAGGAAGAGAGGAAGGAAGGGATAAATAAATAAATAAGTAAGTAAGTAAGTAAGTAAGTAAGTTCCTCCTGGAAACCTGTTGTGTATATCATAGGTCTCAGACGAACATTCCTTTAACTTCTTCATTCTGAATAGGATGAGTTTTCCTGGCCTTGGCATTTATCATGCATGTCGGTGAGAAAAGTAGAGAATCACACTTAGGAAGGAAAATATTTCTAAATTCTGAAAACTAAAGAGAAAGGGAGAGCTTTAGGCACATTAAATTAAATCGCAGCAAATTGGGGTTGGTTTAGCTGGTGGATTCGAAATAAGCTCTAGAACCATTTCATTCTTTGGAACATGGGAGTGTTGATTCAGCCATCTCTCCTGCAATTCATGCTGATTCTCTCATTAGAAAAGCTAATATATTCATTATCCTAAAAATCCTATCATTATCCTAGTAATATCAGGTTTGCAAAGGTGGACCTAACTGAAGACTTGTCCAGCTGCATTTAGATTTCTTAAATACCAAGATTTAGCTTTTGTAGTTGACTTCAAATTCAGTGGTTAATAATAATGGCTAGAAAACTCAGAGAAGAGGAATATGGTGGCAGAATAGGAGGACCCTAGGCTTTTCTGGTCCCAGGAACACTACTAGATAACCATCAAATCAACCTACATATCCCAGAAACCAACCTGAAGACTGACAGCAGAAACTCCACAACTGAAGGGAGGGAAGAGGCAACGTTGAAGAAGGGCGAAATTCAGGTATGTGGTATAGGGAAGAGAATAAAAGAGGCTGTAGAGGGTGGGGAGCCATGGTTGCAGAGAAGGACAAGACAGAGAGAAAGAGGAGCACACAGGGCAACACACAAGGATACCATTTCCCCAAAACAGTTGGTTTGAAAAATGAGAGGGGTTGAATTTTGTGAGTTCTTGCAACCAGCAGAGCTTAAAGCATAGAGTTTTAAAGTTCAGTGGGCCTGGCTGTCATAGAGCCTAGAGGACACTGTGCTTCCCTTCAGAGAAGGTAGGCAAACATCCCAGGACCAGACAGCATGAAAACCACTAACTGAAGAATGCCTGGGGCACACAGTGAGATTATTCATTCTTCTCAGAGTATGTCTCTGAGATGCAGCTTTTACAGAGACACTTCTCTGGGAACAAAGGAGCTGGCCTGTACCATTTCCCTTCCACACCTCCCTACTCCCTGGCCCTTAGCCTAAACACACAGCCACCTGAAGGAAGCAGCTTAGCATGGTTACTGGCTGACTAACTTGCTTACATTAAGCCATACCTCCCTGTGCTCTGGTGGGACTGCCCCTCTCAGTCAAGTTTGCCTCAGTTCCAGCATGGCAGGCCCCTCCCCTGGAAGACCAGCACAAACCCCTGTCCACACCAGGTCTCCCGACCAGAGAGTTCTACAGAATTGGTGTGAGACCTCATTTCATAAGCAGACCAGAGCAAACCTAGTTAAAACTCCCCACATTCAGGCAAGGGACCAAACACTGCTCACAGCAGGTAAGGAGGGCCTCTGCAGATGACTGTCCTGAAGGATAGAGCAGCCAGAACAAAATAGCAGAGGACATGCAGTACACACTGGAGATACTCCTTGAAGTGTCAGGCCTTAGGTAGTACATAACTGCTTCTTTATAAGGCCATTGCTTTCCGGAGTAGGAGATATAACTGGTTTTCCTTTTTTTTTTTTTTTATTTAAATTTTTTTTTTTTCAACGTTTATTTATTTTTGGGACCGAGAGAGACAGAGCATGAACGGGGGAGGGGCAGAAAGAGAGGGAGACACAGAATCGGAAACAGGCTCCAGGCTCTGAGCCATCAGCCCAGAGCCCGATGCGGGGCTCGAACTCACAGACCGCGAGATCGTGACCTGGCTGAAGTCGGACGCTTAACCGACTGCGCCACCCAGGCGCCCCTATAACTGGCTTTTCTAAAACAGAGAAGAAGGCAGAGATAAGACAAAATGCCCAAACAAAGGAATTTATCCCAGATGAAAGAACAAGATAAGGTCAAGGACAGGAATCTAAGTGAAACAGATATAAGTAACATGCCTGATGGAGGCTTTAAAGCCGCAATCATAAGGATACTGGGGGGGGGGGGCATTCAGAAAAGAATGGAAGATATCAATAAGACCCTTACCACAGAGATAAAAGAGTTAAAAAAGAATCAGAGGTGAAGAGGTCAATAAAGGAGATTGGAAATAGGCATGATGGAATAAACAGCAGAGTGTAAAAAGCAAAGGAATGAATTAATGACCTAGAAAACAAAATAATGGAAAATAATGAAGTTGAACAAAAGAGAGAAAGAAAAAAATTATATAATGTGAGAATAGACTTCGGGAACTCAGTGACTCTATCAAATGTAGTAACATTCATATTATAGGAGTCTCAGAAGAAGAGAGAGAGAAAAGGGGGCAGAAAATTTATTTCAAGAAATAATAGAAGAAAGCTTTCCTAATCTGGGGCAGGAAACAGACATCCAAATCCAGGAGGCACAGAGAACTCCCATCAAAATCAACATAGGCATGCCCACTGCAAGACCTATTGTAATTAAAATTTCAAAATATAGTGATAAAGAAAAAAAAAGGAACATACAAAGGAAGTCTTTAACTTACCAGGGAAAACCCATAAGGCTAAATGGCTATTTCTCAACAGAGACTCGGCAAGCCAGACCAGAGCGGCATGATATATTTAAAATACTAAATGGGAACAATCTGGAGCCAAGAATACTCTATCCAGCAAGGCTACTGTTCAGAATAGAAGGAAAGATAAAGAGGTTTCCAGACAAACAAAAAGTAAAAGAGTTCATGACCACTACTCTAGCCTTGCAAGAAATATTAAAGGGGGCTCTCTGAGTACAAAGGGGAGACCAAAAGTGACAAAGACAAGAGAGCAACAGAGAAAATCTCCAGAAACAATGTCAAAACAAGTGATAAGATAGCAATAAACACATCTCTCTCAATAATTACTTTGAAGGTAAATGGACTAAATGTTCCAAGCAAAAGATGCAGAGTGTTGGAATAGATAAAAAAACAAGACTCATCTATATGCTGCCTACAAGCAACTCATTTTAGACCTAAACACCCTGCATATTGAAATTGAGGGGTGTGAAGGATTATCATGCAAATAGATGTCAAAAGAAAGCCAAAACTGATCTTAAAACAAAGACTATAAAAAGAGAAAAGAAAATCATTGTATAATGATAAAGAGGACAGTCCAACAAGAAGATTTAACCTTTGTAAATATTTATGCACTCCTCATGAAAGCACCCAAATATATAAAACAATAACAAACATAAAGGCACTAGTAGATAATAACACAATAATTGTAGGGGAGTTAATACTCCACTTACATCAATGGACAGATCGTCTAAACAGAAAATAAACAGGGAAACACTGGTTTTGAATGACCTACTGAACCAGTTGGACTTAACAGATATATTGAGAACATTCCATCCTAAAACAGCAGAATACACATTCTTTTAAAGTGCACATGAAACATTTTCAGAATAGATCACATATGATATCCCAAAAGAGTCCCACCCCCCACAAAAAAAGTTTCAAATCATACTATGCATCTTTTCTGACCACAATGCTATGAAAGTAGAAGTGAACCACAAAAAAAAATTGGAGATTAAATAAATGGAGGTTAAATACTATGCTACGAAACAGTGAATGGGTCAACCAGGAAATCAAGGAAGAAATTAAAAAAAAAAAAAAACCATGGAAACAAATGAAAATGAAGACACACTGACCCAAAACCTTTGTGATACTGCAAAAGCAGTCCTAACAGGAAAGTATATAGCAGTACAGGTCTACCTCAAGAAGCAAAAAAAAAAAAAAAAAATCTCAAATAAACAATCTAACCCTACATCTAAAAGAGCTAGGAAAAGAACAACAAATGAAGTTTAAAGCCAGCAGAAGAGAGGAAATAATAAAGATTAGAGCAGAAATAAATGATATAGAAACTAAAAACAAAACAAAACAGAAGAGATCAATGAAGCCAGGAGCCAGTTCTTTGAAAAATTAATAAAATTGATAAACCTCTAGCCAGAGTTATCAAAAATAAAAGAGAAAGGACCCAAATAAATAAAATCACAAACAAGAGAGGGGAAATAACAACCAACACCACAAAAATACAAACAATTATAAGAGAATAATATAAAAAATTCTATGCCAACAAATTGGGCACTCTGGGAAAAAAATGGATTAGTTCCTAGAGGCATATTAACTACCAAAACTGAAACAGGAAGAAAGAGAAAATTTGAACAGACTGATAGCCAACAAAGAAATTGAATCAGTAATCACAAAATTCCTCATAAACAAAAGTCCAGCACCAGATGGCTTCAGAGGCAAATTCTACCAAACATTTAAAAAAGAGTTAAAACGTATTCATCTCAGGGGCGCCTGGGTGGCGCAGTCGGTTAAGCGTCCGACTTCAGCCAGGTCACGATCTCGCGGTCCGTGAGTTCGAGCCCCGCGTCAGGCTCTGGGCTGATGGCTCAGAGCCTGGAGCCTGTTTCCGATTCTGTGTCTCCCTCTCTCTCTGCCCCTCCCCCGTTCATGCTCTGTCTCTCTCTGTCCCAAAAATAAATAAACGTTGAAAAAAAAAAAAAAGTATTCATCTCAAACTATTCCAAAAATTAGAAAAGGTAGGAAAACTTCCAAATTCAATGAGGCCAGCATTACCCTGATACCAAAACCCAATAAAGATTCCAATAAAATGGAGAACTGCAGGCAAATATCTCTTATGAATATAGATGCAAAAGTTCTCAATAAAATAGTAGCAACGTGAATCCAACATTACATTTAAAAAATCATTCACGATGATCAACTTCCTTCCTTCCTTCCTTCCATCATTCATTCATTCATTCATTCATTCATTCATTCATTCATTTCTGGGCTGCATCAGTGGTTCAGTACTCATAAATCAATCATTGTGATACACCACATTGAAAGGAGGGATAAAAACCATATGATCATTCTAATAGATGGCAGGAAAAGTATTTGACAAAGTATGACACCCGTTCATGATAAAAACCCTTAGCAAAGTAGGTTTAGTGTGAATATAACTTAACCTAAAAAAAGGCCATGTGTGAAAAACCTACAGTTATTATCCTCAAAGGGGAAAACTGAAAGGTTTTCCTCTGCAGTCAGGAACAAGACAGGGATGTCCACTCTCAGCACTGTTATTTAATCTAGTACTGGAAGGCCTAGCCACAACAATCAGATAACAAAAAGAAATAAAGAGATTCTAAATCAATAAGGAAGAAGTAAAACTTACACTGTTTGCAGATGACATGATACACTATGTAGGAAACTGAAAAGACCACCAAAAAATGACTAGAACTGATAAATGAATACAGTGAAGTTACAGGATAAAAACAATCAATGTACAGAAATGTGTTGCATTTCTATACACCAATAATGAAGAAGCAGAAGGAGAAAATAAGAAATCAATCTCATTGACAATTGCAACAAAAACAGTAAGATACCTAGAAATAAACCTAACCCATGACATGGAAGAACTGTACTCTGAAAACTGTGTAACACTGAAGGAAGAAACTGAAGATGACTTAAAGAAATGGAAAGACTTTCCATATTGTTAAAATGTCTATACTACTGCCCAAAACAGTCTACTCATTTAATGCAATCCCTAACAAAATACCAACAGCATTTTTCACAGAACTAGAACAGTCCTCAAATTTGTATGGAACCACAAAAGACCCCAAATGGCCAAAGCAGCCTTGAAAAAGAAAAACAAAGCTAGAGGTATCATAATTCTGGACTTCAGGTGATATTACACAGCTGTAGTGATCATACTCTATGGTATTGGAACAAAAATAGACCCATAATAGAATAGAACATCTAGAAATGAACCCACAACTGTATGGCCAATTAATGTTTGACAAAGTGGGAAAAAATATCCAGTGGGGGAGAAAACATCTCTAAAACAAATGGTGTTGGGAAAACTGGACAGCAACATGCAAAAGAATCTGGACCACTTTCTTACACAAAACACAAAAATAAATTCAAAGTGGATTAAATACCTAAATGTGAGACCTGAAACCATAAAAATCCTAGAGGACAACATAGGCATCAACCTGTTTGATACTGGCCATAGCAGCATCTTTCTAGATATGTTTCCTGAGGCACAGAAAACAAAAGTAAAAATAAACTATTGGTACTTCATAAACATCAAAAGCTTCTTCACAGTGAAGGAAACAATCAACAAAACTGAATAGCATCCTACAGAATGAGAGAAGATATTTGAAAATGACATATCAGATAAAGGGTTAGTATCCAAAATCTATAAAGACCTTATCAACCCTAGAAAACAAATAATCCAGTGAAGAAATGGGCAAAAGACATGAATAGACACTTCTCCAAAGAAGACATCCAGATGGCCAAATGACACCTGAAAAAATGCTCAACATCACTCACTTATCATCAGGGAAATACAAACCAAAACTATAATGAGGTATCATCTCACACCTCTCAGAATCAATAAATTCAACAACCTAAGAAACCACAGATGTTGGTGAGGATGTGGAGATAGGGGAACTTTCTTGCACTGTTGATGGGAATGCAAGCTGGTGCAGCCAGTCTGGAAAACATTATGGTGGTTCCTCAAAAAGTTACAAATAAAATGATAGTGCAATTGCACTACTAGGTATTTACCCAAATAATACAAAAATAGTTACTCAAAGGGATACATGCACCCTGGTGTTTATAGCTACATTATCTACAATACCCAAATTATGGAAACAGAGCAAATATCCATTGACTGATGAATGGATTGAATGGATAAAGAAAAGGTGGTGTGCGTGTGTGTGTGTGTGTGTATACAAGTATATACAAGTGTATACAAGTACACACACACACACACACACACACACACACACAGGGATATCACTCAGCCATAAAATCTTGCCATTTGCAAAGAGATGGATGGAGCTTGTGAGTATTATGCAAAGTGAAATAAGTTAGAGAAAGACAAGTACCCTCTGATTTATTTCATATGTGGAATTTAAGAAACAAATAAAGAAACAAAGGGAGAAAAAAGAGGCAAACCAAGAAACAGACTCTTAACTATAGAAAGCCAACTGATGGTTACTAGAGTTAGGTGGGTGGGGGGATGGGTGAAATAGGTGATGAAGATTAAGGAGTGCACTTGTGATGAGCACCAGGTGTTGGATGGAAGTGTTGAAATACTAAATTGTGCACCTAAAACTAATATTATCCTGTATGTTAACTAACTGGAATTTGAATACTTAAAAAAAAGTACAATATTTTTGAAAGAATTATCTCCAGCTATCCTGGAACCTTATATTAATCTTCAATTTTTTTAAATTGTGTCATGTACATTTTTGTAAAATATGTGCTTCTTGAATGATTCTCAGGGGATCCTTGGTGGCTCAGTCAGTTAAGGGTCTGACTTCAGCTCAGGTCATAATCTCACACTTCATGAGTTTGAGCCCCCCATTGGGCTCTGTGCTGACAGTTCAGAGACTGGAGCCTGCTTTGGATTCTTTGTCTCCCTCTCTCTTCCTCCCACGCTCATGCTGTCTCTCTCTCTCTGTCTCAAAAATAAATGAACATTAAAAAAATAAACAATATAACATTGCTTATCATATTATAAGGTCTCAGATTTATAAGGAAGTGTATGACCTACAAAATGATTGAAGCACCTTTAGAAAGTTCCCCTCAGATCTTCCATGGCCAGAAACTAAACAAAATCTGAGAAAATCTTGTCCATTTAAAAAAAAAAAGATCTTCAGGAACTACCTCCCTGCATTTCTATCCTTAGGTCTAATTCTTGTGTCTGAGATTATACTAGAGTTCTCTGTCTTCTATGTAATAAGCTTTTAATATTTGACAACAGATTCCTCTTTCCCCTACTTCTCTTGCCAGTTATCTTTATTCCATTTTAAAGAACCTGTGTCTTTAGCATTATCTGTTGCTATAATTTTATTTGTTCATTCATTCATTCATTCATTCATTCATTCAAAAGTGACTGAGAATCACTGACACTTAGCCTAAACTTGACGACTCCGGTTTTTGTAGCTTTTCCTAAATTATGCAATCTTTTTTAAAATGTCATAAATTCTAGGAGCATCTGGGTGGCTCAGTTGGCTAAGCATTTGACTTTGGCTCTGGTCATGATTTTATGGTTTGTGAATTTGAGCCTTGCATCAGACTCTGTGCTTACATTGTGGAGCCTGCTTAGAATTCTCTCTCCCTCTCTCTCTGCCTCTCCCTCCACCTTGTGCTCTTTCTTTCTCAGAATAAATAAACTTTTAAAAATGTCATGGGGCATGTGGGTGGCTAATTTGGTTGAGCATGTGACTTTGGCTCTGGTCATGATCTCATAGCTCGTGAGTTTGAGCCCTACTTGAGGTTCTGTGCTGACAGCTCAGAGCCTGGAGCCTGCTTTGGATTCTGTGTCTCCCTGTCTTTCTGCCCCTCCCCCACTCGTGCTTGCTCACTCGCTCTCAAAAACAAAAATTAAAAAAAAATCATGAATTCTAAAAATGAGTATTATTTTGTAAGATTAAGATCCTTTTTTTTGAATTTTTTTTAACGTTTATTTATTATTGAGAGACAGACAAAGCATGAGGATAGGAGGTGCAGAGACAGGAAGAGACAATCCAATGCAGGCTCCAGGCTCTGAGCTGTTAGCACAGAGCCCAATAAGGGGCTTGAATTTACAAACTGCGAGATTGTGACCTGAGCCAAAGTCAGAAGCTTAACTGACTGAGCCACCCAGGTGCCCCTAAGATTGAGATTCTTAATGTAAAACCAGATAGTAATAATTTACCATGTCTTTAATTTGTATTCGGAAAAATCTTAACCAGAATTTGCATTTTACGTCACATCCTCTGTGACTCTAATAATTCTCTTTGTTTTTTTTTTTCCATTTTATGTTGTTTAACAATTAATCCAATGCTAATAATGTCTTTATTAGACATTGAGGGGAAGGAATTGAGAGGAAAGAATCCCTAATTATATTATTAAGATTGAACAGTAAACACAAATTTATAACTTACCTAGAACATATGTTCTTTTGGGCAATTTTGTGGTTGATTTCCAATTTCAAGTAATGTTGGTTATAGTGAGAAAATGTCTTCCTAAAACTATACTTCTCTTAATATATCTCAGAATTCAGTGGTCTTCATGGATTGATGCCACCATACTTTTTTTTTTTTTTTTTTTTTTGTAATGTTTCTTTATTTCTGAGAGAGAGAGAGAGAGCATGAGCCGGGGAGGGGCAGAGAGAGACACACACGCAGAGTCTGAAGCAGGCTCTAGGCTCTCAGCTGCCAGCACAGGAGCCCGACACCAGACTCAAACTTAGGAACCACTAGATCATGACCTGATGCGAAGTCAGACACTTAACCGACTAAGTTACACAGGCTCCTGCCACCATATCTCTTTATTTAACCTGCAAATGAAACTCAGTGAGCAAAAGAGTGAGAAATAACAACAACAACAAAGAGAAAGAAACAAATATGTAAAGTCCAAGTAAACTAAAGCACAAAACCCAGATAAGTTTTTCCATTGGGGAATAGATGAAAGAATTGATTAATTTGTCTCTAGATTTAGACCTTTCCAGGGTTCTTCATAAATCATTCATATCCTGACACAGTCTGTCGGCTATGTTCACTTTGGTTGCCATTTCAGATGCATATTTCTCTCTTTTGTGTGTTACTTTTATTCTTATTTTTTTTGAAAGTGTACCTCTTGAAGTTGTAAGGAAACCTTGAATTGTATCAGCCTCTAGTAGAAATGGCCTCTCCTTTCTTTTCCTTGACGCTTCTTTCTGTTTTGCCTTTAATCTATCTCCTTGGTTAATTGATTATGACTTCTAAAATCAAGAAATATGATCTCCTGGCTATTACTAAACTGTAAAAAAATACTCTCTATTATTGTATCATCCTATTACCTCTGATAGTCCCTGGCAAAATTACTTCACTCCAGTCAATTCCAATAGCATTTGGATTTAGAAATGAAATGCTTTGCATCATTCATTAATAATTTTCTCCACAGCAGTATAAACTAAAGTTTGGTATATGTGCAGAATCACTGTTTCTTACACACATTCATATACACATATATTATGTACACACATCTTTACATTTGTACAAAACCTTTTTTTTTAAATTTTTTTTCAACGTTTATTTATTTTTGAGAGAGAGACAGAGCATGAACGGGGGAGGGGCAGAGAGAGAGGGAGACACAGAATCGGAAACAGGCTCCAGGCTCTGAGCCATCAGCCCAGAGCCTGACGCGGGGCTCGAACTCACGTACCACGAGATCGTGACCTGGCTGAAGTCGGACGCTTAACTGACTGCGCCACCCAGGCGCCCCTGTACAAAACCTTTTTAATGAACCTTTTCTTTAGTTCCACTTTGTTCCACTTGAATATTCTTATTTATTAGTGTAATAATCTTTATTCAAGTAAAGTAAAGCACTAGTCAAAATTTAGACCAACTAGTCTCTATGACATTTTTGAAAATATTTAATATTATAAATGATTTTGCTTTTAATTTTTATACTTTTCAATTCCATTTATTTTATTGTGTCAAGCAAAGGATGTATTTATGTTATCCCTTCAAATACTAAAGCAAATATTAAAGATCTTCAGTAAAGCCCTATTGTGAATGCTGATTGAGTTAACCACAGTCTGTATCTTTCCTTTATAGGCCATATTGCCTCTCAGAATCTTGGGAGATGTTATTAATGTATCTCGTTTTTATGCTCATTAATGGTAACAGCATGTAGTATATTTTTTAAACCCCCAGTTGCTGGAACTAAAATGAAAAACACCATATCAATTTTAGATGTATGGATGGATGAACGATTTTAAATCTCACAACCCAGTTGAAGTTTATATGTGTAACTCTTCTCTGCCTTTTTTCAAATTTACTCTGTTACTTCTCTATTTATATTTAGGAATGAGTAGCTGAACAAATTTAGGAAGCTGTTGTGTGTTTTCTCTTTACATAGTGGCCTCTACCTCTAAACAAGAAGAGACATTGTCGGGGTGCCTGAGTGGCTCAGTTGGTTTAGCATCTGACTCTTGATTTCGGGTCATGTACATGATCCCATGGTTTGTGGGATTGAGTCCCGTGTCAGCCTCTGCACTGAGAGTGCAGAGCCTGCTTGAGATTCTCTCTCCTTCTCTCGCTGCCTCTCTCTTCCTCTCTGTGTCTCTGAAAATAAATAAATAAACATTAAAAAAAAAAAGAAGAGACATTGTCACCAATGACTGGCAGTTGCTATTTTTAGGGATATAAACAGGGAATAAGTAGTCCCATGCCTTCTCTCCTTCAAGTGAAAATGATGTTGATTCTTTTCCGTGATATAACACCCACTCTGGGAGTCCCCACCTCAAGTTTATAGATCACTTTCTTTGGAATATGTTATTACTCTGGCCTCAGTGAATGAGAGAACACCTTTACTACAGAGTACAGCTGGGGAAGCAGCCTAACTAACTTACATACTTATCCCTGATCTTCATAACTACCACCAACTAACTCCCAAGGGCTCTTTTGTGAGCAAATTTTATCTGTACTGTTATTTTCTGAATGGTTTTCTGAGCATTGTGGATCATTCATAACTGTGATGTCATTTGTGTTCCTACTAATGAGAATGTGTCCGTCTTTGTCTCCTGGTATCTTCCTTTCCTCATAGGCTTAGCATCTCCATTTGCCTATAGTAAGTTCTGTTTACATTTGGGTCCCATGACAGTCCTCACTTTGCCTTTTATATTCCTTTCTCTTGTATTTGTGCATCTGTGTTCTATTCCTAGTAGGCAAACCCTTCCCTTAGGTTAACAGCTATGTATAACCATGTCTTCAATTTCAGTCAAAAATAAATTCCATTGCAGCTAAATGTGACTAACAATGGAAACATCTCCTTACCAAAGGGCATTTCTGATGTCAAGTAGATACATGCTCTATCTAAAGATCCCTACTTCTAGAAGAGCTTATACATGGATCTCACCTTCATCCCTTTATATAAACTTATTAATTAAATGTGCCTTCATAGGCCTGATTCACATAAGTTGATTATTTTATAATAAAAGATGTCACTAAGATTTCCTGCGTTTATACATGTACCTTTCTGAAATCATTTAAACACTATTAGTTTCTTTCATTAATAAAACGTTTTCCATAAATTGAACATTAGTTTTTAATGTGAATAGAAGAGTCACAGTTAAATATTAAATATTTGTAACTCCCTTCAAAATGTATTTTTTTAACAAAAAGGTAAGTGAGCTTTTTAAATCAATTCTGTCAACAGATGTAATGTTGTTCTTGTCTTGGAGAAGACATTTTAAAAGATTTCACCAAAATTCTTGAGAAAATTATAGAATAATTTGTAAGAAATAATATAAATCATGTAAATATTTTACCCAGTTCTCCTCAATGGTAGTATTTTGTAAAACTATGATATAATATTACAATCAGGACATTGACTTTGACAATCCACTGACATTCCTTCTTCTTACATTACTTCAGTTTGATTTGTACTCTATGTGTGTGTTAAATTTTATGCATTTTTGTCACCTGTATAGGTTTGTGTACCAACCATCATAGTTAGTACATTGAAAAATTCCATAAACACAAGATCTCTGATCTTGTTATTTTATAACCACGTGATAGCATTTTTAGTGTAACTATTTTTACATTTTACATTTAGGGAAGGGTCAAAAGTCTTTTTGTCAGCCCAGTTCCTGTCCAGATAATTTAAATTAATCGTCTCCCTGTTCTTCCTCGGAGGGCATCACTACTTGAGTTATAGACTCCAGGGTGCTCTCCTCTTGCTTTTTCAGCATTGTGATATATTGCATGTCTGTACATCATCAAAGCAAATTGCCTCTTCAATGATGTGTAAGTATAATACATCATCAAAATGGGATGCAGTGATAATGCATTACCCCGAAAAAAAATGGCTAGCATACTTGACAGACAAGGTCAAGGAGCAAATTCAGGCAGCTCCAACACAGCTCATGAGGAACATTCTGGGCCTGGAAGTGAGTTTGTTTGTCTGGAATAATCCCCTTGAAATGTGGACAAGGCTAAAGATGTATGTGTGCTGTGGGTTGATTCCTTTGGTAAACTGAAAATGAGGTGGTTGAACTTCCACTAAAATGATATTTGTATGACATGTGAATGGGTTTTCTGTCCACAGGGTGTTTTGAATCGTGTATTTCTTACTCATTAGCAGCAATTTTTTTTTTTTTTTTTTTTTTAGAGGCAGCTCTTCAACAAGTTTGCAAACACCTTCAGGGTAGTAACTGTCTTATATTTCCTTTGTTTCTTCCGTGGGGTCTAAAACATTACTGAGCACATGGAAGACACTCAATAAATATTTGTTTACTGAAATTGAGTTTGTAAGAGCCAGAAACTCATGCTTCTTCTCAACATAGCTTGACACTTGGCTGCCCAGAGTCTTTGAATGCTAGGTGGTAAGGTTACCGTGCTAGAATTATGTTGGCTTATTATCCCATTTGCTGCCTGCTTTTCTTTCTTTTTCTTTTCTTTCTTTCTTTCTTCCTTTAAGTAGAGCTTTTTTGCCAGGAGCTATTTTTATAAAGGATTTCATTCTAGCTCATGTGGGATTAAACTTTTAAGTTTGGCTTGGGACTTGAGAAAAGTATAACTCATGAAGGTTGTTCTGCACTGCAAAAAGGATGGGATTTGAGGAAGGGCTGCTTTTGACATTGGCATAGCAGTGTTTCCTCCCAGTTGCTGTCAAAGTAGCTTCTTTAAAATATACTGCATTTATTTCTCTACCCCTTGATTCATATCAGTTTTATTTCAATGTCATCAGTGAAGAAGAGCACCACAATCACAATATTTTATCTGAGTGGGGTCTAAACATGAATCCTCTGAGGATACATTAGGATCAATATAAGTATTATATGTTGGAAAAAAGACATCATTTCCTGATGTTTCTGTAGGACACATTTGTTTCAAAAATATACATATTACAGTGCAGTGTATATATAGTGCATTTTAGCCTACTCTAAAAATAACCAAACCAAATTTCTTACAACTGACCCTGATGATGGGTGTTCCAGTGGGAATATATAATACTTGTGCTCTTGACCAGTGTGGGGAAATAAAGAGGAAGCCAATAGATTTCATTTTATGTCCCAGTTCTGATTGCTCAGGGACAGTCATATCAATATTTTGTTGATAAAAGTTATGAGTCAAAGATCATTTAGTAATGTCTGCCAGGGACTCAAGTAGAGACATGTGATATGCTGCCTGGTGGTGGGGAATGAGGTAGAGTCACAGGGCCTGACTCTAATACAGGGATCGTACATGGCAAAATGTTGGGCCATGGGCAAATCACTTAATAAAAATGAATCATTGAATATTTTGAAATCACACTGTAAGTTGCATATCGTATAATATATTTTTATTATACTGCTAATTGTATATGGATTACAGAATGAAAACAATCACTATACATTTAGAAACAAAAGGAATAACAACAAAAAACAGGTAAAATCTATAATCCCACCAAAGCAGCAATTTATTGATATTCTTTTACATACCTTTGTGTATATTATCAACTTATATGTCACCATATGTATTATTTTAATATTTTTCCTTTCTACTTGTGTGCCATGGATATTTAAAAATCAGAAGATATTTTTTACAAAGGTATTTTAATATTTGCATGGCAGTTATAGGAGTTTACCATAATTTACTAAACCAAAGACTTATTTAGACATTAAAGGAGGGTCTAACTCTTGTGTATTTAAATTATACTAACACTAAAGACAGATAAGTAATAGGAAGGAAGGAAGGAAGGAAGGAAGGAAGGAAGGAAAGACAGAAGAAAAGAAAAGAAAAGAAAAGAAAGAAAGAAAGAAAGAAAGAGAAAGAGAAAGAAAGAAAGAAAGAAAGAAAGAAAGAAAGAAAGAAAGAAAGAAAGAAAGAAAGAGAAAGAAAGAACTGTCAACACACAGTGTTGCATTTGGTTCAGGTATACAGTGTAGTGATTGGACAACTCTTCACCTTATGCTGTGCTCGCTACAAGTGTAGCTATCATCTGTCACCATACAACAGTATATAATACCATTGACCATATTCCCTATATTGTACCTTTCTCCACCATGACGTACTTGTTTGATCACTGGAAGCCTGTATCTTCCACTACCCTTCACCCATTTTGCCTGTTTTCCCCTGCCTTCGAACCATCAATTTGTTCTCTGTATTTATGGGTCTGTTTCTGTTTTTTGTTTATTCATTGTTTTTTTTTTTTTTTTATTTCACATATAACTTAAACCATATGGAATTCTTTTTTTGTCTGACTGAAGTGAAGTAAGTCACAAATAAGCATAATACCCTCTCCGTGCATCCATACTGTTGCAATGGCAAAATATTCTTTTTTATGGCTGAGAAGTATCTCATTGTATGTACATATATATACCAAACCTTCTTTATCCAGTCTTCTGTTGATGGATACTTACATTCCTTCTCTATCTTGGCTTTTGTCAATAATGCTGCAATAAACATAGGGATGCATATGCCTTTTATTTTTAATGTTTATTTATTTTTGAGAGAGAGACAGAGTGTGAGCAGGAGAGGGGCAGAGAGAGAGAGGAGGAGACACAGAATCCAAAGCAGGATCCAGGCTCTGAGCTGTCAGCCCAGAGCTCGAAGCAGGGCTCAAACTCATGGACCGGATTGAAAGGTCATGACCTGAGCTGAATTTGGACTCTTAACCGACTGAGCCACCCAGGCACCCCACATATATCTTTCTAACTTAGTGTTTTTGTTTCCTTTGGGTAAATACCCAGCAGTAAGACTATTGGATTGTATGGTATTTCTATTTTTCATTACTTGAGGAACCTACATACTGTTTGCCACAATGGCAGCACCTGTTTACATTTTCATCAGCAGTGCAGAGGTTTCCTTTTTCTCCACATATTCACCAGCATTTATTATTTCTTGCCTTTTTGATACTGGCCATTCTGACACGTGTAAGGTGATATCTCATTGTGGTTTTGATTTGCCTTTCCCTAACGATTAGTCACGTTGGACATCTTTTTGTGTCTGTTGTTCATCTGTATGTCTTCTTTGGAAAAATGTCAGATCCTGTTCAGATCTTCTGCCCATTTTTAATCAGATCATTGGTTTTTGGGGGTTGAATTTTATAAGTTCTTCATATATTTTTGATACTAACCCCTTATCAGATATATCACATACAAATATCTTCTCTCATTTATTAAGTTTCCCTTTTGTTGTGTTGATTGTTTCCTTCACTGTGCAAAAGCTTTTCATTTTGCTGTAGTTTCAGTAGTTTATTTTTGCTTTTGTTTCCCTCGCCTGAGGAGACATATCAATAAATATGTTGCTAAGACCAATGTCACAGAGATTCCTGCCTATGTTTTATTCTAGGATTTTTATGGTTTTAGGTCTCACATTTAGTACTTAATCCACTTTGAGTTTACTTTTGTATACGATGTAAGAAAGTGGTCTAGTTTCGTATTTTGCATAGCTGTCCAGTTTTCCCAGCACCACTTATTGAAGAGATAGTCTTTTCCCCATTGGATATTCTTGTCTCCTTTGTCATAGATTAAATGATCATACAAGCCTGGTTTTATTTTGGGGCTCTCTCTTCTTTTGATCTATGTATCTATTTTTGTGCTAGTTCCATACTGATTTTATTATTAGAGATTTATAGTATATCTTGAAATGTGGGATTGTGATACCTCCCGCTTTGTTCTTCTTTCTCAAGGTAGCTTTGGCTATTGGGGTGTTTTGTGGTTCCATATAAATTTTAGGATTATTTGTTCTGGTTCTGTGAAAATTTGCTTGTTTGTATTTTGATAGGTATTGCATTGAATCTGTAGATTATTTTGGATAGTATATACATTTTGATAATATTGATTCTCCCAATCCATAAACATATGTCTTTCCATTTATGTATCATAGTAAATATATTTGAAATAAGTTGTTTCTAACTTCCTTTATCAAGTTTCACAAGTTACTATGTTGGATCAAATGAAATACAGATTTTTATGGGATTTACTTGATATTAAAGGGAATTGTTTTAAATTACACTACAGAATGTCTATGACACTTGAGCCTTTGCAAACACATGTATCTGATTATGAACATAGGTGCAGTCGGTTCTCCTTAATCACTTATTTTGAAGAAGTGAATTTATTCCCTTTCTTTTGACCTATTAAGGGCAATTTGAACATAAATTCCACATTTTTCTATGTGCTACTTTGTCATTGGAAAATACTATGTGGATGTACAAAACAGAATCTGGTTGAAGATCTTTGGGAATATACACAACATAAACCTTACATGGCTCAAACATCTACCAGCTACCTCAGTTCAGCACAAGTGGTATGTGCTTAAATATCTAGTGTTTCTATCTTTTTTTCAGATCATCCTTTTCCCACCATTTCATAGTTCCTCATAAGCTGAAACCTGACACAAGAAAATTTCTGTGTTTTTTTTTTAAGGTGAAGTACCTATTTATTTTTTTAATTATGTATTTCTTAGCCATTTAACATGCATAGATATGCTAACACTTTTATTAGTTTCCTATCTCACAAAGTTCGTAAGTATTTTGTTGTTGAAACTCCATGTTCCCATAAGCTCTGCAGTTTTTATTTCATGACTTTGTACAGTTATGACAGTTTTTATGAAGACCTATGTCATAGTATAACAGATACGATGTTTGTGTGAGTGTGAGTGTGTGTGTGTGTGTGTGTGTGTGTGTGTGTGTGTGTGTGAATGTTTAAGGGGACTTTCTTTCTTTTTTTAAAAAAAAATTATGTTTATTCATTTTTGAAAGACAGAGACACAGCACATCAGGGTTAGGGCGGAGAGAGAGGGGGACACAGAATCTGAAGCAGGCTCCGGGCTCTGAGCTGTCAGCACAGTGCCCGACGCAGGGCTCGAACTCACAAACCGTGAGATCATGACCTGAGCCCAAGCCGAATGCTCAACTGAATGAGCCACCCAGGCGGCCCAAGGGGACTTTCTGAAAGACTGCCGTAATTCAGTCTTTGTGTTGTTCAAGGCTAACACTGATAAAAATGGTAGCTATTAGTTTTCACTCATTAAGGAGCCAGAGCTATGTAGCAGTTATATTCAAACCATTTATAATTCACTCAGCCCAGGAACTTTGAAGTTCTGTGATCCTTAATGCACTTTTAATGGATGAGTTTTGCATTAACTTTCACTGTACATTTATAAAGTGTAATTTTATTTAAAATTATTTTCTTTTCCTTTTTAAATTTTTTTTTAAGATTTTATTTTTGAGAGAGAGAGTGAGCGTGCAGGGGAGGGACAGAGAGAGGGAGACACAGAATCTGAAGCAAGCTCTAGGCTCTGAACTGTCAGCACAGAGCCTGCTGTGGGGCTTGAGCTCACGAATGGTGAGATCATGACCTGAATTTATTTTAAATTCACAATATTATCATAAAATGTATACCCTTCACTAAACTAGACAGTATCACTTTCTTTCCTATTTACTTTTAAATGTTCCCAATTTTTCCAATTTAATGGAAAAAAAAACAACATAGTACTAACTAGGATTAATAATTTTATATACAGTTAATTTGCCACTTGTTGTTCTTTTATTTTGAATAACATAGGCCATAAATAACCCCTTTTTTTCTCATTGAATAGACATTTAAATTTTTTCTGTATTTGCATGGGCCCTTTATATACAA
This sequence comes from Puma concolor, assembly GCF_028749965.1. NCBI lineage: Eukaryota > Metazoa > Chordata > Mammalia > Carnivora > Felidae > Puma > Puma concolor. Next base: position 127,998,534 of record NC_141668.1, on the reverse strand, counting down.
TATTACAGAGCAATTCTCATTTGGTTAAATAATCAGTCCTTGGACAAATGAAGTAAATATTTCCCCAGCTACTCTAATAATACCATAATAATATTTTATAAACACACATATACACTGAGTGAAACTTGATCATGATAAAACCAAAAAATCTATGCCAAGAAACATCATACTTAGGACACTGATAACTAAAGATAAGGAAAAGAATTTTGGAAGCATCCATTAAAAACTAACACCTTACTTTTAGGAAGAACAGTGCAAATGACAACAGATATCTTATTAGAAATGATGAGAGCCAGAAAGAAGTGATGCAAAAATTTGAAGTACTGAAAGAAAAGGCGTTTTAACCAAGAATTTTATACCCTGTTGTACACAGAAAAAATAGACAACTAAAAATAAAATGGCAGACATAAGTCCTAACATACCAGTAATGGCATTAAATGCAGATGGTCTAATACCAGTTAAAAGAATACCAAAGTCAATTTAAAAACATCACCTTCGGGACGCCTGGGTGGCTCAGTCGGTTAAGCATCTGACTTCAGCTCAGGTCACGATCTCACGGTCCATGAGTTCGAGCCCCGTGTCAGGCTCTGGGCTGATGGCTCGGAGCCTGGAGCCTGCTTCCGATTCTGTGTCTCCCTCTCTCTCTGCCCCTCCCCCGTTCATGCTCTGTCTCTCTCTGTCCCAAAAATAAATAAACATTAAAAAAAAATTAAAAAAAAAATTAAAAAAAAACATCACCTTCAATGGAGATGAGATGGCAATGGCAATGAGATCTCAATGGCAATGAGAAAGAACGAAATATGGCCCTTTGTAGCAACGTGGGTGGAACTGGAGAGTGTGATGCTAAGTGAAATAAGCCATACATAGAAAGACAGATACCATATGTGTTCACTCTTATGTGGATCCTGAGAAACTTAACAGAAACCCATGGGGGAGGGGAAGGAAAAAAAAAAAAAAAGAGGTTAGAGTGGAAGAGAGCCAAAGCATAAGAGACTCTTAAAAACAGAATAAAGTGAGAGTTGATGGGGGTGGGAGGGAGGGGAGGGTGGGTGATGGGTTTGAGGAGGGCACCTTTTGGGATGAGCACGGGGTGTTGTATGGAAACCATTTTCACAATAAATTTTATATATTGAAAAAAAAAAACATCACCTTGCTATATTCTGTCTACAAGAAAATAATTTAAAATATAGCAGAAGTAGATTGAAAACATAAGGAAGGAGTATTTTACACTATACAAACATTAATCAAAGGAAGGTGTAAGTGGCTAAATCAATATCAGACAAAATAGATTACAGAGAAAAGAAAATTATTACACAGGGTATATATATACGTGTCAACCTACAGAAAAGGCCTACCAATACAAAAATGTGTATGCACCAAACAACAGGACTACAAAATATATGATTCAAAAACCAGTAGAGCTGAAAGGAAAAGTAGGTAAATCCACATAATAATCAGAGATTTTAATTTCCTTTTTTCATCAGTTGAACAACTCCAGGTAAAATTAGCAAAGATATAGAAGAATTCAGCAAAAACATCAACCAACCGGATCTATACGAAAAACTCAACCCAACAATAACATGTGAGGTAAAGTTTCTTTTCCATTGTCCATAAAACATACATGATAAATTATATGCTGGATCATGTAACAAACTTCCACAACATTAAAAGAATTGAAATCATAGGAAATGATCCCTGACAAAAAAATGAAATCGCAGTAGAAGTCCATAACAGAAATGTAAAAGAAAAATTTCTGAACACATGGAAACTAAATAGCACACTTCTTTTTTTTTTTTTTAAGTTTATTTATTTTTGGGAGAGAGAGAGTGTGTGTGGGGAGGGGCAGAGAGAGAGTGGGAGGTACAGAATCTGAAGCAGGATCCAGGGTCTGAGCTGTCAGCACAAAGCCTGAAGCAGGACTCAAACTCAGGGATGGCAAGATCATGACCTGAGCCAAAGTCGGTCACTTAACTGACTGAGCCCCCCAGGCGCCCTTAAACAGCACACTTCTAAATAATCCATAGGTTAAAGAGGAGGTTGTAAAGAATATTGAAACAAAACAAAACGATGAACTAAATAAATATCAAAATAAAACATATCAAAATTTGTTGGAACAACACTAAATACATGTATTAGAGACAGAATAAAAGTCTCCTATCAATGATCTAAGATCACAAACTCAAGAACCTAGAAAAAGAAAAACAAAATTAATCCAAAGCAAGCAGAAGGAAGGGAATAATAAAATCAAGAAAATAACTATATGAAATTGAAAACAGAAAAAAGAGTAGAGGAAACCAATGAAATAACTGATTCTTTGAAAAGAATAAAAAATTAACACAGTAAAGAACATATGCACACCAACATTAGAAGCTTAATATCACTTACATCCATTAAAAATTAAATATTAGGTGTAAATCTGATGAAACATATACAGGAATTATATGTGAAAGCTACACAATACTGGTAAAAGTAATCAAAGACAATCTAAATAAAATGGAGAAATACTGTATTGATAGGTTTAAAGAATCAACATAGGAAAGTTGTCACTTTTTCAAAATGATATATATCAGTTAATAGAATTCCTATCAAAATCCCAGCAAGATTTTTGTAGATACAACAACATGATTTAAAATTTATGTGAAAAGACAAATGAACAAAACAATCGTGTAAGAGAAGAATAAAGTGGGAGAAATCAGTTTACTCAATTTCAGGACTTAATAACCACATTGGTTTGGTATTTGCAGAGCAGTAGGCACATAGGTCAGTGGAATCAAATAGAAAACCTGGAGTCTGAATCACCCTCACATATCCAACTGACCTTATACAGATGTGCAAATCAGTTTGAAGGAGAGAAGACAGCCTTTTCAACAAAGGGTGCTAGAAAAATAGAACATTCACAGACAAAAAAAAAAAAAGTCTCTACTTAAGTCTTACACTACAAAAATTAACTCACAGTGGATCATAGACTTCATTGTAAATATAAAATGATAAAGCTTTTAGAAGACATATAGCAAAAATTCTTGGGGATCCAGAACTAGGCCAAGAATTCTGAGACTTGATACCAAATTATGATCCATAAAAGATAAAATAGATAAATTGAAAAAGTTTTCTTTGCAAAAGTTCTTGTTAATAAGGTAGAAGAGTTACAGATTGGAAGAAAATATTTACAAATCATATATCAAATGATGGAATACTATGGAGTACTCACATCTCAAATAGCATATAATCCAATTAAAATGAGCAAAAGATATGAAATATTTCACTGATTATATGGTGTATATAATAAATAAGCACATGAAAGGATGTTTGATATCAGCCATTAGAGAAGTGCAAATTAAAGTCACATAATATCACTACACAACTATGTGAATAGCTAAAATTTAGATAGGTAGATTGGTAGGTAGGTAGGTAGGTAGATAGGTAGATAACCAAATGCTGGGAAATATGCACAGAAAATGAATCACTCTTCCATGGCTAGTGAGAATTTTAAAAAGGAAAGCCACTCAAGAAAGCAGTTTGGCAGTTTCTTATGTAAACATACTACTATATAACTCACCATTTATCCTGAAGGAATGAAGGTTTATTTTCGTTTGGAAATGTGTATGGGAATGTTCATAGCTGCTTTATTCATAATGGCCCCAAACTGGGAACAACCTGTTCGTCATCTGGTGAGTGGCTAAACAAACTGGTACATCCATTAACTTGGAATACTAGTCAGTAGTATGAATTATGCTAATGGAAAAAAAGCCAATCACATAAGTTACATGCTGTAGGATTCCATTTATGTAATATTTTTGAAGTGACAGAATTATAGAAAAGAAGACCAGGTAAGTGACTGCCATGACAGAAGTGGGTGTGGCTATAAAAAGGCAAAATGAAGCCTCCTTCTGGTGATGGAAATGCTCTGTATGCTGACCGTATCACTACCAAGATCCTGATGGTGATAATGCAGTCTAGTTTTTCAACATGTTGCCACTGGGGGAAACGGTCTAAAGGATACAGAAGAGCTCTCTGTATTCATTCTTAGAACTGCATACGAATGATCAAAAAAAAAGTTTAATTAAAAAAAAAAAAAAAACATTAAAATCCAGGGTTTCTCACTAGCACTTTTCCATTTTTATCCCCTACATTTAAATTTTTACTAGCTATAATTAAGCTTCATGAGTGTGTGATATACAGGGTCACACACTAGGAGTCTGTGCTTGGCTTAGTGCTCTCCGGCTCCATGGTGAAATTCTTAAGAATATTTGAACACTGTGTGCACATTTTTATTACAGTGGGCTGCACAAATTATGTAGCCCAGTCTGGTCACAAGTAAACAGTTTACAGGTAGCCCTCTTTTTCTATCAGGATTAGAAAATTTAGCTATTAGAGACACAAGCTCAAAATCGTATATATAAATGATAGGAATTAATTTACATGAAAAGGCTAGAGTGAGGCCTGAGGCTAGTCTGAGTCCTTTATAAAAAAAATAATTAGCCACGGGGTGCCTGGGTGGTTCAGTAGGTTACCTATCCTACTTTGGCTCAGGTCATGATCTCAACAGTTTGTGAGGTCGAGCTGTGCATCGGGCTCTGTGCTGACAGCTCAGAGCCTGGAGCCTGTTTCATATTCTGTGTCTCCCTCTCTCTCTGCCCTTCCCCATTCACATACTTTCTCTCTCAAAAATAAACATTAAAATTTTTTTAAAAATAATTAACCTTCTCTGACATCATCTATATCTGCCTGACTTCTAAGTTTCAAAAGCTATTGTTTAACCAGATTTGCAGTACATTTTCTGACCTTTCACAACAAAATGTGATTACTTTTCCTTTTTTTTTTTTTTGATCTTCTAAACAGTTTGCCTATTGTGCAAAGATTTCTGAAAAAATCAAAGGTGCTGTTCAGATATGAATTTTTGCAAAATGTACCATGCCTATTTATCATACCATGAAGGGTTATCATAAATCAAAAAAAAAAGTGTTTGTTAGGAAAATGAACAAGAAATGTACTCAAAAAAGAAGATTGCATTTGCATAATTTTCAAAGGTCAATCTAATACAACATGAAACTTGAACTTCAAAATTTTGGTCAAAATGCAGGTACTGAGCTTAACTAAGGTAACAGGGTTTTTCTTCCTTTCTCTCTTCTGTTCCCTCCTCTCCCCTCTGCTCGCCTTCCCTCTCTCCCTTCCTCTCTTTTTCTTTATCTCCTTCTTCACCCCACCTTTTGTATGTCCTTCATTCCATTATAGTATCAGTGACATATATGTTTATTCTAGAAAAAAACTCTAGAAGGTCTAGGTTATTGTTCCCTCTGCTTCATGCTTAGGGAAGTAAAATTCTCTTAGAGAAGTCTCTTTACATTTTTATTAAAGCATTTGATTACATTTGAAGAAACATTTCTTGAGTATATGATATATATAATAAATAAGCACATTAAAGAATGTTTACTATCGTCAGCCATTAGAGAAATGCAAATTAAAGTCACAATATAATATCACTATGCAGCTATGTGAATAGGGTATGAGTTGTATTCTTTAAAAACTTCTAAATGCCCCTCTTACCGAAAGTTGTTTGTAGAATCCAATTTTTGTGAGGAATCTAATGTTTGGAGGTTGAGGGGTAGGTGGGTATATAAAGACTTAAACCTTTTGAATTCTTTTCGTGTGATTTGGTGATTTTCACTACATTTTACTACATTACACTTGGCCGTTTATTAAGATGTTTAATTATTCAGGATTGTGTAGGTTCCCAGTAAGAGCAATGCTCCTTAACTAATTTAGTGATTCTTAACCTTGTTGCATATTTGAATTACTAGGGGAGGTTCCCAAGTCACAATGCCTTACAAAAATAAAATCTGGAAGCAAATTCCAGGTGATTCTGATGCAAAACAACCATTAATTTAGCTTAGAGATTAATTGTATTTCCTGCCATAATGATGAAAATGTCCCAGCGATGGTCCAGTTGGTTTCAGGCCTAACTAGATCCAGTCCTTCAATCATGATGTTAGAATGTTTTATCTTCTTTTGTGATTCATTTCCCTCTGCATGTTGATTACATTCTGTTTTATAAATAATTTTCTGCATGTGGTTGGAGGTGACCAGTCACCTCTCCTGTATTAGTGGCTCTTAGTCTAAGACTGCTCATGGCCTGTAAAGTCAAATTAGGTGACATGACTATACATGGGGCAGAGTCATGTCATGAATTACATGAAATGGGAGAGAGGAGATTTTTCCAAAGGCAGAGACCTTGGGTATATCTATTCATTTATTCAGTCAATCAGTAGTCAGTCACTTGGTCAACATTAGAAGTAGATTCTCTTCAGAGAAAATTAACAACCTACAGTTTAAAAACTGTGCTACAGAGAAAGTAAAAGCTGTTTCTTAATCTATTTTTACTATTTTTTTGTGTTCTCCTCCCAATTACATTTTGAACAGAACATTTGCTTTTCTTAAATTGATTTTTTTAAAATACTTAGCACAATCTTCTCAACTCGTAAGGCATATCTCTCTGGTTAATTATGTTTCTCATGTGAAAGATAAAATAACTACAAACATAAAGTAGCAATTTTCTATTGAGAGTTAGTGTCAGGTTCTTTGCCTAACACCCTGAAAACATTATCTGATTTAACTGTATATATATTGGGTTCTTAGGACCGGTATAACAGAGTACCACAAACTGGGCCACTTACAAGAGAAATTTATCGTATCATGTTTCTGCAGGCTTTGAGTGCAAAATCAAGGTGTCTTTGGGGGCCGTGGTTCCTCTGAAATCCTTCGGGGAACACATCCTTCGAGATAGCTTTTGAATGAAGCTGGTATTTCTTGAAGCTGGTAGCTCCATTCTCTACCATCAGCATCTCCTGGAGTTCTGCCTGGGTGTCTTTGTCTCCTTGTAACCACATTTTTTTAAAAAATTAATTTTTAAGTTTATTTATTCTTGAGTAATAGAGACAGAGCATGAGCAGGGGAGGGGAACACAGAGGCCGAGACACAGAATCCAAAGCAGGCTCCAGGCTCTGAGCTGTCAGCACAGAGCCCAACTCAGGGCTCGAACCCAGGAATGTGAGATCATGACCTGAGCCGAAGCCAGGTGCTTAACTGGCTGAGCCACCCAGGTGCCCCCCTCCCTCCCCCCGTTTTTTAAAATAAGGACGCCAGTAATTTCAGGTTAGGAATCCTCCCTACTGCAGCATGACTTCATCTTAACTAATTATATCAAGGCAACCATGTTTCCAAATAAGGCCACATTCTATAGTACTGTGGGTTAGGACTTCAAAATACATTTTTTGGAGAGGACAAAATCCAGCCAATAAAACTGTATGAAATTGTTATCAATCACATTTTTCAGAGAAGAAATGTGTATATGTTGAGTCATTTGCATAGTATTGCAAGTAACAGAACCAGTATTTAAACAAAATTCCATCTCCGAAATACCAAGCAAAGATGAGTTATTCCTTTCACTCTTTGCAGCTGCTAACAGTTTTCTGTTGCTTGAGTGTGGAGTCACTGCCTAATGTAAGTAAAGAAAAACCTACCAAACAAGTAATAAGTCCATAGCAAAAGAGGTGACTGCTGTTTAGAACCTCTCACACTGCATTTTACAGAGCAGGTAATAGGCATTTGTTGAATGAATGTTAGCTACTTGGAATATGAAATGTCATGTAGATTTTCCACCATCTTGCCTAACTTTATAAAATTATTAAGATGAGTCTGATACAGACAGTTTCAGTTTAGAAAGAAATTTCTCATATCAAAAATTATAAATAGGAAAGAACATTTTTACTGTTATTTGACTAATTGTCAAAATAAAGTGGAACTTGCTAGTACTAAGTATATCTCGGTTAATGTGTCCATATGTGGATGAAAAGAGAGATAAGCTAAACAAATTTCTGTCTTTTAGGATATTTCAGAGATTGGTTTTGCCCTATCTTTTAGATATATGAAGAAATTTTTAACTAAGTATGTGTTTTCATTTTACATTAACAAGATAAAAAACCAAACTGAATTATCAGTTTTTCTATCAGGTGTTCTCATTACCACTGAAAAGTTACTATGTGGCTTTGGGCAAATTGCTTGAATAACACAATAGACATTTATACTGAAAAATAGTTAAAACTAGAAACTCTGGGGGCACCTGGGTGGCTCAGTCAGTTAAGCGTCCGACTTCAGCTCAGGTTATCATCTCGCAGTTCGTGCCCCGCGTCGGGCTCTGTGCTGACAGCTCAGAGCCTGGAGCCTCTTTCAGGTTCTGTGTCTCCCTCTCTCTCTCTGACCCTCCCCCGTCCATGCTCTGTCTCTCTCTGTCTCAAAAATAAATAAACGTTAAAAAAATTTTTAAAAAGCAAAAACTAAAAACTCTGGTGTGCGTCGTGGTAGGACAGCAAATGCTATTCAGCAGATGTGCTGGCGTTTATTCCATTTCTTTCCTGAGACCAACTCCAGAACACAGATGCAACTTGAAATACCTTGAAACCACTTCTGCTATGATACAGGAGTAAATTTGATGGATGGGGGAGTAGAAATGTGGGAATCTGAGAAAATGGGGCATATGAGGGAAAATGGGATGATCGAAAGAGGAAGTTCCTTCTCATGGCATTCAAAACGTTTTTCTCCCCCCACCTCTAAAATATTGTGCTAGACAATCAAAGCAACTTTGAGGTCCTATTTAGATCCTGTCAGTAGGCAGTGTGAGCTCTCTCATCTTCAGAAGAAATGCTGCAAGATGTAATTAAGAGACAAAACCACTCAACAGTAAACACATGTAAGAAGAGTTAGTTGACTTACTAGCAGGACCTCAAACACCATCATCAAATAGAACCATATCTAATAATAGATCCATGAATTTAATTTATTCATACAGTTAATATGCAGATTTGATTACATGTTTTTTGAGACCAGTTTTTCAGGTAAAGAGCTACCACTGCACAGTGATTTTTCTGTGTACATTCACAATGCAGAACAATCCATTCTACCTGTGGGATCTTCCCATTATTTGAATAACTTCCACAAAGAAGGAACCACTTAAAACAATGGAAATAAGACCAGAATTTATATGATTGGCTATTTTATTTTACTATTCATGAGGAGTCATTGCATGGAAGCAGACTTCACAAAATAGTGAGGTTTTCTCATTCTTTCTTTATATGCTATGAGGGAAATTGTATCTTATTCTTCAGAATATAGAAGTGTATGTTCTCAGTATGATTTCAAATCTTTTGTCCCATAAAGTCGTGAAAAACAGAAATAGGCCATTAAGAAGAGGGTACTTGCCTATTCTCATTTCCAAGAGCAAAATATTAGGGCAAAATAATTTAAATGTTTCTTTCTTAGAATAATTTTGTTGAAGTTACTCATTATATTTTCAGAGTAAAATCTGTTTATCTCTTCTCACCCTCTTCCATACACCTACGCATTTACACCTCCCATTGCCTTAATTTTTAAATGTTAAATGAAAAAATTTTAAAAGCTTACCTAGCCACCTATTTATAAATGCTTTCCAGAAAGTGTGTGTGTGTGTGTGTGTGTGTGTGTGTGTAGTTCTCAGTTACTTACCATGTCTGTGTTGCTCTGATAGCCATTATAGTAACTGGGGGAAGGGAAAATTAGGAGGGGCACCTACTGATGTTTGACTCATGGAAGAATACTTTGTAATACAGCCCTGATATTAGGTAGAAGATAAGATACAGTAAGTGAGTAAATTTGAAGATCTCATTGGCTTTATTACATGATTCATGGAATCAACATCCTACCTGGCAAGTAGAGGGGGGTGATCTATGGAGCTGTACGAAACAAGCGTTTTATAGAAAGGAGGATGGGGCAAGACATTATCAGTGAAAGAAAAGAAAGGATTGTTGCAGGCAAAGTCACCTTTCCCTAGGGGAAAAGACAGAGGTCATATCATGCAAATTACCTCATTTCCTTTGGGGGATGGAAAAGGCCCATGATTACCTCATTGGTACAGAACAGAAATTCCAGATTAATTGGCATAAAGTCCCACTCACTGAAATTAAGATAGGTGTGCTGTCCTGGGGGCAGGTGACTCCACTTTGGGCCTGTAGTTTTCTTTTTAACAATTCAAATGAAATGAAAGCACTTTTCTAAAATAAAAGGAGAAGCTAGGGATGCATTAACTGCTCAGGCCAGGAGAAAGGAAAGCAACATTGAGGAGAGGATTAAAAAAAAAAAAAAAATGACGGACCGCGAGAAGAGAAGAGATTCACAAAAAAGACAAGCTCTGTGTGTGTGTGTGGGGCGGGGGGGGGGGGGGTGGAGAAGACAAGTTGTCCCTGAGGGATGCTCTCCACACATGGCCAAACGTTAAATAATCAACTCTGTGTCTTTATTTGGTGCATAAAAATATGTTATCTAGACCCTTGTCACTCAAAGTGTGATTTGTAAACCATCAGCATTAGTGTCACCTTGGAGCTTGTTAGAAATGCGGACTATTGGGCCCTATCCCATACTTACTGAATTGAAATCTTCATTTTAAGAAGATGCCAGGTAATCCTTGTGCACATTAAATTGGAGAAGCCTTAAGCTAGACTATAGAGAGCTAACCTACAGGTCTAAATATAGACTTTTTGGCCCAAGACACAGTACTTACTGCTGACTCTCCTCACCATTTTATTTTCTGTCAATATATTGACTGTGGACAAAAAGAACCCTGAAGCCTGGATAACAGCAGTTTTACATAAAGAGCACACTGAAGGAAGCTGGCAAAGAGGACAGGAAAACTGGCAGTTCTTGAACTCTCACCTCTTTTCACAATTTTTAAAAATGTTAGAAAGCTGTTCTTTAAAACCCATTTCTCTCTGGCAGTTGAATCTTTGTAGTGCAACTTGTGAGAGGATCTCAAAAACTCCCTCCTGCATGATTGAGCTGTGCTGGCTGACAGGCTGTGAGCCCGGCCATCCCAGCCCATCTCTTTGGTTACCTGCTCCCCCATCTACTTGATCAGAGGGGCCTCAGAACTGTGCAAAACAGCCAGTGACTTGACACTGATCATCAAATCTTTCAAGACACTCCATTTATTATTGCACTTCCACATGGAATTTGCATTTCTAACGTAGGGCTGGGACAGGATTGAATATAACCAAGACTTGTCTTCCCAGAGGCAAAAGTATATTCTGAAAATGTGTTAAGAGGAGGCTGTTCATGCTTCTTGAGATCGTAATATTTTGTGCCACTCTCTGCCCCGTTGAATACATTTTCAAATCTCTGAGGATGTTGTTTTTATCTTATAACCAGAGTTTCCTCTAAAAAGCAAAGTACATTCAAACTCACTTTCCTGTCCCCTTTACATGGATTAATTTAATAATCAATTGAATGACATGGACATGTAGTATCTATTTTAAATCTGTGTAGGCAGAAAGCACAATTGGGCAGAGCTAATCTCTTGAGAGCAAAATGAAGTTTTCAGTTTGGAATTGATTAGATTGCTAGGGGATTAAGCCCTCTGTTGGTAATGCTCTGTGGCTTGGAGCAGTTAGAAAGAAGGGGATTTGGGTTTCTGCTTTGTAAACAAATATGTAAGGTTTTAAAAGGATTTGCTTTTTCTTTGGGGAGTCGCCGTTGTACTTGGTGATTGTCAAGATGTGGCATTTTATTGCTTGCAAGGAAAGCAAGATGGACCTGAGATCCTTTCCTCACATATTCAACATCTTTTAAAAAATGAATTGATTCTTTGGCTTTCATGGCATGTCACGACTAAAGGAAATGAAGAAAAAGGACAAGGAAGAGTAAAGTAAGAATGAAAATTTAGGAAGTGTTGTATAGAATACCAAGCAGACATAAGAGTGGAAAGAGGATGTGAAGACCCTTGCACGAAAGGAATGTCCCATATTAATTTTTTTTTCATGTTTGGGAGAGTTTTTTTTTTTAATGTTTATTTATTTTGAGAGAGAGAGAGAGCGAGCATGAGCAGGGGAGGATCAGAGAGAGGGAGAGAACATTCCACAGGGCTTGAGTTGACAGACCACGAGATCATAACCTGAGCTGAAATCCTGAGTCAGATACTTACCTGGCTGAACCACCTAGGCATCCTGTGGAATAGTTTTAGGTTTTTAGAAAAATTACAAAGATCATACAGAGAGTTCGTCTCCCCCGACCGGTTCCCCCTATTATTAACATCTGACATTAGAATGGCACTTTTGTTAACAATTAATAAAATAGTATTGGTACATTATTAGTAAACAAAGGCTGTAGTTTATTCATATTTCTTTGGTTTTAACCTAGTCATTTTTCTCTTTCAGGATATGTTACATTTTGTTGTTGGGGAGCAAAAATTCCTGTTCCCTCAAAGGTCCTTTTAGCTGAACTAAGAATCAAATTGTCATGAGACAGATTAACAAGAAAAAATCAAATTTAATACATGTATGTATGGGGAATCCACGTAGACATGGAAATTCCAAAGATAGTCACGCAAGATGAGGTATATATGCCATCCTGAACTAAGGAGAAGGGAGTAGTGGTCTGGGATTTCAGAGGAAAGGAATATACTTCACAGGTTGATAAGAGCAGATGTTTGGTAATTAGATGTTAGCCCTGCCATTATAGACGGGTCACTCAGATAAAATTTATCTCTCTTAATAACCCATATTCTGGGAAAGGCCCCCAATTTGATTCTTCTGTGTGGTTAAAGGAGGGACAAAAATTTCTCTTGAGCCAATAGGGTCTCAAATGCCATCAGCTTAAAATAACCCACATGTCAAAGTGACACAATCTGGGGGAGGCTGTCCTGCACCCCTTCATTGTCATGCTTCTTAAGCTCCTCTTGACTGTATTTCTCGTACCTCCCCTGTTTTTTATGACCTTAACATTTTTGAGTAAGAATGGTTAAGTATTTTGTAGAATATTACTTATTTGAGGTATATGTAATGTTTTCCACGTGATTAAACGGAGATCCAGGTTTTTGAGATAGACAAAGATAAAAATGCCATTCTCATCACCTCATCCCAAGGATAAATGCTATCAGTGTGACATCACTCTTTATCTTGACTTTGGTCACTTGAATGAGGTGATGTTTGTCAGGTTTCTGCACGGTGAAGTTACTTCCCCCTCCCCCCATACTCACTGTACACTTTGGAAGGAAGTTACTATACACAACCCACATTTAAGGAGTAGGGCATTATGTGCCACCTTCTTGAGGTGTAGGCGGAAAGTATCTACATAAATTATTTGACATTCTTCTATACAGGAAATATGTTTATTCTCTTTATTAATTCATTGATTGATCTATTAAATATAATTAAATTTCTCCTTACTACACTTATTTCATTATGTATCCATGAATATTATAATTTGGATTATAATGTTAAATCATTCTGGCATTGACTATTAGGGATAGTTTAGATGGCTTCTGGAATACTCCATTCTTAAAAGCACAATAAAAAAGAGATGAGAAACTATGACTGGTTTCTAAGCTATAATATGCAGTTAAAAAGAGCCTAGGATTAACAGACAAAAGCCTAGTTTAGGGTTTCTGGTCGACTAAGTTTTGCCATTCACCAACAGTAGCATCAGCCTCATGTTACTTGTGTGTGCACTGGAAATACTATTAATGCCTGGGTGTACTTAAAAGTAAAATTAAATACTAATTAACCCTCTTGTTAAATTAGAAAGTGAGTCATTGTTAACCCACACTAAGTGGGAAGCCACCATGCAAATGTGATATTTTGGAACATACCTAAAGATTAGTAAGCATGATTTACAGAGAATTGACTACAAATCTCAACATTGCTTATCCATAGGATTGCTGATAGAAATGCAATATAAAGAATAAGAATTGAATAAGTCAGTAGACAGGGAGTCTTTCAGATACCTCAGAATCATGTTAGGCATGGGGTGAAGCAGTTCAGATTAGCAAAACTCAAAAAGATCCCACTGACAGATCTAAAGAGCTAGAGTTGCTAGGAACCTTTGATGTAAGGACACTATAACTGAGGGGAAAATAAAAATAAAATACACATGCCTAGGGAGAAGCTCTTATGGATTTATGGTATTCCTCATAGGGCAAAGGTGGGTGGGTAAGAAATTCTAAATGCCTGTTATATATTTAATATAACTCAATAGAATTCAACAGAAGAATTTCCTTTTTTAGTCTATGAATGTCAGAAATCTATTAGACTATAACATTCCTTTGTTAAATTCAGTATTTAATTTGGAATTAAATTGTGCCAAACAGTAGGGTGCCATATTATAGAGCAAGTGTTTTTCATGAGTTGAGTCATTGCTTATTAAACTTGAAATTAATCAGCAAGTCATTGTCACTGAAACTTTTGGTCTCTACCAATGTTAATTTGGAGTTGGACATGATGTGCACCCAAATGAGGCTATAGCATTTCTTAAGGCATTTTATAAATAAGTTATTTATACAAATTTGGAGCATGTTTTTACCCCAGTAAACTTACAGTAATTCTAGAAAAGTCGTTGAGGTTACCATTTGCCCCAGACTGATTTCTACTTTATTGCCACCTTTATTTCAATCTAGGACTCATTAGTTCTTTGCAAGTAAGGATGGAATAGTAATTAACATTCAAATCAGTGATACTATGATTTAGCTTTACACGGGCATGTACCAGAAATACATGTTTCATTGATTTTATCATTTCTTGTGTCTGTGCAGCCACTCCATCTACAGTGTGTGTTTAGTGGTAGTGGGGTGACAATAAAAGCAAAAATAATTATTAATTGCTTGCCTTAATTCAGGTAGTGTTCTAGTTACATCCAGTGTACCCATCTAGTCATAGTTTTTATGAGTAACTCTTGCTCAGTAGCAATTTGCAGTTTATAAAGACGTTTCACATGTTTTGAAGATGTGAATCTCAACAAGTTCATGTACATTGATGTGCAAAAAGCAAACAAACGAGCAAAAACAGTGACATACTTTTTTATACTACTCATATCTAAATCCCACCAAGAATTTGGAAAATTTAACCTCATTTTTTCCCAGGGTTTCTTCAAACTTAAAGTATGTTGTGGATATGTATGGAATGTTAAATAGTGCCAAGATTAACCGTGGGCTCTGGTCAGTGAGTCATTGGCACCAGTTAAAAATGAGAAATAACATCAGGGCTTCTGGTTCTCTGAGTTATCTATGGCTTCTGCCTTTATCTATCTTTATGCACTATCTACCCTTTTTGTCAGGTCTTCATGCCTTTTTTGAGTCTCTGCCCTGGCCCTACTATTATGTGCTTTCAACATTTCCAATAGTTTTTGCTATGTCGCTATTTCAGAGACAAGCACTTTGTTTATGCCCAGTGCATTGCCTCTGTTCAGTAAGGCTTAGAAAGAGCCAGGAAACCATTTGGGCTATGTCAGATTTGTTCTCAGCTACATCCATCTACTAAGCCAGCAAGCACAAGCTCATTGAGTGGACAAGTGCAATATACAGAGAGAGAAAAGTAAGATATCTATATCTATAAGATGTGTGTGTGTGTGTGTGTGTGTGTGTATATATATATATCTATATATCTATATATATATATATATATATATATATATATATATATATATATATATATAAATGTAATCCCACCATAGATAACTTCATTTGATTTACACAGTGGAATGTAATTAGGTCTTCCCCTACCCTACTTTACAGAAAAATACATCGGAACTTGATGAAATCCACAGAGGCTGTTAGTGTCAGTGCCAGACTTGGAAACACATGCTTCTGGGACAATATTTTATATAGTCCTTTCCATTTTATCATCCTGTAGTTTTTATTTCTGAAATAAATTCATTCAGTATTCTACAAATGTTTATAAAAGCCTACTGTAATAAAAGAAAGATATTAGGCACTATATCATATAGACTAGAAGTAGGATCATGTGGTTATTTTGATGAACCACCTTTTATAGATTGGAAATTGAGAATTAGATTCATTAAGAGTTTTAACTACGAGCATAAAGATAGTTAATGACAATCAACATTCATAGTCTAGTCCAGAACTCCTGAAACTCTATCTGGCCTCTTTCATTCTGAACAAAACATACTTCTGAACTTCAAGAAAATTTGATGATAGCTTAAAGAGATGAAAAGTTGTTAGTAATACCTACTAGATTTTGCTGTCGGGGACAAGACCATAAGCATGAGGATGAGTGACGAATCCCTTAAGCTGGAGGGATCAAGGGCACAAAGAGGAAAATGGAAAGACGAAGTGGAATTTGATCTGAGACCCATGAATGTTTAGGATTTCAGTGCCTAGGCATCTCAGCTTTAGACTCTCAGAGCAGAAGAAAGGACCTGAGCAAGAAATTGTACAAAACCATTCTGATGATTGGAAGAGTCCATCAACATAAAAGGAATTGAGAAGGGAATGAAGTGCTTCAGCTCTAGATGGACATCTGAAAGTAAAGTGAGATTAAGGCTCGTAGTTACAGTGAGGCATAGGTAGACTGAAGGCGTCAAGGAAAAAGGAGTTGTCATTGTCTCCCGGTACATGCAGCAGCTTCCTGTTGGTTTCTTGTTGAATTTGGATATCTGGAGTAAATACTTTGTCTTGCCTCTTTCTTGTTAAAGCTACTTTCCTTCATCTTTTAGGGCATCTCTGTTTATCCTCTTTCCTCCTGACATACTCTTCATCTTCTCAAGGCTTTGTGACACATTTTTCCATCTCTGAATATAGTGGAAAGAAACAGAGAGGATTTCTCATGAATTACTTTCCCCTCTAGAGATTGAAGGGGAGACTTAAGACTGATGACATCGTTCAGAGAAATATTTTCCCAAGTATATTTTTTTCTTTCTGGAGGAAAAACCTGAATGTGTTCTTTAAGTAAAATCAGGAGTTGAGATCCTTTTTCTTTTAACCTGATTAATGCTCTTTTTCAAAAATACAAATGAGATGCGTTTAGTTTTTGAACACAGGCTACTTTTACACCCTGCTCTTGTTTTCCTCTTCTGTTTTTGTTATTCTGCAAAACCAAAATAGTAGAATTTGAAACCTCCATGAAGGAAGGTACTTCATATTGTTCACTGCTGTATCCCGGGAGCCAAAAATATGCCTCATACACAGCTCAAATAATAATTAAGCTGTTTTTTTAAATATTTATTTTTGAGAGAGAGAGAGAGAGCGCGTGCAAGTGAGCATGAGTGGGGGAGGGGCAGAGAGGAATGGAGACACAGCATCTGAAGCAGGCTCCAGGCTCTGAGCTATGGGCACAGAGCCCGACATGGGACTTGAACCCATGAACTGTAAGATCATGACCTGAGCCAAAGTCTGACACTTAACCAACTGAGCCACCCAGGAGCTCCAAGCTGGTTATTCTCAGCTTGGGCAGCATTGTATTTAATGCTCTTTTTCAAAAGTCTAAGTCTGATTCTGTAGTCAGTTGTTTAGGCAAGAGGTACATAAATTAATTGGATTATATAATCCCAATGGCCTATCCAAGATTAAATAAGAAAATTGTAATTGTGCTCCACTAGAGGTACTTTTATATAACAACAGCATATTAACATGTTTGTTTAGATTGTTACCAGTCACTCTGGAAGTCAGTTAAATGAGGAAGCAAAACATGGTATTTGATGGCTGTACAAGTCCATTTATCATTTCAAATACACTCTAACACCAGGCGCATCATTTAGATTTTATGGCAAGATGTAATAACCAGCCACCTGCGAAGATAAAATATAGTTTTTTCAAATAAAATTTTTCCCCACAAGCTTTATTATGCATATTTCGTTTGTGGTCTTCTGATACTAGCCATGGATGCCACACATCAGATATGATGAAGAGGGTATCTTTAGGATACAGTTTTGAGAGGGAAACTGTATCCCACAGGAAAGAATTTATGCCAAACCAGAAAAGGATTTATTATGAACCATACTAACTACTCTGAGTCTTTTATATCAGGACTGGCATTAAAGACAACCAAGAGAGAGTAACACAATTAAATGGTCCATCAAAATGCGTCTAAATTGCATAAATATGAGTCAAAATCAGTTGCTTCTATTAGGTTGAACATTTTCAGGTAAAATTAATTTTTAGTCAAATTAATTAAATGACTAATTTCCTTGAATCAAGACACATTTCACACTGGTTGCAAATTCATTGGTTGCAGTGGGGTTGTTAATAAAATAACACTCACTGTAACCATAATTTCTTTCCCACTGATTTTTCTCCCCAGAAACAAAGTCTTCCGATATTAGTTTTTATGAGTGTTACCTCCATAAATGATTGTGAAAACAGGAGATTCTTTTCTTTTTAGTCATGTCTCTGAAAATATCTTTTCCTTCTTTCCTCCCTTCCTTGACCTTTCATTTCCTTCTCAGTCTTCCCAAAAGTAGTATCTGTCCATAGCCTTTGTGCATACAGAATAGATGATGAGTAATCTAATATTCTTTTCATTAGTCATAAACTTGATTTTCTTCTCTCAGGATACTTGTGGGAGTATCTTTCTATTTTTACTGTGTAGAAATTTCAAACTATGTCTGGGTTCATTATCTTCTTTTATTCCTTATTTCCATTATCTCGGACATAGTGGATCTTCTGAGTTTGTCTTTTTTTTTTTCAATATATGAAATTTATTGTCAAATTGGTTTCCATACAACACCCAGTGCTCATCCCAAAAGGTGCCCTCCTCAATACCCATCACCCACCCTCCCCTCCCTCCCACCTCCCATCAACCCTCATTTTGTTTTCAGTTTTTAAGAGTCTCTTATGCTTTGGATCTCTCCCACTCTAACCTCTTTTTGTCTTTTTTTTTTTTTTTAATGATTTTTGCTTTCTTCATGGTTTAAGAGAATTATTTAACTTTATTTAAAAGTCTTATAATAATTTTTGACAATTATGGTTTTATTCTCTGGAAGATGTTTCTTGGCTTTCAGTTTTTATAGCATACTCTAATTGTTGTAAAGGGATTTTCAACATTTCTGTATAGATTATAACTGCAAGGTGAGTGGATGAGAGAAAGGGGCTGTATAATGTAATGTCTGCAGACATATTTGGCAATTTGGCATATTGATTGATTGGCAACTGTGATGGGATTGCTATTGGCATTAGGTAGGTAGAAGCCAGAGATGTTGCTAAGCATCTTACAATACACAGGACAGCCCCGAACCAAAACAAACAAACCTAGCTGGCCCCAAATGTCATTAGTGCCAAGTTTGAGAAGTCCCATTTTAGAGACATTGATTTCTGTTCCTCTATAATTCCTAAGCTTCGTGTGGATGAATATGAAAGAGAAAAATGTTCTAAATACTGGCAAAGAATAAAGGTTGAGTAAAGGATTACATGCTATTAGTGTTGAGGAAAGAAAGAGAGGGATAAAGTAGAAGTCAGGTGATGAAGAGCCTTACGGTCATGCTTAGTGGTATGAATTTAGAGCAGAAAAATAAAACAAGGCAGTATCTGAAAGAATTTCTTGGAAACCTCAAAACTCTGTTCAAATGTAATGATCACAAAAATAATAATACTTAATGAGAAGAAAGTAGCTTTTTGAGTGTGAATGAACACTTTGGTGGAGAGGGTCAGAAGAAGCTAAAAAGTTTGTAATCCCAAAAACTCTTTGAGGTATAGATGTTGTGCCTAACAAAGCTTTTGTCTTGCCTGTTTCCTCCTTGCTTCCTCAATCCACACAAATTTACTCTAGGTGACACTGTATCTATTGATAATGTCCATTTGGGTTAAATAAAAATGTTAAACATCCTTGAAAAAACCTTGAAGGGGATGATGTTGCCCTTCTAAGTCTACTGACATACTCTTATTCGTGAACATAGAGTCACTCTGCATGACGTTTTATCTCACTGTGGGTACTAGATTATGACCCTGGTGGCTCCCGAAGTAGCATTCCATGTCTCAAGTAGGAATGTAATCTGTCACCCTCCCTACCATCCACAATTTCTCAATCCCTTTATATGTGCAGGTACATGTGCCCATATGCACATAAGTCAAATTGAATTTTAATCTTTTTACTTCTTCCTTTTCCTAATTGAGTATATAATTTGATTAGCAGACATGACTGATGTTTTCTTTTCCCCTTGAGTTGTTATAGATTTCTTATTTCGGGAACTTTGAGCAGATATTTAGAACTGAGAGTTTTCTTTCTCCTTTTCATTGTGTCTTCTTTCACCCCTTAATGTTCCAAAATTGCTTTACATTAAGCTACCCATTTCATGCATACAACGGATTTGGGTCTATGTATGTGTGCATACACGTGTGTGTGCATGTGTTCATGTGTATTCAGTTGTTGAATTACTGAACTAGTTGATTAAGAGAATTTCATTTAACACAGAGCTATTTCCAAACCAAAATAATCTAGTTTCTGACATTTTGTCCCCTATTTTGACATCTGGAAAGGGTTCCATCATATTATATTCTTTGGACTCTTGCAACATTTGCCTGCTAGCAATGGGAGGGTCTGTATAACATCTGATCCTGTAGTATTTTTCACTCATAAACCAGAAACAACTTGAGCCCTGTGAAGTATGGAGGTTTAAAGCAAACCTTTATTTAACATTTTGTGTGTCAACATTTCTCCAACTTGACCTGCCAAGTGGATTTCATAGCAGATGACTCTGGAACATGAACAAGTGTTTGTTCTTATATCTCACCCATTAGTGTTGAATTAAAGACTACAAGGTTTGGATCACATAGCAGACTTCAGTGCCTTATGCTGCTGATGCTGGCCAAGAACAGGAGCATCTGAATATTTATATGTTTATTCCTGTGGAATTTTAAGAAATCTTTGGACAGTTGACAGTATGCGCCTATACCGCTAAACCTGAGGGAACATCCAAGGCACTTGTAAATAGCTTTGCATGGATGGGAAAACTATGTTGATTCTAAAAAGATGTCAGATGAGCTCTTTAAAAATAACTATCCTGGAACTCACTTTTCATGAAAAAGAAATCCTCTCGGCTAATAATTTATGGCAAAATAGATTTGTCTGTGGAGTGGTAACAACAGTGAGAGAATGCGCTAACATTTCTGTGTATTTCCCATGTGTGTATATTATACCAGCTGTTTTTCCATGTATTATCTCATTTTGATCTCATGATGATGCGCTAAAACAATAACTACTACCACCTCCATCTGGAACCTTCACTCCAGTCTGTTTATGACCATGTATGAATATGGTTATTCAATGTCTGCAGTTTTATTTTATCTTAAAAGTAAACTTTAAAAATGTATATTATTTCCCATCTATGCCAACAATTGTTTAAGTCAGTTTATCATCACTTTTTCTCTTGGCTATCACAATAGTCAATTAATTGTTTTCTCAGCTTCCAAATTTGACCCCTCCCCAACATATTCTCCATATTTAGACTTCAATAGCTTCTTACTAAACCTAGAAACAGAATGGCACCTGAACTCCTTACCATGCTCTCCGAAGCTCTACAGGATATGTCAGGGTGTCAGATGAAGGAAAAAAACCCCATATACCATATATATAATATGTATATTTATATATAATGCTATAAAACTTATATTTTATACATTTATGAATTATAAATATATATGCATATGTGAATATATATATAACACGCATATCTGTAAAGTCCATCATATATAATATATATACATACACACACACACACACACATATATGCCATTGATTTTCATTAATTGCAGTCCTTATGTTCTCTAACATTTTCAACAACATTGAACTAGCAAATATAAAACTATTGTTCCTAGAGGAATTAGAGAGTTAGGTTTCTGAGAACCTCTGGTTAGAGCATTTTCACTGAATAATCAATACATTACCTTGTATTATGTGTATTTCTCTTTAAAGACACTTTTATTATATATATTGTATTGTGTGCATATTGTTTGCAAGTATAAATATCAATTACATATAATATATACTATTTCCTGGTGTAATTTATATGTTGGCCATGAGTGCAATATCAATGAATCAATTATATATATTATATATATTTTGGCTATGAGTTCAAATATTGATGAATCAAGAATATATTTAATAAATATGGATATATATAGGTAATGCCATAAAATGTTATATTTTATACATTTATGAATTATATATTATATTATTTATATATTAATTAAATATAACATTTTATAGCATTACCTATAAATATCCATATTTATTAAATATATTCTTGATTCATCAATATTTGAACTCATAGTCAATAGCATTATAATTCATCCCCGAAGGAAGCTTATCTTTCTCCTCAGGTATGTTACAGCCTTCTTGGACTTAGCAACACTTGACAGCACTTCAGCTTGAGGACTGTGTTAAATAGCAAGATCACCAACAAGAGCACTAAATGCAAAAATGCAAAAATAAGAGTGACACTAGATAGACGATGAGAAGGACACATGTACAGTATGAGAGTTCCAACCAGAGCACTGCCTCGTTTAACTCTAGCTAGGAAAGTGCCTGTTTCGGGAGTTAAACTTTTCGATTCTCATCAGTGACAGTGACAGCACCGCAGATACTGATTTGGGATATTACAATTAAATGTTAGCAAGGTGAATTTATAAATACAGAATCCATAGATGATGAGGGTCAACTGTATATATGAAAATGACAAAGGAATGTTCACTTGAATTGCAGATAAATGTCAAATCTTTAGTATAAATATGTCTCACAAAATATTTGGGATGTACTTATATTAAAAAATCACTGTTTATCCGAAATCAACTGATTTTCCTATATTTTATTAGGCAACCCTATCTGATAGCTTTTTACCTAGCCAGGCTTGCCATGCTTTGCTTTGTGTATTAATTGATTGATTGATAACTTCAAACTCATTTCCTTCTTTATATTTCTCTGAAATCTCAGGATTCTCTTTTTGGAGCCTCTCATTTACCCCTGACCTTGTTTTCAGGATCTCCTCATAACTGAGTTTTTGTCTTCTTCCAAATCTTTCCTGACTCCCAGGTCCTCCTCTTTCCTATTTAGTGTGATTCCCATACGCTATTTGTAAAATTTATAATTATTGTGCTCATGTGTGTTTTCTTATTTTTGACCTGCCTCCCTAAGAGGCTGCTTCCTCCAAGAACCACATTGATTTGCATACTGATACGTAACCCCAATACAGTATCTGACACATGAAGCCTTGAAGAATGAATGATGTAAATATAAATGGAAAGGGTATGAGGATTTATAGAACAGAATCCTTAGTTACATATCTGAACCTAGTCTACTCATTCTCCAAATATTCCTCAGCACCTTGAGCATAAGCATCTGTGCTAGTTTTAAGATAAGCTTACATTCTGCTGGGGCAGACAGAAAGGAGACAAATAAATAATTTACTTATAGCTTACAACACTGCCGTGAGGTAAACGGTCACAGGAATTAGAAAATAAATGGGAAAAGCATCCTGCATAGAATTATCAAGGTTTCAGGAAGAGGATCCTTATAAGATTTCTGTTTAATAAACATTAGAACATGCATCCTAAATTTCTAAAGCATGTTCTAAGGAGTTTCTCTGTTTGGCCTTACAAGTTAGTGTGCAGTGGGAAAGGACCATGAATAAAACACTGACGGGGCGCCTGGGTGGCGCAGTCGGTTAAGCGTCCGACTTCAGCCAGGTCACGATTTCGCGGTCCGTGAGTTCGAGCCCCGCGTCTGGCTCTGGGCTGATGGCTCAGAGCCTGGAGCCTGTTTCCGATTCTGTGTCTCCCTCTCTCTGCCCCTCCCCCGTTCATGCTCTGTCTCTCTCTGTCCCAAAAATAAATAAACGTTGAAAAAAATAAAATAAAATAAAATAAATAAAACACTGGCATTTTGACACCTTCCTCCCCAGCCATGCTACCACTGTTTCATGATGTGCTGAATAAATGACACACACATGCACGCACACATTTTTCCATATGTACTCAGTTAATTTTCACTAGTTTATATGCAGAGGACTAGCCGTGTAAATGACAATCAGTGATATAAGAAAGCAATTAAATTCAAAATAATAAGTATCTTAATGTCACTTTTTCAAAGGATTTTTAGAGCCACATTTTAATTTATTTCCTGGAACACAAATTTATTGAGCACCAGCAATTTATTTCAAGTCAGACATCGTTACAGGCTTTCAGAATACAACAGCAAACAAAAGCAGACAAAACTTAAATTTGACTTCAGGGAAGTGAAAGGTTCTAAACAAATTCCAATCTTAGAGTGTCTGATTTACAGCAGCAGGAACATGATGTATTGACATGTTAGCGCTCTTTATCCTCAATGTATTTGTGTAGCTTTAACTAATTAATCCTCATGATACTAAGCAGTGGATAAAGCTTATGTATTAAACATTGCATGCTCTTTTTAAAGCAATGACAATCCTTGTAAACGATGTGTCCGTTGCCAGAAATCCACATAAGTATTTTGGTTTTAAATTCCCTAAAGCTAAGAGCACTGCGAATCCACTGCTGGAAGTTGACTTTTTCTCTGTTGCTTGGGACTTATGTATGTTGACAGTGGAGTTTCAGAAAGCGTTTAGTTATTTTTAAACCAGAAGGTGTTCATTCTCTTCTCAAAGTTTATTTTGGCTGCTCCTTTACCAGGCTAGTCGGGGAAACCTGGATGAGTGTTCATGAATAAATGGCCGTGCCATTTTAGCATATGAGTGAAAGCTCTCTGCAACTGTTCGTGCCCTGGTCCAGTAGCTATTCTAATACCTGTCCTACTTACCTCATAGCAATGTTAAGATGGTGACATAAAATAATGGCACCATTCTCCCTGGAAACCGTGCACTGACTTCCCACTGAACCTACCGTAACATGTAAACTCCTTACCATATCCAGCACAATTTTTCTTCTGGCCCCTGACAGCCTTCCCAAATTCTCCTAACAGTCTCCCTCTCATACTTTCCATTCTTGTCACAAGGGACAACTTTTGGCTTTTCAGACATACCAGACCCTCTCCTTGTCACACATTCCCTCCGCCTGGAGTATTTTTTACCCACTTTTCACATACCTGGCTCTTTGCATTTTCCACTTCTCTACTTAAATTTGACATCGTCTGAGAAACCTACCCTTATTACTGGCCACCTAAAATAAGACCTGCTCCTGTTCATTGTCTAAGAGCACCTTGGTCACTTTTAAATGACATTTATCTTAAATATTTTGTTATTTTTTGGATGCTTTTTTATTCGTCATTGCTTTCTCTCCAGGTAAGGAGGCTCCAAGTCCCCCTAAGGGAAGGACCATTCGTGTTTCATTCACCACCATATACCCAGTACTAGCACAGAATGGATCCAAGAAAGGCCTCAAACTTGTCTTACGTATAAACTGAATAAATAAATATGTGCCAGTATGAGTGCTTAGAATCTCTAACTGGTAGTTGAATTAATGGAAAGAGCAGTGATAACAGGTTGAGAAGACCTTTCTCGTCTTGATTTTGCCATTGTTTTTTTCTATCCAACGTAAGTTGTTCTGTCTCTCTGGATATCATCCCTCGTTTGTGAAATATAAATAATGGAAATGTAATGCATGTGAACTGTAATGCATCGAATATATGCATATTGTATGATGTAAGTCATGTACAAATATAAAGTGTCATGATTTATAACAACCGATTACGTTTTTAAAAACAGGTAATTTCCTAGATCCTCACATTTTTTAGTAGACTTCTAATCCTTCACCAAGAGGATATACAAGATCAAATCAATGAAAATAAATATAATCTTTGTGATCTGTTTTTGTTTTCCTCTTTACATCTCACCTTGGTAATGTCTTTCTTGCCATTCCTCTTAATTTTCACATTTCCCCAATAGTTTAAAGAACATGAAATTGCAATATAAACTTAGTGCACTTGGTTAATGAGAAAACGTATGGAAAGAGTAAAAATAAAATTAAAGAAAACAGGTTCCCTCCCCCGCTCATTTTTTTTTTTACCACTTTTGAAGATTACTGTTAGTTATTAGAGTGATGTAGTTAATGGGCAAGGAAAATTTATTCATTATCCAATCACAGTGTCTGACCATTAGAATCATTAACATATAATGGTAATTACTTAGGTTTGCATTGCAGGTTTTTCTTTCACCTGAAATCGAAAGATCTTTTGGAGAAAAGAGATAACATATCTGTCTTCCTAAATTGCTCTATTCTCTATCTCAACCAGGTATTTAGTGAGGGTGAAATTTTATGGAAACCCATGAAAAATTAGAGGAGTATGGTTCTTTCAGGAAAATTAATTTGCCTCTCCTGTTTCTCCCCACTACCCTATTAGAAGTATAATTGACTTGATGCACAGGTCATGCCAAACTCATTAAACCTACAAGCCCATAATGGGTAGGATCACAGACCTAAATGTTTTCTTTGAAGCTTCCTTATGGCACATACTTGGATGCTACAGAGTCTTGCCTGTGTTGGGATGTGCTTCTTAAAGGAGGCTTGGAGGCCATCTGTTTATTCTGGCATGAGTTTCATTTATAGAGTTTGAAGACTTGGTAGTAATTTGTTTTAGTCTGTTTTCTAGTAATTAAAAATGAAAATGAGCTTGATTTTCTGTTTGTCTCACGTATATGCCATTATTTTCATTTGTAAAACAGAAGTTCTCTGGGGTAATTGTGGCTCAAACACTGTTGATATAGGTTGAATCTGAGTCATTTTTGGCTGTTCTAACAAAAATAACATAGCTTGGGTGGCTTAAACAACAAACATTTATTTCTAACATTTCTAGAGTCTGGGAAGTCTATGATGAAGGTTCTGACAGATTCGTTGTGTGGCAAGGACTTTTTCTGTTTTATAGACAACCATCTTCTCTTTGAATCCTTGCATGATGAAGAGCAGAGAGTAGAAGCATGCTCTTTTCTGTCTCTTCTTATAAGGACACTAATCCCATTCATGACTACTCTACCCTTGTGACCTAATTAACTACCAAAGGCCCCAGTTCCTAATACCATCATATTAAGGGTTAGGATTTTAACATAAAAGTTTTGAAGGGACATACATATTCAGTCCCTAACAGGTCATCAACATCAAGATGAGAATTGCAAAGCCCACCAAGAGATGAAACCAGGGAACACTGTTGGGGAAAAAAATGATCATATTGCCCCATCTCCACTGGGGAAGCCAAATGGAGGTAGGGTCAGGGAAGGCATCAGCATCAGCAACTAATGGGAAGTGTCATATTTGAACAACACAAGCAGGAAACCTAGTATCCATGAACCAACTGGAGGTCATAAGCCCAGACACTGAGTGAAAGTTAGATGGTCATGAGAGTAAACATCTAATTAATTCCCATTCTACACAGATTTTTATAGTCCTGACTTTTTTTTAAGGTTCTAGGTCCACACTGTATCAAAACATTCCCATTAACCATGAAGAGTCAGTGTTCCAAGAACTAGTTCTTGTGTTGGTATCAGAGTTTCCTTCTGTACCAGTTTCCAGCAATATCCCACAGTGGTTGGATAGTGGGATTTGGACAGAAAAACTTAAGTATGAGGACATCTTGAAGGGATTACTATAACAGTTTCTTAGCATTATAATAGCCTCAGGCCACCAACAGTTATAACAGCACCTCATATTCTTTGGGGAGAAAAAAAGTCCCAATTTGTAGGATTTACCTACTTCTCTGCAGAGAATACAGCATGGCCAATTTCAAGTTATCAAAAGTTAAAACTCCTTAATATTTTACCTTGGTGCTTTCTAGCTGACTCAAGTGGACTTTAGCACATGCCATCATTCATTCTTAAATGAAAAGCCTTCCTTTGATCCCACATTTTGCCATGACCCAAATTTTCTACTTCCTTTCCTAGCCAAACTTTGTGAAAAAATTGTCTTTTATTGCTATATCCATTTGCCATATTCCAGAGATTCATTTATTAGTAATCAATATCCTCCATATGCCAAAATGATTAGTCTCCTCTTTATTCTTATTTTACCAAAGCTTTTAGCAGTTTTCAACATGGTCAACTACACCATCTTCTGGAAATCACTTCTTCCCATTGTTTAATGGACGCTACACTTAATGATGGTTTTCTTCCTATCTCTTTGATCTCTTCTTCTTAAAAAAAATTTTTTTTAACATTTAGTCATTCTTGAGAGTGAGAGAGACAGAGCATGGATGAGCATGGGGCAGAGAGAGTGGGAGACACAGAATCCAAAGCAGGCTCTAGGCTCTGAGCTGTCAGCACAGAGCCCGATGAGGGGCTCAAAATCACAGACCGCGAGATCATGACCTGAGCTGAAGTTGGATGCTTAACCAACTGAGCCACCCAGGTGCCCCTGATCTCTTCTTCTTGACCTCAACATTTCAAATATTGGAGGGTTTCCTTTATCCTTGAGTCTCTCTCGCTCTCTTTTTTTCTCATCTGTATGTTCACCATTGGGGCTCTAATTCAATACATTGAAATGCTGCTACATCCCAATTATTGGCCTCAATTCTTGACCTCTCCTCAGAACTCTAAAATTATATACCCAGCCTTGCACTTCCATTTGGAAGTCTGGTGGGCGTTTCAAACTTAATATGACCTGAACAATTTTTTTTTGTCTATATCAGGTTTTGGCAAACTACAGTTTTAATAAAATCCGACCTTCCAAATAATTCTAAGAAAAAAAATTTGGAATATGATCACACCGTTTGTTTACATGTTGTCTACAGACAATTTCACACTGAAGTGTAGAATTAATAGTTGCACCAAGACTGTATGGTCTGCAAATATTGCAATATTTATTGTCTGGCCCTTTACAGAAAGCTTGTCAGCAGCTGGTCTATATACCCAATCTGTTCCTCTCCAAGTAAGTCATTATCTAATTGGATAAAAACATCTTCTGTTTCATTTCTTAAGCAGAATTCTCATAATTACACTTAATTTCTTTTTTTTTCTTACCACATGCATTCAATGCATCAGCAATTCCTATGGACTTTACCTTTAAAATAAATCCCAAATCTTTCTGTTTTCAAAATTTCCAATACAATCACTACCATAAGTTGCCTAAAGCACCAAAACAACTTGCTAATGGTTTCCTTCCTACTTTGTAATCCTTTCTTAATTTACAGAAAAGTGTTCTTGAATCACATATCAGATAGTCCTTTCTCTGCTTAAAAACTTTTGGTGGCTATGCATTTCACTTAGAATAAATCTACACTCTCTACCTCATATAACTTTTATTTATTTATTTATTTATTTATTTATTTATTTATTTATTAAATGTTTCTTTATTTTTGAGGGAGAGAGAGAGAGACAGAGCACCAGTCAGGGAGGGGAAGAGAAAGAGGGAGACATAGAATCCGAAGCAGTCTCTAGGCTCTGAGCTGTCAGCACAGGGCCAGAGGCAGGGCTCAAACTCATGAACCACGAGATCATGGCCTGACCCAATGTCTGATGCTTAACTGACATAGCCACCCAGGTGCCCCTACCTCATACAGCTTTTGTATCATTTTCATTCTTCCTTCTATTGCTGCCAGCTCTCTTCCTGCTCCTTAGACACCATTTGTTTGCAAGTGGTTGTTAAATGTCACCGAGCACTTTCCCAATGCTTCTCAGGTCAAATTGCATTCTTCTGGTCCTGAGACTATTGAAGGACCCAGAGAGGTAGTCATTTCCTATGGGGCTGTGAGCGTGTGAGTGTATGTGTGTGGTCGGGAATGGGGGGCTGTGGGGAGTGGATCATCTGTGATCTTTACCTACTCAACATTCAACCTCCTTTCTTCCACTCACTTCATGTGATGTAGATGTGTGTTGGAGGGCAGAAAGTTCTCTTGATCTTTTTTAGACAGAGTCGAGTGACCCCAATCTGAAGGGCATATTTGAACCTACAGTTATAATGCTTAGTTCAGAGATGAGTGTAGGATCCAAGTTAGTCCAATAAGACTCATTCCTTGCTAATGGGATCAGTTGCTAAGGAGGTTGGAGCAGAAAGTAAGGCTGCAGCTGTCAGTCTAGGCCCTGATTAGAGAAAAGAAAACCAATACAATGAAAGCACAGCCACAATATGGAGAGAAACGGAGTCTTAGCATTCTTTGAGCATCTGGAGAAGAAAAACGATTTAAAAAACAACTTCTTCGTCTTCCTCCTCCTCTATTTATTCTCCTTCTCCTCCCCCGCCCGCCCCCAAATCTACTTCTGGGATTTTAAGCATATGAGCCTGTTCCACTGTAGGTTTTCTTAAGTCACTTTGAGTGGGATACTTATTACACATAATTATCCTGATTATCTAGGAGTTTATCATAGTAGGAAGGTATTTCCTAGGGTGCCTGGGTGGTTCAGTCTGTTAAGTCTCTGACTCTTGATTTTGGCTCAGGTCCTGATCTCACAGTCTTGAGATCTCACCGAGAGTAGGGCTCTGCAGTGGACTCTGTGCTGTTTGTGGAGCCTGCTTGAGATTATTCTCTCTCCCCTGCTCCTCCTCCTCTCTCCCTCTCTCTCTCAAAAAAACTATATCTATATCTATATCTATATCTATATCTATATCTATATCTATATCTATATCTATATCTATATCTATCTATATCTATATATCTATATTATCTATTTCTTCCTTTCCTTCCTTCTTTCTTTCTCTCTTTCTTTCTTTCTTTCTTTCTTTCTTTCTTTCTTTCTTTCTTTCTCTCGCTCTCACTCTCGCTCTCGCTCCTGTTTCTTTCTTTCTCTTTCTCCCCCTCTTTCTTTCAGCGAGTCTCTTCCCTGATCTTCATGTTTGCTCCAGGAAGGACCACAGTCTCCTGCTTCTATAGAGCCCAAGGCATATTTCTTCTCCATGTTGCAGAAGTAGTTGGTCCATTCTTTTGCACATTGTCTCCTTGCCCTCTTCCTCCACAAGTCAGCGTGTGCTTGTTATACAGCTGCAAGTGGTAGGAGAGGAAGAACTGAGCCCAGTCTCAGGCTACTGATGCCAAGGCTTTTGTGTGCATTAGAAACTACCACTCCCTCTAAAACCATCACCTCGGGCATGGGGTGGTTCTTTGCAGCCTAGGCTGTATCTTCACCTTGAATTCAAGATCTCGAAGTCAGCCAGAGGACACTGTGCAGAATACAAATGACACCCTACCCTGAGGTCCCCATAGTACTAAGAAGCCAAGACCTGGAGCCATGAGGTAGAAAGAAGCTCTCTTCTCTCCACACCCACTGTTACTGTGGTCTGTTCCTAAGGTTGATGGCTGCTGATGTTGTATGTCTCTGGGGCATCTCCACACTGTACATACCACTGTGGTCTTGGCAGTGATCGCAAATGTTGATGATAGTTGGAAATATTGTGATGAAAGTCACATTTCCCAGCATTGTTTAGGTCTTAAGCTGGTATCTTTTCAGGAGGGCCTTCCTGAGTTTGATTTGGGGATCTCTACAGGAAATCTCTGTTGATGAAAGTCAAAGTCAGCTGTTTAAGTAGTCTAGTTGGAGGCCATTTGGCAATTGGCCATTGGAAGATAACAAAGTATAGGGTAAAGCAGGACATTTGGCATATCTCCCCTGCCATTTGCCAGTGACATTTTCAGGGGTCAGTCTAGGGGACCCTACTGTCCTTTGGTTATTTCAGTGTCTAGCACTCCCAGGGGAGACCCTCATCACTGTGTGGGACATGGAGGGAGGGAAAGAACTTCCACTGGGAAGTCACCAGCGGTAGGCAAGGGCTTTGGGGGTGCAGGGGATATAGGCACTGCAGTGGATTCAGGGAGATAGGACCCTAAAAGAATGGGGGTGGTTAGGAGATTGGGCGAAGTTCCAGAGGCAATAGTGGGGAACATGCTAACGGTGGGAGCGGTGCTCGGGTGCTGGGTCCTAGCACTTGTCCTACCTTTGTCCAGGCAGAGAGGGGACCAGACCTGGCAAGGAGCAGGTGGCACAACCAGAAACCGCTTTCTTCCTACTTCTTGACTAGTGCATTCCAGCCTCACTGAGTTTTCTCTTGCTACAACATGCTATTTCTACTTCCAGGCCTTTGCACTAGTTTCTTTCTCTGTCTGGGATTCTCTTCCTCAGTGAGTGCCTCTCACTAATAGCTGCTTTTCATCAGTCAGCTTCCATTTTAAATGCCACTTTCTTCAAGAGACTTATTTCTTAACCACTCAACCTAATACAGCTACCAATGCACATGATTCTGTATCATCAATGACCTATTTTTAAATTGCAAAGTATGTTTACTATAAGTAGCTCTTCATATTTATGTATTTATTTATTTGCTACTTAATTGTCTGTCTTTCCAAAATAGTACATAAGTTTCTCAAGAATAAGAATCTTTTCTGACTTGTTCATTTAAGTATCCCTAGTATATAGAACAGTGCTGAGTAGTGTTGTTTGAATGGAAAAATACCCAACTTTAGTATTCCAAAGTGGTTTCCCAAGGTCATCTTGAAGGAGGTAGCCCAAGTTAACTTCCTTAGAAAAAATATGAAGGCAGAGGGCAGAGCCATGCATTGTATTAGTTTAAGTGACACGTGTATCCGTATTAAAGAATTAATTTGTTTTTACTGTGTATCTTCTTAAATATTTATAAGCAGAAAATTGGCTATAATCTCCTGTATTTACTACTCATGTAAAACAAATGAAGTAATCTAATGTAATTAAGGCATTTACCTGTTGGATTATTTTGTGCATTTCTCCCATCCACGTACTAACCAGGCCCAACCCTGCTTAGCTTCCGATATCAGACAAGATCAGGCACATTCGGGGTGGTATGGCCATAGACTATTTTGTTCATTTCTATCCAACTCAAGATCTTTGAGGGCAGGGCCCATATTTAATTTGCTTACTAACCCATCATCTGTGCTTTTACATTCCTGGGACACGGATGTAGCATTGAAAATATCTGTTGTGAATTAGTGTTGAAAAGCAAATAAAGGCATAGTTCATGCCATCAAGGGAGTTGTCCAATAGGATAAGCTTAAAGACACAAATGAGCTGTCCATCCATTTTCTGGAATACTCCTCTAATGAACTCTGAGCTTCCTTACTAGTAGCATCTGTTGGTGCTAACTTACGCCACATAACTATTGTAACGTGCTAATTCCTGAGCACATGATAATGACTCCTTAAACCCTTAAAACAAACTTAAGAAATATATGCTATTATTCTCTTATTAAGAGATGAGGATGAGGAGGAACAGATAGATTATCTGTCCACAGCTAGTAAGTAGCAAGAGCTGGGATTTGAAGTCAGTCTGATTGTATCCAGTCTGAGTTCCATTGCCTGCAGTTAACCAATGAGTGAATAATCCTGTGTCATTAGCTGTGGCCAGGGTCTCAGAATCACAAGTTATGTCCCATTAGCATACAATAGATTTGACTTAGTTAGGTGGTATTTTTAACAAGATAATCCACTCCTACTACGGGATACAATGGCTTTAGACAGTTTTTTTTTTTTTTTTCATCTAAGTTACTTAAAATTGAAGGTAAAAGGAACTGTAGGAGTACCCTTGTCCTACCCTTTCATTTTACAACTGAGGAATCTAAAACTGGGAGGAGATTGAAGTCACATGGTTATGTCATGGCAAAACCAGGAGAAGAAACTAGAAGCCTTTTGCTCTCTAAATTCTGTTCACATTTAATGCCAGGGGAAATTGACTGTTTTCTTTCCTGTAGCAGAAAAGAAAAGCAGATAACTAAACATTTTTGTTGTTGTTGTTCTACTTTTCTTTACCTTTAGAATTATTGCCAGAATATGACGATCTGCTCACTAGTTCTTGAAAGTACAATCCTTCTGTGTCTTTCAGATGATCCAGAATGTTTTTTTTTTTTTAATTTTTTTTAACGTTTATTTATTTTTGAGACAGAGAGAGACAGAGCATGAACGGGGGAGGGGCAGAGAGAGAGGGAGACACAGAATCGGAAACAGGCTCCAGGCTCCGAGCCATCAGCCCAGAGCCTGACGCGGGGCTCGAACTCACGGACCGCGAGATCGTGACCTGGCTGAAGTCGGACGCCCAACCGACTGAGCCACCCAGGCGCCCCCAGAATGTTTTTAATTTATGCATACATACATCCACTCACTTTTTCAGCCCTTTATTTATTAATCAAGGATTACTTATACACTATACACTTATATACTATGTGCAAAGGTAAGTAGGAAAGAAAGAATAGTCCATTGTGATTTTAGTAATATTGAGTCTATTTTGTCCTGTTTTATTTTCTCATTTGTCTGAAGTCCTTCCAAGGGTATACAGCTTATAATTCCTAAATGAAATAAATATAAAATACACACACACAAAATAGCATCAATGTGAAAATTTGCTGTCGACTCTAGTACCTAGCTATTATTGTCTTAAAATTGCTTTGTTTCTATGTCTCTCAATATGACTAGCTAACACTATTGCATGCCTAATATATAACAAGCATTCTATTAAATTCTCCTTGTATATTACCTAATTTAATTCCCTAAAGAGTTCCACAAACAAATATTTTATTATCCATATTTACAGCTTTATATCACATTCTTAGTAAATGGTAAAGCCAGGATTTAAATCAAAAAATGATTTTCTCTAAAGAGGTTTTGCTTAATGACATCATCAAACTATCTTTAAAATTGTTGGCATATATAGAATATATCCCCAAACTTTGACAGAGAATGTTTAGGAATCTGAGTTACTTTACACTAAAACTAAGAAAACACATTTCTTTTCATTTTCTTCTAACAAGTACACCTTTACCTCCCCTTTGTATAATTTCCTACAAAATTTTGCCCAGTTAGTGATATAGCCATAATTTTATTTAATCCACTAATAAGCAATGATGTCACATTTGGAAACGTTAGAGGAGACTTACACACTGTAACTTTTTTACTCCTTAAATGCAGTCCTATTTTAGAAAATGGTGTTGCAGGATTGTGCTTATTCACGTTCTGTATCATTTTTCACAGTCCGGTTTTTTAAGGGAATTAACAGCTTGAGAAATGGTCTGAGTAAAGGTAGCTATTCTCCTCAGCGTGTCTGAAGATTGAAGAAGGCATAAATAGCAGTCTACTCCCTTGATTTATTCTGAACTCTGAGACAACTGAGGCCCATATACATTATAAAGTGGTTGGCTCCAGTGGTGTTAATAAATTCTTTGTAGGATGCAAGCATTGCTCATTGGGTCTTCTTGTGTTTGAATTTCATTTAAATGACACACATATATATGTTTATGTATAATTTCGGCCTCATGGGTAAGACTTGGAACAAACAACTTCCGTTACACCTAATAGATACAGTCTGTGAGGTATATTGGGTGTACGCTGTTCATCAAAATACTGGTAAATTGACCTACATTTTTTAAGTTCAAAAATATAAACTTCAGTGTGTATCAGGAAACATATATTGTCAGTTATCCTTGCATTTCTCAGTGTTAAGTAGTTGTATTATGCAAGATGAGTGAGTCTGTAAATGCAAGGTAGATGTGACTGCATTTGGACTTTCTAAAAGAATTGTAGGCAGTGTATGCTCAGAAACCACCTGCTGTTTTGGAAATAGACTTTGGAGTTGATGGTTGAAGTTATAGATTTTTTTCTAAAGCAGCATAGAAGTAACAAGGATTTGGCTGAGGATAAAGACATTTTCCTTCTATGCCACCACTAACTGCTTTCTAAATATTTATTCTTGAATACAATGTTCATATAATATGTAAGAAACAAGTTGGTGCTCTCTTAGTTACACTGTGTATTTAACATGAACTCAAAAATGAAACACATCTCAATCCATAACCTCCCCACTTACTGGTTAAAGAGTCAGAGTTAAGGAGACTCATGTGGGATTCTTGACCTCCTTTTCATTCTTGTGTTTCATAACTTCTGGCCTTCAGCTCCTTATTTGCATAGACAATAGTGTCTAGTAATCAATCAACATGTTGTACATTCTATAATGACCGTGTAATTAGCATGCCCTCTGCATTATTTCTGACCCCTTACAGAGAGCATAGAGATGTTGATTGCTTTGAACATGGAGACATATGACTTTGGGAGCACGATAGGGCAAATTGAAAAATTACAATTCATACTGGCTCCTAGATTTATTGTTTCTGTTTTTGGAAAGAAAAATGAGTTTCCTATTAGTTGTTGTAGTGTTCACTTATTTTTCAAAGCTGTTTGAAATTAGTAAGATATTTAGTTGTTTACTAAATCTTACCTGATTATTTTTTTCCTAGGGGGAAAGTAGTATAGATTTGAAGTCCATTAAATAATACTTAATTTATTCTTTTATCTGAATTTAGGATTAAATGTCACTTTTGGTTTTTATCCATATTTATTCTATTTGAGAGCAATGTTTTCGCAAATACCTCAGTTACCTTCAGATAAGCTATTTTCTAAGGGATACACATTAACTCCTTCAAAATCAGAGATATCGTGTGGTAGCTGCCTTAAGGGCATCTCTGAAGCACCTAATATTTTTGCAAATATTGATTTAGATGAAGCATGAATACTCACACAAAATACCAATACTGACTAATTATTCCTTCCTTTAGGACACAGATGTTTACCATGACATACCCTTGTTCCCTTCATTGCTAGAGGTATTGCCATAGATAGTAAAATAAGTGAAATCAGAATTTGTTTGTACTGCCAGGCTCCATCATCCATCATCTAAAGTGTATTTGATTTTTGTCATATTTTGCTAAGAAATTATTAATGCTGGTTTGACTGAATTAAAATATGTCATTTGTATCTGAAATAGCAAAATGAAATCCTGAGGAATGATGAGTTGCTGGAAAGATAATTGGAATGAGTAGAATATCTTAATTTATCATATTAAGAAATTTATTTCTACGCTTTCAATCTGTATTCATATATACTGGCTCCAAATGTAATGACATATACTCCCCTAGCATTAGATTTCTTTCAAGGGAATATGTTTTTCTATGACTCTTGTTTTATGACTAAAGAAAGAATAAAAAAATATATATTTAGAATAACTAAAATTAAGCAAAAGGTCAGTCCAAGAACATCCTCCATGCTTATATGATTAATTCTAAGGTATACATGTATAGAAAACGGGGACCATGTATGATATTCAGAATCCTAAATATGTCCCCCTAGATTCATTTTTCTGTTTACTCAATCAAACACCAATCTAGTACTGCTGTATAGCGATTTTGCAGACAGAACTAAGATTACTGGCCAACTCATCTCAATTTGGGGAGGTAATTTTAGATTATCAGGGTGGGTCCACTGTAATCACATGGGGACCCTAAAAGCAAAGGACCACTGCAGAATATTCAGGCAGAAGAGTGGGGTAGTGTGGGGAATAAGCTTAGGGATGTCCCAGGCTTACACCAGTGGTTAACAAGGCATAAAGAAGTACAAAGCCATAGGATGCTCACACCTGATTTTGGTTTAAAAAGATCAGGACCCCAAGATAGAGCAGAGGGGTGAAAAGGCACCCAGGATAGAGAGGGGTATGCAAAGACACCCAGGATAGAGACAGGGCAAAGTCCCCCAATACAAACATATATGAGGTAAGCAAGATTAGGCGTTCAGGGTGAAAACGCCCCCCAATTTAGTACTATAGAAAGGGGCTTTCACAGGAAGGAAGGACCAAATTAGGTGAGCAGGTAAATAGGGCTATATGCTGCCTAGAGCAGAGATGATTAACAAAAGAAAAGGTGCCTTGTTAACAACCCATTGGTGTAAGTCCGGGGGATTCCTAAGTTCATTCCCCACAGGGAAGAAAGATGAGGCAGAGAGAAAAGAATCCGGAGATTCAAAGATTCATCATGATTGGCTTTTAAGGGAGTCAGTAAGTAGCCTGGAAATAAGGTCTCTAGAAGGTGAGAATGACCCATGTCAGACAGCCAGCAGTGAAGTAGGGACTTCATTCCTATGACCGTATGGCACTAATGCAGTCAGCCCAGACATACTTTACTGGCCTTGGGAAGCTACAGAGCAGTCAGCTCATAAATGTCTTTTGTTTTAAGCCACTAATTTTGTGGTGATTTGTTTTGATAACAATGGGGGGAGAATGCACTGTGTTTACCTGCACTCGAGATTCTTAAGTAGGCAAACCTCACATTTCTAACTCTCTTTGGAGAAGTTTCACCTCTTCGCCTTATTAGCACAGTTCTACCTTTTTAGCGATGTGTCAGGCAGTGAACTGACTCATTGAAAAGAAAAAAAAAGCCAAGTAGACGCTAAATGACCATTTTTATTTTACTGTCAAGATTAAGTGTTTTAAATATTTTTAACTAGTGTACTGTAACCAGAGTGACCTTTTCAGAATCCACATCTCATCCAAGGTCCCATTTCCCCATCCTTCCCCACCGTCCTTCTTGCTTAAACCTTTTCAATGGCCTCCTTGTGCTGTTAGGACAATAGGACACTTAAAAAAAAAAAAAGTTTCTGCCTGATTTGGCTTTTACTTACCTCTCCAGGTTCATACTCATTTTTTTTTTTTTTTTTATGATTCCTCCTCATGGCATGTTTTCGTTGTATCTGCATCCCTTTATCTACTTGCTGCCTAAAAGCATGCTAAATAGTTAATAGCACAGGCTCTGGAGTTATAGTCTCCTAAATTCAAGTCCTGGCCTTGCCACTTCTAGCTATGTGACCTCAGGAAAAATACTTAACTTCTCTGTGCCTCAACTGTCTCATCAATATGAGGGGGAAGATTATACTACCAACTGTATTAGTCTACTTGGGCTGCCGTAACAAAATGCCAGAGTGAGCAACTTAAACTACAGAGATTTCTTTCTCACACTTCTGGAGCTTGGATGTACAAGATCAAGATGTCCACTGATTTTGTTCTTGGTGAGACCTCCTTACAGACATCCTTGCAGGTAGCCCCTTTCTTGCTGTGTTCTCCCAGGGCATCCCAGGGTGGGTATGGTAAGAGAGAGATCTTCTACTCATTTTTTTTTCTCATATAAGGACGTCAATCCTATAGAATTACCAATCTCCCCTTACTAAACCTTATTTAACCTTAATTGTCTGCTAAATTCCCTGTCTTCAAATACAATGAAGGTTTGGGCTCAATACATAAATTTGAAAAGAACACAATCTAGTCTATAACCCCTGCTTTAGAGGATTGTCATTTGAAATATTTATTTATTTGTGTCACTTCCATTTTTGGCATGCTGTACATTTTTGTCACTGACTCATTTAATGAGCATCTATGCAGAGTTCTGATTCCAGACATAAGCAATAAGCAGAAGTATAATTTAGATATTTTTCTTCTCATGGGGCTGAGTAACTGTACACCTACAACCACAAATGTAAAGCAGTGATAGCTATTTTTTAATTTAACAAATATTTCTTATGTATAATCAAAATATATTTGCTTCTCTATTCTATTGGTAATGTGACCAGATTCAGCAGTAAAAACAGTCAAATAATTTGGTCAAATAGCCATTTATTGATAAATTAGTCATTTGGAACTATTTCAACCAGTAGAGTTAAGTGGACTTATTTGGGATATAAACAAAGCTTTATAGTAGAAGAGTGTTTCATTCGAATGCAATGAGTCTTGTTGGGTGTTTTATTATAAGCTAAGCATATTAAAAGATTATAAGAAAAAATGCATATAAAGCACTTTGCCCAGTGCATGGCACATAATGAGTGGGTTTTTTTGTTGTTGTTGTTGTTGTTGTTGTTGTTTGTTTATTTTGTTTTCGGAAATACTTGATTCCTACAAAGTGTGATCATTTCTCTAGGAAACAGGACATATCATAAACATGACAAGAATGTAGTTCTTTTGGAGGAAAGGGATCTTGAACACATAGTTTAATATCAACCAGGACGGCTGCTACTAAGAATGGAGGATATGGGGGGACCTGGGTGGCTCAGTCCGTTAAACATCCGACTTTGGCTCAGGTCATGATCCTGTGGTTTGTTAGTTCCAGCTCCATGTCAGGTTCTGTGCTGACAGCTCAGAGCCTGGAGCCTGCTTTGGATTCTGTGTCTCCCTCTCTCTCTGCCCCTCCCCACTTAGTCTCTGTCTGTCTCTGTCTCAAAACTAAACATTAAGAAATAGATTAAAAAAAGAATGGAGGATAGTAAAATAGTG
Organism: Puma concolor; assembly: GCF_028749965.1. NCBI lineage: Eukaryota > Metazoa > Chordata > Mammalia > Carnivora > Felidae > Puma > Puma concolor. The sequence goes on along the minus strand of NC_141668.1, from coordinate 127,958,748 downwards.
ATAGAAACAAGTAGGGTTGCTGAGCTACTTTTGACAGGAGGTCAGGGGAAGATCTAGGACAGGTGACAATTGGTTTATCTCCCAGTGCTCAGAGGTTGAAAAAGAGTTTGCCTAAAGCCAAGGTCTTCAGCTCTGTGATTGTCCTTTATTTTGCCAATGAACCCCCCCCTCTTTCTCTGTGCAATCCATTGTGGGTGTCCTTTCTTAATGGAAGATGTGTCAGAAAATGGACTTAATAATTTTGTTCAGCATCAAGTATACCAAACTGATCAGTTAGTACTATAAATGTTTATGTTACTTTGTTCTCATTTCCACCAAGAAGGACAATTAAAAAAATTCTCCCTGGTGGTGGTAATATCACACATAAAACAGAATCTCAGTATGTCCTTCTTTATTTCTATTTTCTTTTGCATTAATTGCCTATTTATTGTAAAAGTCTAGTTAATTTTCACTGTACAAAATTTTGCCAGTGTTGCTTTATGTGTTTAATTACATCAATTAATTATTTGCATGATTTAACAGCCCATAGGCTACCAGAGAAATAATCGTTTTAAAAGCTTGATGTTGCTGACTCTTTCTGAAGGAAAATTGGAAAAGATTCAACTTGGAGAATGATTGATTTCTTAGTGATATCTTCCTGTCATAAACCCAAGATATTTGAGAAAGACATGTTATAATTTTTCCACAGCATAGTGAACTTCCAGATACCAACATCTTAAAAACTTGAAGGTATTAAAAGGAGAATTGTGTACCAACAGTAAAACTTCACCAATGTCCTATGGTTTCTATTTTGAATGAAATAACTTTTAAACGTCCTAGCAGTCAATGGGAATTCAGAACTATTTTAGTCAGTGATTCAGACAACTGGAAAAAGCATCGTTTAAATTGTAGGCATACTGTGTTTATGAAGAAGGTTCTCCAAGAAATGTTAACTGTAGTGAGCATTCTAATGATGGCTGTGCAAATATTAAACAGCCTCTACAATTATGTTTCTGTTTTCTTTTCTCTATTGAATGTTTACATTCTTTAAGCATCACTGATCGATAGCTTTCATTGACTTTGTTTTCTCCTTTCTCAGCTCTTTCTTTACTTATTTTGCTTAATGCATTTCTTCACATGGAGATTTATTTATTTATTTATTTATTTATTTATTTATTTCACTGTTGATGTGGGGGGAAAGATTGACCTCTTTTTATTAACAGCTTGAATTATCAGCAGGCACTGAGGTTTAGTGCCAAGTAAAGAACACACAGACGAGCTTATTTTTTATCCAGTACCACTTTTAACCTTGAATGCAGACCTCTGGGTAATGTCACACGGGATTCTTGCTGAATATTTGCTGAGGGCTTCTTTTATGCTTGTCTCAGCCTTGGTTTAAAACAACATCAGGAGAAAGGGTCACCAAACTGCTTTCAAAAAGGTCTTTTCTCATTTGCCCTTTCTTTCCCAGACTTTTTCACCACTCTCGCTTTCGTGAATACTGAGCTGTGTCTTAACTCTCTACACTGTGTAAGGACTCAGTGGTTTTAAACATTTAAACATGACACAGAAATTCACTGTGACAGGATTCAACCCATAATCTCTATGTGCAAGTCTCCAAACCTGGTCTCCCTCTTGTAATCTTCTCATTGAAAGACAAGAACATCACCATCCACTCCTTGTACAAGCCAGAAAACCAGCAGTCATCCTTGCTATCCTTCTTTTCTCTCACTGTGAAGTTCAACAAAAAATTCTGTCGCTGTTCATTCCTAAACACGCCACATTTCTTCCCAGTTCTGTCCATCTCCTTGGCCATCACCACTAGTTTAGACCAAGTGTTTACTATCTCTTGTCTGGAGGGGGAAACTTCCTAACTGATTAATCCACAGTCACTTTTAGGTCTTTTTTAATTGCCGTAACATTGAATTTATCTGAATAAATATTTAATGATATCACATGCTTCATCTCATACATGAAACACTTCCATGGATTCTCGTTACAACTAATATGATCTATAAAATCCTGTTTGTTTTCGCTCCTTTTTACAGCTTCATTTCAACCTATATGTCCCAAACACCTTTTTGGTTTTTCAATTAGACCTTCTATTATAAGACTTTAGCACATACTGTTCCTTCTACTGAAAACTCTTATCTTCATCAGTACCCTCTGGCACACATACATATGTACATACATAAAATCAGTTTTTTGAAAAATTATTTCCTTCTTATTTATTCATGTTTTAGATTGTAGTTACAATGTTTTCTTCCATGGACAACACTTCCTAACCTTACTAACTAGATCACTTATATCCTATGTGATACTTAGCTCACGTTTCATTTTACATTTATTTCTAGGATTAATTAGGTTGTGGCTGAAATTTCTATGACGGTAGGCTCCATATTTGTTTTCATTTAATATCCGATCCTTGACATCTGGCTTACTGTCTGACATAATATCTACTCCATAAATATGTATGGAAAAAAACTAGTCTTTGTTTAGTACACATAAAAGAAGTGCAACTCATTTTCTACCTAACATTTCTTCATGTATTTGAGGAGAACCACCATGCTTCTCATTCTGACTTGGAGCTTCTTCAGGAATAATTTCCTTCATTTATTTAATCAGTCTTTATATTAAATGCTTTTGTGACCCCTTACAATCTTGATCATCCCTCCCTGAGTATTTCTTTCACTGTCTAGATGAAATATAGATAACTCTGGAAGTGGTGTGTCCAGAAATGAACCCAATATTCTACGTAACATTTTTTTTTCTTGTACCTATGTCTCTCACCTTCCCTGTTCATTCAGTTTTGTAGAGAATCGAAGATTAGCTCATAAAGTAGCCATCATGGAACCATTATTGGACTAGCCACCCTAATCTGTTTTTGAGGCAAATTATTTAATATTTTTGACATAATTCCCAATTCGGTTTAGTGTACAATACAATAGTTCTTTCTTATTCACTTCATTCATTTTAAACTATAGTGAACTTAGAATCGTAAATATCTGAATGTAAAGATCTTTTATTTTGATGACTTTGTTTTTGAGATGAGGAAATGGAATCCAAAACAAAATTATGTGCCCAAGGCCCTGGGAAACATCAAAGTTAGAACTGGAATACAGCTTTCCTGACTCCTAGCCTAGGAAAAATGTAAAGATATACCAATGTTGATTAATGATTGGAATAAAATCTTGGGAGAGCCTTTTAAAGAAAACTCTATTTTTTTCATTATTTTGTACCTATTTTATACCCACTATTCAAGATTCTGTTTCATTTTATCTGAGTTGGAATTTGGCTATCAGCAGGAAGGAAGAAAAAATCCCATGGTGATTCTTTTAATCTTACAATTTATGTAGCTAATGTATTAAACAACTAGTATTTATTTTTATTATTATTTTTTTAATTTTTAGAGGAAGAGAAAGCATGAGTCGGGGAGAGGGGCAGGGATAATCTTAAGCACGTTCCACACTCAGCATGGAGCCTGATGTGGGACTTGATCCCACAACCCTGGGATCATGACCTGAGCTGAAATCAGTAGTCAGACACTCAACCTACTGAGCCTCCCAGGTGCCGCAATGGTTAGTATTTTAGTAACCTGCTATTATAGTAGCTATTAAAATGATGATAATGGTGCTGTTGCTAATAATTAGATGCAAGAGAGAAATGCCATTCAATACTTATATAAAAATGAAACACTTCTAATTTTTAAAAAGTTTAATTATGTAGGTAGCACTGTATGAACATTTAGGAAAACTATGTTTTTCCTTTAAGCTGGGATCCCTCTGTATTAGTAGCCCCTTTGATTTCCAAGTTTTTGTTGTTGTTGTTGTTGTTTCTTTGATTAAGAGGAGTAAAACCTCCTCGTTCTATTTCTGATCCTCCCAGCCGCCAATCGTGAGAACGTATGCCACACCACCCATATGTTCGTCTCCAGATGGCTAGCCTGCTTCTCTCAGTTCCCCCACCTGCCTGGGCCAAAGGCATGCTGTGCTCAGAACCCCATGTATAACAGGGAAGATGCTGGTGCCTGCTGTCATCGGTGCACTCTCATGTCCACAGCTTCACAAGAGAACAAGAGAGGAAAGAAAGAAAGGCAGGGGTGAGGGGAGCAAACAGAGAGTTAAGGGAGGGGGAGAGATGGGAGGAAAAAAGCAAAGGAAAATGGGGAAAGGAGGGAGGGAAAGATTATAATTCAATAATAAAAGTGTAGATATTTTATGATACCCCATTGTTATTTTGACAATTTAAGGAAATGCGTACAGCATACTCAAATATAAAATCAGTATCCTTTAAATATAGTTATATAAATCAAAACACAAATTCTTGTTCTGACATTAGAACTGATGCTGTATTGAACTGGCCCTGGACATGAATGATGGTAGATAAAAAGCTTCAAGTGGTTTTCTGTTGTTTTGTAGGGAAGACACCATGCATTTGTGTGCCATGTGTCATATATATTGCTAAGAAATAATATGCAAGATATAAAACACATGTTGCTGATGTATATAGTCATAATGTGTTTGAGTTGCCACTCAAGCTGAAACTCTAGAATAAAAGAGAGATGACAAAAATCACAAAGGGGATTTCCTCTCTTTTAACTCTATTTCCTCTCTGATTTTCACCCAGTGTACCATCCTCAACCTACATCAGAATCACCTTGGACAGTCAAAGAGAACCATGCAGCAGTTAATCAAGGTTGTTGTAAAAGTTTGTCATAATGCCCCAAAGCCTTCCTTTCTCAAGTAAAGTAAAAGCCAAATGTTATTATGTCGAGAAGAGCCTAAAGACATGTAAAGAGGAAGAAGGGAAACTCGTTGTAAGACAGTTGCAGTAATCCAGGGGAGAGATAATGGAGGACTGGAATAGGATAGTAATGATGGAGTTGGGAGATGTGGGTGCATTCTTGACTGGTTTAAAGGTAAGACTTATAGGGGTGCCTGGGTGGCTCAGTCGGTTAAGCGGCCGACTTCGGCTCAGGTCATGATCTCGCGGTCCGTGAGTTCAAGCCCTGCGTCGGGCTCTGTGCTGACAGCCCAGAACCTGGAGCCTGTTTCAGATTCTGTGTCTCCCTCTCTCTGCCCCTTTCCCACTCACGCTCTGTCTCTCTCTGTCTCAAAAATAAAATAAATGGGGGCGCCTGGGTGGCGCAGTCGGTTAGGCGTCCGACTTCAGCCAGGTCACGATCTCGCGCTCCGTGAGTTCGAGCCCCGCGTCAGGCTCTGGGCTGATAGCTCAGAGCCTGGAGCCTGTTTCCGATTCTGTGTCTCCCTCTCTCTCTGCCCCTCCCCCGTTCATGCTCTGTCTCTCTCTATCCCAAAAATAAATAAACGTTGAAAAAAAAAAATTTAAAAAAAAAAAAAAAAAATAAAAAAAAAATAAAAAAAAAAAAAAAAAATAAAAAAAAATAAAATAAATGTTAAGAAAATTTTTAAAAATTAAAAAAAAAGGTAAGACTTATAGATTTTCCTTATCAATAGGCCCTAGAATGAGCCAGTAAGAGATGAGTTAAGGTTAAGTCAAATAGACTTGGCCTGAAAAACTGGACAAATGAAACGGCCCTTACTTGGGATGGGAACGAGTGTAGATGTAGAAGGCTTTGTTGGGTGGGGAGTGGGAATAGATTGGGAATTGTGTTTGAGTATGTTGATTTTGAGTTCCTGGTGGAGATTTCCATTAGGCTATGGTTGGAAGGAAAAGTCTGGGCTGTTGTCATCATAGATACTATTTGAAGAAATTATGTAGGATGAGGTCCCACAGGGAATGGGTGTCATAATAAGCAATGAGGAGATGAAAGTATTGTGCGATGAATGAGACACTAATATTAAGAAGTCAAGGAGCTGAAATGAAGCCACCAAAGGAGGTTGAAAAGGAGTGGTCACTTGGTGAAAAAATGAAGAATAGATGGTGTTCTGGAAGGCAAGTCAAAAGTTGTTTCAGGGATGGCAGAGTGATCAGTAAGTTCAGAGATAAGTGGAGAGAACATACGATTAGACATATTATTAATAAAATGAATACAATTACTAATAAAAAGAATGGTTAAGCCCAATTATTAACTATTCATACTTATACAAATCACAGTAAAATATAAAACTAAGATAAATTCTGGAAAAGAAAAGATGATATTTTATAACAATGAATAATAACAATAGAGACAGCAGAAGACATAGGGTCAGGAATCCTCCAAGGAAATGATCTTGAGGTGATGAAGGATGAAGAAGGTTGCACATATGCGCACGCACACACACACAGTATATGTGTGTGGCACCTTAGATACAGGATTATGTATGTTTAGGAGGAGATTCTTGAGAACCACCAAAGATGAGAAGTGCACCCCATTGTATCAGGTAGGATGTTTTTGGCTGCAAGTAAGAAAGTTTCTGAATAAAAATGTGACTTACAGACTAGGAGTTGATTAATAAATCTCAAAAATAAGTGCAGTGAGAGGTAATTCCAAGGAAATTTGTAATGACCTCATGATATCAGAGTTCCACATCACTTCTATAGGGACCCTCTTAATCTCCCCCTCCACATTCACTAGACGGCTGCTGCAGCTCATAGTGGCAACCACTACAAAAAATTTCTAAGGCAAGAAAGAAGCAAGGACTTTCTTCTCACATATTTCTTCCTTTCTATCAACTAATAAAATATTTATCAGTGGCTTTCAGCCAAGTTCACTTCAGCGTACCTGATCAGAACTAGGATCACTGGCCCTTCCTAGCTGCAATGGAAGTTGGAAATCCACGTTTCAGATGATTTGAGATTCAAGTTTGAAGGCAAAATTGTCGTGTGTTGGTAAATATTTAACAAATGGCTGTTGGGAGGGGCCACATGTTTCTACATTTATAAGGGTGTTATAAATTTCATTGCTGTAAGGGATATGTAGCACAATATTTACAAATAACAATAGTGTATATAGTATTCGTTATAACTTTCCTATATCTTATTTATTTATACATAATATGTCCAACAAGTGTTTTCTTAACTTTGCATCTGTAGCTTTGTATGAAACTGTTTTTGTAGCTCACAAGCATAGTTCAGCATGAATGTCAATTGATAATTTCATATGAGTTAATGAGTGATACAAAAGTAAAACAACAGTGAAGATACATGTCAGAATTTTACCTATTTATCGTTAATGTGAGGGCATCTTTGCTAGATCTTGTGTGTGTGTGTGTGTGTGTGTGTGTGTGTGTGTGTGTGTGTGTGTCTGCACTTTGAAAAACACTATTGCTTTATTACCTACCAGCGGGACTGGCCTGCATGGAGCATTGGATGCTCTGGGCTCAGTGTATGCGTAGGATGTGAGGAGGAGATGCGCAGTGTGAGTTTGCTTTGAAGGAAAGGGAGTGATCTGGAGGCCAGGCCCAGGAGCCCTCAGATTCACTTCCATAATTGGGTAGACTTTGTAAACGAGTCATGGCAAGGTTTGGCCATGCTGCCAATAAGATTAAGAAATTTTTGGAAATCTATCTGTGATCAGAATTGAAGTCCAGGTTCTTCCTCATGTGGTCAAGGATAGTAGGGTCCTTCTGGTTCTTTCTGAAGGCAGCCAGTTCTGTGTTCCTGAAGGTTAGGAACTCTGCCTTGGAGAGCATGCCATTGTTACCCTCCTTTCCAGCATATTTCTGGAAAATAGCAATCAGAGACTCGATGCTCTGCTCAGTCTCGGCAAGGTTAGGCATTTTTGCCATGTCTGCATGAAGCAGGCATGGAGGCTGTTACCCTCTGTGGTGCTGCTTTGCTAGATCTTTGAATACCAGAAAAATAGTTCACAATGTGTGTTCTTTTCATAACACAACAGCACTGATGTGACATACTTGTGACTTAATCTACATTATTAACATTTTTACATTACTCCTAGATAATTGGCAAAACAACGAATCATGTTTTGAGTTGTAGCATTTGCCTGGGTTTTTTTGGTGGAACTATTCTCAACATTGCCAGTTTCATGCTACCAACATGACAACCCTGAATATAGAGTTGAGGTGTGCAGTGACATACCATTCTGTAGAATTTCAACTCTACACGTGCAATAAATGTAAATAAACTCAAGATAATAGATAATAGTACTCACTGGTAAGATAATTAGAAGTTTTGGGGCGCCTGGGTGGCTCAGTCGGTTGGGCGGCCGACTTTGGCTCAGGTCATGATCTCGCGGTCCGTGAGTTCGAGCCCCGCGTCGGGCTCTGTGCTGACAGCTCAGAGCCTGGAGCCTGTTTCAGATTCTGTGTCTCCCTCTCTCTGACCCTCCCCCATTCATGCTCTGTCTCTCTCTCTATCTCAAAAATAAATAAACATTAAAAAAAAAATTAAAAAAAAAAAGATAATTAGAAGTTTTGAGATTTTACTATATTGCTTTTAATGCAATTAATTTAATTGTGAGTTTATGGAGTTTGATTTTTGATGTCTGTGTTTATTTAATAACCAGTTTGCAAGATTCCTGGAAATTGAACATTTGGCTCTCACAGGCCTCTTTGGATCAGGTCCACAACCAAGACATAACATCAGTAAGGAAGGAGGAAGGGGATGTTGTAGAGTTTGCAGTTTTTAAACATTTATTTTTATTTAATTTTTTTTTATTTTTTTAACTTGTTTTATTGTTTATTTTTTTAAAATTTACATCCAAATTAGTTAGCATATAGTGCAACAATGATTTCAGGAGTAGATTCCTTAATGCCCCTTACCCATTTAGCCCACCCCCCCTCCCACAACCCCTCCCATAACCATCAGTTTGTTCTCCATATTAATGAGTCTCATCTGTTTTGTCCCCCTCCCTGTTTTTATATTATTTTTGTTTCCCTTCCCTATGTTCATCTGTTCTGTGCCTTAAAGTCCTTATATGAGTGAAGTCATATGATACTTGTCTATCTCTGACTAATTTCACTTAGCATCATACCCTCTAGTTCTATCCATGTAGTTGCAAATGGCAAGATTTCATTCTTTTTGGTTGCCAAGTAATACTCCATTACACACACACACACACACACCGCATCTTCTTTATCCATTCATCCATCGATGGACATTTGGGCTCTTTCCATACTTTGGCTATTGTCAATAGTGCTGCTATAAACATGGGGGTGCATGTGTCCCTTCGAAACAGCACACCTGTATCCCTTGGATAAATGCCTAGTAGTGCAATTGCTGGGTCATAGGGTAATTCTATTTTTAATTTTTTGAGGAACCTCCATACTGTTTTACAGAGTGGCTGCCCCAGCTTGCATTCCCACCAGTGCAAAAGAGATCCTCTTTCTCCATATCCTCACCAACATCTGTTGTTGCCTAAGTTGTTAATGTTAGCCGTTCTGACAGGTGTAAGATGGTATCTCATTGTGGTTTTGATTTGTATTTATGAGGAGTGATGTTGAGCATGTTTTCATGTGTCGGTTGGCCATCTGGATGTCTTCCTTGGAGAAGTGTCTATTCATGTCTTTTGCCCATTTCGTCACTGGATTATTTGTTTTTTGGGTGTTGAGTTGGATAAGTTCTTTGTAGATTTTGGTTACTAACCCTTTATCTGATATGTCATTAACAAATATCTTCTCCCATTTTGTTAGTTGCCTTTTAGTTTTGCTGATTTTTTCCTTTGCTGTGCAGAAGCTTTTTATTTTGATGAGGTCCCAGTAGTTCATTTTTGCTTTTGTTTCCCTTGTCTCCAGGGATGTGTTGAGTAAGAAGTTGCTGTGGCCAAGATCAAAGAGGTTTTTTCCTGCTTTCTCCTCAAGGATTTTGATGGCTTCCTGTCTTACATTGAGGTCTGTCGTCCATTTTGAGTTTATTTTTGTGTATGGTGTAAGAAAGTGGTTCAGGTTCATTCTTCTGCATGCCACTGTCCAGTTTTCCCAGCACCACTTGCTGAAGAGACTGTCTTTATTCCATTGGATATTCTTTCCTGCTTTGTCAATGATTAGTTGGCCATATGTTTGTGGGTCCATTTCTGGGTTCTCTATTCTGTTCCATTGATCTGAGTGTCTGTTCTTGTGCCAGTACCATCCTTTCTTGATGATTACAGCTTTGTAGTAGAGCTTGAAGTCTGGGATTGTGATGCCTCCTGCTTTGGTTTTCTTTTTCAAGATTGCTTTGGCTATTCGGGGTCTTTTGGGGTTCCATACAAATTTTAGGATTATTTTTTCTAGATCTGTGAAGAACAATTTAAAACATCATAATTCACTAAAGTACAACAGTAGGAGTATTTTCACTCCCAATTATGTATAATAATTAGAGATCTGTTACTTAAATGGGCACCTCCATATTTTTAGATTCAATAAGGAAAAGGACATCTTTGAATCTTTTTTTTTCTCACCAACTTTTCCTACCACTTCCTTACCTCTGTAGATTAAGAGCAAATATAATATTGATTTCCAACACAGACAAAATGTCAATGAAAGGCAAAACAAAACTGGAGTCAATTGAATTCTCTTTTTAATGCCTAATTGATTTTAAGCCTCCTAGATAATGAATGGAATAAAAAAATAATAAAGTTGTCCTGAAAGGAGATAATTCAGTCCAAGTCCCTTTATATGCCTGAAAATGGACATACCTCATGTTTGGATACCTTGCCTCAAGTTACCAGGTAATGACAGAGAAAAGATAAGAACTCTAGCCTCCTGACTGGAAGGTCATGCTTTTCACATTGCTCTACAGCAAACCTTAATTCTGGACCATCTTTATCAGGGGAGTCTTTGATACATTCCTTGGGTGTGAAAAGAAAGGACTATCCCATTCATCACGTGTCTGTGCCTGGCCTTTTAAATCCACCACCGGCACAGGCACAGTGAAGTTCTATTCCAGCTCATTGTGCTAGAAATAAACGGAGGTCTCATAGCAGCCATTACAGTCTAATTATATTTGACAGCCAACCTGACAGGTTTTGTTTATTTGTTTATTTATTCTTTTGGTGCTTATGGCTTCAAAAAAATGAATCACACTGTCAAAACCATCTTACCCTTCAGGAATTCTCTCTTTGCTTCATTTAAAAGCTTACAAAAGCATCTATTTCTAACATGCCTGGTGAAAAGCATACAGCAAATGGTTTCATTGGGAAGTGTGTATAAGAATGCATAATTTGTGTGACAGCCAGTGATGGTCAGCTGTCTCTGATACACTGTGGTACACTGGGTAAAGGTGTGAGAATCATGACCTCATATAGAAAAACCACATATGTAGATTTTTGTGTGTGGGAACAAATGAGAGGACTGGTATTTTTAATCCTTTAAGCAACAAATGTGTCTACAAAATTTGGGCAACGTTAGACATAAAATGGTATAAGGTTCATAATGGCACTATCGCTAGTGGATAATTAACAGATTACATCTGACCTTACCTTGATTTATTGTTCTCCAGATGACCCCATTTTTTAGAAATATCAACATCATGTACTTAAATGTGATGTGATTAATTGAAATTGATCACTTTAAAACAGAGTTGCTGACTGAAGATCTCTCCTTTTTCCTATGTTATTCTAATTTTACCTATTTTCCTAAGACCGATGTTATATCCTAAATGGTTCAAAACAAGGTAATAAAAATTTGGAAGTGTTGAGATCCAATTCCATATCAGCCTATTGAAATGATAATTTGATCCTAATTAAGTACAAAAAAATTAAAATCCAGGAAGAGGAAGATAGGATCAAATAGTGATAGCACTCTGTGTGAAAAACGGCTTTGGTTGGCTTCAAGCTCTTCATGAGTCATTATTGGGACAAGACTACAAAGAGCATGAGTGTGAACATTTTGAATCTTGCCTTCCTCTGAGAAATATAGGTGAGATCTTCTACTAGCCCTACTCCGGTCCAGACTGGAGAGTTCATGCCCGGGAGTGCGGTCAGCTTGAGCAATATATGTTTTCATTTTCCATGCCTTTGATTAAGCTTCACCTGGATACAATTGCAACTCAATGTTGAGAGTTTGGGCACTATTGCATTTGCTCATTCATCATGTGCTTATAGTGTTTTCTCTTCTAATTTATGTTTTTCTTACTCTCTGGTCTCATGTGGCTGTTGATAATTGGTGATGTTGTTATTTTTGACAGTGTAAAAAGTAGAGAAATACATTTTATATGTGTTCCCTTTTATATACTATTAGATATACAGTGATTCCCAGAACTAAAAAACTTTCTAGCTTAATGAAAGTAGACTGTACTGAGTTTAGCTCTAGGGAGGACATAAGTAAAATATATAAAAATTGAGTATACTTAGGTGAAAATCCCCAGGAAGACTTTGGAGACTTAGTAAACCACCAAGTGCTATAGTTGGGAAAAAATAGAGACCTCATATTTATGTGTGAGAAAAATGAAAAATCAGTGGGTACTTCCTAAGTAGGATAAATACTCATAAAAAGAATTGTTATACTTCAGTGAAATTCAGTTTATTTTTGTGACTCTGCTAGTGGATGGAAATTGTGGGTTCACAGATTCTGGTCAGCTTTAGAAAAATGTTTCTAACAGATGGAGGTATTCAAAGATGGAATATGCTGCTTTATAATCAATATCCTGTTTCAAGAGATGTCCAAGTGGAACTGAAAAACAAATATATTAGCTGGTTTATAAATGAGTGTGATTTATCAGATATAGAGTTCCAATAAGTGGATTCTCAAAGATTTCCTTCAACTCAGAGAATCTATGATTCAATGGTACATCATTGGTGACTTCAACATTTATATCTCCCAACACCTGACTGTATGTAGCTTTATTCAAGATGATGAAGAGAAAATGGCATCATCCTCATTTAGTTTTCTATTAGTTCGTAATCTCTCATCTAAAACACAGCAATGATTGACAAGTTTTGCTCAAGTACCATCCCTACCACTTGTTAACATTAATCACTCAGCCTAGAAGAATGAGTAGTGGCTATTTATAAACCTACACCTAATTTTTTTTAATCTTAATTTTCCTATGTAGGTTTTCACATATTTAATTAGCTTATAGACAATTCATTTATTAAATCACAAAGCTTAGGTATTGATTTAATATAGCATAGACTTTAAAAAGGAATGTTTAATAATGGAGAATGATGTTTAATCAACGTGTTGAATGTGAAACCGATTCATAATTTGAAAGGTCAAAAATAAAGGGCCAGCATCCATCATGATTTCATCAGTCATCTTTTATTTAGAGCTACTCAAAAACAAGTGAGACCATTCACAAAAGGATTAGTTCCTAACATTTAAGCTTGTATTCTAAGATCACCACTAGCCATAGTGTTCATGGCGTTAATTACCTAGAAGTATGCCATTTTCTAAAGGAAGAACAAAACTCCTTAAATATTAACATCACTAAGATTAGGCTTTAGAAGTGTAAAATCAAATGCAAGCCTCTATGGGGTCCAAACTTTTTCATGAGAATGTCAACACGATAGAGAAAAAGGCCCCCTGAAAGATAGATAGTATGTTATGCATCCTCCAAGTAAAATAGATCATAAGTCTATTACCACGCTTCATTATCCTGAGGTAAAGCAATTAATATTCTTCTTTTCCAAATAGTGTTGACTGCCAAAGAAAACTTGTGAAGATGTCCTTTAAGCCAAAATATGTTTGTCATCCAAATCACTGTTTCAACTACCACCATGCCTCTTCTGCCATTCTGTGTGTTTTGGTAACTCAAATTAGCTCATATATGATTGATAAGTAGGGGGGGTGTCAGTATTATGCTAAATTTCATTGGTTCACATGTGATTTTCTCAAGCAAGACAAGTGTTAATAGGTAGTGAATGAATGCTCTTCTTCACTAGACGAGCTGATGATGCTGGTGGAATAGTGGGTTCAGCCAATGGAAGAAAGGGGGAGAACTTTGCAGGCTGAAGAAACTAAACATGCAAAGCCTGCGGTCAGGACCGATATGTTGGTCCTTAGTAATTTGAATTTGATTATGGGTGAGATGGAAAGCTGCTGAAATCCTGCAGGGAAGGGATATGACAGTTTATGTTCTGAAAATGTTAGTTTGACTTGCAATTGCTGGATAAAGAAGTAAAGAAACAAGTTAGGAGATAAATACAGTGGGCTTGGTGAGGGTTGGTAGTGGCTTGCTAAGGACAGAGGGTGCCATGAGCAATGGAGATGAAGTAAGTTAGAGGTATGGTTTGGGGCTAGGATGGGAGGAACTCGCTAAGGGATGGAATGTGTTGCAGATTAAACAACAACATTTTGTTCCTTCACTTTTCCTTACTGGAGGTTTTCAACCTAAGGTTAGGTGACAACTTCCTGTGGCTTTTATAAAAGTTTTCCTGCCTTGGTCTGTTTGTATATTGGAGTGATATCACCTCCAAAGAAGCATCCACCAAATGATTTGTAGATGGGACATTTTAAGGAATATTATTCATTTAACAGCATGAACTATTAGGGAAGCTATGTGTATCAAGTGACATACTTTCTGTAATCTATAAGGCCAAGTCAAAAGCTCTTCATTTTACCTATCTTCACCTTCACATTCCGTTTTCCAAACATGCGTCTCATACTTCAACACATATACTTTTCAACTTTCAACCTCCCTCCAGAAAAATAAAATCATCAGTAAGCACTCTAATTCAAAAGTAATGGGCAATGAAAAAAATATTGATTATACCAAGTCACCAAATGCAAATGTGGTATGAGAGAATAAGCATGTTTGGCTAGAGCTACAGTATTATAAAATAAATGATTTGCTAGTCATTGAAGGCACTTGTCCATGTAAGTGAGTAGAAATATATAGGATTTGCTTATTATCTCCAGACCACGTAGTAAATTATCACTGAAATGGCAAAGACTGAAGTGGACATAAATTTGGGGTTTGCTGTGCTGAGGAGTTTGGAGCTGGTATATATTTCAAAAGCCTTTGGAGGCTACCGATCATCATGATATGCAGCCCAGTGCTGCAGATAAAGTATAAAGGTGATTTCTAGTTTGAAACTTAACCAAGGTTTCCCTGGCTTACAGTTAGAAAATTTGTTTTCTCTGCTAAAGAGTTTACTGATTTCCTTTTATTTCTTTTTCAGTTTTAGATCTATTGCTAAAATACCAAATTTTTCATGTGTCATTATCCTCTGGGAAATAATTTTAGAATTAACCTCTCCACCATTTATTTTTCTTTTGATTACAGATTGGTTGATTCAACAATTATCTATTAACTCTTACCCTATAGCAGACACTCTTCTAGGCACTAAGGAGTGATGACCAAAAGAATTGTAGTTCTGCCTTCAGAGTTTATCACCTAGTGAAGATTAGAAAGACAATACAACAAGTAAATACGTATGTAATCAATTAATTAAAACAGGAGTGGTAACAGAGGAGAATAGTGGGACCTGTTTTGCATGAAAGTAAGTTTGCTTCAGGTAAAATACATGTGTATGTTGGAGTTATGAAATAGCTTAATCTATTAAATGCCCGATGGTAAAGAGAACACAGTTGTGAATTTAGTCTCTGGATGTTCCAGTTAGCATTTTACCTAGTGGTGGTTATTATCTTACAAATAATTGTTGTTTATCACAAGTAAGATGGGATACAGGGTTTATATAGCTGAGTCCAGCCTTATCGCCATTTCTGGTAAGAAAATATAAGTATCTGACCTATTAATGGTTTAGTAGTGTCATCTTAGCAAAACAAGTTTCGTTTTCTTCTATTGTTATTATGTTCAGCACTATAAGTTTGCAGACTTCTATCAAGGCTGTTGTATTTATGTTTCATGTGCAAGGGATTTTATCCTTATGTTAGTGGTAGTTAATGGCTTCTTCCATTGTGGAAATGCCATGGAGCGCCATTTTCACGTCCTTCTACTCCCTTAGCTGCCTCCTGTCCCATATGGAGTTTCTCAAAAAGCTAAATTATGTGATTGCCTGAGGAAGCCAGCTCCAGAAATATCACAGAGTCATGATACTCTATTAAACTAAGATCTAATGCACATGGGAGGGAAATATGACTGGAAAATGTATTCCCTGGTTACTCTTAAGAGTCTCACACAGTTTTCAGTTTCTTTTGGTGGTATTACATAGCTTTTTGAGATAACTAATGTTTCTCTTCTTTGGTACTCTTCCCAATAGAGAGGGAAGAAAGTCCTGATTCTTTTATAACCTTTTGCTGGAATATCTGTGCTATGAATTGCCTTTATGATTTTTTGAAAAACCCATTCTCATGTGTACTGTATCATTCATTTAGGAATCTGTGCATTGTCTTTACTGTTCTAATTCCCATTCTAGGGAACAAATTGCAGATCCTTTGTATTTTAATCATCAATTTTCCTACTCAATTGTTTTAAGTACTCTGTAAACTAAACGTGGTTTGTGTGTTCCCCAATTTAAGTATTGAAGAGTTTTTGAAAGCATCAGTATTTCATTAGTGATCAGTATAGATTGGGCCAGTCTTCAACCACTTTGTGTTCATTATTAAAGCCTTAGTTTCCGATGCTAAGTTGGAGACAGAGAACTGATGATGCTGGTTAAACAAATGTCTAATGAGGCAAGTGGTAACTACCTCTGGAAAAATGTAAATGGTTCCAGTGACAGAGTATCACAGTGGGCACTGTCACTGTCCACTTGTTGACTATTTCAAGCTGAGTTGAGATGCATTGATAACATGTAGTGAATTACATGAAACATGGAATTTTCAGCGCTATACGTAATTGTGCTATCAGCCATTGATACCCTGATATCTCAATCCTACTGCATTGACCCATTTCATAAAACAAACATCAGAGGCAGCAATTGTCAGCAAAACAACCATTTATAGGGTGTGAAAATTGTGATATGCAACCATAATTGACCTGAAATTCCAGCAAAAATAGATGGACACTCCAAAACCAGTAAAACAATGACAAGGGATCTGGGAGACATAATTTTCCTAGCAAAAGGTACTGTTTAATCTTTCTCATCAATATAGACAGAAGATATAGGGGCATGAGTACAACTCGAGTTAGGTCAACGATTGGGCCAGTTGACTTTTTCTGGTTGTACAGCTCTCAGGGAGGTGGTGGCCATTTCAGTCTAGTGTTGATGAATGATGCAGAAACTACACTAGATGAGCAGTAGATACTTGGCCATGGGGGAGCAGAAGTAATCCCATAACTTTTAAGGGAGATAGCTTGATCAGTGCCCTTCATTAAGGGCAGACATTGTGAATGTGTTTGTAAGTTTTCTGCTACTGCAGCTATTATGTCAAATATATCCATGATAAGTAGTTATATGTGTAGACAGTTACATAATATTTATGTGTGTCAGTTTCATCATCTGTAAAATGGGCAAGAGATCTAGTGAGAATTAGTATTCTTTTGTGTTCTCAAAGTTTATGAGTCCCAGAGGCCATGGCAAAATGGTAAGATAAAGAGCTTTTACTACATTTTGAGATATGGTAGCCCTTCTTCAACACAGAAACAAAGGGCTTTTACTAAAATCATGTTTGAGTTTGTTAGAAACATAATTCCAGTAGCCTTTTTGTATTCTATGTTGACTGCTACTGAAGTTAATTTGCACACTACTTTAGCTTTCGGCGGGAGGGTGGGGGGGGGGTCTTTCTTGCTCAACAAACTGTAGTTAGATTGAATAGGTGTGAAGAAGAAGAAAAAAAGGAAGGAATAAGTATAGGCATGTGCTTTACATCTTCAATGATTTGAAGTCACTTGAGTTGTAAGAGAATATTTCCTCAACACCCCTACCATCAGTTGATGTGTAAATAGAATTTTGAGTATTCAGGAAAATGAACTTAACAAAATAAATACACATCAATAAATATGTGTACATTTTATAGAATATACACATCAATAAAATTCAATTCCATGTGTGTTTATTGAATTTGTACTAAGAGCACGGGTTTGATGTTGCTAGATTCTTTGCTAGGTTGAATGCTAGATTCTGTTGTAAAGACTAACCTAAATATAAGTACCTTCCCCCAAGGAACTTTTAGCTGGTGGAGTGTAGAGAAATTCACTAGAAGATAATGTAGACTTGGAGGGAAAAAAAAACATTATGTGGAAAAGATTAATTGCAAATGGAAGACTTGGGCAGAATTTAAGGAAAGAAAGTATTTGAGTAGTTGATAAAAATGTATAGAATTTCAGTAGGAGAGTAGTAAGCACAAAAGGAAACCACACTTATCATTAATTTATACATAGAGCTCAGCTTAAATAATTGGGTGTCTGTAATAATCTATGCTTAAAAACTCCCCTATGTCACCAAAAATGTAGTAGGAATAGGAAAGATTTCTTTTTTTTCCAATTAGTGGTTTTGATCTCTATGCAAGTTCAATAAACACATAGACACACACACACACACGCACACACGCACACACACACACACACACACGCACACACGCACACACACACACACACACTTTAATAAAAATTTGGATGGTGGGGGCCCTAGATGAACTGTTTTGAAGGAAATTCAAGCAACAGACTGATTCTATGTTGGCTTGCAACCAGGAAGTACTGATGAAGCTCTCTGAGTTCTAAGAGTAGATGTTTCAGAAGCGCATGTGTTGGGGGAGAGGAGAATATTATTTTCTGTCAGCTGTCTTTTTATTACTGTAATTTTTTTGTTTCATTTTTTAAAAACTAGGCTTGAGGGGCACCTGGGTGGCTCATTCAGTTACATGCCCAACTTCAGCTCGGGTCATGATCTTGCAGTTCATGAGTTTGAGCCCCACATAGGGCCCTGTGCTGACAGCTCAGAGCCTGGAGCCTGCTTCTGATTCTGTGTCCCCCACTCTATCTGCCCCTCCCCTGCTTGTGCTCTGTCTCTCTCTCTCTCTCTCTATCAAAAATAAATAAAAACTTAAAAAAAACTAGGCCTGAATATGAATTTTCAGTTAGAAAGATCTCTCCTGAGACCCAGAAATAGACACCTGTTTGCAGATAATTAAAGTCTGAGTTTATTTCAGAATTGTCCTCTCCAAGGCTCTAGCACAGAAAGAGAGGGGGACATCCATATTCCAAATGCCTGGTACAGATCACAGGACAGATTTCAAATTGGCAGCTGGCCAGGAGAATCTGACTAATTACCAGCTTTTTTCCTTTGATTTCAGCCTTCTGGAAGAAAGTCTGCCCTAACCATGCTTTCTTTGTCTTACCACTCTTTCAATTTTTAATACTTTCTCATTTCCTGAAAATATTTCCTAAATATTTCCAATGACTAGATAACCATCAGATGCCCAGTCTTATTCTTCTCAGTTGCTCTGAAGCATGAAACCTCCTGAGCTCCCCAACTTCCTTAGTTTCTAACACATGGCATTCTGTTTTCTCCTTTTACTGATAGGAGGAGAGTTATCATCTATTGACCAGGTGCACAGTTTGGTGAGAGCTTTACATGAATTACCTCATTTCATCCTCATAACTCACCAAAGAAGTAGACCATATTGTAATCTGCATTTTGCTAAAGACAAAAACCAGACCAAACAAAATAAACTGGGGTTTAGAAAGGTTATATCATTTTCTGAAGGTTTCCTACCTTCTCTTTTTCTCCCCTAAAAATTAGTGGTTTCCTCACTTTCTGTATTTTTATTTTTTAAAGTTCTTCTTCTGTGATTTTCCTTTTTGTCAAAACCTTAAGTAGCAATCATAGGTAAATAATTCTTGGATTCATATCTCTAATCCCCCAAATGCCTAATAACTTCTAAGAATGCCAGCCAAGCTCAGGTTTCCGAAAGTTTCATATCATTAAATAAGTTAGAATAGTGGTGTTCGTTTTTGTTTTTCCTTTGGTAGTCAGTGTACATTCCCTCACCTTTAGGCACAATAGCTCCAGCTTTGAGGAAACTAATTCTGTCTCCACTGGCTACAGTCTGGCAGGATGTCTGTCCAGATAGTCAGCCCTGTTGTGGCCAGATGGTTGCTGCATGACCCCTATTCATCCATTTTTATCTGATTGACACAAAGCTTAGAAATAGTAGGAGTTGATTCCTTCCAGATGCTTTATCTGAGAAAGATAGTCCATCAATACCTATAGACCCCTCGAGCTACACTGACCCTGTCTTTTCTAAGCCTCCTGTTTCACGTCTCCCCTCTGAGTCTGCAGACTCCTCTGTATTCTTCCCATCAATCCTCTTCTTCTTATGCCAGCCAGAGTGTTTATGTTCCTTGCAAACAAATACACACACACATACACATGAATGCACACATAACTAATATTCTCAACTATTGTTTATTTAATATCTACCATGCAACGGGAATTCTGTTAGACTTAGGGGCATAAAAATGAATACTTTACAGTCCTCTGAATACACAACTGTCATGTTAGTGAGGAGATAGACATAAATAAAAGATATCATTATAATACAATGTGACGGTGCCAGACCCCGCAGGCAACTGTTAGGCGTCTTTCTAAAATTTCTACTTTCTAAATTGCTGTCTGAAATTTATTTATTTTTTTAATTTTTTTAATGTTTGTTTATTTTTGACACACAGAGAGAGACAGAGCATGAGCAGGGGAGGGGACAGAGAGAGAGAGAGAATCAGAAGCAGGCTCCAGGCTCTGTGCTGTTGACGCAGGGCTCAAACTCCCAGACCGTGATCATGACCTGAGTTGAAGTCAGAGACTCAACCGACTGAGCCACCCAGGGGTCCCTGAATTGCTGCCTGAAATTTAAACCCCAAACTTAAGAGACAATAGCACAGATAAGCAACTATGTATGATAGACAAAGGACAGCTTCTGTGCCGTTAAGACATAACTGAAAACTAAAAAAAAAACATGCGTTTGTCAAAAGATGTGTTGACCAGTATTAGAGGAGTAGATCCATAAAAGAAGTAGTTGGAAGTTTCCGTGTAAACTCTGAGCTTCCAGTAGCAGAGTGAGGTGGTAAGATTGAGGAATCTGAAGTCAGACACTACTTGTTCAAATTCTGGAGAATTTGCTTAACCTTTCTGGGTGTTAATTTCTTTAGATCTAATTTGGAGATAACAGCATCAATTTTACTAGGTTACCGTAGGGACTATATAAAATAATTCATTTTACATAAAATGCCTATGGTACCTAATTAATGTGAAATGTTAATACTTTTTACAATTATTATTATTTCTACCACTTCTATCAAATTTGGTGTCCTTATCTCTGTTATGGAAAAGGATTATCAGACCATCTAAGCCCAGAATCATCTAACTTTGAATCATCTGATTCACTCAGTTCTGACTCTTTGCTCATGAAGCAACCTTCTTTTGCTGTCTTTGTACACAGGCCTGCTTTGAGGGAAGAATTGCTTTGCTCAGGCCAATTAATATCTCGAGAAGCTCTCTTTTCATACATAAACTGAGTATTTGCTTTTTATACACCAAACTTAGGATTTTAGCAAATGAATGTTAGCCCCTAATTCCTAGATGTGGGACATGCTGTGACAGACACAAGCCCTGGGCTTTACAGGGGCATTCACGTATCCTAAGCCTCAAGAAAGTCTTCTTAGGAATTTATAGGAGTTGAGCAGATCAAAGGGATGATGGAGGACTGACTGCTACAGAGTGCAGGGCTGACAGAAAATTCAGTCTCATCAGACAGTGAAAACAGAATGGTGATGGTGGTGAGTGGTGTGTGTGAGGACTACAAGTGCTTCAGGATTGCTAGAGAAGGAGGTGAAGGCAGGAAATTGTGAGAGGTCAAGGCCATTGGGATAAACTGAATTACGTCCCTCCCCCATTCATACATTAAAGTCCTAACCTCTAGTACCTCTAAGTGTGACCTAACGTGGAGATAGATTTTTGACTACAGTGGTCATCAAGTTAAAATGAAGGCATTAGGGGGCAACTGGGTGGCTCAGTGGGTTAAGCATGTGATTCTTGATTTCAGCTCAGGACATGATCTCATGACCTCATGTGACCTTTGTGAGGTTGGGCACTGCGTCAGGCTCTGTGCTGAGATTGTGGAACCTGCTTGGAATTCTGTCTCTCCCTCTCTCCCTCTACTCACCCCTCACTTGTGTTCTCTGCTCTCTATTAAAGAAGGAGGAGGAGGAAAAGGAGAAGGAGAAGAAGAGGGGGAGGAGAAGAAGGAGGAGGAAGAAGTAGAAGGAGGGGAGGGGAGGAGGAGGAAGATGAAATGAGGTCATTAGGGTGGGCCCATGTCCAATATGATTGGTGTCCTTATAAAATGGAAAATTTGGGCATAGACACAGATACTCATAGAGATAGGTTGACACAGGGAGAAAGCTACCGTCTAGAAGCTAAGGACAGGGGCCTGGAACAGATCCTTCCCTCATAGCCTTCAGAAGGAATCAAGTCGTCCTATACCCTAATTTTGGATGTCTAGTCTCCAGACTGTGAGCCAATAAATCCTGTTTTTTAAACCATCCAGTCGGTGGTATTTTGTGATGGCAGCCCTAGCAAACTGGATGTGCTGAATTTTAGACATCATTGTGTCTAAAAGGAGTTTATACTTTATCCTTTCCATAATAACAAGGCATTGAAGAAGGGTGAGATATAACCTGATTTGGTGTGGTGTGTGTGTGTGTGTGTGTGTGTAGATAATTGTGATAGCTCAGTGGAGGATGGATTCAAGGAGACAGAATACTCAAGTGAAGGACATGAGTTAGGAAGCTATTATTTCAAATGAGTCATTGCTATTTGTACTGGGATGAGATATTTTTTTTAAGTTTATTTATTTTGAGAGGGGGCAGGAGGGACAGAGAAAGGGAGAGAGACAGAATTCCAAGCAGGCTCTGCACTGTCAGCACAGAGCCCCATGCAGGGCTTGAACTGATAAGCCATGAAATCATGACCTAAACCGAAACCAAGAGCTGGGTGCTTAACTAACTGAACCACCCAGATACCCCACATGCTTTAATATTTTTTTAATGCTTATTTATCTTAGGGAGAGAGAGAGAGCAGTGGAGGAGCAAAAAGAGAGGAAGACAGAGAATCTGAAGCAGGCTTTCTATGCAATCACTGCAAAGCCGAATACAGGGCTCAGTGTCAGAAATCGTGAGATCATGACTGGAGCCAAAATCAGATGCTCAGCAGAGTGAGCCACCCAGGGCCCCCTAAGATATTTTTAATATGAGAAGAACAATTAATTGTTTACAAGGGTAGCTGAGTGAAGTGCACATGGGATAACACTGGAGCCAGACTCTCAGTATGTATATTATACTTTTGCCATTTGCTAGCTGTGTGACCTTGGGCAAGATATTTAACTGCTCTGATCACATTTTCTTTCTTTCTTTCTTTCTTTCTTTCTTTCTTTCTTTCTTTCTTTCTTTCTTTCTTTCTTTCTTTCTTTCTTTCTTTCTTTCTTTTCCTTCCTTCCTTCCTTCCTTCCTTCCTTCCTTCCTTCCTTCCTTCTTTTCTTTCTTTCTTTCTTTCTTTCTTTCTTTCTTTCTTTCTTTCTTTCTTACTTTCTTTCTTTCTTGGCAGGTTGTCTATCCACTGTAGTCAACAAAGTTTCTAAAACATAAACCAGATTTCTGTTTCCCTTTCCCTGCTTAAAATATTTTTCTCTAAAATCTGCCCTCAAGAAGCTCAGAATTTAGAAAGGGTTTTCTTTCTTTTCTTTACATAAAGCTCAAAACCTCGTCCAATTCTCCTTTCGTTCACGACAATGAGTTTCTAATTGTGATAGAGTCTACTTTAAAAGCATCTTTCTTTCATTCCCTCCAGCTTTATTAGGATATAACTGACAAAAATTGTATATATTTGAGGTGTTCAGTGTGATATTTCACATGAATATACATTATGAAATGATTATCCACAATTAAGTTAATTAACAAAGCTCTTTCTTGATTTCTTCTCTTTTGTATTGCCATCTGTATGATCAATCTGTTCTTAGTCACTCTTGCTTTCCACTGATTGAGTTACTCTATGCAGTAATGTTAACTGACTTTCCTAAAGTCAAAAGACTAAATACAGAATGTCTTTTGTGGCATTCTAAGCCATTCATGATTTGAGAATACCTGCCACCTTGTCTCCCACCTTCCCCTTTTGTATTCCATCTGCGTCAGTCAAATTGGGATTTTCTCACCTGCCAGATCCTGCCCTGTTCTCTTGCATTTCATGTTGTCTTCCTATGTTTTTCTCTGTTGAAGTCTACCTGTACAACAAAGCCTTTCAAAAAGCCATTTCCAAACTGAAATACTCTTTTTGTCAGTGTGCCTTTTCAGTTGTGTATGGTAAAAATTTATTCAAACATACTTGAATGAGAGAAACTCATGTATTGCCATAAAAAGTTGGGAATTCTAGGAGTTTTCAGTTTTCTCTAAGTGGTAGGGAAAATGCCTCCCTTTACTTCTCCATCCAGTGGCTCCAGGCTACACTTTCCAGTTCTCTAAAAGCAGTAAATCTCTACTGTCTTTATCAGTCCTGGAAAAGAAGGAAGGAAGGAAGGAAGGAAGGAAGGAAGGAAGGAAGGAAGGAAGGAAGGAAGGAAGGAAGGAAGGAAAGGGAAGGAAGGGAAGGGAAGGAAGGAAGGAAGGAGAGAGTGAGAAAGAGGGAGAAATAGAGAAAGGAGAGAGGGAGGGAAGGAGTGAGGGATGGAGGAAGAGAGGGAGGGAGAGGGGAAGGAAGGGAGGGAGGGACAGAAGGTGGAAGGGGGGGAGGGAAGAAGAAACACAGAATCCAGTTTGCTCTACTTGTGTGAGTACGATCATGTGGTCCAATTATTTTGTTCAGGGATTTGGGAAATCTGATTGGCCAGTCTGGATAACCTTGGTAATAGCAAGCATTTTTGATTGACAGCCCAGCCAGAAACTCATGAAGTGAAGAAGGTACATTTATAAAACAATACTTAGAGAAAACAGAACAACACATACTCCCAGTAATACCCTACCAAATGCACTAAGTTGAAGGTTTTTATTCCTCTTGTAATATAACTTCACCCATGGTTCTTAAGTTACCCTACCTTATGGTATCAGTGTTAGATTACTTATCTAATCCTCTTTTGTACATCATCAACTCTTTGAATATTCTCCTCATCTTATGTATCTTTGCAACTATCACAGTTCTGAAAATATGGGTCCTTTTTGTACATTGGTTGGATTGAATTATAAACCACCAGAGAATTATTTAAGAAGATTAAAAGATGATCCTTGGCCTATCACAGGAGGCTCTGTTGACCTAATCCATGATCACCTTATTATTACCGCTCCTAGTCCAGAAATGGTTGGGAATCTGGTGCTGCTTAGTCATTGGTAGAGGCAGACACAAGTGGTGGAAATATACCATATAAGCATGTGCTAGATTGTTTACTGGTCAAGTATATCTCCCATTCCTGCAGGCAGGCTCTTATATGGTGTGACTTTATAGAACCTCCATTAAGAGGAATTTTCTACCCTTCTGAGTCTGGGCTGCACTTGTGATTCACTTGAACAAGAAATGTACCAGAAGCAACAGTGTGTGAGCTTCAGAGTCTGGATCTCCAGTGGCCCTGTAGATTCTGTCTTTGAGGTCCTACGTGGTTGCTGTGACACGGCCATGCTGTGGAGCAAAGGACCACATAGAGAGGTCCAGCTGTCCAGCTATCCCAGTAGTTCCAGTTGAGTACAGGGAACCCACCTGCTGAATGCTACATCATCAGTAAACAGAAGAACAACTCCGCCAACTCACAGAATCATGAGAATAGAGATCTGATATAGAGCAAGATTAAGCTCACTTTCCCAGGTGAGCACAGAGGAGTACTCTCTAAAACATTCTAGTTACTAATGTCACTATATGTTGTGGAAATAAATCCAAATTAGGACAAGCAAAGTCTCTTTATTCAGAGCTTGTGATATAGCAAGGGAGTCAGCTACCATCACTTGTATTTAGCTGAGTCTCAAAGGCAGGCAAAGAAGTGGAAAAGATTTCAATAGTGGGAAAAAGGGAAGGCTTCCGGTGTGGCCCGAATGGAGGCTTTTGGCACTGGAATCTGTAGTCAGGCTAACTAGAAGCAGAGCATCCTATGTTAGTGGTTAGAGGTGCCTGTTTGGCTTTCTTAGTTTGGTTCTGCTGGAAATGGGGTAAAAAATTAAGGAAGCTGTCAATCATTAAAAATTTGCCGACCTTTTGAGCCAGTTGTTAAAGGGGTTATTTCCTGGTGTCCTGGGCAGTTACTATAGTTGGTAGGTGGTTACTATGTTGGGCTAGTAACAACAGACTATGGGTCAGAATCATGTTTTTATAAATGGTCTCCTTATTGTCTATTTGAATATTCAGTTTCTTAACAGTTTACTTTTTTATAAAGAAGATACTTCCCCAGATTGTTTAGAACATGGAGCCCAGGCTGGGTTTACCAAAATAAACTAAATTGTAGAAGAAGCACTCTGTAAAGTGTCCATTAAGAGGGAAAGATTTGGGTCAGCGGAGCTTGGGGTTTGAGTCCTGAGGGCAAAGGGATCCTGGCATTTCATGGCCAAGCAGAAAAGGCAAACCCTCTAAGTTGAATAGTATATAGAGTTGGCAGGGCAAGATGAAAAATTATTTCTATCCATGTTATAAAAGCTGTCAATACTCCAAGGCAGTGCCTCTAAGAGGCCTCTTTCTAAATGTAGACACCTGACATAAGACTAAAGCATTAACTCATTAACTTCCATTTTCATAAACCAGCTTATTAATTTCTTAATGAAGGGATTTTGATGAGGGACTGAAAGTTATAACAAGTTTTGATTAGTACAACTGAAATGAAAAAATGAAACACTTCTCTCAATTCACTCACCAAAACCTTCCGGAGCACCTGCCATGTATACATCACTATTTATGAGTGAGAAGGTGAAATGGATAAGATAAGATCCTTATCTTCTTCTCAAGGAAATGGTAGTCTGGCAGGCCCAGGGACACTAAAGCATGCAAATAAAACCCTAGGATATGTTGTAAAATGTGCTAAGTGTGGTAACAGGCAATAAGCCATGGAGATAGGAAAGATAGAGTTTCTCTTCTCCAGACAAAATGATGGGAAATTAGGTCATAGAGGATATACTGGTAAAAATGAGGCTTGAAGGATAATATCTATGCTCTTGAAAAATTAAGTTCTAGGCATGCCTGGGTGCCTTGTTCGGTTAAGTGTCTGATTCTTGGTATCAGCTCAGGTCATGATCTCATGGTTCATGAGGTTGAGCCCTGCATTAGGCTCTGCACTGACAGTGGTCAGTCTGTTTGGTTTTCTCTCTCTCTCTCTCTCTCTCTCTGCTCCCTGCCCTGTGTAAAATAAAAATTAAAAAAAAAAAAAATAAAAACAAGTTCTAGGCAAGTTCAGGAGCAAGAAAGGGCCTTTGGGATCCCCAAAACAAATTAGTGAAGTTGCACAATAAAGAGTATTTGTCTGAAGTGTAGAGTTTGATTAAAGAACCAAAAAAGAGAAAAAAATAAGTGAGGAAGGAAATTTAAGGAGAAAAAAAATAAATCAGCATCACCCAGGAAAACCTTAAATGCTTAGATAAGAAGTTTAACATTTATTCTACAGGAAAAGGTCCATGAAACTTTCAAGCAGTTGAATGACCTATTCAGAGAATTGCTCTAAAAATGAGTCTTTGAGCAGTGGCTTTTACAATACAGAAGACCGAGTTTATATACGAGAGCACCAGATAGGGAAACCACTGGCAGGGTCTAATTGGAGCATCAGAAAGTGAGGGGACATAATAGATGGCCCCACATTTGTAAGTATCTAATGGGGGTTGAGAACTGAATAAAAGGAAATGACTAATATAGCATTAAAACATTAAAAGGTTGCCTGTTGCTAACCCTATATAAACAGGCCAAGTTAATCACTATGGAATTTCAAATGCCAGCTGTACCCTGTGAGATTGTGAAAGGTCTCAAATTATTTTGAGATCAAAAATAAATTTTGAACGGACTTATGGACATCTGAGTCATTATCATACCTGGATTTTTTTTTCTCATTGTTGCTGTTTCTTTGAACAGCTTCCTATAACCCCAATGTTCTTTCACTTTCTCAATGTATTTATGAAATGGTAATAATGATTTTGGCCACCCTGATGTGGATATAGAGAAGAAACAAATTGAATTCATTTCTGCAATGCACATTGAGAATTTCAGAGGTTTTCTTTTATTTCAAGAAAAATAGAAGCTTCCAAAAGACTCATAACAGCTAAGGTTGGGCACTGAAATTGCCTTCTGTTCTATGGAGACTGCATAATATGAGCTGGAAAAAAAAAATCATCCTGAAACAGGAGGTTTCATATCAACAACAGAAAAAAAAAATCTAGAACATAAATTGTAGTTTTCTTGCAGAATATATAACAGCTCACTTGTAGTGCTCCTGTCTCTTGCTGAACAGGGCCAATGGAAAACATTTCTCGATTCAGCATTTTGTTTGATCCCTTACTACACAGTGATTGATCATAGCAATTTCTTTCACATAAACAGAATCCTCCAGATAAGCTTGTTGGAGACACTCAGGGCTATGAATACACCACAGACCCAAAACTAATATTTTGCTTGTAGTGTTTAAACTCAGTGCCAATAGGGCTCAAACTACTTGTATCTTAAAAGCAAAACTCTTTTAAGCATCATGATTTAATCAGGTTCTGGGAAAAGGGCATTGCCTAAACATGTTTCTCCTGTAGTGAGGTATCTGTCTTTTATGAGAGCCCCAACATACAAGCAACAAAACGTATGGTGTAATGCGGGCAGCATCTTTAATCATTAGGAAACGATCCAACAACTGCCCAGCTATCTCATTTTGGAGAGCAGAGAGCTGTATCGGAAAGGAAGAGAAATGGAGGACAGCATTTCCTGTGATCCTGAACATTTTCTCATATTGATGATGGTCATTTCTGCCACTGGAGTAGCTGGAGTCGTAATTTGAGAGGAGTGTCATTTTCTGCAGATACAAGCCTTGTGTAATCCTCCCATTTAAATGACATGATCCTGCAAGCTGATGATTTCATGGCCCACAATTTGTCACTTCTCCACTGTCTAAGAGTGAAATGGTAGTTAAACGACCATCAATACCCTCCTTGTATTATGCCTGCATGTTCACTTACTTTGAACAAATTTTTAGTTTGTTCATTATGTTTTAATATGCCACCAAAGGGAAAGGTGATCATGATTTTTCAAAAAAAGCAAAGAGATCATCAAATGAAAAGGTGGCTTAATTGGATGGCTTACAGAAATCTATAAAACTGTCCCCCACCAATGGCATAAAGTCTGTAGGGGAAATAGTCTATTTACATTTTAAAAGTCTTTTGAGTTCAACTGATGGCCTTCTTTTAGTTATTACAGCTCAGTTTTTATTCTTCACCAAGATTCAGATGATTATAGTAGTATAAATACCTACAAATATGTTTTTAAGAATGTATTTTGTGTTTTTGACATGGATACATAATTTTGTTGAGGTACAGAGCAAGCGGACATTAGCTCTTGACTCAGGTGTTGGAAGTCATGCCTGGTAAGATACCACCTTTTCTGTTTTGTGATGTGAAAGTAGTTTTGGATAAAGGGTTTTAGGGTTTTAAAATATCAGGGTTTTTTTTTGACAACAATAGGTTTTTGATATAAAAATACATTAGTGAAATCTTGGGACCTATGAATTGAATGACATTTTCAAGATGCAGCAATGACATATATCAGGGCATGGATGACTGGAGTCTCCTTGAGTGAATGTTGCTTTTAGTGGGACCCTCCAGTGTATACAGGACTAATGGGTAGTGGCCTTGGAAGATAGACTTACTCTGATGTGTCTTCTTTGAAACTTTTCTCTTGGTATCAGGACTACAATATCTTTAGGGTGATCATAACATTTGTCATCCAAACTGAAAGTCTTTTGAGAATGAAAGGGGGGATATTGAGGTACTAGGGCTATTCTTGGCAAACAGGGATGCATGATCACCCTAAATATCTGGACTCTGGACTATTAGGTTGTGTGCTATGAAAATCCCACTCCCACCATATTCCAGTGTGTGTATGTGGAAATTATGTAATTGGTAGCAATAATGTTTGCGTATATGGCATGGGTGGGGACAGTGGGGTATGAAGAAAAGAGAAGGTAACATGCAAAAGCCTTTGTATAAAAATGCTCTCTAGATTTTATCACCCATGAAGATAACATATTAGTGACTTACTGAAACTGAATAAATTAACCACCCCTGGTAGGGAACCCTCCCTGTGCACCCCTAGTTGTTGGTTTTGTGAACCATTTTCATAGAATATTTATGAATTTCTTTCTAAATTGTAAGAGTTGAAATGAAGCACGTGTTTGACTTTGGCCCACCCAGCTACTGGGATTGTTGGTGATGTTTTGACATAAGACTGTTATGTGTTCTCCCTGCCAAGTGGTTGTACCTCTGGATCCAGTTCACATGCTAATTAAGTAATTTGAGTATCTTGTTCCCTTAAGAGGGACAGCAGACCTGTAATTGAGCTGATAAAGCAGGATTAATATTATGCCCTCAAGTAAGAATTAGAGTTGATGGGTTCTAAGTAAGCTCTGGTTGGCTCTGGGACTGGAGAGAGCTAACTTTGTTCTGTGGGTTCCACTTCTGAGGGAGATGATTACTGGCTATCTGTGGCCCCAATTTACCCAAAACTCCCTGTATAAAATAAAAGAATCCATAAGCAAAATGAGCCAGAACAAGCACCCCTGGCCTTATTCAAGCCATCAATTTTATGCTTATTTTTTGTGTGTAATTAGAGCTATTTTTTCTTCTGTTGAAGAAGTTTATACTATTAAAAACTCTGAATTCATTGTCATGGTTTAAGCTATAAAAGGTTAATGAACTACTCATGGAGAACGAACATTTTCATAATGTTCCTATGTCCTTAAAACAGTTAAAGCTTTATATGGGATGTACTCATTTTTCCTCTCCACCCCTCCCCCACTCCTTTTTTTCCCCACCCTTTTGGACAAGAACTGTTGTACTTGCTTCTATCTTTTCTTCTCTTATTCCTCCCTTCACTCTACAAACAATCGTATAGAATTTACTATATCCCACGCACTCTTCTTGGCACTTGGGATATACTCGGGAATAAAACCAATATAAATCTTTGTCCTTGAGTTGCTGACATTCTAGAGGAAGGAGAAAGAATATAACTAGAATAAGTAGTACAGGTTAGGACATAAGTGTGGTAGAAAAACAAATGGAACAGATTGGGAATTTTGTAATTACTGAGTCAGAGGAATATAGATACCAATTTTAAATGAGATAAGCCTTATCAAAAAAGTGACATTTGAGCTACATGGTAGTGTATAAACCCAACTGAGAGTTATTATTTTTATTTTTCAGTCATCTGTACTATTTCACATGAACTGTAGATTAAACTCCATAGTACTTTTGAGTGCTTGAAATAATAAAATAAGAAAACAAAAAGTCTAATACTAGATGTTCTGATAATGACTTTCACTTAACCATCATGACACCTATGTAGTGGCATTGCTGTTATCTTTCCTTAAGGAAACTAAGAGCAACAAGAATCAATTTGTCCTGGGTCACGCAACCAGTAAGCGATGATGCTGGCATTTATATCCAGGTAGTCTGTTTCTAGACAGGTCATGTTACCTGGAATTCTTCCATACCCAGGAAAATGTTGCCATTCTTCCTGACATACCCTTAACAGTCCAAATAAGGATTTTGCACTGTGAATGCTGACTGAGAAGGTAGAAGATACTCATTAACTTTCCAACAGAAATGTTGGCATTCATATTTGGTGAAATGAAAGTTAGGCATAATAAATAAAAAACGTAGGAGACTCCTTCTTTCCACTACAATTGGTTTTTGGTGGTTAGGTGCTTCTTGCCCACTCTTAAGAGAAAAAGCACACATGCTTAGTGTGAAGGGGTGTCTTAAGTATGTCTATCAAAGGGAGAAAACATCTTGAATGGTAAAGACTGTAAATAAATATAATTTAATCTGTTATTCATGATTCGTATTAGCAATAACTACTTCAAAATTAATGTCAGCTAATGTTAAGATTAGTGGATGACGTCTCTTCAGCTTTGCTGCAGGCGATTCTCATAGAGACTTCTTAATGCCTTTATGGCTGATTTCCTGAAGCTTATTTTTTGGTCTTTCCTGATGACATATTAAGCTCTTTTTAAAAAGAGGCTTAGTTGAAAAGAGGAAAAGCAAACCCTTGTACAACCCATCACATAGTTTTCTGTTTTTGTTTTTGTTTTTAAGAAAAGCTGAAGCATTTCTAAAAATGGGAAAGACCACAGAGGCTTCGGTAACACTGAGGATATGTGGCCATATTTTTCATCTTGAACTTGACCTCTTTTCCTGTTCAGTGCACTCTAAGTAAAGGATTTTAATATCATCTACAGAATGTGTTTTATTGCTTCAAATATCGAGAAGACTCTTAACCTTCTACTTATAAAATCTCAGAAGACAGGAAATAATTGGAGAATTTAGCACTCAACAATATTAAGCTCTAATTTGAATACTCATCCTTTTCTGATATTAGGGGTTATTTCAAAATTAAAGATAAGACGTTTTAAAAAGAAAGAGAGAAGTATCTTGTGCTGTGGTTATTCTTTCTTCCTTTCTCTGAAAGATGCCAGTTTCTTAAGGAACAATACAGAAGCATCTTCTTTATGTTTTCTTTGCTTTTGGTAGCGCCGTTTGTTTTTTCAGTCAACATTTGAATAGTTACCATGAAATGGTGTTCACTGAGATTTTTAATCACTCAAAAGATATCTCAACTTTCTTCTTCTCCTCCAAAGTCGTCAGGCCTTTCTTCACCCTCTTCTATCATCACTGTGTCTGAGAAAGAAATGCCCATCCTCACCGCCAAGGCCAGCATGTTTTGCCCTAGCAGTATGTGCTCTGGTTTCCTCTGAGATATCGCTCCCTCTAGTAACTGGTTCCTTACTTGAATATTTCATCTTTCACTCTCTAATGGCTCAAATTAGCTGTCAGATATGTTCAACCTCCCTAATCCCCAACGCACAGTTCTTCTATATGTTTAAACCTGAGGACTCTTTCTGTCCTGTTCTCTACTCTCTCCTACTCTCCTCTTCTCTTTTGGCCTTCTCTTTTCTTCCTTTCTCTGTTCCCTGTCTCCACATTCCTTCCCTTCTCTTCATTTCATGGCCAAACTTCTTGAAAGAGTAAACTGCCTCTGCTTTCTTAACACCCTGGCATGTGAAAAGTCCATGAACCAGAAGGTAAAGATACTGGGATTCCTTTCTTAGTTCTGTCTTCTGGTGTGTGCCCTTTGGCCCTCATCTCTCTAGTTTCTAGAGATGCCACATCTCTCTAGTTTCTAGTGAGTTTTACACAAAACAATTATGTGGTCATCGCACACATGGCAGTTGGCAGATAGTAAGCTCTCAGTAAATAACTGACTTTTGTTTTTCCATGGCCATCCCACTCTTTATCTCAAAGATAAGACACTTTTCAAAAAATGTGGTCTTGGGGGTGGGGAGAAGGAATAGTACTATGGCGTAAGTAAACGTCAATATATAATTATTTAGTGTGTGTAATGTGTCTAACAAACATCTGGTGCAAGGACTCAGGCCATGAAAGAGATCAGAATCTCCAGTTGTCTTCTCCAACAGGTACAGTGCTATGAACATACAAGTAGGAGAGGCATAGTTTTGAGACAGAACCAAATAGAATGAGTAATGCGTTTCCTCTCAGCTGTGCTGTTGTGATCCTCTGGAAAGGTGGTCACTATTAATTTCTTCGCATGCTGATGTGTATATCCCCAGATAGAGTCTTCTTCCCTTCTCTACTGTACATTGGATTGGTTATTTGCTTTAACCAATAGTATGGAGCAAAAGTGACATTTACAGGCCTTACCTTTAAAAGGATCCGGGCTCCAGCATCCTCCTTCTTGGCAGCCAGATGCCATGTTGCGAAGAGGCCCCAGGCTAGCCGCTTGCAAAGGTGAAGTGGAAAAGGTGAGGTGATTGGACACCCCCTAGTGGTTCTGGCCTTGCTCTCTAAGGTACCACAAATGTGAATGAAGAAGCATCTCGAACACTCCAGGCTCAGAAGACATAAAGGGAGCAGAAGCTCTGTCCCATGGACCCAGCACTGATTGCCCAATTATGGGTTATAACAGACTGTGGTTGTTTCAGTCTATGAAGTTTTGAGGTGGATTTTTGAAAGCATTAGACTAACAGGCACAGCTGCTAATATGTTTGGGCAAATCACCTCAACTGGCTGATCCAATTCTAATTTGTAAAATGAGGCAATTGATTTTGTTTATTGCAGAAACTCCCTCCCTGCAAAATTCTAACCATCCATGACTTTTGTATATGCAAGTTTTCTCCCTGATCAAAGTAAGAACATGAGTTCAACAAGCCTGGGAACCTTCCCTCTTATTTCCTTTGTGACTCTGTTCCTCTCTCATTATTTCTGCTTTAACTGAACATATTATTGCACGTAAACTAAAATAAATGAGGTCATCTATGTAAAATACCATTCTGGAACATGATAAGTATATCATCAATATTAACTTTTATTATTAATGAAGAATTGGTAGAGCCTACAGCCTGACCCCAGAGTTACCCACTCGGGTCCTCATCAACAGTGAAAGATAAAGTACAGTTTATGAATTCTGAAGATAACTTTTGTAGATGTTTTTGAACTTGGTAAACTTTCTGTGTTTCCCACCTTAAAAACCTGATAATTAATAATCTTCACACTTTTTTCCAAAACATAATAAAAACTCACGTATTGAGCCGTCACATCCCTACTCCTTCTTATATTATCTTTACTGATAAGTCAGATACTCGATTTAACTGAGTAAATAAAATTAAACTCTGCATGAAAACATATTAATAAAAATTGAGATTTAGGAATATGAGTATTGTTAAGTGAAAATTTTTAGAACTATACAGAAAGCAGAAGACAGAAGAGAGTTAAAAAATAAACCAAAAAGAAACAAAAAAAAGAAGAAATAAAGCATGTTTACCAGAAAACTGAACAAAAAGAAAAAGGGCATTTGGTTCCATAGCCTGTCACCGGTTTTCAAAATGCATTTCTTACTATAGATAGAGTTATGTGGTGTTATGTGGTGAAGCCAGACCACTTGTTCTTTATATCCAGAGTTACTTAATTTAAAATAATGTGTATTCCGAAGGAAGAAGATAATGTTCCTGATCTCAAGGTGACCTCAGTTCGATATTACTACACCAGCTCAAACTAACCAAATTCATGCCTTAGATAAAACTTTTTGTAAGCGTCAAGGTTAAGCATTAAAACAGAACTCCAATTATAGTGTGATTTGGACTTTAAGATCTCGCACAGTTTGGAACACTTTCTAGGTTAAGAAAAGGATCTAATCGTGAAAGGTAAAGATTGTGACTCTCATCAAAAAATAGCAAAATAACAAACTGACACATAAAATCAACAGATGTTTAGTTACTTATCCAGAAGAGATTTATATTTTTGCAGATCATACATAAGGCAGTCTGTTAAGAACAGTAGAGATGAGGGGCACATGAGTGACTCAGTCACTTAAGTGTCTGGCTCTTGATTTTGGCTCAGGTCATGACCTCATACTTGTGAGATAAAGCCCCACATCAGGCTGCACACTGCATGTGGAGCCTACTTAATATTTTCTCTCTCCCTTTCCCTCTGCCCCTCCCCTTCTCGTGCTCTTTCTTAAAACAAAACAAAACAAAACAAAAAGAAAAAAGAACAGTAGAGATAAAAGACAAAAACAAATGACTTTGTTCCTAAGCTCAAGAAGCCAATAATTTAAAAAGAAGCTAATAATTTTAAAAAGGAGCTAATAATTTAAAACATTTTCAAATATGTATGGTAGTAGGTAGAAATTAAAGAATTCTGGATGAGGAATACACCTAACAAGAGACAGAAGTTTAAAGGAGGAGACACCTCCAATTTTAAGGATGATACGGCTCATAATTACTTTTGTAAGACCTCTGACATTTGCATTAGACTTTTACACAGGCACACTGGTACTCACACATTCATTTATTTACGTCATTCAGGAGATATTTGTGCACATATACCTGGCTTCCAAATAAAGATAAGACAGTCATTATCCTCAAGTGGCCTACTATATGATTGGGGAGAAAAAGTGCAAATGCTTTATTTAAATTAAAATTATAAGGCTTATTTGCAAAATATTAAAGCAAAATATCAGATATACAGGACTGATCAGTGAGGTAGCAGAACAAAATCACTACTATTAGTGGAGACCTGGTAGTCAGGGTGCTTGGGTTTGTGTCTATATTTGCCATTACTGGTAAAGGGGAACAGAACTTGCCACCCCAAAATATGTCTCTTTGGCATACCGATTATTTTAGGAACAACAGACATAGAAAAAGCTCTGAAAACAGTTTTAAGTTACCATTTTATGAGACATTTACATCTATAAGGAAAATCTCCATTTATTAGGGTGTCTCCGTATTTGTACCAGGAAGATGAGGACTAAATCTCTAGAAACTGTTACCAATGGAGAAGGCACTGACACAATGGCCTAACAACCATATCCTTGTTCATCGTGTTTTTCCTGGAAACCCCTCATCACCCTTACAACATCTTATTTTGTCTTTAAGGTGTAGGGCATGAGCCATTTTAGAGAGTTACTCAGTTTTGGTGGGTATCTCTCTTGTGTACAGGAGGCATACATGTTATTAAACATGTTTGTTTTTGTCCTGTTAATCTGTTTTTTGTGGTTTTTTTTTTGTTTTTTTTTTTTTGTTTTGTTTTTGTATTAGGGGTTGTTCAGTCAAGAACCTAGAAGAGTAGAGGGAAAATAAGTTTTTCTCTCCTTTGAAAAAAGTCAGTTTTCTCATTTATAAAATAAGAATAATAAAATTAATAGTTCCTCTTCTACAACTGCTGTTAGAATGAGATAATATAGTGCCTGGAGCACAGTAAACACTCAATATGTGCTAACATTATCCAGATCAGCCTTAAATTATCCAGGATTGGGGGGCTTGGTAGTGCCCAGGGGAAAGAAAAAACATTTAAAGTAAGCTCAGAATAGCCTCTAGGACTTGAGTGGTCATGAAGGCAGAACTTTATTCCTGGCAAGGACAGTGTTAGAGCAGGCAATCAATAAAGCTTTGAGATATTGTTACTAGAACCATTATGTTCTCATTCATTTTTGGAATACCTTTGGGATTTACCTACATTGGCATTGTATCTATCTTTCTCTTCACAGAAATTGGTTTGGAGAGCTTCAAAAGTTCGTGAAAGTTGGAAAGGAAATTAGCTTTCTAATCTCAACATTTATTGCCTTAATCCAACTGAGGAAATGTCATATCACTTCTACTTTAGGAGATAGACCCCAGTCTCAATGATCTCATTTCTGAATATACTACACTTAACTAGTTTTGTCACTAAGTGACAAAAATAAGAAAGAGAAAGAGGCAAAATAAAATAAATGGTGGTTTCTGGCTTTTGATTTTCCCATAGATAAAACATAGCTAAAAATGATCTGTTTCTCCATATTTCTAAGAACTATTTGATTTAAGTAAGAGCCATGAGGGGCGCCTGGGTGGCGCAGTCGGTTAAGCGTCCGACTTCAGCCAGGTCACGATCTTGCGGTCCGTGAGTTCGAGCCCCGCGTCAGGCTCTGGGCTGATGGCTCAGAGCCTGGAGCCTGTTTCTGATTCTGTGTCTCCCTCTCTCTCTGCCCCTCCCCCGTTCATGCTCTCTCTCTGTCCCAAAAATAAATAAAAACGTTGAAAAAAAAATTAAAAAAAAAAAAAAAGTAAGAGCCATGAAATTTTAAATAAAAATCTCAGAGAATAAGTGATCTAATGAGTTCTTCCAAGGACAGGTGTTATATAAACATGATGTATTTCCATTATTAACAACAATAAACTATGATGCCCTGAGAGGAGGAGGTCCCTAAGCAATTCTGCTATCCTTCAGTGACTCTGTAGAGGTGTGTCAGGCCGTCAGAAGTCCCATAGTACAGACAATTAAAACATGTTTAGAAGTTAAATGAATGATAATTAGAAAAGGAGGTGTCAAGAGACTGGTGTAGTAAATCATTTCTGAGATATCATTCTTATTATAGTATTTTAAATCCTTTACCTTACATATTCTACTTTGTAGCACTTTGTACCAAATATTCGTTATTTCAACGCCCTCCAAAATAATTTGTATCCTCATGTATTAAACTCATTTAAATCTATATTTAAGGTTTAATTCCTTTTTTTAAGCTTTCCACGTATTGAAAATGTCCTAATCCATATTTTGATCATGTGTGACTCTCAGTTAACCAATATATTCAAGTATCCGAAAAACCCAAATCATTATGTATGTGTATTTATTACTTTATAAATAATGCATGTCTGAGAAGGGAAGCAGGGGTGGGTTATGGTTATAGATGTTTAGTTTAGTATTTGATTAAGCTCAAATAATATTATGACTGGAAAAAACCCAACTGATTATCTGGTACAGGGTTGGGTTTTTTTGTTTGTTCGTTTTTTGTTTTCTTGCAAAGGCCAGATAGTAAGTACTTCAGGCTTTTTGGCCTTCATAGTCACTTATGACTACTCAACTCTTGCATTGTAGTGCAAAAACAGCCATAGACAATACACAGTGAATAAGCATGACATACTCCAGTAGCAAAAACAGGCAGGCTACTGAATTTGGCCTGAGAGATACTGTTTGCTACCCTCTGATCTAGTGCAACTGACCTATTTCATATGTGAGGAAATTAAGGCATAGAAAAGTTAAGTGCCTTTCTTAGCCATTATTAATTAAATTTTCATGAGAAGAAAATTATGGATTTTATTTTGCTTTGTCTGTCAACCTTAAGAACAAAATAGCCAAAGCGGTACCTGCGTGGCTCAGTATCCGCCTTGATTTTGGCTCAGGTAGTGATCTCAAGGTTCGTGAGATCAAGCCCCATGTCAGGCTCTGCACTGACAGTGCAGAAGGGCCAGCCTGGTTGGGATTCTCTCTCGCCCTCTTTCTCTGCCCCTCCCCCAGGTGTGTGCGTGTGTATGCAATGTTCTCTCTCAAAATACATAAATAAACATTTAAAATAAAATAAAATAGCCAGTTATTTTTACTAGCAAGACAAGTTTAGTTGGGAATGTTGGAAGATTTGCAATTTGGGGCATAGAAATTATGGTAAACAGTAAGTTCAAAGGGATAAGGGGAAGGCCAGCTTTTATTAGGTGTTAGGAAGAAATTGAGAAAGGTTGTTTTGAACAAAAGTTCACTTGTAAAGAACAAGAGTTTCTCATTACCTGCAGGCAGTAG
Organism: Puma concolor; assembly: GCF_028749965.1. Taxonomy (NCBI): domain Eukaryota; kingdom Metazoa; phylum Chordata; class Mammalia; order Carnivora; family Felidae; genus Puma; species Puma concolor. The sequence continues at coordinate 127,919,769 of NC_141668.1, read as the reverse complement.
TTAATACTTTGTTGCTGAGGGAGGGAGGGAACTTCCTTCTTTTTCATGAAAGCAGGACATGAAATTCCTGAGTGATAAATGTCCTCCCTTGTTAAGATAATTCTTATCTTTCTTCTCTATCCTGGCTGTGCAGGCTGCTGTGAGTGGTCTGTGTATGACAGGGCCCCTTCAGAACTTCCCATCCCCAATTAAAAAATGTTTTTTTTTCATATTTATTTATTTTTGAGAGAGAGTGCGTGACAGAGCACAAGTGGGGGAGAGGCAGAGAGAGAGGGAGACACAGAATCCGAAGCAGGCTCCAAGCTCTAAGCTGTCAGCACACAGCCCGGCGTGGATCTCGAACCCACAAACCTCGAGATCGTGATCTGAGCGGAAGTCAGATGCTTAACTGACTGAGCCACGCAGGCACCACCCCTCACCCTCCTCCCCCACCCTGCCAACCATGTCTCCAATATATATGAGGTGTCCTTTATTTATTTTCCTATGTCCATGAATCCACCCTTCCCAAGGCTTGCTGGAAATGATCTCCTGAAATGCAGAACAAGACAGGCTTCTGTTGTGTTTAAATTCCTTCAACAGATCCCTCCGGACTCCAGTGTGAAGTTTCATTTTCTGGTCTAGCTTTTAGGATCTGCATTCCTGAGATTTCTTTACGCTTGCTCTTATTCCACATTCTACTCCATCTTCCAGGCATACTCCACTTGCCGGATGACAGAAACAGGGTCTGTTTTATTCCCTTCTGTGTCTCCTCTGCATAGCATAGTGCTTGATACTTAGCAGTCCCTAAAAGGATAGCTGTGGAATGAATGGATAAATAGCAAGTTCATATCTGAACAGACTGTTGGAGCCAATTCGACAGAATATACGTCTTAGCCTGAAGTTTCCCAGGTCTCACCAAGTGTACCTGGCAAATGAAAGGACCAAAAACAGAAAGTCCCCTTCCAGCGACCTTCACTTTAAGATTAGTCTGTCTCCCTTAAAACCATCTCTGTATTAATATCTGGCTGCTGAGAGGGCCCCCCATCCATATTACAAACTTTGCAAAGTTTTCCACACATCAACTTTTATATAAGGAGTTGCTGTTTTATTACTCAGCCTGGTTTTCATCAGGTAAAGTCACGTTCCTTCTGCTTCTCTGAATTCTGGAAGAAATCGAATTCTCCAAATGTGCAGTTTGGTGTGAGTTAACACAGGCTGGGACGGTGACTTGTGTTTCTCAGGGCATTATGCAGACTCACGGTAGGGGGACATTAGAACACCTATATCACCGAACCCACTGGAATGCTAATATATATTTCAGTGTAATGTGTGGAATTATCAGCAGAAGGGAGTGCTCCCCAAGGCAGCATTGCCCTGCTCGACTGAAGATGCTGATTTGTTATCACTCTGACTCTGCACCAGCATCATCTCTTCAGGGAACATCTCAGAGCTGTGGCCAAGAAGAGGGTGCTGTGATGTTCACGGCCCACGCTTGTTTTACTAAGATAGGCAACATTTCCTTTTCTGTAATAGCCCTTCAAGTAACCAATATGAGGACTCTGCATCCTTCTGCTTTTAAAAGCATGACTTTCAACTATCCCCACTCTAGCTATTAGATTAGCTAATTGAATATATTTATCAGTCAAATACTTCCTAAATTGTCAGTTTGATGCAGAGAATGTCTGGGAGAAAATACTTTTCCTCTACACTCTTAGGTAATTTGGGGTGGGGGTGGGGTGGCTTGCCAATTAAACTGATAGAGGACACATCAGCAAGAGAAAAGACAAAGTTTATTCACTTAGGTACACCTCTCAGGGAGAACACAGAATCTAACTTAAAAAAGTGGCTTGAATTTGGGGCTTTTCATACCAGTTTAATAAGGGGAGAGGGTTAGGATTTCAAGGGAAAATAAATGCCAGAGAATGACTGAGAAAATATACAGGGGGAACTAATGGAAGGTAGTTTTGTTTTAGTAAGGTCTGTTTATGCATTGTCTCATCCCTGGTGATAGGAGTCACTCTTTTCCCTTGGTAAGGGAATCCTGCTTTAAGGGAGGGTTTCCTTTGACAGTTGAATTCTACACGCCTCTGCTTTTAGGCAGATAAGGAGAGTGCACAGAAGCCTCTTCCTGTATCTGTCGAATCTCTAATGCCTTCAGCTCAAAATAATCCTTATGCCATCGTGGCATATCGTGGACCCCTTCAAGAACAAGTACACACCATAAAGTGCAAAATCAAAGCAAAGTACCAGATAGTTCTGGGAAATAAGGTATCCAGATAAAATGGTAGATGTGTTTGAAGGCCCTAAGTTAATGTAAGTAAGTTTCCACTTTATTTTTCACTTAGGCAGAGCCATGATACTAGAAATCAAAACTAGGCACACTCTAATTGAATGTCTCCTCCTAGAAGATTAAAAATTTCACATTAACTTTTTATCTCTAAATGAATCAATTAAATATTCTGTACAACCTGTGCTTTTTTAAATATAGAATTTGGTAAATTTATTACCCAAGTTGGTAGAGCTGAACTCTTAGATAAGAAAAGGGTCTTGGTTGGTATGCAGCAGCATCCATATAATAAATTAGAACCTCACAACATAGGGGCTAAAGGATACCTTAGTAAGGTTCCTACCTGAACCTTTGCTTTACAAGTAGAAGAAAACAGAGGTCCACAGCAGTTACCTGGTTTGCCCAAGGTCGCTTAGCTACTTAGTGACTTATCAGGGATTTGAACCCCGGGCTCGGACCCATTGAAATACTTGGAAAGAGGAGATTGTAATGACTTACAGATTAATTAATTGATGTGTATTCTTTGGTTTAATATAGGAAAGTGCCGGATATTGAGAAAACGCAAAATGACTTAGACCTATTAAATACAGGGAGAAATTAGAAAATGAGGCTGAAGGTAGAATTTTAATAGTATCAGGTCAACATCTTGATTCAGCGTACCCTGTGTGTTCTTTTATCACAGCCTATAGTCATTCTCTGTATTGTTACACTTTGAATTGTGCCCCACCCCCACAATTTAGATGTTGAAGTCCTAACCCCCATATCTCAGAATGTGATGTTGTTTGGAAATTAGTCTTTTCAGAGGTAAACAAGTTAAAGAGAGGTTATTAGGGTGGACCCTAATCCAATATGACTAGTGCCCTTATAAAATGGGGAAATTTAGATACAGACATATATAGAAGGAAGGCAATTTAATGTGACATGGAAGAAAAACAACCATCTCCAAGTCAAAGAGAAGGGCCTGAAAGAGATCCTTCCCTCCCAACCTCAGAAAGAGCAAGGCTTGGTGAAACCCTGCCCTTGGACTTCTATCCTCCAGAACTGTGAGAAAATAAGTTGCTGTTGTTTAAGCCAGTTTGCGGTGCTTTGTTAGAGTAGCTTCAGAAACCTAATAGATGTTATTGACTAATTCCCTGGCCCCGCCCCGTATTGCCCACCACCAGCAAGGATTGTGCTGACTCATCTGTATCCTCTCAAAAACTTCCAAAGTGTCTGGGCTATCATGTGTGTTCTATTAATGCCTGTAACTGCATTACCTTATACAGAATAACTTTTGTACCTATGTTAACTCAACTGCTATTCACAACTCAGTGATTTGGGTTGAGTACATTTTATTTTTCTTATTTATCTCATGATTCTCAAATAATATAGTGGCTTTCTCATTAAAGTTGCAAAGTGTTATAATGGAGAGCGATAACGTTCCATACAAATACTTTTCAACTATTATAATGCTGTATTTAAAACCCCAGTTATTTTCCACTGCTTCTTAAATTGCCTCTCATCCACTATATGCAACTTGAGGTGTCTTTTCAACTAAAATTGTTTACATCAGAAACAAACCAGATGAAATAAAAGACCTCAAAACTCAGCTTAACAAAACAAAAAATCCCTCAATTAAAATAGGACTTAAAACATTGAATTCAGTTCTGAAAAAAAAAACAAAAAAACAAAAAACAAACTGACAAGTTTGAACCTGACTCTTAAATTTACTGGCAAACAAAATAGTGGGTCTTTATGAAGTTTCACAGAGCTCTTTGTCTTTGGAAATCTTAGACCCACACTTACTAATTTAGAGTTGTTTCTCAGGAATGGATACACTGACATGGATTGTTAACAATAATAAATAATCATTTCATCATTTCATATATTATTGTTACACGTAAAAAGTATTTCTTGAGTGTTGGCTACATGACAGGTGCTATACCAAACGCTTTACACATCAATCAACGTTGTAGCAGAAAAACGGTGGCTTAATTACAAGGGTGTAACTGAAGAGAATTTAATACATGAACATTTTAGTGTGGGAAGAGTTAAGGGAGTGGTTAGCAGTGGGTGAGGTACCAATAGTCTAACACAAAAATGAGAAGCTCTTACCACTCAGACCTAAAAACGTGGGGAGGTATCATTGGAATATCATTCCATCCAGATTGTGGGAGAGAGGGTACCTAACAGAGTCTGTAGCTGTAGAGAAACCCTGTCACTGCCAGAAAGGTGGTGAGGGAGGGGCAGCTCTGCCAAACCTACCCAGCAGCCTGAGGGCCAGGGAGCAGCTGTAGTCTTCTGCAGAGCTTGGTTCTAGATCACAGTTGTGATTGGAGGAGCGGTACAAAGGAGAACAATCAGAATCCTACCTAATTTAATCATTCCCAAGGCCCATGAAATATTTTACCAATTTAGAATAAGCTCAGAAGACTCTGCTTTTTTTTTTTTTTTTTTTTTTTTTTTTTTTTTTTTTTAATGAGCAGGTAAGAGTCGGGAGCAAGAAAAATTCCAGCCTTGTTCTGGGTCTAATGAAGGAGGAAAAAAGAAAAAAAAAATGGTCTTAAATAAAATGTGTCTTTCTTCCTTTTCTTTCTTTCTTTCTTTCTTTCTTTCTTTCTTTCTTTCTTTCTTTCTTTCTTCCTTCCTTCCTTCCTTCCTTCCTTCCTTCCTTCCTTCCTTCCTTCCTCCCCCCTTCCTTCTTCCCTTCCTCCCTTCCTTCCTCCCTTCCCTTCCCTCTTGCTCTTTCTTTCTCTTTCTTTCTTTCTTAAATTTATTTATTTTACATAAGATTTATTTTTTTGTTGTTTGCTTATTTATTTTGAGAGACAGAGAGAGCAGGGGAGGAGCAGAGAGAGCCGTCTCCGCACATCAGCAGGCTCCACACCGTCAGCACCGAGCCCTACGCGGTACTCGATCCCACAACTGTGAGATTAGGACCTGAGCCAAAATCAAGAGTTGAGCACTTAACTGACTGAGCCACCTGGGTCCCCAAAATATTTCTTTTAAACGAAGGAAAAGGGGAGAGGGTGTTATGTAAAGCTCTTAAGGAAATTGTAGATAAGTTTTATTTTGAAAACACTGGTGTTTGGTTCAGAGCATGGAATGATTTGGTGTGGGAGCGGAGCAGTGCTGCCTGGGCACAAGGATGGAGAAGAAGCCACATTAGAGACGAATCAGTGGGCATGTATTCGTGGTGATGATCAAAGATGAAGAAATGTAGAACACAGGAGCTGAAACATGATAACTGTTGAGGAACCGTAGGGCAAGCTGAGAGCAAAATACAGGCTAGCACATCCCCACCCCAGGTAGAATATGTGTGATATTCCTCAGACACTCCTGGCTACCCAAGAACAAGGAAGGGGGTTAAATGTTTGCCATGGTAATGTGGGAAACTAAGGCAAATGAAAAATTAAATTCCTTTACAGCCTACGGCCCACTGACATGTCCTTGAAACTGGCAGAATGACCTCCCTCTAGAAGCCCAGCTGCCTGGATAAAGACACTTTGCTGGGGACAAAAGAGAACCTTAGGTTGACATTATCCCAGCCTTGAGAATCCTGTAAATCTCCTTCCTTTATCTCAACTACCCCAAGATATATGCTGGCAATCATACTAAGCTCATGGCCCCCCAATATACATCTGAAGGGTTTCATGACTGAAGTTTTATTAAATGGTAATAAATGGCATTTCCCTAGCAACAGCTAGCCCCTCAAGTCCTGGAAACCTTGCTTCCAAAATTCCTTAGAGACTTACTGTATCCCTGACCTCCTCCCAACCTGAGGCTATATAATGAGTTACCCATCATGACCCCAGTGCAGCTCTTCTTGCCCATGGGTCCTGTCCCCATGCTTAAATAAAATCACCTTTTTGGGGGCATCTGGGTGGCTCAGTTGGTTAGACGTCCAACTTCAGCTCAGATCATGATCTCAATTTTTGAGTTCGAGCCCCGTGTGGGGCTCTGTGCTGACAGCTTGGAGCCTGGAGCCTACTTCAGATTCTGTGTCTCCTTCTCTGTCTGCTCCTTTCTGGCTTGTGCTCTGTCTCTTGGTCCCTCAAAAATAAATAAACATAAATAAATACATAAATACGTACATAAAATCACCTTTTTGCACCAAAGACGTCTTCAGGAATTCTGTCTTGGCTGTCAGCTCTGGACCCCACCAACAACCCATTGCCCCACGACTTCATCAGTAGCTATCTCCTGCAGAGAACTATGTAATTTAGTAAACATTTTCACTTATTTCATTGGACTTGGTACCCAAAATAGTTTTGAGATAGATTACAATTATTTTTCTTGGTGCTGTTACTGTGATTTTTTTTTTCTCATTCTGCAGATGAAGAAACAAGCTCAAAGAAATTGAGGGATTTGTCTAAAATGGCGTAGCTAGTGAGCCATGGAGGTGGAATTTGAATGCTGGCCTTCTGTCTTGTGAACCAAGAATTAGTGACTTGTTTGCAGAGTCTGGGATATAGAATGGCACCAAACTAATATATCTCCATGAATACTGAAGTTACAGTTTAGTTGTCTTTAGTCATCTCTGTAATCAAAGCCCCATGAATGATCATGGCATGCTAGATATCTATGCATTCTGAAGCTATATATATATATATTTTTTTTTTCTTATTTGGACTACATTCCCTGTGCCACAGTAAGGAAGCTAATAAGCCTGAATATAGTCCAGTACTCTGATAATTTTTATCAGCTCTTTAGCTAATTTAAAGTACTATCTGCCAAATATTTCTGATTAACAGCTGTATTCCATGAGCATTTTCCAATACATGCAACTATTGTCTCTAGAGATTAATTGCCAACCTTTTAAATCCAACTAACACTCGGTTGACATTTAACATCTTGGATTTATAGATTTCCTGGTATGTTTTTGGACTGATTTCTTTGGATAGAGTCCCCGAGCATTTGAAATTGGATTTCTCCAAGGACAGGTCTATATAAGTGAGGAGCTTATCACATCATTTCACCTCAAACTCTTCTCAGAGAACTTGGTTTATTATAGTCTTGAAAACTCCTGGGATGTTTCTCTGAGTGTGAATGTGACTGAAGGTACCAGTCAAATTCATGACTACCATGACCCATACATTCACTCTTATCTTCTCATTCTACATAGATACTTGTATGTTATGCATAACAATATTAGGAGCCCCACCCCCCATTTACAGAGTCAGAGACATCTTAGGAACCTTCCTATTCTTTTACAACCTCATACAGATTACATGTATTATACATAGACATTAAGTATGTATCAAAATAAACTATATATTAAATATATATCGGGGCGCCTGAGTGGCGCAGTCGGTTAAGCGTCCGACTTCAGCCAGGTCACGATCTCGCGGTCCGGGAGTTCGAGCCCCGCGTCAGGCTCTGGGCTGATGGCTCGGAGCCTGGAGCCTGTTTCCGATTCTGTGTCTCCCTCTCTCTCTGCCCCTCCCCCGTTCATGCTCTGTCTCTCTCTGTCCCAAAAATAAATAAACGTTGAAAAAAAAATTAAAAAAAATATATACATATCAAGTAAAATTTGATAACATGATTCATTGACTTTAAAGAACGCTGTAGTAGTTGTTTATTTAGTATTTCAGTGCACATGTGTACTTCAGGTAAAGTGCTGTACTGGCTCTTGAGAAGATAAGTTTTGTGGCCTAATTATCTGAGTTGTATCCTAGTTGTAATCTTTGCATTTCAAATGATAGAAGCCTTTCACACTCAGTTTAGATGAACATACCTCAATCCCAAAATGTTTCTGCACTACGTAGGATGCTCACTCTGCCAGGAATCAGGAAATAGTTTTCTTTACCTTGCTTTTTCCTCTGTGTCTGACTACAAACAACCTTTTATTTAACTCTGACCCTAGGCTGTTAAACTCTCAAGCCAGCTGAAATGGTGACATGCTTTTAACAACAGCTTGAATTCTCTTGGAAAGATTTATCTCAGGAACACTGCAGGGGGGAAAGGGTAAATCCTAACTGTTTTGTTTCTAAGTACAGGGAGCCTGAACTGTATTATTATTTAGATACTAGCATTTCTGAACTGACCCCTAGTGAAAGAGTCAACTACATCATTTCTATGGGATTTTATAACACAGTGGCAATTTTTAGAGGTGAAAGTTGGAGGAGATTGTTCTTTTTTTCTATAAGAAGATGGGGAAGAATAGGGTGAGACATTGCTGTATTTGCACAGCAAGATATCTTTAGTGAGTCTCTTCTCTATTCCTCAGCTAAAGACATTTTAACTTTTTCTCTACAGCAGAACCATCACAGTTAAGATATCATGCTAAGCCCTCAACCTTTTTCCAACAAATACGGGAGGCAATAAAATAGAGGTCAGATGAACCAGAAATTCCATTTAGGAAACAGTTAGAAAAATCTATCTGTTAATGAGCATGCTGTGTAGTTCACTCTTCCCCCCTCCCCTATTTTGTCTTCCTCAAAATAGAATCTAAATAATAAAGCCATCATATCTAGTTAATAGTTGTGCCTTTAGGCGAACTACAGCATAAAGTCACTGAGGAGAAAATGTCATATGACAAGCTTCCCTTGGTTTACAAGGACTCGAGGTGAAGTAGTTTCTTCTTCCATTATGGTTTTAAAATATTTACTTCAGAAGTTGTCAAATCAGCCTGGCATGGTCGTTGTTACAAGTAAGTAGATTCCTTCTTTCAAGGCACTAGCAATCAGCTTTCTCAGGGAAGAGGTGCTGATATCCCAAGGCCTGCCTTTTCCCAATTGAATTTATCTATTTGTGTATCTGTACACTTAGGCAGACAATGTAATACATCTGTTTATCGTCACCACCAGTGTATCCGTCTGAAGCTATATCCAAAGGCATGTGTTCTCATAAAGTGAGAGAGGCACATTAGTCTGGTTTGATGCAGCAGTCACAGGCTTTATCTTGCGAGTTATCTGAAGATAAGGGCTTGATTGTTGTCAGACACCACAGAGTCATTACTGTGTGACTGCCAGGGGAATGACAACTCACCTGGGTAGAACTCCCAGCAGGCAACAAAGTGACAGAAGGAGGGGCCTTGATTCTCTCTTCTTAATTGTAAAGTATAGTGTTTTCCATCAGACCAGGAGTTCTGTGTGGTCCATAATTGGGAATTTATCATTACATTCCCGATTTAAAAAAAAAAAAAAAACAGAACATAGTATGTGATAAATGTTTATGAGCAAATAGATGCACACATGGACGGGTCGATGGGCAGATGCATGCAGCAATGTATGCACAAATAGACAAACACATGCATGGATGCATGAATGGGTGCATGGGTGGATGGATGGGCCGATGCATGCAGCAACACATGGACAAATAGATAAATACATGCATGGATGTATGCATGGATGGATGGATGGGCAAATGCATGCAGCAATGCGTGGACGAATAGGTAAATACATGCACAGATGCATGAATGGATGCATGGGTGGATGAGCTGCACGAATTCCTTCCAGAGCTTTCTGTAAAATGTAGTGTGCTAGGTTTTTACAAATGCAAGACTTTTCAGTAAACTCTGATCTGATCCCAGCCTGTGTCTCTGACTTCTTGTGACCCCCTCTCCTTACCCACCAAGTTCTAGTTACACTGGGCTTCTTTCTGTGGGACCACTTCACAAGCTGTCCCCCTGGCCTGACAGGCTTTTCTTCGTAATCTTTACACCTCTGCTTGTTTCTGAATACTCACATGTATCTTACATGTTATATCATTAGAAATGCTTCTTCTAACCTCTCAGTCTGAAACAGCAACCTGATTGTTCTCCAGCACAGCTCCATTTCATTTGTCTCCTTAGCATTTGTTATTCTTTTATGTGTCTATTTGATGGTTTTATTGTGTGTAGGTCTACACCTTTATTTACCTTTCTCCTCCCACTGAAATCTGTTTCATGAGCATTTCCTAGCTTATTGAGGACTATCTTGTCTGCGTAAGTTTCCAATTATCTTTTGAGTGACTGACTTACTGAGTGACGGACTGGGAATAAAATCAAATGATTTCCTATAATTTTAATTCCTAGAACTTCTGTGTGTAATACACACTGTAGTACATTTAGAATAATGTTAATTATACAATTTAGACATACGCAGCCTTTAAAGGGGTTAAATTTCCTATTTAAAAAAAATCTTTAAACTTTTAAAAAATGTGTATGTATTTATTTTGAGAGAGAGAGAGCATGAGCAGGGTAGAGAGGAGGGGGCAGGGGGAGGGAGAAGAAGGGAGGGAGAAAAAGAATCCCAAGCAGACTCCATGCTCAGTGTTCAGAGCAGAGCCCATTGCACAGCTCGATCCCACGTCTGTGAGATCATGACATGAGCTGAAATCAAGAGTTGGACACTTAACTGACTGAGCCACCCAGGTGCCCTAAATTTCATGTTTTTTTAAAAAAAGTGGTTATGTCAACCTTTTTATCTACAAGTCTTGGAAATATATCAAAAGATTAAAGAAGCAGTGTTACTTCCTCAAATGCTTTTAGAGTGAGGTGAGGTACACACACACACACACACACACACACACACACACACTTGTATTTCAGGGATTTCTTAGTTCAGACTAGTGAAAGACATACATTGTTGCCCACAGACCATTTTTGTACATATTCTTTACAATGCTTTAGAATTGTGGAATTTTTCCAGCCAAAAAAAGGATGGATATCTTCTTTGCAGTGCTTCTTATTGGGACAGTATCGTTTTCTAGGCAGTATTTCGGAATTTGGTGGGATGAGTTGGTTATCACAATGACTGGGAATACTAATGGCATTTGGTAGCCAGCAGGCTATGAATCACAATACATGGGAAAATCTTACACAATGAAAAGAGCTTTTCATATGTCACTTAACTTTCAAAAATCTGTTCATAATCACTTGAGCCTTTTATATAATTCTGCTTTACTTTTAAACACAAAATATTTTGCATTCAACCCTGCCAGTTAGGCTCTAGTGCCAAGTGGTAAGCTCTGGGATTGGGACTGTGTAGCCTTCTATATTTTACTCCTCTTCTTCCGGAAATTTGTTAACATTCAGTTATGATGGCTGCCTTTGACAATTTCAGAAGAGGTGGATGAAAAATGACCACAATGTGAGGTCCTTTCAAAGACGGTTATCTTTCCTAGTCACATACCTTTCTGAATTTCTAGAACTGTGTCAAAAAAAATTCAGACTTAGGTAAAGAGAGATTTTATTCAAAAAGACTATTGCAATAGGAGGAGGAAGATTATTGCATTAGAGAGAATGCTTTGATCGTAAGATCTGCAAGTCTCAGAGATCAGGCAGAATGGCTCTTCTTTCATAAGAAGTAAATGAAGTTGGAAGAAACTAGAAGATGGGGAGTGGGATGAGCAGGTGGTGTGATAGAGCCGTTAATCGGGGAGCATTTCCCTGGAGGGCTGTGGATTTGGGGGAGGCACCGTCAAGGAGGATTTGTTCCCTGTTCCCATGCTTACTTAAATGCAAGAGTGAGTCAAAGTCCAGTCAAAGGCCTGTGGGTGGCAGAGAGAAGTATGGCTAATATTTGGTCCAGTCATTTTCACAATTTTTTTTTCCTCCAGATTGGCCAAATTATATCATCTCAAGAGATCAAAACAATTTTCTTTCCTCATAATTTCACTGAGGGTTGTTTGCCATTTGGGTTTGAAATCACATCACTAATATGTAAACAGCCATTGCAACTGTTTGTCTGCATTTCTGGCTACAAAATTCATGGTAATTCTGGGGGATTAATTGCAAACAGGTGACTGTTGTATTTTATCATCTAATGTAGTCATACTAATACAGTTACACAGTGAAAAATACATTATTTCATCAATTGATTTCCTTTTGTTTCTCCAGCATATCAACATACAGCATTATATAACTTTTCCATTTTCCTAGATCATGTGTAGAGATAGATAATACTGTTTCTGAATTTAATTTTAGGATAATAAAGGAGGCATTATGAATTTTTTTTTCTCTAAAAGGGCTGAAGGTCCTAGAATTGAAAGCCACTATTCTACCAGATTATTATTTATGGATAATGACTCTGAAACTAATAGAAGTTGAGAAATTTGCCCTAAGCTATGAAGAATATTGATACAATTACACACATACATACTCTCAACTTGTTAAACATTTTTAGCATGACAAATGTGGGACTAGGAAATAGATGCATGAAACAGCCTCTATTCTGTAAAATGTTCATTAATAAATGGTAGAGATGAAATAACATGTGATTAAATTAGCAAATGAAAATTTCTGGAAAATGTCATTTTGATAAGTTCACTAATAAAGTCTCCCTACTTTCCTGGAGACTGGCTGTATTTGGGACACATGGGTAAGTAGAAGGAAATTCTCTGAAATTCTATTTCTTGATCAGTAAAATGAGGGTACAAGTATGTGCCTAATGGCATGGTGGGTCCTCAACAGGGTAAGTGATGTGATCCAAGGTTAACATTCTTATTACCTGAGGATCTTATTTAAATATTGATTTTTTTAGTCAACAGAAGATCTCAGTGGGGCTTGAGATTGTGTATTTTTAGCAACACTCTAGAAATTGTCAGGGATACTGTTTGGAGACCACTTTAAGTGGCAAGGATGAAGTCCCCTGGTAAAACAGAAGGGGATCAGTTCTGGTTGTGTCTCTCTCTTTCCTCTCCCCACCCCCCCACCCCCCCACCCCCCCACGCTATAGCTCTTTTCAAAGCCTGTAATAGGAAGCACTGGTTTTGTTTTACGGGGACTCACTTGCTTTTTGTATTTTTAAATCACTGCTGTTTCACTCAGGTAGGAGTTTTTGAAAGAAGAAAAGTGATAATATGTAGATTGTTTGGGGTAATAGGAATTAATAGTCAATTGAAAGAAAATTTTGAATATGCTTCTTTCTTCCTCCCACAACCCAAACTTAATGTACTTCGTGTTATTTCCCTCAGATTCAGAGCAGCCCCACTGTTTTAATAGAGCTAGTAGTAGAAAGGGTAGGGAGGTATTGTTATTATGTTATCCTGCAATAGCGTCCCTATTTACTATAAAAATATATATCCATTATGTAAGACAGCCTCACATTTCTAACTCATTTTGCAAAACAGTTTTGCCGTTCCTCAACCATGAGCTAAAAGAGTACACATTTTTTTTTCAATGAGAAGAAATGATAAAATGAAGCACAAAACAATCCTGTTAGCCACATAATCCCACAGATGCCTCTTCAGTGGATCTTATAGGAATGATAAACAGTTTTTTTTTTTTTAAAGAAATCCAATTCTAGAATATCTTGTATTTTTCAGTTTCACCAACAGATGACACTAGTGATTTCTATATCTTTTTTTTTTTTTTTTTTTGTATTTAAATAGTATATCAACAAAATTTTTCAAAGCTGCCATTTGGGGGATAAAACCGAAGCTAACTGTTAACTCTGAAGTGATAACATATTAAAATTATTGTTTGATAGAGTTTTTTTGTTCTTATTTTCATACAATTTGCAATAACATAATCAAAGATTTTTCTTGTGGGAAATGGCTAAACATCTCAATTCTCCCCATCAATACACAAATTATGGCAGTGATTCTAAATATCTGAGGTACCTCCATAAAAAAGATATATGATAAATATTTCCTATTGTAAAAATTATATGTCTGTACCTTCATTTATAAAATAAGATAATCTGAATGTATTCTCGGGCACTCATGAAAAGCACTGAATACAGGAGCAAGAATACAGCATAGCAAAACAGGATGCTGCCTGAAAGAATAACCCAATCAGATCATCCAACAAAACTAGTTATGCATTCACTGGTGCCAAAATGCCTCAGCGTGATATGTGAGTTTCTAAAGGTTGTCATGCTGTCCAGGTGGGAGGGAATCCAGTTCCTAACCAGTACAACGCTGTTAACGTGAATGGTTCTCTTTGGTGCCTCCAAAAGTGGTTCACGCTCTTGATATCATTCTAGAATTCTGATACTTACCTCCTGTCACTTGATACCTATATAGCACGGTGCTTATTTCATTCCTTCCTTTTTGGTTGTGCACATTGGTTCTTCTTATCATAATTAGAGGTTGAAACTTAATCGTATGCTTTGTGGAAGTCCCTCATCCTCCTAGTAACTCCATGTTAGACACAGACATTAATCATTTGTGGAGTTAAACTTACAAAAAGAAGATATGAAACAGCAACAATTGTGTGGTATTACTTGCCGTGATGTGCTTTAAAAGAAAGACACCATGGGTCAAAAAAGAGTTGTAAGCACCAGCAGGATATGTTTTTCAAAGGGCACTTTTAGAGGAATACCATATAGGATTGCCTGTCAAAAGAAGACATTCCATTTTAACGGATATTTAAGAATTTTATAAAGACATGGTTTTCCTTTAGAGTCAGCTATAGGTGATATCTTTTATTAATAAAAAATATACTGCATGATTACCGCTACCTAGATATAAAGCATAAAATTTTATAAACTATCATAATTCTTGATGAAACATAGACTAGTGAGTACTGCTAGTCATTATTTCATTCTTTCAAGAATGAGTAAAAATGAGTGACTAATGAGAAGCCTAACCAGTTGCACTGAGCATTCCATTTTTACTGTTTTATTTTTTAATAAAAGTTTTTGTACTTTTATTTTTAATAGCAAGTTAAACTCTTTGCTAAACCTTTCATCCGTACAAAATAATAATAATCAAATCTTATAAATACATTGAGTTCCCTCAGTTTCAGTAGACATATGATCTATCTTCAGAGACAGAAAAAAAATGACATCTGAGTTTTAAAATATATATATCTGAGTTTACACACACACACACATGCACACACACACACACATATACACACACACACACTTGAATTAAGCACAATTTGTCTTTAAAATGATTCCATGCTCCTAGGCAGAATTGTCTTCAATAATTAATATTTGTAGATTAAATATAGCATAATACTTTTACACATTTTTAAAACAAAATATTTTTAATGAAATTGTCACAGCAATGTACATGTACAAAATATGGTTATTGGAGGAACAACAGTGCAAGATGCTGAAATATCATTGCTGAAAAAAATGTGTTAATTGTGTAGAACCTGGTTCTCCTATTTTAAAACTGAATTGATTCATTAAAAATAGTCACTATATGGAAAATAAGATTTATATACATTCATTTATATTCATACATATACATGCATAAAATATATATAAATGCAGTAATAAAATAAGCACCACCACCTTACTTGGAAAAATCTATATATTAAACTCAGATAAAATTAAAAAGATTTCTTAGTGAAGAATCGTTAGTACATCTACTACCTAATTTTCTATGATATTTCTTATTATCAAAAATTATGTTTTTGCTTCTTTTAAGAGATTCTCACCATGTACACACACACATAGGCACACAAGTGATATATGTGACTTTAGATATGATACATAGAGAAAACATTTCTTTGTATTTTTTCAGCAGTCAGCATGCAGGATTGTTTCAAAATCTGAAAATATTCCCTGTATTCAATATCATTTTAAAATTATCTTTCGAGTTCTGGTAACGCTCTTGCTTTTTTATTGTCTTATGTGTTTTTTTAATTTTTGTGCCACACATGGTGACTTTTTGAAATTTTCCTAAGAGCGATTTTTGCCTTAAAATTAGCGTCAGTTTGTACATTTTATTCTGGTCTTCATTATAAAAATAATTTGAGGAAATGGGCAACAATAAGAGCATTTTCCTACAAATAATCAGGAAAACAAAATTTCTCACATTTCGGTGAGAAAACTTTCCTCATTACTCCATATTTAAAAAAATAAAAGAGAGAGAATTGGACAATTGGTTGAATTGCTTGCATTCACTGAATTTCATAGTTTAAAAATGCTATATTTAATTCAACAAAAACTACATATTTTTTAGAAAATGCTTTAGAATTTTAACATATTTTGAAAGAGACCTATCCAATAGTTATCTTTTCCATTTTATGAATAATAAAATACATAGAATATCAGTGCAATCCACCCAAATTCATGTAAGAATCAAGTAGTAAAAAAATGACCCATTCGATTGCAAATCTTTGCAACAAATGTAGGTTATGAACATGGGATCTGAATGAAACTGTCACAGTTTGAATGTTGTTATCAACACTTTCCTACCTGTGTATCTTGTGCTGTAGCCTTTTCTTTATTGGTAATATAAGAATGATACACATAACTGTTAAATTAGCTTCAAGGTAGAACAGGGTGTTCCAGCAAGTTTTGGAGAGGGGTCGTCTGGGGTGCCTCTGTCAGTGGAGTGCCAACTCTTGATTTTGGCTCAGGTCATGATCTCACGGGTTTGTGGGTTCAATCTCTGTGTTGACCTCTGTGCTGACAATGTGGAGCCTGGACCATGCTTCAGATTTTGCGTCTCCCTCACTCTCTGCCCTTCCCCCACTCACACTCTGGCTCTCTCTCCTTCAAAAATAAATAAACATTAAAAAAATTAAAAATTAGAATTAAAAAAGTAAGTTGTGGAGAATACTGTTATCCCCAGACATCAACACAGTGCTAACTGTTTACTGAACTAAAATCTGCATATCCTTTCTTGGGGTCAAATATGCTAAGGTGTAATTAGACAGATACGTATACCTGTTTAACCAACAATAAGATATGGAGCATGTAAATCTTCCCTTGGCTTCTGTTGAAGTCAATACACACCACCACCATCATCACATACCTCAAGCAATACTGAGGCAATTTCCATCACGAATTATGTAGTGCTTAGGCCTACTCATAATTTCATATAAATGAATTCCTGCAAAATAGATAGACTTTTCTGTGCCAATTTCATTGATTTCACATGAAGTCATTGTTACGGACTGAATGGTGCCCTCACCCCAAATTCCTATGTTGAAGTCCTAACTCCCAGGGCCTCATATGTGACTGTATTTGGAGGTAGGACCTTTAAAGAGATGAGTAAGGTAAAATGAGGTCATATGGGCGGGCCTCAATCCAAAATGACTGGAGTCCTCATAGGAAAAGGTGAGAACACACCACAGACCAAGGGGTGAAAGTATGAGGACACAGAAGACGGCCAACTGCAAGCCCAGGAAAGAGACCTCAGAACACCTTAACTCTGCAGACATCTTGATCTTGGACTTCAGCATTTGTGCATAAGTCTTTATAGGTTTCCCTCACTGTTGGAAAGTACGTAGAGTGTTGCTTTGAAAACTTTCATCATGGGGCGCCTGGGTGGTGCAGTCGGTTAAGCGTCCGACTTCAGCCAGGTCACGATCTCGCGGTCCGTGAGTTCGAGCCCCGCGTCGGGCTCTGGGCTGATGGCTCAGAGCCTGGAGCCTGTTTCCGATTCTGTGTCTCCCTCTCTCTCTGCCCCTCGCCCATTCATGCTCTGTCTCTCTCTGTCCCAAAAATAAATAAACGTTGAAAAAAAAAATTTTTAAAAAAGAAAACTTTCATCAGTGAAACTGGTATCAAGAAGTGAAGCAATTACCATTAATTTATATGGAGTTTTTTTTTTTTTTTTTAGTATTCCCAGACCCCCAAAATAACCTCTCTTAGGCTTTTCAGATACCTGAGGGCACATCTTGCTAATGAATGCACAAAATAAATCCAGAAAAAGAACAGATGCTCACAGATACAGTTCAAAGCTATGCCAGCTTGTTGCTGAGATGCTAAGTTTAGTTCCTGAGGAAGGAGCTTGGTGGGGCCACTCTTGCTGCTGAGGATACGCACTGCCTCTAAACAGCAAAACAAACACTAAACGTTTGTTTAGCTATTTCCCTTTTTTCATAAAAGCTAAAATCCTCTTGGGATTTCTTTTAGTTAGCAAAAGCAGGTGCTAAGGTAGATCTTTCATCAATGTGGGTGGTATAAGGTGAACTTTTGAAAAGTGGAGGTCACCCATATGTGGACATGCATTTTCAAAATGGGGGTGGGGAGTTGGTGATGATACAGGCAGTGAGTATCTAAGAGACAACCAAACTGCTCTCTGAGGTTGTCGCACCACATAGCAATTTCAGTGGCTGTAGATGAGAATTCCACTCGTTCTGCTCCACATTGTCACCAACAATTGCCCATTGAGCCCCCTGTACAGCCCCATTTCTACAGATGGGAAGTGATATGCCATTGTTGTTTTAATTTGAATTTCCTTGACAACCACTGATATTGATCCTTTTTCTATGTGCTTGTTTTCGTGTGCTTGTGAGTTATCAGAAATTATTGAATATTTTATATACATTTCCTTTGTAAGACATAGATTATGATTTTTTTTCCTAGTATGTGTTTTGACTTTAAAATTTCTAGTTGGCATCCTTTGAGATCAGAAGATTTTTATTCTCTTGAAGGCCAATTTATCACTTTTTTTCTTTTATGTTTTCAAGCTTTTTTGTGTGTACTATCTATGAAAACTTTGCTTATCCAGATCATAACAATGTTCTCTTATGTTTTATCCTCCCTGGATTTTTAATAATTTTGGCTTTTATTTTTAGAGCTATAATTCATTTCCAAGTAGCTTGGGTGCATGGTATAAGATAGGAGTTATAGTAGGTTTAATGGTGGCCCCCAAAAGATATGTCCTAGTGCTAACCTTCTGTACCTGTAGATGTGACTTTCGCAGATAATTATCTTGAAATGATATCATCCTGGAATTAGGGTGGGACACAGATCCAGTGAGTCAGGGCCTTGTAAGAGAAAGGAGAAAGGGCTTTAAGGCAGGGATGTACACAGGAGGACATGTGAAAGCACACACAGAGATTGGAGTTATGTTGTCAATAAGCCACAAGGGTTGTCTGCAGATGTTGCTATGAGAGGCATGGAATGGATTCTCTCTCACAGTTTCTGGAAAGAACTAACCCTGCCGACACCTGGATTTCAGACTTCAGGCCTCCAGAATTATGACAGAATAAATTTCTGCCATTTTAAGTTGCTACTTGATGGTAAAGTTTTGCATGAGCCCTAGGAAACTGATAGAGGCCAAGGTTTATCTATTTTCCCATAGGGATGTCTACTTGTTCCAGGACATGTGCTGCATAGATTATGATGCCGTTGTTAATTTATCTTGGTCTCTTTGTCAAAAATGACCTACATGCAGGCCATTTCTGGATTCTTTCACTTTGTTCCATGGATCCTTGTGCGAGTACTACACTGTGCTTATGTTTTCCTTTATCTTATACTCTCTTTCTTGAAGAATAGCTTTACAGTGTCTCTTGAAATCAGGTAAATAGATCCTTCAATTTGATTCTTCCTTTTTAAATAAGTTTTTACTATTCTAGGTGGTTTGCATTTCTATATAAACTTGATCATCAACTTGTCATTTAAAAAAAGAAGCCTAGAATTTTATTTGGGACGGGTTTACGTTTATAGATCAATTTGTAGACAATGAAAATTTTCTTCATATTAAATTTTTAATACTTTATTTTTTATTTAAAAATTTTTTTTCTGTTTACTTACTTTTGAGAGAGGGTGAGCAGGCGTGGGGCAGAGAGAGGGAGACACCAAATGGGAAGTAGGCTCTAGCCTCTGAGCTGTTAGCACTGAGCTCCAACCAACATGGAGCTCAAACTCATGACCTGAGACAAACACTTAACAAACTGTGCCACCCAGGCATCCCTATTACTATTTTTTTTTTTTAATTTAAATCCAAGTTAGTAGACATATCATGTAATAATGATTTCAGGAATACAATTTAGTGATTTGTCACTTACGTATATATAACACCCAGTGATCATCCCAAAAAGTGCCCTCCTTAATGTCCCTCACTCCTTTAGCCCTTCCCCCCCACCCACCTCCCCTCCAGCAACCCTCAGTTTGTTCTCTGTATTCAAGACTCTCTTAGGGTTTGTGTCCCTCTCTGTTTTTGTTATTTTTGCTTCCCTTTACTTATGTTTACTGTTTTGTTTTTCAATTCCACATATGAGTGAAATCATATGATACTTGTCTTTCTCTGATGTATTTCACTTAGCATAATACACTCTAGTTCCATCCTTAAAAGTATTTTTTAAAGAGAATGATAATTTTAAAAATAGGAGATCTTTTGCACCATGAAAATGACATAATTGCCTATTTATTATTAGGATTTTTTTAAAGAATTTCTCAACTATATTTTCTAGTTTATAATGAAAAGTTACTCATATATTTTATTAAATTGATTTCTAATTATTTTAATTTTATGCTGTGATAAATAATATTTTAAAATTCAATTTCCCATTAAGTTTTTGATGGTAGTATATAGAAATTAGTTGATATTTATATATTAACCTTGTACTCTGTGACTCGAAGATTTACTTCTTAGTTCCTACAACAAATTTTGTGTACAAATCTGCAATGTGGACTATCATGTAATCTCTGAATAAGGACATTTTATCACCTCTTTTTCTCTCTTTATTATTTATTATTATTATTATTATTATTGCCTTATTGCACTAAAGTAGAACCTGCTTGGGATTCTTTGCCTCTCTCATGCCCATGCTCTCTCTCTAAACAAAGAAACAAACAAACAAATAAACAAACTAAAAAAAATGTTGAATTTACTGTTATTCATAGTTTGCTGCTGTGTTTTCATCATATATAGGTGTTGAATTTTTAAATGCTTCTTCTGCATCTACGAAATATCATAAAATTTTTATCTTTAAAACACGTTTATCCTTTATATTTAAAATTTAGTGAATCTTATTGATTTTTGAATATGGAACCAATCTGGTATTCCTGAAATTGAAAAAAAAAAAAAAAAACTTGGTTAAGATGTAGTTTCCATTTTTTCTTTTGATGGATTTGATTTCTTAATATTCTATTGAGAATTCTTGTGTCGATGGGATCATGTGACATACTGCACAGCAAACTTTTTTTCTCAAATGGCTTCATCAGCTTTTGCTATCAGAGATCAGCTGTCCTTACAACATTGGATGGGAAGTGTTCTCTCTTTTATTTTCTAAAAGAGTTTATGTAACATTGGCACAAATTCTTCATTTAATATTTACATAATTTGTCAATGATAGTGCCTAGGTCTGGTATTTTTCTCATAAGAAGCTTTAAAATTTTTTCTTTTTTAAAAATGTGAGTTGAGGGGCGCCTGGGTGGCGCAGTCAGTTAAGCGTCCGACTTCAGCCAGGTCACGATCTCACGGTCCGTGAGTTGGAGCCCCGCGTTGGGCTCTGGGCTGATGGCTCAGAGCCTGGAGCCTGCTTCCGATTCTGTGTCTCCCTCTCTCTCTGCCCCTCCCCCGTTCATGCTCTGTCTCTCTCTGTCCCAAAAAATAAATAAACGTTGAAAAAAAAATTTTTTTTTTTTTTAAAAATGTGAGTTGAATTTTTTAACAAATATGTGTCTGTTCAGGTTGTCAGTCAATTTTGATATACTGTGTTTTTATCAAATTTCCCATTTCATCTAACTTGTCATTTTCTTGGCATAAATTTTTTTTCACAAGTTTCCCTCCATTCATATCAATATTTGTAGGTTTTGTAGAATTATACCTGTTTTCATTTCTGATGTTGACAGTTTATATTTCCTGTATTTTGTTTTATTACTCCTGATAGGGTTTTATCAATGATACTCATCTTTGCAAAGAAACAACTTTTGGCTTCTTAATTTCCCTTCCTCCTTCCCTCCCTCTCTCTCTTCCTTCCTTCCGTCCTTCCTTCCTTCCTTCCTTCCTTCCTTCCTTCCTTGCTTTTATTTCTCCTATATACTTCGGATAATTTGCCCAACTTTTCTAGCTTTTACTGGTAAAAATTTAGATCATTAATTTTAGGTCTCACCCCCCACTCTTTTCTAATCCTAGCATTTAAAGCTCTAATTTTCTCTCTAAGCATTTTTACTCTAAGCATTTTTACTTGTAACATTTTATTCTAAGCTTCATTAGTGATATTTTTGATATTTTGGTATTTATGTGTTTTATACATACTTTTCATTTTCATTACTCAAAGTATTTTCTTATTTCCCTTGTAATCTCTTCATTTGTCTATGGATTATTGAAAAATGTGCAATTTAATTTTCAAATATGTAGGAGGTTTTCTCATTATTTTATTGTTAATTTGTTAATTCTGTTGTGTTTACATAATGTACTCTGCAATATTTCAGCTTTTGACATCTATTGAGACATTTTATAGCCTAGTGCATTTCCTTGTCCAATTACTAAAAGAAGGATGTTAGCAATCTTTAACTATAATTGTGTATTTATTTTTTTCCCGTTTTGATAGTTTTTGAATCATTCATTTTATTTTGTTTTTTTAATGTTTATTTATTTTTGAGAGAGACAGAGACAGAGCATGAGCAGCAATGAAACAGAAAGAGGGAGACACAGAATCGGAAGCAGGCTTCAGGCTCTGAGCTGTCAGCACAGAGTCTGACGCGGGGCTTGAACTTATGAACTGTGAGATCATGACCTGAGCCAAAGTCAGACGCTTAACCGACTGAGCCACCCAGGCACCCTTAAATCATTCATTTTAATGCCTATTATTAGGTATATGCATTTTTGTTATTTCTATGTGTCCTAGTAAATTGCTTCTCTTACAACGTATTGTCCTTTATTTTCTCTTGTAATACTTTTGGCCATAAGATATATGTTGTCTGATGTTAATATAGGAAAGTCACCTTGTTTAAAAAAAATGTTTATCCATTTTGAGAGAGAGGGAGGAACAGAGAGAGAGGGAGAGAGAATCCCAAGCAGGCTCTGCACCATCAGCACAGAGCCTGACGTGGGGCTTGAAGTCACAAAGTGCAAGATCATGACCTGAGCCAAAATCAAGAGCCAAATGCTTAACTGGCACCCTGGAATGTCATCATTTTTATGCTTATTATTTGCATGCTATATCTTTGCTTATTTTTTTAAAAAATGTTTATTTATTAATTTATTTTTGAGAAAGAGAGAATGAAAGCAGGGGAGGGGCAGAGAGAGAGGGAGGCAGAATTCGAAGCAGGCTCCAGACTTCAAGCTGTCAGGGCAGAACTGGATGAGGGGCTGCAACTCACAAACCTCGAGATCATGACCCAAACCAAAACCAGATGCTTCACTTACTGTGCCGCTTAGGTGCCCCTCTTCACTTCATTTTTATCCAGTCTACCAAATTTCTGCCTGTTAATTGGGATTTTTAGTACATTTAAACTTAATAAAACTATCATTTTAAACCATAAAACATGGTTTAACTGTATTATTTTACTATTTGTTTGCCATTTGCCACTTTAATTTTTTTCTTTTTCTTTTTTTCTTTTTAAGAGAGTGTGAAAGCAGAGGAGAGGGGCAAAGGGAGAGAAAGAGAATCTTAAGCAGACTCCACACTCAGCATAGAGTTTGATACGGGGCTCAATCTCACAACCCTGGGATCGTGACCTGAATGGAAATCAAGAGTCAGACCCTCAACCACCTGAGTCAACAAAGCACCCCTGCCATTTGCCCTTTTAGTGTTTTGTTTCCCTTTTCACTTTTCTTTCTTTAAGTTATTATCTATTTCTGCATTCCATTTTATTTTCTTTATTGACTTTATAGCTAGTTCTCATTTTATATTTTACTTGATTCTTTATAGAGAACCATATACATCCTTAACTTGTCAGTCTATGTAGAGTACTTTTTTACATTTTCTGATAAACTTTGGAAAGCCTTACCCTCCATTTGTATAGCCCTATCCTAAGCCAAAAACTCTCCATGTGAATGTAGGAAGCCCCTGTTCATCACTCTGTTGTTCTGTCCTATAGATTCTAACCCTGTTAGTTGCCTACACTTCCTTGTCTGCCTTTTCAGCTCATTTGGACACCCAAGCTATGCTTGGGTTACAGATCTCTGAAATGTGGTTATGAAATTATACTCAGACAGAGAATGGGTTATCATAATGCTAATCACATGAGTTTCCCCTCTCTCAGTCATTACCATCTTGTGCTACCTGTTGCCCACTGCCTAAAAGCATTTACTTCAAATACTTTGTCAAATTGTAAAGTTTTATATAGTGGAAGGGCTAGTTAGTACAAGTTATTAAATTATAACCAGAAGTGGAATTCTAAACTGAATGCACTTTTTTGAGAAGAGAAAAGAAAACTTACAAATACAGCAAGAACAAACTTGGGGGATAGAGAGAAACCACCACGCATTTATAAAGGCAAGCACTTGTAAGGGTTTTGTTTTTCTTTTGTTTTGTTTTGTTTTGTTTTGTTTTGCATATGAGGAGCTACCACAAAAATTAATATGTCTTGTGAGCAGGCATGTCCTTGTGTCTCATTTTTAGAAGATACCTGTAATTTAAGATGCAGTTAAAAATCATTGTCTCTTGAATTAAGCAGGGTGGATTTGAATCACACCTGAGTCATGTGAGGTGCATGAAAATTTATGTCTTTAAATACTGTAAGGAAATACTCAATTGGAAGACAGAATATAGTAAGAACTCAATAAATGTAAGTTATCAGCAGGAGCACCATTAATATATTATCTGTGCTTTATTACAATTATATAGTCATCTATAAATATATTTGTGTAAGCCTTGAAGTAAAACCATGTAGAAGAACTAGGCTGTATATAGCCCACTGAGTCAATACATATGTTTAGATATGCCATGAATCAGTCCATTTGCCCTGAAATCCAACTGTGTATTTCCTTTTGTGGGCATTTATATTCTGGCAATATCCATGCACCAACATTATCCAGATGTTTTATAAGACAACGATGTAAATGTGAATCATCATTTAGTTATGAATTTCTTTTTTTTTTTTTAGCTAAGTCTTAAGATCTCTTTCAGAAACACATTGAAGTGTGACTTTGACCTACATATCAGTTCCATGAAGACTGGGTTGTTGAAGAAGTTTAATATTTTTTTTTCCCTTTCTTACCTGAACTGTCTTTGAAATAGTTCTCTCTGACGTGTAAGAAAAATTTTAGGTGGACTTGCCCATTTAAAAAAGATCATACATTATCAGCATATAATGAAATTCTATTTTCAGATTTCTAGGTGAATAATTCATTATTATACTCAGCATCCCAAATTGTGACAAGTTAAAACTTTACTGAAAAAGGACAACAGAGGAGACAGTACACATTCTTATCTATCACATCGGTCTAGTGGGAAATGGAAAGAGCTGACATCAGAGGCCTTTATGGCCCCAGATAGGTATTATACAGAGTTCTGATCGCTTATATATAAGATTGAAATGGAAATAGTTGGAAAACAGCCATTTTATCTTGTCAGATCCTTTCAGAGGACTTAGAGTTCACACTAGCATAACCTGAGCAATATTTGCAAGGAATTGTTAAGTAATGAAAATGTACCCTACAGTGCCAACCAGAGATGAAAGTATCATGTCAGCACAACACCCGTCAGATGGTCTTTAGATAAAAATTCTGGGCTTTTAACTTCATTTAATGAAAAAACCTGGGTAATCAGTCTTGTAGTGTAATGGAACTTTTATCTCACTGTGTAAGTAAATTATGGATAGAGTTATACACTTAGGAGGTGACCTACATAGTATATTCAAAAGACGAAATTAAGAATGGTATTCAACCTTGAGCCAAATTTTGCACCTCTTCTGAAGAATTGGGGGTTTAGGCCTGATAAAGTGCTGAACCAAACATATCAATAGTCATTGTATTTTATTCCCAGGACACTTCCTAAGTGTTCTTACCTTCTTTAGAGAGTAAATCTGAAACTGCTTGAAATATCTTAATCTATACCACTGGTGTAGCTCATGACTTCTGGAGTCAGCAAGATAATGGTTCAAATATCAGCTTAAACATTTCCTTTTTTGTAATTTTGGGTGACTTACCTAACATTTTTGAGCCTCATTTATCTTGTATGTAAAATGTTCTTAGTGCTGGGATGCCTGGGTGGCTCACTTGGTTAATCGTCTGACTCTTGGTTTCAGCTCATGTCATGATCTCATGGTTCATGAGTTTGAGCTCCTCATTGGGCTCTGTACTGGCGGTGCAGAGCCTGCTTGGTATTCTCTCTCTACCCCTCCCCCTCCTCCTCTCTCTGTCTTCCTCTCTCCCAAAATAAATAATAATAAAAGAACTTAAAAACTATTATTAGTACTTGCCTGTTAATTTCATGAACTAGTAAAATAATTACAAATAAATGATGTCCCCAAGATTTCATTCTTTTTAATGGCTGAGTAATATTTTGTATTATATACCACATCTTCTTTATCCTTTTATTAGTCAATGGACATTTGGGCTCTTTTCTGTAATTTGGCTATTGTTGATAGTGCTGTTATAAATACTGGGGTGCTTGTGCCCCTTTGAATCAGTATTATTGTTTCCTTTGGGTACTTACTAGTGCAATTGCTGGGTCATAGTATAGTTCTATTTTGAACTTTTTGAGGAAACTCCATACTGTTTTCCAAGTGGCTGCACCAATTTGCAATTCCATGAACAGTGTAAGAGGGTTCCCTTTTCTCCACATCTTTGCCAACATCTCTTGTTTCCTGAGTTGTTAATTTTCAACATTCTGTCAGGTGTGATGTTGTATCTCATTTTGCTTTTGATTTGATGCTAGATAGTATTAAAGAACATGTGTCCTCAGGATCAGATTTCCTGTTTTCTAGTTCTGCGGGGCATTGCTTGATCTGGGTTAAATTTCTTAGCCTTGCCGTGGCACAATTTTGCCCTGGTCAAAATCTGATAATTGTATTCCACTTACAGGTCTGTCACAAAGGAAAAAGAAATGGAGAAAAAGTGCTGAGCACAGAGCCTGCCATATAGCAAATGCTCATTTTAATGACAATTTCTTGAAATAATTTCTTAACATCTTGGGCCAGGATGTGATTTGAAAAGTCAGTTATTCTACTTCCCTTCCTATACAATTCCAGTATCTTGAATTTAGGTTCTAGCAGGGCAAGATATTTATCCATTTGATAATTTTGTATGTATTTGTATATCTCTAATGCCACATAATAAGGACTCAGTAAATATTTATTGGGTGTTAAATGAGTAGAAAAATGATTGCACCAGACAAATGGTTATTTTTTAACATAAATTTTAGTTATTTCTTTGACTGACTTTTCCTTCTGAGCTCAAACCTACCCATACTGATTTATGTGTGTACATTAGAATTACTAACATTTATTTTGCTTTTAGTGTGTGTTAATTACTATTCCAACCACTTTGCCTACATTAGCTCATTTATTCCTCATCCCATTTCTATGAGAAGGTTGTTTTCAGCCCATTTTAAAGACGGAAGCTGAGGCACAAAGAACCAAGTCATTCTCCCAGGATCATAGAGTCAATAGATTTATTGACTCTATGATCTATATTTATTTTTTAAGTTTATTTATTTTTTTTTGAGAGAGAGAAAGAAAGAGTGAACAAGGGAGAGGCAGAGAGGGAAAGAGAGAGAATCCCCAGCAGGCTCCACACTTTCAGTGCAGAGCCTGATGCGAGGCTCAAACTCATGAACCATGAGATCATGACCTGAGCCAAAGTCAAGAGTTCAACACTCAACCTACTGAGCCACCCAGTGCCCCTAAATACCCATATTTAAACACAACCCTGGCTCTAAAACTCTTGCTCCTGACTAGAGTCTATGTCAGCCTCTGTTTTTATTTTAAAGATGAAAAGAAAGTACTATACTTTGAAAACTGGTCATCTTTCTGAGAGAAAAAAGAAAATGGTGGCAGATTCATTTCTCCTAAATTCTGGACTGTTGACATATCTTTTCCCTCATTGAATCTTGTACTTCTGAAAGGAGAAAAAAGGTATATACTCTTCCCTCATTCAGTGCAAAAGAATGGGAATATCACTAGAAGACAGTCTTCATTTATTTGGAACCCAATTAAAAAAAAAAAAAAACATTATAACTGAGGTAGTGTGTTGGCGACCAGTGCCAGAAGTAGAGAGAACAGCCAGAATTAGATAGAACAGGCCAACTAGGGCCTGACTGGTTTTCCCTGAAAGTCTTTCCTTAAGTATAAAACTGTCCCTGGACCTGCCACCGTCTTAGCAGCCTAAGCATGTTACCTAACCTGGGGTGAGGATCTATATATACATATTCATTAATGAGCTTGGTGTTATATAGATACCTCTCTCTTCCACTGTTTCAAGAAATTTGCAAGAGTTGGTTCTTTTCTCAATCTGTTTTATATCCTTGCACTCAGCATAATCCAGCCCTTCATAGACATTCAGTACATATTTGTTTAACCACTGAATGAAGGAGGAGAATGATTTTAAGAAGCAGAAACTTTCTATAGTCTCACCAGGCATTTTACTCTTCTACACCTGCTGAAGTGGACTGACATTCAGAGGAAAGTGTGTTCATTTTAAACCTGAGATTTAAGCTCTTAAATGAATAACAAGTGAAGACCTTTACTCGTATTAAAGGAGGCTATTTCATTATTATTATTAAGATGCATTAACACACTGTAGCATTTGATTGAGGTATTCTTTGCTGAGATGGCCACTGAAGCCTTTAAGCTTGGAACTGCTAAATTGTGAAAGGAAACACAAAAGATAAAGGTTTGTATTTTCTTTGATCTACTCAGGGTGTCTGATTGAGTTTTCACTTTCTTTCAAAATTGTATCAGATTGAACCTTAGAAAAGAGCAGTAAGAAACACTAGCGTTTTAGAGGTTTTCATGTTACTTTACAGAAGTAAGGTGATGATAGGTCCATGCGTACTAAACTAAAATGTGTTTACATTTGATTTTGAATTTACCACACACACACACACACACACACACACACACACACACACACACACAGAAACATACATTCTCTTTCTCCCACTTCTTGATTTTGTGTTCCTTTTAAAATGCTGTACTTACATTTATATTAACATGTTGTGGTTCCTTTACTGTATAACCGTGTCATGATCAAGCAGTGAAGTCTCCCAAGGGTAAGAAATGTTTCCTTTATATATTTGCCTTGCCTGTCCCCAGAGCTTTCTCTTACTTGAGTTTTCTAACATAAGCCTTTCTGTAGATTAAGCAATTGAAGCTCAGACAAATTAAGTGAATTGCTTCAAAGAAGCACAGACCTTAAGTTTCATTGCTGGAACCATAAAGTGAACTGCTGTATAGTTTGCTGTCTGTGTAAAATGGGGATGGTCCACTTCAAACCTGGTGACTGTGTTTACCTGTATACCCATCAAGCCCATTTCGGTGTTTGGTTCAGTGTTGGTTGGAATTGACTGTTGATAAATCCATATAGTTACGAAATCAGAAGGAAAAGATACAGGAGCTGTCTTGTGGTAGAATAATTTTACTTTTTTAAAGTTTTCCGGGGCGCCTGGGTGGCGCAGTCGGTTAAGCGTCCGACTTCAACCAGGTCACGATCTCGCGGTCCGTGAGTTCGAGCCCCGCGTCGGGCTCTGGGCTGATGGCTCAGAGCCTGGAGCCTGTTTCCGATTCTGTGTCTCCCTCTCTCTCTCTGCCCCTCCCCCGTTCATGCTCTGTCTCTCTCTGTCCCAAAAATAAATAAACGTTGAAAAAAAAAAAATTTTAAAGTTTTCCCATATATATTGACTAAAGACAATTTGTTATTGGAACAGCATAAAATTAATTTTGGGGAAACCTAACTAAAAGTTACTGTCATTATTGTTATTATTTTTGCTATATATATGTAGACTAAATAACTTATTTGTGGTACTTTAGGGACTCAACAATTTGTTCTTAACAAAGGGATTCTTAAGCAGTTAGTCTGTATATTTGTATCTACCATCACTTTCCTGAAAGAAAGTTCATCCTAAACACTTTGGAGATGGGAATGAAATATCCTTAATATTCAAGTCACTCTAGAGGTAGGGGATAAATTGTTTAATTTTTGTAGGTACGTTCAGGCAATAATTAGAGAACAATTATGTGGTAGAAGCCCATTAATATATCTCCAAAAGGCAATCTACTTCTACTTAGCTTTATTGGCTTGCCTGCTAAATCCCACAGAAAGTGATGGTGGAGTCTGGATTATTGCAGGAAACAAAATTTAGGTATAATTTTAGTCAGAGTCGTTGTTGACATAGAAAAGAATGAACATATTTTGTTTCATCTTAAAATGTCCTCTTTTGGAAAATCTACGTCACCCCAAGAGAAGGACAATTGAGTATCTAAATAACCTTTGAAATATGAAACCTTCCTCAGATCTTGACTCTTCTTCCAAAACTCAAATATGTCTTTGTTCTGATACTGCTATAAATCCATGTTCGTAAAAGGAATATATCCTGAACTTTAAATGAATCTTTAGGAATAATCAAAGTAATTTCCCCTTAGTGTTCAAACTTTCTGCTGGTGATTAATCAGCAATTCCAGAAACCAAAATACATAAAGACTACCTTCTGAATTAGCATTGTCAATGAGCAAGAATTCCTGTCACCTTGAGGTCCTTCTAGCTGGACTAAGAATCAAATTGACATGAGACAAATTAATAGGAGAAAATCAACTTTAATACGTGTATGTGCCAGGAATCCACATAGATATGAAAATTCCAAAGACAGCCAGGCAAAATGAGGTATACTTGTCCTTCTGAACCAGGAAGAAGGGCGCAGTAATTTGGGACTTCAGAGGAGAGTAACACACTTGAAAAGGCAATAAGAAAAACAGATATTTGCTAGTTAGATATTTGTCCTACCATGTATCACATATACCATATATATCATATATATGTGTGTATATACCATATATCACATATATACCATATATATAGATAGATAGATAGATAGATAGATAGATAGATATCTCACATATACCATATCTCCCATATACCATATGTACCGCTCAGGTAAAATTTATATCTTAATAATCCTCATTCTGGGGAATACCCCCAATTTAGATTCTTTTGTGTGGTTAAAGAAGGGATAAAAGTTTCTCTTGAGCCCACATGGTCTTAAGTGCCTTCAGCTCAAAATAAACCACGTGCCAATGTGACACATTCTGGGGGAGAGAGTGTGTCCTGACCCCTTCCACATATAATATTATATTGAGCAGTAAATGAATACTCTGCAGTTTTGCTTTGTGAGTAATCACATATTACTGAAATATACTGATGGATGTCAAGATTCCGATTCTGAGTGAACAATCGTTTTCTAAATTGATCACTTGGAAATTTTATCAGCTGATGACACCATTCTTGTAAATATTTTAAGAAATGTGTAAAGTAATTCTGTACACAGATTGATAGTCATTATAAAAATTAAAATAGGTCAGATTTTTCATTCTCATTTGTGAAAATGTTGAAAGGGAAAGAAACCAATCTTCCATAGGAACTGTTTTCAAAGTCCATTTTATCCTGTGAGCCCAAAGTTCATGTGAAATCGGATGGGAAGGACCAGTATCAAAAGCAGGGAAACGTCTCTGGGTGAATCTGAAGGGAAGTGAGTGCCACAAAACTTCTCCCAACTTCCTCTGAGCTATGATCTCTCAAGTACTTTATCAGGTACAGTTTGAAAACTAATGATCTAGTTAAAAAACAGTTTATAGAAGAATAAGGGGGAAAATCTGGAGATGTTAAATGAACTGAATGATCCAAGTTCATACACAGAGAAGTGAAGGCCTAAATTCGAATAGAAATCAGTTCAGTACTTTTTTAGAACCGGCTTCCCCATGAGACCATACCCAGGAAACCTTTGCCCCTGTGGATCTCTCCATCTTCCTATTTTCTCGGCAACCACATTGCTTACTGGCCGTGTCCATCATGGCATAATGTAATTTGTGAAATGTTTCAGTTCAGTGAGGTAATTTGCCTTTTAGGAGAATTGAAAACAATTTGAGAGTAGAAACTGCATAGCACTATTGAGGAAGCCCATAAAGTGCTTTTGGTCTACAAAATACAAACAATGGATAAAAGACAAGACCAGCAATAGAACATAATACACTATTGCTGTTTGGAGTAATATATTTTACAGAACACTCTTACACAGAATATGAATATGTGTCTCTTGAAGAAGAATTCCATGTATATATAGATGTGAGAAAGGGTGAAATAAAAAAGTTGGGGTTCCTTGGGTGGGTCAGTTGGTTAGTCGTCCTTACTCTTGATTTCGGCTCAGGTCATGATCTCACCATTTGTGAGATTGAGCCCCGCATCTAGTTCTGTGCTGACAGTGCAGAGCCTGCTTGAGATGTTCTCTCTCCCTCTCTCTCTGCCCGTCCCTTGCTTGTGTGCTTCTCCCTCTCTCTCTGTTTCTCTCTCTCTCAAAAATAAATAATAAATTGGGGTGCTTGGATGGCTCAGTTGGTTAAGTGACTTTGGTTTCGGCTCAGTTGACAATCCCACAGTTTGGGGGTTCCAGCTCTGTGTTGGACCCTGCCCTGACAGCACGGAACCTACTTGGGATTCTCTGTCTTCCTTTCTCTGGCCACCTCCTTCCCCATCTCTCAAGAAAATAAACTTTAATTAATTAATTAATTAATTAATTAATTAAATACATAAATAAAAGGGGCATCTGGGTGGTTCAGTAGGTTAAGTGTTTTGGCTCAGATCATTATGTCACAATTTGTGAGTATGAGCCCCACATCAAGCTCCGGTGCTGACAGTGTGGAGCCTGCTTGGGATTCTCTCTCTCCTCTCTCTGCCCCTCCCCCAATGGCACTATCTCTGTCTCTCTCAAAATAAATAAATTTAAAAAATTTTTAAATAAATTTAAAATAAATTTTTAAAAAGTTAAATAATAGCAATGGACTTTACAGAGTTTTTTGATGTGCTAACATACATTGTGAATCTGCAGTAATTGGCATATTTCAAATTTATTCAACATAAAGGCATTTCAAAAATATGTTCAGTATTACATCTCTCAGAATGGTAGTCTGCAGAATGTAGTCAGTATAGTATAAGAAACAAACAAGACTATGAATCAGAAGTTCAATGATTTAAACTCCAACACTGCCATATCACGTAAGCTTTGGAAATAACTTCTTTGAGCCTCAGTTTCTTCATCCATAAAATTACATTCATAATACCAGAATTGCCTGTTTAGGAGTTATATATGTATCGAATGGGATTATAATATAAAATACTTTGCAGAAAGTTAGGCACTATTTAAATGTAAAGTATGTTTATTGTGCTGTACTTTTGCAGTCATAACTTCACCAATAGATTTGGATAGAGGCGCAAAGAGTGTAGTTTCAACTAAACTTTTTAGAATAAAAATGGTAATATGTCTAGCCAATTATGTCTTAGACAATAAACTAGTTTTGTTCAAAAGACTTGAAATTATGAAATGCATTTCTAAATTATTTCTGTTAGCAGAGAATTTTGGATGTTTGCCATTTTTATTGTAAAAGTATTTCTTCTATGGATAAGCTACTTGAAAAATTACCAAATTCTGTATATTTGTAAACATAAAAGAAATATTGAGTACATATATTAAAGGGGCCTGAGACATTTAATTTTTTTCTCTATGAGAGCTTATAAAAATCAAATTCACGTTTCAAAGAAAGAGCAATGTAGTCCTTCTATAAATATACACATTATAAAACAATATTTAATCTAAAGGATAAATTCAAGGTGTTGGTCATATAAAAATAATTGGTTACCTACCGTATTTTCATCAGGGAATAAAGTTATTTTTGAAACAACTAAAATCCTCATTAATTCTAGGTTTCTCTAATCTATATCCACAAAACACCGATGCTATAACTTATAGTTATAACTTATAGTTATATAACTTATAGTTATATAACTCATAACTTATAGTTCCATTAAGAAATATTTATAATGTGTTAAAGTAGTCACTGAAAGGGAGATGAAGATTTTTATGCCTGAAGAATGTGACTATTGATATAAATAGCAAAAATAGAACAAGTTTTCCCTGTATTCCAAGTTTAATAAGTTCAAAGTAGGATATAAATTTCATGAGGACAAGGACTCTGTCTACTCAGTTTATTACCACATTCTAGCGTCCAGAACACAAAGAACTCTTAAAACTCAACACAAAAGAAACTAACCCAACTAAAAAATGGGACAAAGACATGCTCCACATCATTCATCATTAGGGCAATGTAAAATTAAAACCACCATGAGGTAACAGTGCACACTTACTAGAACACTGACAGTGCCAAATACTGGCCAGAATATGGAGCAAAAAGGACTCTAGTTCACTGCTGGTGGGAACACAAAATGGTACCACTACCTTGGAAGATAGTGTGTTTTCTTACAAAACTAAACATAATCTTACCATATGACTCACCAACTATGCTCCTTAGTATTTACCTAAAGGACTTAAAAATAGTGTCTACACAAAAACCTGTACACAAATGTTTATAGAAGATTAATTCACCATTGAGAGAACTTGAAAGCAACCAAGGTGCCCTTCAGCAGATAAAGGGATAGATAAACTGTGGTACATCCAGAAAATGGAATATTATTCAGCACTAAAAGAAAAGAGAAGTTATCAGGCAATGAAAAGACATGGAGGAAACCTAAATGCATAGTATACTAAATGAAAGAACACGATATGAAAATACTGTGTGATTTCAACTATACAGCATCTAGGAAAAGCAAAATTATGGAGATAATAAAAAACATTGGAGGGATAAATAGGCACAGAGGAGTTTTAGGACAGCGAAACTACTCACTGTGACGCAGTAATGGTGGATACATATCATTATAAATTTGTCCAAACCCACAGAATGTGCATCATCAAGAATGAATTCTAATATGAACTACAGACTTTAAATGATAATAATGTATCACTGCACATTCAAGTGTAACAACTGTATTGCTCTGCTGGGTTCTTGATAATGGGGAGGATGTACACGTATGGAAGCAGGGTATTTGGAAAATCTCTGTACCTTCCTTTCGCTTTTTCTGCGAACCTAAAACTGCTTTAAAAAACAAAGTCTATTTTATAAAAAAAATTAATGTTTGCTTATTTTTGAGACAGAGAGAGAGAGAGCATGAGCAGGGGAGGGGCAGAGAGAGAGGGAGACACAAAATCTGAAGCAAGCTCCAGGCTCTGAGCTGTCAGCGTCAGTCAGATGCTTAACCAGCTAAGCCACCCAGGAACCCCTAAAATATAAAGTCCATTTTTTTTAAATAACAGGTAGTTGTTCAAATTTCTAGTGAACAGGAAACCTAAATGTAACATGTCTGAAAAACAAATAAAATTCTGTAATAGACTTTTACGGTCATAAGCAATATTTTTACAGTGTCCAACGATGGAGTTGATTAATAATTTTGTCTTCATAGAATACACCATTTGGTTTATTACAGCATGCATGGGTCTTCAGTGTCTATTTTATAACCATGTTAAGAATAAACTCATATCCCTAGCATATAGATGTTATTCAAATACGTAGCACCCTACTTATGTGTCACCTACTTAAGTAGCACCGTACTTAAGATGTCATTAAATAGATTTTTTTTGTAAAACTAAAACAGAAAATCTGCTTCAGAATCAACTAAGAGTCATACTCTCTTATTGTTTCATTGGGTCTTTTCAACTAAAATCTGTACTTATTAAGATCATTTCAAAGATCTTCAGATAATTATCTCATGTGTGTATGTAAAAAGGGAAACAACTTTTAAAACACTTAAGTTACTCCTGAAGTGTCTTAGCATTGAAATCCAATACTCTTGGATTAGCAACTCAAGAGCTGTTAATATCTGTGGTTTTCCACACCATATTGTCTTTTGTGTTGTCCAAGACATTGGAGTGGGGGGCACTATTTCTTAAAATATTACTTCACTGCTACATCCAGTGTTCTTCTATAAGCTTTGCCACTGGTTCTTCAAGTTTTATTGCTTTTCTAACTTTACCAGATGCTAACAATTGAAGGTTTTCAGACAATGTCTAGAACTCATAGTCCTTCTCCAGTGATTCTCAGATGGTTTAATAATTTAGATGTCAAAGGGTTTCTGGTATCCAGCGATGCCACCAAAAGAAAAAAAATTGGCATGTGTGCAAACAAACTTCTCATGAATGCTGCCTGGCCAGCAGCAATTTTAAGATGTTTCTGAATATTATGCATCTATCTTTTAGAGATGTTAAGTCATGAAAAATATGCTTAATAGAATCAATAAAATATGGGATTCCTAGTAAAACTATATAGCTCAGTTATCAGCATATATTTTTCTAGACCCAGATTAATTCCATAGGCACATTTTGGTTTCTCAATGGATCCAAGAGTTACATCCACTAGGACACTACAAGTAAATTATATTTTCCTCCTACCTAAGGCAATCTCAAAGTCATACTAGAGCCTTTCTAAATTAAAGGATTAGACCCTGTTTATCAAAGTGAATGAATTCATTGAGAATTACAAAGCAAGCGAGTTGGTTACTTTTGTTGCCTGAGCCCTAAAAAATATGAATGAAAATTTACACTATGCTAGTGTTCCTTGGGTCAGTATAGCTTTGAAAAGCTATGTATGTAATAAGAGAAATGAATAAAATTTTAAAATGTATCTGTGCTCAATAAGTAGAATTGATGGAATAAAACAAGTCTCTTAATTGTTCAGTATCATTCATAGGTTTCTAATAATTTTGTAGGTTCATTTGTGAAGAATAAACACAAGAGCTACCATTGAATGGTAGATCCCTATGCATTCCAAATAACCACAAACATGTACTCTATTCACAGACACTTTGCCAATCCTGGCTAATTACCCTGCTTTCAAACCAAGTGCAATGTTCCAAAAATCAAGTACTCTAGAATTATGAGAGCCAAACATTTGCTTCAAAATTTGTGTTTAGATAATATTAGGGCATGAAAGTACTTTTTTTTTCTTTTTGCTAAGATATTTGTAATGCAGTTCTATTGATAACTCACTGTTTATGAAATATATCATTTTTTATCTGCAATCTGCTATTTAGCTCCAACTATATGTATATCATTATTTGCAATCTGCAAATAGTTGTAATTAAATGTAGCCAAGCAAATATGATGAGATTGATGACACCTGTAAATTTCTCTCAAAACCGGGTATAATCTCTACTGATTAGATAGTTATCAGGTGATTTTTTTGCTTCTTTTTTTATGTCACTACTGTTAATATCAACATATGCGTATTTCATACATCCTCAGAACAGTATGTTTCATTCAATTAAACTCCATTATGGTTGTAAGTCTTTGGATGGAAGTAGTGAGTGAAATTACCCAAGTATATAAGCCCATTTTTACCATGAGAGGAGACCATCAGTTTACCATTTGCCCAATTAGGTGAATAATATATTAATATTATTCATCTTCCTTACCAAAAAAAGAATCAGTTTATTTACATTTTATCCTGTTTAACATAATGGCAAAGGCAAGAGCTGCTGGAAAGAAAGATAATTTGAAATGCTAATGTGGTACAACATGAAAGAGATGTCCAAGAGAGTTTGGAGTGAGTAAGCCTTTCAAATCTGGGCCCATGATGTAAAGTGGAAAATAAAAGTGCATGTTCTTTGGCTTTGTTATCAAGGCAGAGGGACTGTGTCCAGCTGCTGTTCTCTCTAAAGCATGGTGTAGGGGCTTACACTCTGGGCTTAAAATTTTAGAAGGTTCAGAGAGGTTAAGAAGCTTCCTTAGAGTCACTTATGTGAAACAAGCTGTGCTAGCAGTTAGCCTACTGGATGCTTATTCCACAGTTCTTTCCTTTTTCCGGTGAGACCTCCTAGTATTATAGGTACTTTGTGGAGGATTAAAAATATTTTAAAAATTGAGTGGTTGATGGGGGAGGGGAAGGAAAAAAAAGAGGTTAGAGTGGGAGAGAGAGCCAAAGCATAAGAGACTCTTAAAAACTGAGAACAAACTGAGGGTTGATGGGAGGTCGGAGGGAGGGGAGGGTAGGTGATGGGCATTGAGGAGGGTACCTGTTGGGATGAGCACTGGGTGTTGTATGGAAACCAATTTGACAATAAATTTCATATGTTAAAAAAAATTGAGTGGTTAAATAAGAACTACATGTGGCTCTCCTCCTCCCCCTTCTCCTCCCCCTCCCCCTCCACCTCTTCCTCCTCCTCTTTATCCTCCTCCTCCTCCTTCTCCTCATGGCTCTTTTTATATTGTGTTTACAATACTTGAGCATTCAAGATATGCCTAGCTGAAATGATCCGAGATTAAAATCATATGTAAGAAATGTTAATTGCAAGGAAAGAGGAATATGTGCTTGGCATCAACAAAGGAATGTTCATTGTATATTATTGTATAAGAAACCATCCCTAGTGTGAGTAGTTTAACTTAATATGCATATATCATTACTCGTACATCTGTGGGTGAGCTGAGTAGTTCTACTGATCTGGGCTATGCTGGGATCATCCTGGCAGGCCTCACTCATGCATCTGTGCTCAGCTGGCATTCTATGAACTGAGGGCTAGTTGTCCTAGGATGGACCTCATTCATGTCTGACGCTTGGCTGGCAGTCATCTGGCACAGTGACTAGGCCTTGTGTCTTTCATTATCCTGCAGATTATCCAGAGCTTGTTTTCATGGTAATCGCAGCATATCAAGAGAGCAAGCAGTAGCATGCGGGGCCTTAGAATTGGCAAGTTTTACATACATTGCATTTATTTGACAGAACAATTCACACACCAGCCTAGATCCAACGAGTAGAGAAACATATTCTACTCATGATGGGAAGAGCTATAAAGTCGCATTGCAGAAGGTTTCAATATAGAAAGAGATGATGAATTGGGTGAGGACTTTTTAAAACTGAAGTAGAGTTGACATACAATTGTTATATTACTTTCATATACATAACATAGTGAATCAACAATTCTATACATTATGTATTATCACAGTGAGTGTCATTATTATCTGTCATCATACAGTGTTATTACAATATTAACTATCTTGCCTATGCTATACTTTTCATCCCCATGATTTATTTTTACCTGGGAGTTTGTACCTTTTAATCCCCTTCATCTATTTTACCCATCTCCCCAACCTCCTCACCTCTGGTAACCACCAATTTGTCCTCTGTATTTATGAATCTGTTCTGTTTGTTCATTTTTTTAAATTCTACATATAAGTGAAATCATATGGTATTTGTCTTTCACTTTGTGGCATTTCACTTATCATGAAACCCTCTAGGCCCATCCAGGTTATTGAAATGGTAAGATTAGGGGCGCCTGGGTGGCGCAGTCGGTTAAGCATCCGACTTCAGCCAGGTCACGATCTCGCGGTCCGTGAGTTCGAGCCCCACGTCGGGCTCTGGGCTGATGGCTCAGAGCCTGGAGCCTGTTTCCGATTCTGTGTCTCCCTCTCTCTCTGCCCCTCGCCCGTTCATGCTCTGTCTCTCTGTCCCAAAAATAAATAAACGTTGAAAAAAAAAAAAAAAGAAATGGTAAGATTGTTTCTTTTTTATGGCTGAGTAATATTCTGTTGTATATGTATACCATATCTTTAACCATTCATCTATCAATGCATATTAGGTTGCTTCTATATCTTGACTATTGTAAATAGTGCCACAGTAAACATAGGGATACATATATCTTTTCAAATGAGTATTTTCATTTTCTTTGTGTAAACACCCAGTAGTGGGATTACTGGATTGTATGGTATTTCTATTTTTAATTTTTTGAGGAAACTTCCACACTATGTTTAATAGTGGCTAGAGTG
Source organism: Puma concolor (assembly GCF_028749965.1). Taxonomy (NCBI): domain Eukaryota; kingdom Metazoa; phylum Chordata; class Mammalia; order Carnivora; family Felidae; genus Puma; species Puma concolor. The sequence goes on along the minus strand of NC_141668.1, from coordinate 127,880,155 downwards.
GTTCCAATAGTTTACTTTTGCTTGTGTTTTCCTTTCCTGAGGAAATATCCAGAAAAATTTGCTCCAAGTATGCTGTCTGAGAGATTACTGCTTGTATTTTCTTTTATCTCTTTATTTTTTTATGTTTACTTATTTATTTTGAGTAAGAGAGTGAGTGAGCAGGGGAGAAGCAGAAAGGGGCAGGGAGAGAGAGAGAGACGCAAGCAGGCCCCAAGCTGTCAGTAAGGAGCCTGACAAGCGCTTGAACTCATGAATCATGACATCACAATCTAAGCCGAAACCAAGAATTGGATGCTTACCGGACTAAGCCATGTAGGTGCTCCACCTATGTTTTTTTTAAGTTCTATGTTTCAGGGGGTCTTTAATCCCTTTTGAGTTTATTTTTGTGTGTGGTGTAAGAAAGTAGTCCACTTTCATTGTTTTGCATGTAGCTGTCCAATTTCTCCAGCATCATTTGTTGAAGAGATTGTCATTTCTCCATTGTATCTTTTGCCTCTTTTGTAATATAAATTTGGATTCATTTCTGAGCTCTCTTTCCTTTTCCATTGACTTGTTTCTTTCAATGCTAGTGCCATACTGTTCTGATTACTGTAACTTTATAATATAGCTTGAAAACTTGTGATACCTTTAGGTTTGTTCCTGTCTCTTGAGATGGCTTTGGCGATCTGGTGTATTATGTGGTTCCACACAAATTTTGGGATTATTTGTTCTAGATCCATGAAAAATGCTGTTGGCATATTGATAGGGATTGCATTCAATCTATAGATTGCTTTGGGTAATATGGGCCTTTTAACAGTCTTAATTCTTCCAAATCATGAGCATGGAGTATCATTCCATTTATTTATGTCCTGTTCAATTTATTTCATCATTGTCTTACAGTTTTCAGTGTATAAGTCTTTCACTTCCTTGGTTAATTTATTCTTTTTTTTTAATTCTTTTTGATGTAATTATAAATGGGACTTTCCCCCCGTTATTTCTATAAAGAAATAACTTCGTTATTAGTGTACACAACAGATTTGTATATTTTAATTTTGTAGCTTGTAGCCTTCCTGAATTCATTTCTAATTCTAATAGTTTTGGTGAAGTCTTTAGGGTTTTCTATAAATAGTATCATGCCATCTGCAGATAGAGATGGTTTTATTTCTTCTTTACCAACTTAGCTGGCTTTTATTTCTTTTTCTTGTCTGATTTCTGTGGCGAGGACTTCTAGTACTATGTTGAATAAAACAGTGGATGAGAGTGGACATCTTTGTCTTGCTCTTGACCTTAAAGGAAGAGCTTTCAGTTTTTCACCATTAAGTATGATATTAGCTGAGTATTTGTCATATATGGCCTTTATTGTGTTGAGGTGTGTTCCCTGTAAACAATTGAGGTCATGTTTTCAATAGACTATCAGAGAAGAAATTAAAATGTTTTGGAGGTATCAGAGAAAACCCCTCAAAAAAAGGTCACAGTTGAGCTAAGAGACGAATGTTATATAGTCAACGATGAAAAAATAAATAAATTTTGAGACAGTTGGAGATAAAGGGATAGAATGCTAATTAAATAATTGAAACTTTACAATATTAACTTTATAAAAAAATCCCAATTTAAATTTATATTAAATGTTATGATTGAAAGAAATGAGGTAAAGAAGAAATTATACTTATTAAATGAATTGGTTAAAATGTAACTGTAATATGGTTTATCTTGTGTTTTTAAAATTTCTCTACTTAACTAAAACTGAGCCCAAATGATTCAAATGTGATTTCAACCTGAAAGGTTTTATAAGTGTCAGCACAACTAGGAATGTAACAGAGTGTATTATCAGATTGGAGTTCACTGTACTTTAAAAAAATAATGATTGTCAGTGCAACCACTTGTTCAATTACTTCTTCTCAGTAAAAATTTTTAGCAGTAATAGAAGTCATTATACCCTAGTACATAATAACAAAAATGACTGAAAATAATATCAATACAAAATTTTAAAAATTGGCCATGAACTTTTACTTAGAATTATTCAATAAACTTAGGAAAATATGAAGATCATTTGGCTGTCTTGAAAGAATATGATAGGCCATCTGGTTCATCTTTCTGATTTTAGGTAGAATATTCCTTTCATTAGAGTTCTGTATTTAGCAACATTTTTAGACTGTGTATACAAAAGTGCAAGAGACTATTTGCTTGAAATACTAGAGGTTAAAAGAAGACACCTTGAGGGACTACAGTTGATACTACCTCTCCCAATTGAACTCTGTCTGTATCTATACACAAGCATCTCCAATCTTCTGAATGTGTTGTGGCTTCTGACTACCAGGGCAAGTCACTTAACTTGATGGGGCTCATTTTCTCCTTCCATAAGCAGGAGACTTACACACTGTTAAAATTCAATGCCATATGTGCTTATATGTAAGAGCTAGTACATAGTAACTTTTTGTTTGTTTTTAAAGTTTATTTATTTTGAGAGAGAGAGAGAGAGAGAGAGCAGGAGGGGCAGAGAGAGAGAATTCCAAGCAGGCTCTGTGCTGTCAGTGAAGAGGCTGGTGAGGGGCTTGAACCCACAAACCGTGAGATTGTCACCTGAGCCGAAATCAAGAGCCAGACGCTTAACTGATGGAGCCACCCAGCAGTCCCAAGAGCTAGTATATTGTAAATGTTAAGTGTGGGTTTTGCAATCAACCCCACTGACCTTCGCATGCTTGTTTGGCACTCTAGGTTTGTGTCTTCTGGCAAATCATTGTGTTTTCTCAGTCTTGATTTCTTCATATGTAGAATGCAGATAATATTACCCAGTTTCGGTCCTCTGAAAATTAAATGGGAAAAGCATTAAGCAAATCCCTCCCACACGTTCAGCACATAGTAAGTGCTTCCACATTAACCATCACATGACTGAATGGATGCTTAGATAACTCATTTTCTTCCTAAATGATTTGAAATAATTGATAAGCTAAATATCGTCATTAAAGGAAGATGGAAGAACATGGTAGTAAGCTCTGAGCTGAACTAAGGATCACTTACCTGGGCACTCTCTTTGAATGAAAACCTTTATGAGCTTATTACAGTAAAAGCTGATGGACATTGGACTTGGTATTATTCAATCATTACAAAGTGAAATATACAAGGGGCACCTGGGTGTCTCAGTTGGTTGAGCATCTGACTTTAGCTCGGGTCATGATCTCTCAGTTTGTGAGTTCGAGCCCCTCTTTGGGCTCTGTGCTGACAGCTTGGAGACTGGAGCCTGCTTCAGATTCTGTGTCTCCCTCTCTCTCTCTGCCCTCCCCCACGTATGCTCTGATTCTCTCTCAAAAATAAACATAAATCAAAAAAAAAATACCAACAAAGTAAAACACACAAGATGTTTTAGAAGTATTTTTGATATATTATTTTTTAGTGTTTTGTTTACTGTAATAATTAAATAATAATTAATCTTAATGACTTTCCAGTTGATTTTTTTTCTTTCCTGACTCTTAAGAACACTTTGGAATCTTTTTTTTTTTTACTTTTATCTTTCAATTTCACTTCAAACAAGAAAATAGTCCAAAATGTCCTTATTTTATTTTATTTAAAATTTTTAAAAATGCTTATTTATTTTTGACACAGAGAGAGAGAGAACAGAGTGCATGAACCAATCCTGAACACTTAACCAACTGAGCCACTCAGGCACCCCCAAAATGTCCTTATTTTAAGTCTCTCCTTGCAATTATTATTTTTTTTTTTGCTATTTTAACTCAGAACATAAGACTGAACTGAGGCATAATTTATATTTGTTTGAAAGTAACTAAAAGTATAGAAAACTACCACATTAATGTTTCCCTATGTTCATAATGCAATCATTTCATCCCTATTTGAAAGAATTTGCTTATAATCATTTTGTTTTCATACATTAAAAAAAGAAATAAATACCAGAACAATAAAATAAGTTTCTGTTTTTTAAAATGTTTATTTATTTTGAGAGAGAGAGAGAGAGAGAGAGTGAGCGAGCATGAATGGGGAAGGGGCAGAGAGAGAGGGAGAGAAAGAATCCCAAGCAGGCTCTCACTAACCATGAAATCATGTCCTGGGCTGAAATCAAGAATCTGAGGCTTAACTGACTGAACCACCCAGACACCCCAAAATGAGTTTCTGAAAATAGAGTTTTTAGTCTTTTGTCTGTCAGAGCAGACGTAAAACATGCAACACTGAATTGATTTCAGGAAGCCGCCGGGGTTTGTGGGCCAAGTATGGAGACATACCTGAGGAGGTGATGAAGTGCTTTACTTGATTCACCTCTTGCACAAAGGAGCTGGTAATAAAAAACTGGTAAAGACAGAGATCAAGTTTTAGACCTATAAAAGGCCTGAGAGTATCTCTAGTCCAATTCCTTTATTGTATAATTGAGGAGACTGAGTTGCAAAGGAAGTAAGTGATTGCCCAAGCTCCTGAAACTGGCAAATTCTGGATAAGAATGGAGGCCTTCTGACTTACTGATCCAGTAGTTTTTTTCTCTATCACATGATGAAGGTAAGGGAGGGGATCAACAGAAAGCTGTGGCTCCTTGTGGTTATGAAGCCAAGCATCTGGTGATGGATCTGGGGCCACTGTAGTCAACAGGCCATCAGTTGGGAAAAATAGTTGTTGCAAGGCAGATGAGAAAGAGGTTACCTAAGGATTGCATCAGAGTGAGATAAGGTATAGAAAGCCACTACTTTCTATAGTCAGTATTTCATTTATACCATCTAAATCTCACACAAGTTCCTCATTAAGTCAGATTTAAATGTACCCATCTAGTGAAGGGGATTCTGGAAATTGAGTTTGAAAGCTAACCATGCTCTCACAGTAAATCCAGCCCAAATGGTATCTTTGACCCAATCTAAATGAAAAATTTTGCAAGCATCATTCTACTAAATTAATTATTTTTTACACAGTGAAGTTCTAAGTGAATAGTGTGAAATAAAATTTTCTAAATATTTTTAGTTTCCATGTTATTAGATTATTATGAGCCTGAAGGAACGCTACTTGCTTTCTTCAACATCTCACATCAAGCAAACCTTTCAAAAATATGCAATGCTCCTTACTGTGAAGGTCTTCATAAAGCAACTATTTGGATATTTCTCTATTTTTCTCTCCATACCTAATACTTGGGAGGGATGAATGGATAGATGGATAGATAGATAATTTTAAATGGCTTCAATATATATTAAGATATTAAAGTTTTTATCCAAGGTTTTTTTTTTTTTTTTTGTGTGTGTGTGTGTGTGTGTGTGTGTGTGTGTGTGATTCATAGAGAGCATGCCTGTGCATGTGAAAGTTGGGGAGGGATGAGGAGAGAGAGAGAGAGAGAGAGAGAGAGAGAGAGAATGAATGAGAATCTTAAGCAGGCTCCACACCTAGCTCAGATCCCAACACAGGACTTGATCTCATGACCTTGAGGCCATGACCTGAACTGAAATCAAGTCAGATGCTTAACCGACTGAGCCCCCCAGGTGCCCCCTACTAGGTTTTTTGTTTTGTTTTGTTTTGTTTTAATTATCAAACACTCATAGTTTTGTTTTACTTGAGTCAAATTTTTGGTTCTTTCTTGGTAGCTAAAATAGCATTTTGTCCTGAAAGAGTAGTAGCTGATATCATACTTTCCTCTTCCCTTGATTTCTCTTTTCTTTATTTTTAGTTATGCTCTTATGAATGTGGAACCTTCCATTAGATGAAATGAATTCTCAACGGCACTGTTTGCACTGCCACCAACAGAGAGGTTTCCTTCCACTAAACAGTACTCTTCTTCAAACCAGCTCAGCACCCAAAAAAATAGATGGGGCATGGAAACTATTATCCCAGTCGTCCAAGGAAGTACCCACTGTATACCTGAGGGTAAAGCATGTTTTGGCCTGAACTACCCCAATAATTGTCTCCTAGATCCACAGTGGACATGGTTTGAATGTCCATTTTCGTTAATGTCTCTCTTCACTCTTCCCTCTGTTTGTCCAAATACAATACTGAGATCATCCCCCGATGATTTTTTATTATATTCTGTTTTGGGTCTTTTAGGAAGTCCACTCCTGGTGAAACCAAGGGGCACCTGTCAGGGCAAAGGAAGCCTCGGCTTCCAATTATTTCTGCCCTGCAGGCACTTCTCATAAAGGAGCTTTTCTTTGCCAAGTTCTAGTTATTATTTCCTGAGGCTTTTTTTCCTTTCCAAGATACCTCTTGAGACTAAAACTTCTGACAGAACTGCAACTTTGTGACACTAGATATTACAAGAATCTCTCATTATTTTGGCTTTTTCACTTCCTGACTTTTTACACACTTATAATTGCATGCTTTGCAGTCCTTCCATTTAGATTAAAAGAGTATTCTTTAAGATATTTTTTTCTTTCTCTTATGTCTACAGTTATTAATGAAAAGAGAGGTTTCCAGTAACCCTGTTGAAAGTACCAACATGTCTTGTTCATTTTTAATGTTGTCTTAAATTCAGTCTTTTTTCTTTCAATTTGCTGTCTTCTGAATGTCATAAAGGTTTCTATGGATAATATGATGGTAAGACTTTCACCCTCTTTGCACATCATAGGCAGTTGCACTTAAGGAGAAACTTTCCAGGGATGATAGCGTGGGTGTTGAATCACACTTTGTTTTTACTTGTATGTCTAAACAAAGTAAGAAATATTGCTTAGAAAGAGAATGTTCAAAGGAACGTAAGTTCCAGATATGCCAACATTTTGCATGATTCTGAAAATACTTTCCACTTATATCTTTCAACCAAATCAATCAAAAGATTAATCATCTGGCAACATAATCGGTGAATCTAATATTTATTTTTCTTGGGTCACATAAAAAGGAATATATATTTGATTTGTGTGTTCATAAGAGTCTCATTAGTTATGAGTTTCTCTTTATGTTTGAGAATCTCCCTAATCCTAAGACTGTTTTGTAGGTCTGGCCTGCTAAAGTTTAGGCCAGTAGCTCTTATGTATAACTTAATATTACCCTTTTGAAACTACAGATCTAAATTGGATTCCATAGGAATGTGTGATGTGCATATAGACCTGTATGCATATATTTGTGCAATCAGAGATCATCTACTTAAAAAATAAATTTAAAGTTGACAGTTTTAATTATACATAAATAAATTTTAGATAATTATACAACCTCAAGTCAATTGAAAAGACCATTGGGACATTAATAATTAAAGCCTGGATTTGGAAACCTTAAACACTATTATGCTACTTAAATATTATTTTCTTTTAACTTTAAATAAAGGGAAAAATTGATGCTGATTAAGGAACAAAATGGAACTGTTGGTGTTAACTAGCATTATCTATTGTTATGAGCCAGATTTTTCTAATGTAATTTCTTTGGGGGGACAATGTGTGATGGAGATCATAGGAAAAACTTGAGGAAGCCTGCCAAAGCTAGATAATTTTGCTATGAGAAATCAGAGAAATCTTGTTTGAAACAAGGCTGATATCACTGAAGCCCTTAGATTCCCCCAAACACACACACACACACACACACACACACACACACACACACACACACACTCTGCCATAATGAATTCAAAAACAACTCTAAGATTACAGAGTATGTGTAGACATTATCTTCTGTTAGATTTTTAACCTTGCAAATGTTATTTCTTTTGAATTCTATTTTATATTTGTAAATTAGACAGAATCACTGAGTTATTTAGCTTACACTTTGGCATAGAAATCCAAAGATACCACTCCACAATATACATGTACATATTTACTAAAAAACAAATATGCTTGATGACCAAAATATCATTAGATATAGTAAAAATAGTATGGTCTTTGGAAGCACAACCACCAGCATTCAGAACCTGGCTCTGTCATAATTTAGACAAGTAACAAATTCTAACTGAGCCTTATACTTAAGGTTTTATGCTTTTATACTTATATTTATACTTACTTATACTTAAGGTTTTATAACAATTAAGTGAGGTCACCTAGATTAAAGATGTTTTATTGAATCTCACATATAAATGTTGATGTTAAAGGACATACAATCATATATTTCAACTCTCTCATATGACAAATGAAGTAATACATGACTTATCCAGAATCACATTTCTGGAATGTTGTGGAATAATTAATAGTAAATGTGGGTTTTCCTATTCTTTCTCACCAAGGAAATTGGAGGAAAAGCAATTACAGCTTTAGAGAAACATCTCTTATGGAAAATATGTGATCTAAAGCCTGTTTCTAGACACCTGAGGAATGAGCCACAGAAATATGGGACCCCTGAAGTTTTCCATTTCTGACTAATTGAGTTTGATTGATTAGGATCTTCCCTGTTAGCTGTGAAAATAACTATTTATAGTTCCTTTGTCTTATAGCTGTAATGGCATAAGTAGTACCCAGTGGTTGTTGGCACAACAATGTACCATTTTATGTCCTTAGCTTCAAATCCCTACCCAAGACGCTTGCTCATAATCTGAAGATTCAGAACATAGATAGCCAATTTTCAATTTGGGGGCTCAAAGTAGATGAAATCTGTTACATTAAAAAATATCCCACATCACCCTTGATAGATAGGATTCAACTGCTGCACCTACATTGCCATTTGACCAGAGTTAGATCTAATAGATACAGACCATAACTAACAGCTAGTCTGCCAACAAATGGTTCAGAAATGCTGTATGAGAATTTTTTCTCTTTAGTAAAATCAATATCACCTCAGCTGCCTGCTGAATGATATCGCTTGAAGCATTATAAATACCATGATCAAGAAATTCAAGTGTAACCTTTTCTATCAGGATTGCTAACAACCTTTCTCATGGTCTGAAGCTGAACTGAACAGAAGCAGAATGTATAAAACAGGGATCTTTAGGCATTGATGCCCAGGTAGGGGATTTCACCTTCTTTTTGTATGAATACAAGTCTTCCTTGGCTGTAGGTGAGGAATGAAGTACGCAAAAATATTTTTATATCACCTAGAAAGAAACCTGGGGTTCAAGAGCTGGCAATGCCATTGGTTATCCAGCACTTTGATCTTGATCACATGATGTCATTACCTTGGAACTGAAAAAGGAAGAAGTTAGACTAAATTATTTTAAAATTCCCTTTGATCTAGATTTCTAAGATTGTCCTTCTCCACTCCAAATGTAGGAACACAGATATCTCATATTTCCAATCACAACATAATACTACACTTCTCTTTGTTTTATTTTGCTTGTTTAATTTAAGTTATTCAAGAAACCTGTGTTGGATGCCTGTCATATGCCAGGTCCAGTGTAAAATTTGGAGAGTGAAACAGTAGTCTACAATATTAAGGGCTTAATATTAATATCCCAAGCTCGGATCTCTATGATACTCTTTGTTTTATGCAGGCCCATGTGCTCAGTTTTCTAAGGTAACAATTAACCTGGATGACAAGTCCATGGTAATGAAGGCTGCTTACTCTGGCCCTTTGTTCTTTATGAACTGAAATTCTTATCAGTAGTAATGGGGTGGGTGCAGACTTTTTTTTTTTTTTTTTTTACTAAAAATTACTTTTTAATAGTGATGCACAAGCCTTACCTAAAATATCTAAGTTTGTGTGTTTGAGGATAAAATTATTTGATGTTTCAATATTTATTGTATACTAACCACAATTTCTGAATTTTAGGTATTTATGAATTCAGTGAATAGAATATTGGAAATGCATTAACAATTAGTTCACCAATTATAGTTTGTATGGCAGACAGTATATATCAAAACATGGGACCCATAATGGAATTGTATTATGATTGAACAAGATGATTTTTAAAGTCTCTTTGTATTTTAAAATGTTAAGATTCTTTATACCACTCTAGATTTCAGAGTTAAGCCTTCTTACTTCCAGTTCTTGAATTGATATATAAACCTCACATTTCATATATGATCCAAAGCTGTTTGTTTTGTTTTGTTTTTAGATTTAAGAAACAGCATAGTAGGGACACCTAGTGACTCAGTCGGTTAAGAGTCCAACTTCACCTCAGGTCATGATCTCAGGGTTCACAGGTTCTAGCTTGGCATCAGGCTGTTTGCTTATAGCACGGAGCCTGGAGCCTGCTTCACATTCTGTCTCTCTCTCTCTCTTTCTCTCTCTCTCTCTCTCTCTCTGCTCCTCCCCCACTCATGCTCTGTCTCACTCTTTCTCTCTCAGAGAGTTAAATAAATGTTAAAAAAAAAAAAAGGAATGCAACAGCATAGTAGAAAGAGCCTTCGAACTAAATGAAAAAGAAATAATCTAACACTAGAGCCCATGTAACACTGAAATAATCAGACTCACACATTATAAGACACCATAGCAAAAATAATTAATCACTTTCTTAAAAAGCCCTATGAAACTTAAGACTGCAATTCCAAATGGAACTCACTCCAAGAAGCAGCCAAAATGCTGCCATAAAACTCTTTAATATTCAAATTAAACTTGAAGTATTTTGTTCTGTACTGAAACAACTGTAATTAAAAAAAAAAGTGGAGATAGCATTACTAATAAGATTCACATGCTGATTTATATAGCACTAAATAACTTTAAAATGTCCAGGTATTAATTTTAGCTACAAAGAATATTACACAAGTAATACATTTGTTCCCAGGAGTGCATAAACAGAAATTTTTCTGCTCTTTCTCTTTTAATGTAATGTCATAGATTCGTTGGTAGTTTGTAACTGCACCTTACAGATTTATTTAGTCAAATGAATAAACCAGGACCTGAAAAAGCCATTTTGTTTTGTTTTGTTTTAATTTTTTTTTATTTTTTACTTTTTTAATATATGGAATTTATTGTCAAATTGGTTTCCATACAACACCCAGTGCTCATCCCAAAAGATGCCTTCTTCAATGCCCATCACCTCCCCTCCCCTCCCTACCACCCCCCATCAACCCTCAGTTTGTTCCCAGTTTGTAAGAGTCTCTTATGCTTTGGCTCTCTCTCCCACTCTAACCTCTTTTTTTTTTCCTTCCCCTCCCCCATGGGTTTCTGTTAAGTTTCTCAGGATCCACATAAAAGTGAAAACATGGTATCTGTCTTTCTGAAAAAGCCATTTTGAAGCATTACTCATTGTGTGTGTGTGGGGGGGGGGCTGTTGAATGTGAATGACATTTGTGTATTTATAACCCAATTATGTGAGACTACAATAGAAATTAATATACCAGTAATGCTGGCTGGAAATTGTTATATTTTCTAAGTATATTCTAATTTGTAGGTTACCACATCATATTTCTTGGGACTGTATTCAAAAATACTGTTTAAATAAATACACTAGAAAATTATCTGCTGAAAACTTGTAACAATGGAGATAATAGAAAACAGATTCAGAAATAATCTGAATATAAGATGGGGAAAACTAAAGTTCTACAAAAGTGAACAGAATTAATATCTCTCCGAGAAACCTCAACGGAGTAGAAAGATTTCTTAGCAAAAAATGAGATTTAGGGCTCTGCCTTATAAAATAAGTATTATAAATACCATACTATTCACTTGTTTTCAGATATCCTTTTCTCTTGCCTATATAGGTTCTTTAGAGGTACTCAAAGAGGTGGGATGGTTAAGATATATAAAAATCCAGAGTCAATCAATCAAATGATTTTTCCTGGAATAAGAGAAAAATATAAAATTAAGACTTACTGCTATTACTTTTTTAAAAAGCATTTATTTGGAATGCAGGAATTCCTAAAGAAGTTCTAAAGTTCCTCCTGGAATATTAGAAGGGAAATAACAAGATACATTAAGGAAAACAGGAAACTCCAACATACAAAACCTGGATTAGTATATTAATTTTAAAATATTCCTCAAGATCATCAATCCAGTGTATTGTCCTCACTTTATATAAAAGGAAATTGAGACCCAAGCATAAAGGATAATACAAAAGAAGATGAGCAACCTTGGAACAATAAAAGGTAGATTAAAAGCAGCATCTAAAAAAGTTATGGTCTTTGCTGTCATTCAGTTTCCAGAGAACACATTTGACCCACAGTGTGAAAGTAGCAGTTATTCTGATTTCATCACATCACTTTTTTTTTCCCCAAAACCTTTTAACACAATATATAGGAATCGTTCTGAGTAATATGTGTATTCATCCATTCCTACGTTCAGTGCCTAGTTCTTGAACACCTTCCAGATTCAAAGAGTCTAAGAATCGGAGATACAGAAGGAAACCAGAGTACAGTTACTGCCCTCAGAGAATTGTAGGGCAGTGGGAAAAATATGTTAAACATGTAACCCCAATGAAGTGTAATACATAGAGTGATCAGGTATAAACATATGTCATAACTCAATTTAAAGGGTCATGGAAGTTTTCCAGTATGAATTAATGTTTAAGCTAAGTTATGAAGGACATTTTTTAATTAGAAACCAAAAGGTAATGATTGAGTGGGATTGAGAACACTCAACTCAGTGAAATACTAGTATGTCCATGTGCCAATCGCACTTGCTACAGTGTGAAAATATGGCTAACACTTGACCTACTTTATTTTCTGAACTCTTGAACTTCTTAAAGTCAATCAAAACTGGTCCTTTAACATAATTGTTTTCAAAGCTTAAGGGGAACTGTTGCCATTTCTACATGTTGATGATTTTCAGAAAGTGCTTCATGTTGAAATGAAAATCTATTCAATTATGTAATAAATCACATTTGGCAAGAAAACACACTGCATAACTAAATGAAAAGACTTATGTACCCTTAAATAGGATTGTGAATTTTCTTAAGAATATTTGTACTTTTTTGGGGCGCCTGGGTGGCGCAGTCGGTTAAGCGTCCGACTTCAGCCAGGTCACGATCTCGCGGTCCGTGAGTTCGAGCCCCGCGTCAGGCTCTGGGCTGATGGCTCGGAGCCTGGAGCCTGTTTCCGATTCTGTGTCTCCCTCTCTCTCTGCCCCTCCCCTGTTCATGCTCTGTCTCTCTCTGTCCCAAAAATAAATAAACGTTGAAAAAAAAAAATTTATAAAAAAAAAAAGAATATTTGTACTTTTTTAAATGTTTGGATTTTAATACAAGAATTACATGCTGAATTATAAGTGACTAAAGATAATCAAAGTACCATGAAAAATAGTTTTCTCCGCTTATTTTAAAATCTTCTAATTTATATAGAATAGATTAGATTGTGCAATGCAATCGAGTTATGATGAAAAAAAAAAGTTGATCTAGCTATAAACACATCTCTTCCCTAATGTGAATGAAAACCTAAGCTCCCATGATAATATATAAATACAAAATATAAATACAAATGAGTTTTTAGAAATATGGCAGCTGAGCTGATGTGGAATGATCCCCCCTCCCCCAATAGTACTTATAAATTATGGAAAAGTATAACAAAAGCAAGTAGATAGTGGCATTCTTCATCTAAAAAGAAGAAGGAAGGAAGAAAGGAAGGAAGGAAAGAAGGAAGGGAGAAAGGGAAGGAATAAGGAAAGAAAGGCAATTTCAAGATCCAGCAACAAAGAGATATTCCAGGTGAAAATGTTGCTGATGCTCTAGGACTCCCCTGGCAGTTGGGGGGCAGAATGCACTAAAGATAAGCTTACTGTGAAAATTACAACCAAAATTGTGATAGACTATGAGATATAATTAGCAGAATAAAGAAGTAGTAGATTTAGTACCCCCATCCCAAAAGTGATAGGCAGAAAAACAGAAAAATGACAGTTTAATTATACATACCAAGGTTGCTGACACTAACAATTATAAAATTGTAAAATATTAGATTAGAAGGGCAATAGTTTTGCAGAGGAAACTCTAGCCCAGAAGGACAGAATGAAGCTGATAAATGCATACAGGCAGCAAAGGACAGCTCTAAAAATTTTTGCAATTTCCATGTGCCAATACGTGGGTAATAATATCTATATTGACTCAATTAAATTTATTTCAAATAGAGATTTTATATCACTAAAACAAATGGAAAATTTGTTATTTGCCACAAATAAAGGCAAACTATAAAAATATATACAATGGAAATATTATTTTAATAATTGTTGAATAACAGAGACAAGTAAGTGTAAGTAATAATGAATCTGATTTACAAAAGGTACATCTGAAAATAATGTTCCCGCTGAGAAGAATATAACTGTAAGAGGAATATGGGTGAGGCATCTTCTAACTGAAAATTGATCTAGGTAATTAATGCATGATTAATGACTGGTCTAGGACAAATTTCAGAGGAAAAACAGCACAGGTCTGAAATCAATTTACAACATTTAAAAAAATTGTACGTATCTTGCTGGTTAACAATATCTTAAAAGTATAGTGTTGAAAGGAATACTGCGGTGTATGTTGGAGTTCTGTATATTAGAATTTACAATAGTAACCAGTCTTGTCTCTGCAATCCACAGTTCTTATGAGGTGCTTTTGGCATCCAAGTCACCACAACCCTAACTAAAAGGCTTAAACCAGAAGATTCACTATCATATGACAAGTACTCCTGACACATACTGGATATGGGAATGGTTGACTCCACAGCTAAAAACATCAAAGATTTATGTGGTTTACTTCTTCTTTCGCAGATGGACTTTACCCTTATGCCAGATACAACCATGATTGCCAGCTAGGTTTTGTGGTTCCAAAACTCCTAACTGAAACAATGTCCAGCATAAGAAAAGTTTATCATCTTATAAGTACCTCTTTCTAAGAATGAAGATCTTATTCAAAAGCATCCAGCAAAATGTCCATCTCTATTTTATATTACATATACACATATATACCTCTTTAAATTTTGATATAACTCATATGATGAAAAAAATCACCATTTTAAAGTATAAAATTCAGGAGTTTTTAGTTTGTTCGCAAGATTATACAACCATCTTATTCTAGAACTTTTTTCATAAAGAAACTCCATAGGCATTAGTATTCACTTCTGCTTCTCTAACCCTCCCCCTATGAATGACTAAGCCGCTTTATGTCTCCATGGGTTTATCTATTCTAGATATTTCATTAGGCAGAATCTTACAATAGGTAACCTTTTGTTTCTGGATTCTTTCATGTAGCATAATGTTTTCAAGGTTAATTCATGTTGTACCAGTAGTCCATTATTTTTTAAAGCTAAATATTATTGTATTGGGAGGAAGAAGTGAGGAAGAGAAACAGTAGTGGGTTTCAGCATCATATTTGTTTATCAATTTGTCTTTTGATGAACATTTGAGTTGTTTCTTTGTTTTGGCTGTTGTGAGTAATACTGCTTTGAGCATTTGTGTAAAAGTTCATGTGTAAACATGTTTTCATGTCTCTAAGGTATACACCTAGAATCAGAATGTCTTAGTTATATAGCAACTCTGTTTAATTTTTAGGGTAATTGCTAACATGTTTTCCAGGGTCACTGTACCACTGCACATTCCCACTGCTAATGTATGACAATTATGTTTTCTACACAACTTTGCCAACATTTGTTATTGTCTGGTTTTTTTTTTTCTTAAGGTGTATTTATTTATTTTGAGAAAGAGACAGAGAGAATGAGGAGGGAAGGGGCAAAGAGAGAAGGAGAGAGAGAATCCCAAGTAGGCTCCATGTTGTCAGCACTGAGCCTGACATGGGGCTTGAATCCATGAACCACAAGACCATGATCTGAGCCAAAACCACAAGTTGGACACTTAAACTGAATGAGCCACTGAGGAGCCCCTGTTGTATTGTGTTTTTGTTTTAATAGCTACTCTGATGGGTATGAAGTGGTGTGACATTTTGCTTGTGACTTGATTTGCTTAATAACTCAAAACTTTACATGTATTTATTGGCCATCTGTGTATATTCTTTGATGAAATATATGTAAATTATTTCCCCATGTTTCAATTAGGATATCTTTTTATTATCAAGTAGCATTGTTTTCTGTATATATTCTGGAAATGAGACACTTTATCAGATACATGAAGTTCAGATATTTTCTTTCTCTTGGGAACTCTATTTCCCCTGCTTTGATAGTGTTGTTTGAACCACAATTTTTTTTTTTTTTTATAATTCAGGAACATAGAGATTTATCCCCATTTTTTCCCCAGGAGTTGTATAACCTACATTTAGGTCTATTTTGTGTTCCTTTTTGTATATGGTATAGGGTCCAATTTCACTTTTGCATGAAAATACCCAGTTTTCCAGTACAATATTTTTGAAAAGAATATTCTTTCTTCGTTGAATGGTCCTGACATCCTTTTGAAAATGAATTGGCCGTGAATGCATGGTGGGTTTTTTTGTAGACATTTGAATGTTATAATGCTATAACTATAAATATAAATTCTGTTCATTCTCCAGTTTGCTGTTTTATTTTGTTTTATTTTTTAAAATTGCTGATGGTTATAGTAGTCTGATTATTGATTTTCCCAAACTGTATTTGAAAGGACTATAATTCCTTACTGAGTGTGATCACTATATTCTCAGTTCCTTAGGTTTTCTTTTGTTGTTTTGGCAGTGATTGTGTTAAATGCCAAAAAATATGATTATTTAAATTGTGTTAAACGCCAAAACAAACAAAAGATCAAAATCCCTGTCTTAGTCTTGGCATCTTTGTTCTCTGCCAAGCCACTCCGTCAACACTAACCAGGCTTGCACTTAGCCTATGATTCAGCTTAAAGTGAAAATTTAAGGTTTTCACCAGTCTGCATCTTACCCTGGGAAAGCTTTCAAAATTGGCTTTCTATACTTCCAGTGCATGCAACTTTCTAATTTCCCAAAGACCTTCTCTCTACCTTTTTCTTCTGGACTTTAGGCAGGCTATTGTATGTTTTTACTGTAATCATTTGTCCCAGATACCTGTGGTTTGTTAATTTACCTTTTAATGATTTTTTTCTTAATCAATCCCTACTGCTTTTCCAGCTGACTTCTGAGCTATTTTAAACAAAGATGAGTGCCTTGCATCAGTCATTCAGATAGCCCATAAACAGGTTAGAGTGGACATACATGATAATTTGTGATTAAGGGCTTCTCTCCTCTTGCCAGATGAGGAATCAGTTCCACACTGGGAACATAAGTTTACTTCTAAAAGAGTGATGCCATGCCCAGGAGGGCATGGGACAAGCACAAGTAAAAATACCACAAAGATTTTCTACCATTTTAACTTTGACTTTATTGATTCGGTGCTTGCTTGGGCTCTATAAAACTTTGACACCTCTGCAAGGTTCTGCTAAAGTTGTTTCTGATAGTTTTCCTTGGGTTTCAAGGTTTCAGTTAGAGGAGTGGGGCCTGGAGGTGCCATTTTGTTGATACCACTCCTCCTTCTCTATTCTTTGGCCCAAAGTGCACCATAGTAATAGCGAAAAATCAGAATGTATCTGTTAGAGGTCGGGATAAAGCCATACAATCCAAAAGTACATTCTTCTAAAGAGAAGTATAACTGAAACCACCTGTGTCACCATGACTTAGTTTTGAATTTGGGAAGATTTGTCTAGGAAAGAAAAGAATTTAAATCACCTAGGTTAAGATGCCTTAGTTGTGTTTTGCAGAAAAATTTTGTCCAAGAAGTGTAAACCTACATGCAAATTTATTTTCTTCAGCAAATTCTTGAAAGTCAGTTAATCTCAGACAAGAGTTTTTTTACCTGAGCAAACTGTTTGCTTACTGAACAACAGTTTACTTATCAAGAATCCTTTAAAGGCTCTTGCCTAGATATTTCCAGCAAGACTTAACTATTATCTTAAAATGTTGGCTTATCCCAATCATTTTCCTGCCCTGAAGAACTTTCCTTAAAACATTTAAATTCAGACCCCAAGTGCTGTAAATACCTCAGTTACCACTTTCCCTTTCTAAGAAACTGGTAAGATTCTGTTAAGATAGTGTTCTCATTTACTGTGTGTTCTTACAAAGTTAGTTTTGACTTATTAATAGGTTGTCTGGTGATATTTTATAGAATTCAACACGAAGGGACCAACTGTGTATACTACAATGTTAAATAGTTATGATAGAAGTTAGTGAAGTTTTAAAACATCGATGAGCATGTTTGAGCTCTCTATGTGCCTGTACATTTTAATGTCTGCTTAATTTGGACTCTCTGAACCTGAGTACTTCCTAAACAGTGTGTACATAGTATAGTTTTTGTGTGCTGATTATATTGTTTTATATAAAAATCAAGTTGTTTTTCTATAATCAGTTATAAAGACTTTTACTTTTTTTCATAATACCCTTGTTCCACATAAAATTAATATACATGCACTTTCTTAGTCTTTGAGAAACTTAATACAAGTTTCTCTTATGAAGGGCCAATCAGCAATTGTGACCAGTTAGCAACTATCATTGCTTGAGTCACCCAAATTTTTTAAGTAAAATTCCTGAGAATGTGATAGAACTTGTAAAACAGCATTTTTGTATTTTAGATATAATCACTTACCCACTGAAGATAGTGGAGTAAGCAATGACATCGCCTTACATTCTGAATAATTAGATGGGTAGGCTTAGGGGAGATGACTGGGGTACTTAAGAATAATAGCTAAGCTCTTAGATATATTTAAATTTAAGTACTATGTTTACCTAGCCATCAATTTCCCTTATTTAAAATTTCCCAGTGGAGTTTTCCACACCTGCTGGTCAATTTCAGCATTTCTCATAAAATTAGAAAGGAGAGAAGCTTTGTTGGAAAAGGAAAAAATAATCAGGCTGATTTTACTATTTTGTGACTTTATATTCAATTTCAGCAAGTATTTGAGGCACATATACAATGACCACCAGACCAAAAATGTACTAATATTTATAATTGTTTACTAATCCATTTATTCATTTATAGAAGCCATCATATAGTTAGCAGGCTTTTAGTTTTAAGGTGGTGGAGAAATGTTTTAGGCCCTTTCTCCTCTTATACTGTAAGAAGTGGATGAAACAGGGATCTATACTCTGGCTTCATGAATCTAAGATAAATCAATATCTCCAAATCACAATATAAAAATGAATACATGATAATAGAATAAGCAGGGGCAGAAAAAATGTCACATATCCATAACAGATGAGGGAAATGCTAACAAAGTGGAGGCTGACATACTCCATAGAACTCTTGGAAGGCTGTAAGTTTGAAGGCACTGGTTATTGAAAAAAGGTTAGTTGGGGTTGGTGGTGGATGCTTCAAAGAGATATTGATGAAAAAGTTTGTATATGGAACAAGAAGAACCCATAATTGCTACCTCCATTATTCATAGTCAGGTAGATAAACCTTTATTCCAGGAGATGGGAGAGCTAATCTCAGAAGTAATTAAAGTAAGCTACTCCCAACTCTTTAGATCCCAGGAATGTAGGAGGCTGCTTACTCACCTGTGGGGCTTGAGTTCTCTTTTTCTTCCTGGAAAGGTTTTTATTGTGTGTTGTGTTTTGTTTTGTTTTTATTTATTTTAGAGAGAGTGTGAGCAAGTGGGGGAGAAGGGCAGAGAGGGAGGGAGAGAATCTCAAGCAGGCTCCATCCTCAGCCTGGAGCCCAGTGCAGGGCTCAATCCTATGAGCCTGGGATCTGAGCCAAAATCAAGAGTCAGATGCTGAACTGACTGAGCCACCCGGTGTCTCCCTGGAAATGCTTTTATAAAACTGGCATGGAGGCTTGTCATCTTCAATGAGCAATGTAGGACCATCTTAGGGCACCTGGGTGGCATAGCTGATTGAGCTTATGACTTCAGGTCATGACCTCATGATCCATGAGTTTGAGCCCCAAGTCAGGCTCTGGCTGGCAGCTCAGCTCAGAGCCTGGAGCTTGTTTCAGATTCTGTTTCTCCCTCTCTGTCTGTCCCTCCCCAGCTTGTGCTCTGTGTCTCTCTCTCAAAAATAAATAAACATTAAAAAAAATTTTTTTTAATATATAGAAGCATGTTTTTTTTTTTTTTTTGTTTTGTTTTTTTTGTTTTTTTTTTTTTTTTTGGCTGAACTCAACTACTCCAGAGAAGAGAAAGCTAAATGCTGATACTAGGAAGAACCGAATGATATAAACAAATAGCTACAGTTGAGGAACCTCTCCAAGATTGAAGATGATCAATGTATAAACTTAAAAAAAACACACAAAACCCCCCCAAACAAACAAAAAAACAACCTAACTCAGGATGAACAAGATTGCAGAAAGTAGAACATCTCAAAAAAATACATATATATCAGTACCCAAAATACTAGCACAGGAGCCCAGGAAGTTTTACAAAAGCTACATAGATTGCAATTAGAGAACGAGATAAGGATCTTAGAAATTAAACAAATTATTAGATAAAATTTAAAACATACGTACAATTTTACAGGATATAAATTCTGTAATTCTCTTGGAAACTAGAGAGATACAAATGGATAATAGTTGGGAGTATATAAGAAAATTGAACAAGTAAGTGAGAATTTCCAGCATCCCTCTAAATGCCATTCCAAAAAGCGACAAATAAAATAATGGGAAATTAGCAAAGAAATAACATAAGAGAAAAAAAAAATCCCAGAACTGACGTAAGTCAGTCTCCATTTTAAAAGGGTCCACCAAAAATAAGAATAAAAAAATTCAAAAGATCTATGTGGCATGCAGTTATTATTTTTTCAAAACATTGGTTATAAAGAGAGGATTCTGAAATTTTCCATATTTTAATAATAAGAAAGTTTCAAACAAAGAATTGAAAACTGGCATGGCAAGAAACCCTTCAACATCCACACTGAAGCTAGAAGATAATTGGATCCAATGTCTTTAAAATTCATAGTGAAATGATATTTTATTTATTCATGTATTTATTATAATAAATGCTATGGCTAAATATAGATTTATAAATTGAGTAAGAAGGTAGAATAATGATGTTTTCAGATATTCAGTGTCTCAGAAAATTTTCTTTCATATACTGTTTTATGGGAATCCAAAGTAGGATGTACTCCAAAAGTAATGAGAAAGTACAAAAGGAAAGGTTTTGGATCTAGAGAACAGAGGATCTATCTCAACAGAGCGATCAAGATAATTCCCAAGATGAGGTCAAAGAGAAAACTTGATTTCTGTACTACAGGACTTGATAAAGGATACTAGAATAATTTGGAGCAGCAAGTGACTTCAGAAGAAATACCTATAATGGCTTAAAAAATGAAATTGACATTTTATGACAGTTCTGATTGTATGAATACTGTGCTGAGTGGATTTTCAGATCTGTTAGAGGGTGTGGGAAGTCTTAGAAAAAGCTTCAAAGACTATTAAGCAATAAAAATAAGCAACGATAATTCCAAGGAAAACAAAAGGAGTAACAAGAAAGAGTTATCATAGTACATTGTGACTCAATGGCAAATAATATTCACATGGTTATGATAATTAAAACACCAAATATTAAACAAAGATTGTGATATAACAACATTTGGAGAATAGAAGTAGGAAAAGTAGAGAGTAGGAGAGCCAAAATACAAAATTTATAAATATCAGTCTCCAGATATCATTTGAGAGATAGCAATATAAGCATGCTATTTGGAAATATAGAAGGAAGATCCAAAAGAAAACTTTTTCTTCAAGATAGGGATGAGAGTAGTAGGAAATTATGGAGTTTATTCTAAGCAGTTTAGAACTATTTACTTCTTCAAGCCATATTCTTCTTTTACTTTGATAAAATATGAATTAAAAACTGCTCAGCACCATTGCATGTGCTTGGTTACTACAAAAAATAAGAAGAATGATGCCCTGTCCTCCAGAAACTCTCAGAAGTGTTTAGGATCTTTTAGATTTTAGTAATCTTCAGTCTTTGAGTAACATATAATTCACATAACTAGCGAAGAACGTTACAAAAGAAATTTTTGCATTAAGCTTCTTGGAACTGAATTAAGAAATTAGAATGAAAGCAAGACTCTCAAACTGGTTGGGTTCAAGTCTTGGGTTCAGTGCCAGTTCTTTCTATGTGCTCAAGCATTTATTTACTTCTCTTTACTTCATATGCAAATTTCAGATGACATTACTATCCACCTTATGAATTTGTTACCGCATCTTGTTCCTATTTTCCTGCCAGGTTAAGAAGTTAATGTATGTAAAGTGCTGAGCTTAGGACTTACTATACAATAACTAATGAATGGATGATGATGATAATGATGGTGACAACCATGAGGAGGAGAACAAGGATGATGGTGGTCATATAGCTGTGTACCAAGGAAAATATTCATTATTCCTTAAGCCCCCTCAAAGATTAACAGAATTCCCAACCTAGGTAATATCCTACTTTATCCTTCATTCTTTCATAAAATTATACCTGATAATATCACGTTTGTCATCAAAATGAATAAGTTGGGAAGCAGTCTCATGAGGACAAAAAAAAAAATGTGTGATCCTAATAATTGAAATCAGAGTTATTTGGATGTATATATTTTCATTGTTTTGCTTAATTTTGACTCAATTTTTTGTTGAATTTTCTTCCTATCCAAGGCCATGTTTTTGTTTTTTGTATGTCCTTTGGCTTTTTTCATTTTTAAAAATACGAATCTCTGTTTAAAGTCAAAGGAGGCTGTATGCATGAAATACATGCAAAATTGTGAAGTTGTAGAAAAGAAAGAGTCCCCAAAAGGGGAGATTACTTAGTGAAGAGTGGTTTAGAATGAGGTAGATAAATTATCTGTTAATACTGTATTTTTGACAAAACATTAGACAAGGGACAAAGGGTTGAAAGTTAATGGTTCTTCGCCTAGTGATGCCCTGCCCTTGTCATTTTGAATAGTGTTTTCTTGAAAGGACATCACTATTTTAAGGCTGTGAATTCACAGGAAAAGTGCAGCTGATATTTTGGTGCTGAATGTGGTTTTTAATTACTGGATCCTGAGGGAGATGTGAAAAGCATAGCGTAGTTTTTAATTTTCTTTCCTGTTTACAGATTTTTTCTTTCAAACTTAAGTCTTAATCACTTACAGAGAAGAGTCGTTTGGAGTGGTAAACCAACTGAAAAAAGAATTTTTCCCCAAGTCAGTTTCAAATAACTTTGTGTTTTTGACATGACTACTTATATTTTGGCGACAGAATAGAGAAACATCAGGTGTTTAGTATATTGAGAAGTTATTTCTATTTATTGTCTAAGTGGCACTTAAGAAAATTAGTCATAATCCCACATTAAACCTGATGTGTCATCAATCCATTCAATAATTTCTGCTATGCCCTGACCTCCCTAAGGTCACTCCATTGTTGGCAAGTCCTGACACAAAGTCAGTGATTCAAGTTACAGACAGCTGGATAAGCCCATCACATGTGATAGAAGCATCTATGTAGGCACTTCTTCAATACTTTGACTTGGAAAAATTTCCATTTCACTGACTGGAAAGTGGTATAAAGATGGTCACTTCTTGAGTATCCGACAGCTCCTTGAAATTCCTGTTTGATAATTAGAGATAGAAAGACTTTGAATTCATTTTGAACATGTAAGTGGCAAAGTGATCACAGTTCAACATAAAATATAATAATATAGTATCTGTCATGACTCGAGTATATTTGCTAGTTTTTCCTTATCCTAATGGCAGCCTCATACTACAACAGCTCTCTCTCCAATTCACTGTGAAAAATGATATAGAACTAGCAACATATATGTGGACCTTTTGAATTCATGGACAACATTAAAAGTTTAATAATTTTATATTTAATAAAAGCATTGAGGTGATGTTTTTAGTTGTATTGTCATAGGTAGGTGTATTGTCTACAGTTCCGAGTTTTTATCGCTATGGCCACTTTTACATGAGTTGCCGGTCATCAGCCTATCCACAAATTGTTCTCCAAAGTTACTCAGTATCCTGAGCAAGAAATTTTGCAACAATTGTGAAAGGCTCATGTCTTTCGACTGCGTTGACCATTGACCATTTCAAAGACTTGTTTCTGAGACGCAGCAAGAGAATTATAATTACATTTCAGGCACAACAAATAGTCATGTCAGCTCCCATGACTACATGATAATAAACAAGTGCTTGGTAAGAAATGACCTAGAGTATAAGGTCACAAAGGGGTTTCTGTGTGAGAAAACAAGACTTTTCTCATAAAACGTTTCAGTAAAGTGCCTCTTTTAATAGTATGGAAGAAAGATTTCTAGCTACAGTGTTTAATTCTCCTGAAGAGGGGCGCCTGGGTGGCGCAGTCGGTTAAGCGTCCGACTTCAGCCAGGTCACGATCTCACGGTCTGTGAGTTCGAGCCCCGCGTCAGGCTCTGGGCTGATGGCTCGGAGCCTGGAGCCTGTTTCCGATTCTGTGTCTCCCTCTCTCTCTGCCCCTCCCCTGTTCATGCTCTGTCTCTCTCTGTCCCAAAAATAAATAAACGTTGAAAAAAAAATTTAAAAAAAAAAAATTAAAAAAAAAAAATAATAATTCTCCTGAAGAAACTAAACATTTTATGAAAATTGGGATTTAATTTTAGACTCTCTCTCCATTTTGCCATTTGGAAACAGGGCTATCTGTTGGGGAGGTTTTTGCCTGACCTCACAAAAAGTGCTCAAATAAACGTGTTGTCCTTTCATGAATTGATGGTAAACAGGCAGTGTTGTTGAATGACCAAATGTAGTAAACATCAGGATTAGTGATTCACGGTGACTTGATTCAGAAAGATAACCAAGGGAAATTGAGTTCACCCTCTCCATCTTGGGTAGTTAGGCTTCTGTCTTTCAATTGCAAGAATGTGAATTCTAACTCTAACTTAAAGAAAAGAGAAATTAATTGACTCCTATAGTCAAGGAGAGATATGAGGTAATTCAGAGATTGAATTCATCAAAACTTGGAAGCCAGGGTTTAATCCCTTCAGGCCTCTTTTTGACCTCCTGTTTGTTTGTTTTCATGTGCTGGAGCAGTTTCCTTCTGAACATAAATCAACAATCACATGCCAGCAACTCCAGTGAAAAATCACAGAGTGACCCTAAAATCCATGGATGAATACGTAGGAAGGTCTCTGATTTATCCATGATTTGGGCCAATCACATTTGCCTGGGACATAAATTTTAACAGTTATTGTTCACTCCTATACCTAGGGGAATAATGTCAATTATAGGAATAAGGAAAGGAAAGCTAGCCAGACAGGCAGAAAAATAGCTCACGCAGTCCGGGGCACTGCTTCTTGCTGAAACATCGCTACAACATCATCAATGGAGATCATCCAGCATCAAATTAAAAAGCGCTGTGTATGGCGAAGAGAACGCTAGAGTGGGAAACAGGAGGCTACCCATCCCATCTCTGTTTCCAACTACTCTGTGAGGGTGAAAATGCCACTTTGCAGCTCTGGATTTCATTTCCCTCATCTGTACAGTAACTTCAGGCTCATTACTCTCTCAAGTTCATTTTAAATGAATAAAAATTCTTAACACTGACGGGCTCATTCTCTTGCTGGAGAACTCAGATAAAGTTGTGTTGAGTTGAATTTTGTGCTTTTTACAATGTAGTAAAAAGATTAAGAGTGGACTGTGATGGAAGATAGCTCTGAGTTTGAATTCTAGCATGTGATACTGAGAAATTTACTCAATTTCTCTTTGTCTCAGTTTTCCCATTTGTTAGGTTAGGGTAGTAATTATACTAGCTGGTAAGGTTGTTCAAAGGATTTAATTAAAACATGCATATAAAACATTTGTCAAAGTGCCTAGTACTTACAAGTACTGAATAAATATTAATCATTGTTGTCATTACTATTATTGTTTTCAACAACTGATGTCCATTGTGTCCTCAAGAGCTATATACAGAATTAAAGAATCTCTCTTTCATGGGACAGATTTTCTTCTTATTTCTTTTTTGTTCTTAAGTTAAATAGGTCCTTCCACAATCCTTACAGGGTACAGAAAATTTCTTTCTAGTTGTCCAAGGTCAGAGATTAAGTGACTGGTCATTTTAACTATGTTTTGAATACAACCCAGAGTTACTGCAACATGAAAAAATTTTAAAAGGTGGTGGCAGAAGGCACCAGAGGAACATCAATGTATGGATTGGATTGTAGGAACAGATAATTGAGCATATACAATTCACTTAAATATCTAGATCATATAAAAATAGTTATTTGAGAACTGGCCCAAGTAATTTGATCACCTTTTTCTTGCCTAATGAAAACTTCTTTTGATAATTAGTTTTCTGGCCTATGCTTTTGTCTGGGAGAAGGTAATAAAAGGTGATAAAGTAATTGCTATTTTAAATTACATCCTCAAGATGCCAAAGCATACTATCATTTGGGTCAAAAATTCAGTCATACCAGTTCAAAGTCCTATGGACAAAGTTTGTTTACGGAATGGGCATTTTTCAATGGCTGTGCCAAATATCTTGGCTGCTTTTAAACAATTTTTTTGAATTTATATACTTATATGAATAGTGATACCTTAAGTTAATTTTAATATGGAGATTTAATATGAAAATTCTTATTTAGTTATCCTGACAATCTCAGAAGTTAGGTACGGCATGGATTATAATTATCATCTTAATTTTAACCAAAGGAATTTGCTCAAAGTCACCTAGCTAGTAGATGGCAGACAGAGATTTGCACACAGGTATTACAACTCCAAGTAAATGTTCTTATTAATAGAAAATAGTTAATGTATTTGTTCTGTTTTTCTGATATGGATTGAAGTTCTATAGACAAATCATCACTATTAAGGTTGCTCATGTGAAGATCCATGGAATTAAGTTGGGACAATTCTAAAATGAAAATTCAAGTGATGACATCCCCAAGAGTTCAATTATCTGAGTTAAGTGTTTGTAATAATAGATCTTGGTACACAACTGGCACAATTCTCTGTTGTATTTTTCCTCTTTCTGTCACCTTTCTGTTTCTATTAAAGCACCCTGAGAGATATTATTAATGAATTAATTATTACTAAAGCATATATAGCCTCAAGGTTCATGTACAGTAAACATTAGCCACAAGGTGGTAGAATACATATACTATTTCCCTGATGAAATACCAGTCAAGTAGAACTAAATGATCGATGTTCAGAGGACATGTAGAGGGAAAAAAAGAGCGGGGGAGATGTGTGCTTGTTCATTTGAGGCATTTTATTCCATTAGTCATGTTTACTAAAAACCAATGAACTCATGCAAGAGTTGGAACACAGCTGGTTGGAACCATGGTGCTGCAGAATTTGGAGTTGTTTTACAAATGTATGTTCACTGTAGGAGCATCATCTCCATTTAATACCAACATCCTAGGCACTTGATCTACAGAGGGAAGTCATTAAATTTAATAGACAAAACCCTCATTTTGAGGATACCCTCAATTTAAAGTAGCAGGGGAGTGTAATTAAGTCTAATAGAAACTAGGCCTTGAGAATGAATATACACTAGCAAGGAAACACAGACCAAGTCTACACAGTTGCAATTACCCAGTCAACCAGGGTTATAAGCTGTGTTTATATCTGGGGATGAGAGGCAGCCTAGGGAATAGTCAGTGGTATTGTGTTGTATGGTGACAGATGGTAGCATAGCATAGCTCATCTTGTGGTGAGCATAGCATAATGGAAAAGAGTGTCAGATTACTGTGTTGTAAATCTGAAACTAATGTAATATTATGTGTCAAATATACTTCAATTTAAAAAAAAGGCTAGCATTGTTCCAAAAGATATGTAAAATAAAAACTGCTTTTATTTCGTATTACCCAATCAAAGCAACACTTGAGGTTTGAGATTTGTTTATTTATTTAGTTAGTTTGAAATGCATTTAAATTTGGAAGTGAGTGAATATAAACCACAATATTAAGATGAGCTTAAGGTCCACGTATATCCAAACAAAGTGAAGTGAAAAGTGAAATAATTGAGTATTTCTAACAAAAGAATATATTCTGAAACATGTAGATATTTGAGTTAGCAAATGTCTAGTCCAAACCATCAGAATAATTGTCTTTGTCTTCCTTTCTAGTCTTACACAGTTTACTCATAGATATATTTGAGATTAAAGGAAATCAGTTTAATTTACAGTTAAATCATAATATAATATCTTTTATGTCTGCCATGGATAAGGTCAGCTTGATACAGTAGAAAGAATAGCTGGCCTGGGAGTTGGGTTTCACTTTTTATCTTGTCTCTATTCATTTATTCTTCTGTTTGTCAAATATATGTTAAGCTTACAGTGTACCAGTTAAGGTGCAGAGAGTGGGGTGAAGAATTAAATGAACATGACCCATTTCTTATCATTGAAGAGCTTTCAGAATACTTGGAGAGATAAACGTGTAAAAATAATTATGCTAAAATGTATTTAATACTAGAATAGATTTTTATAGAATATGAGAGAGAAAAAGGGATACATAAATATATCTGAGCCTTCTGAAAAAGTGCTCATGAATCAGTTCATGTTTTTTCTGTCTCAAAGGATGATAAAAAACAAGCAAATAAAAACAAACATGGAATGGCTTCAGAGGTGGAGAAAGTGGTGTGTGCAAGGGTATGAGTAAGCACCTAAGACGTTTCTTTGAGATTTCAGTATATATGGAGATTGATGGTGCAATGGGAGTGTAGGAAGACTGGTTATTCAAGCAAGTGGGACCTGAGGTGTAAAAGAGAAAAATGAGACCAGCAAGTGGGCAGCCTTACAGGATATGTTCAAAAGTTTGACTTTACTCCTTAGAAAATAATACCCCTTTAAGCCAAGGAGTTATTCATGTTCTCTCTGTATTCTTACCTAAACTGCATAATCTTGCTGGTTTTTTTCTTCCTATCCAGTGGACAGTACGCTATGTTGAATGAATAGGAGTGAGAAAATAATTGGTCACGATCTGTCTTCAATTTTATGTCATAATTTGTAATTTATGACCTTAAGAGGATTTAAAGGATTGTAACTTTAACAAATTTGTCAGCCAGTGGCATTCCTGGGATACTTTTATGCTCAGATTAAACACCGGAAGTCTCAGGATAGTATAAATTAACCATAGTACAGAAGTGGCATACATGTTAAAGACCAGTAATGCCAGCACCTCTTTCTTCAGCAAAGCTGGAGCAGAGCATGCATAGTTTAAGGGAAGGCTGTTTATTGGGAAGAAACAATGGAAGGAAATATCAAAGAGAATGTAATCTTTGATTTAGGTTCTGGAATAATCTGCCCGTGAGATCTGACGTTTCACTCCATTCTTCTAAATTGTACCTATCAACTTCGCATTTATTGTTTGAGCATTTACATTATTTTACACACTGTTGCATGAAACAGTGATAGACGCATTTTTTGTCCTAATTGAGCTTTCATCTAATGAGCTACAGTTAGCAAGGATTCTTTGAGAATAAGCCACATAAACCAACTTGAGTTCTCACCAGCCCAAAATGAATTAATTCAAAGGATCCAGGGTCACTGACAGACTTGAAGGGGAGGCTAGAAATCCAGGCTGTGGAAAGACCAAATACCAATGTGTTCCAGAAAACTAGATAGATGGAACTAGGAGAAAATGGACCATGTGCTGTCAGAGTCAGGGAGGAGTGATTTTGCAAAGGAGAATTGAGTTATCATTAATAGAAAAAATCATGGATACTCAACAGGCAAAAGAAAATGTTTATCCCCAGTAATGTGTGTCTTATTCTTTGGATGGTTTCTAAAGCCTTTATGAGTTGTAAAAATTCTAGAAATCATTAGATTATGATCTGGTGTTTCACAGATATTGTTTTTCTTAGTGTTTATTTTTGAGAGAGAGAGAGAGAGGGAGAGAGAATGCAAAGGGGGATGGACAGAGAGAGAGGGAGACACAGAATCTGAAGCAGGATCCAGCTGTCAGTACAGAGCCGGATGCAGGGATTGAACTCGGGAGCTGTGAGATCATAAGTTGAGCTGAAGTCAGCCACTTGACCAATTGAGCCACCCAGGCACCCAGTGTTTCACAGGTTTTTAAGGGGTACTTTATTTTCTTTAATATTCAGTCCTGCCTTTTGTAAATAGAATCTCAGAACTAAAGGAAGACAGCTTTCATCTACAAGTAAGTGAAAAAATAGTGAAAGTATGTTTGTTTTTTTTTTTCAAAAGAAGAGGTTGTGATTATATTTAAAGTAATTCTATAAATAGGCATTCTGCAATGCACCACACACTTTAGGGGAAGAGCAAGGTTCATTTCTTCAGCTCATTTAAAATTATCTTTCTGAAGTCGAGATGGCCCCAGAGAGATTTATTTTCATGGATTTATAAGCTCTCAGAACATGCAACTTGAACATGGGCTAGCTGTGAGATGTTTAATTACTGGATTTGGTCATTGCAGCAACCACATTCGTCCTCTTGTTAAAGGAAACGATGATGTTATCAAAGCTAACCTGTAAAGCTTTATTAAAACTATCTTTGATGATAACCTCTTTTAGGAAGCATTGTTTTTAATTAGACCCTGGGTTTGAAAGCAAGAAGGGTCAATGAAATAAATTTTTTAATCTTACCCCAGCTACTGTGCGACATCTTTACAAAATTCAATTACTTCTATCCAGTGCAGCATAAGAAACATTTGGTAACTGATTAAAACAATTCTTAAAGCAAATTATAGCCCTGTCAGAAAACAAGAAATCAGAATGTCAAAACACAAGGACATTTCTATACAAAATGTCTTGCAAGTGTCTTTGACAATTTCTGTCTGCTTTTTATATTAGTTTCATTAATTTGGTCCACATCAAGCAAAAGAAAAAAAATTACTTCCATACATTTGCTATTTGAAATAAAAATCCTCAGATGAATAATATTCCCAAGGATAACCAAAGTAGTCATGTGGGGAAATTTTATGCTTTAATTTTATCCAAGCTTACTCAGCACTGTAAAAATCTATGTACAGGTTTATAGCTGTAGAGACCCCAAAATAACTGCTTTTTCTTTGGGCCATAAAACTGCATCTATAAAATTTCAGCCACTACTAATATGTAAATGCCATTAGACATAGATTTTATTTATTGCCTTTTGGGCAGAGCCAAACATAACAATATGTTATTTGTAATATATGTAGTATGCACTTAAAACAGTTAACTTATAAGCTACATAGGTCTGATCATAGGTCTGATCCTATAACCCATTGTTAATTTTGACTTCACTTTAAATGTTGTTCATACTTTGTTTGTAGAACATTACTGATTGTTCTTCTCTTCTAAAGCTAAAGAGAAACCCAAAGATCTACGTTGTAGGAAGATAAAACTATAAGTTATTAGTGAAATAAGGTTAGTCATAAGAAATGTAGCTTCTTATTAATAGATTTCCTGTCTTATATTAAAATCCAAGCACCAGGATTTTGTATTCAGCCTTATAAAGCCCATTAACTGAGTATGCTTTGCACATACCAGAATCCTCATTTCAGTGAAGCAAAACCTTGACTTTAGTCGTTTCTCACCCCATGTGTTGAAGTACATCAGCAACATGGAAGGATACCCATGTTCCTGTACACAGTCAATAAACTGTATATAACTGTTTCCTCCCCCAGAACTTAACTAATAATAGTTTACTATTGATTGGAAGCTCTGCTAATAACACAAACAGTAGATTAACACATATTTTTCATGTTATATGTATTGTGTACTATAATTTTACTATAAGATAAGCTGAGAGAATAAAATGTTATTAAGAAAATCATAAGGAAGGGAAAATACATTTATAGTACTGCCCTGTATTTATATTTTTAAAAATCCACATATAACTGGACTTGCACAGTTCAAACCTGTGTTATTCAAGGGTCAATTGTATATTGAAATAGCCACATGAGAGTCATCAGCCAACAAGTGTTTATTGAGCCCCTTGGAACTGTTTGGCAAATAACTATATACTCAATGTTCACAAATTTTATGAGATTGGGTCTTCCCTGAAATAGAGACAGAATTTGATTCATGGAGTTTTATAATTATAACTACCATTTTGGCAAGTATAATGTTGTATAAATGAGTTTTCTCTTAAGTAATAAAAGTTCAACTGAGGAGACTTAAGGAATAAGAGTGATGGTGATACATACATAGAGATAGATAGATAGATAGATAGATAGATAGATACATACATACATACATACATACATACATACATACATACATACAAAGAAGTTTTGGGCTCAAGAAATAAAACTTTGGCAGACTGAGGGTTGGTAGGGATGGAGGGTTGGGGGGTGGGGAATATGGGAGATGGGCATTGAGGAGGGCATTTATTGGGATGAGCACTGGGTACTGTATGCAAGTGATGAATCATGGGAATCTACTCCTGAAGCCAAGACTACACTGTATACAATGTATGTTAGCTAATGTGACAATAAATTATTAAAAAATAATAATAAAATTTTGGAAGGACTTGGCTTTGATTCCAGAATTCAGATGATATAGCCTAGATTTATTCCCTTTCTCATACACATACATGAATGTGTGTGTGTGTGTGTGTGTGTGTATGCACGTAGGCACTTGTCTTCTTCAGTGCTGATCTCATTCTCCAATAGCTCACTCACTATATGTAGTTGACCCCCGAAATTCTAAGCTTACACATTTATATCTTAGCAAGTATCCCTAGTGAAAGAGATCATCTTTGTTTTGAATACTTCCAAAATGTTCCCAGAATTGAGATACTTTCTTTTGACTCACCTGTTGTCTGTAACTGTGGCCCATGGGAATGAACCAGGCCAAAACATCAGCGTACCAATTCCAGAGGAAGGACACAAAACTGTTGACATAAGCCGATGAAGCCAGTGTCCACAGATATTAAGAAAAACAGTAGAGAAAAAAATATAAGGAAAATTATAGAGTATAACATCACACTTGGCTTGTGGTGTTCTTTACTATCCCTTAACTTCAATGTTGATGTCTATGAACCTCACATAATTTTATAGTGGTCACCTGACTTTGGCATCCTCCATTCATCAAAATTCCTGTCTCAGACCTCAGAAGGAGGCAGGATGTATGGATTAGGCTTGGGTACTCAAGACTAGGTTTGGCATGAGAATGAAATGCAGGTGGCCTAGTGCTGTAGGTTTGGAGCATTGTGAAGGTAAACACTGTCAAAATTCTACGCCCACATTGCCATCTCTCTGTCAGAGACCTCTACTTACTTATGCCTCAGCATGATGAATCCATCTATTCTCAAACTCATCCCATTCATTGTGTCCCAAGCTAAACTGATTCTCTTTCCTGCCAACTCAGTTATCTTCCATTATTGTATTCGACTCTTTATGATTACTCAGGATTACTCCTTGGTAGCCTCCCAGTAATGTCTTTTATAAGATATTCCTTTTAAAATAACTGTTTGTTTAATTTAAAATGTGACTAGATAATGAATTTACTTGTAACTGTGAAAAGTATCCGTCCTGTCTCTATCTCCTTGTTCCTTGGATCCTAGTGTAGGCTAACACTGCTTTTAGTTTCTGGTACGCTAACTCGATAAAGACAGCTATGCACACACAAAATTGCATACTTTTGTTTAGTCTAAGGTTAGTTTTATCCTGGGCTCTACCTTGAATACTTTATAATATTTTCAAGAATGTTTCTATATTATACCTTTAAAAAATTCATTTTTAAATGGATCTATAATGATATAGTATCCATGTAACATATATATGTAACCAGTGATGAGCACATATTTCTAACCTTTTTGCTATCGTAAACAGTATTGTAATGAATAACATTGTGCATATATCTTTTTCTTATAGAGTTTACAGACTCTTTAGATTCTTATCTACAAATACTAAATGTTTTTATCTAAGTATGTAATTTGCTTTTGACTTTTTCTTGCTCATGCAGAATTTATTTTTATGTAGCTGATTGCACTAGTTTTTCTTTTATGGAATTTGTATTTGGTGTCATAATTAGAAAGGTCTTTCCCACTCTGAGACTATTAAGAAACAAAGTAAAACTAAACTCTTGTGTTGTCTAATGCTTTCATGAAAATCTTATAGTAATGCTTTGATTTTTCTATTAGAATTATCTCATTCTCCTTTTCCTCTGTTTCCTGATAAATTTCATTTTTAGAGCCTCACAGTGTTTGTTGCCTTGTCCTTAACACTCACTTAATAAATTTTTGTTCACTGGGAACAAATTACAAACATTGGTCTTTTAAATATCTACAGGAGTATGTCTAATCCAAGTTTGAAGCTTTGTAATGCATATTTAATTAACTCATTTTCTTTATAGAATCATTTTAGGTGAAAATTAATGCTCAAATATAGAACTCTTCTTTTAATGACTGATATTTTTCTTTTAATTTTTAGAAAGTCACACAGACCTACTTTCAAATGGAATTAAAGGATGGTTAGTTTGAAAAGAAAGGAAGGGATTCTTAGATAAGAGTCTGGTTTTGATTTCAGACAAACATAGTTCTGAGTCTCATTTCTATACATTGAAGCTGTATAAACCGGACTAGCTTCCATGTGATGTGAAGTTTATGAAACTAAGACTCAGTTTCCTCATCCATGCAGTGGGGTTAGTAGCACTTACTCATTTAGTTACTGTGAGGCATAAATCAGGGCATGTCAATAAGCCATTGATTTCATTAAAATTGAAATGATGTGCTAATATGCATCATTAGATAGAAGCTTCTTTGTAATACTGGATACGCATTTTATTTCACAAGATAACCTCAAAATGTCAGGTAATTGCCATGCATAGTGTTTAGGGGATCAGTATAACCCACATATTGAAGGTGAAGCCATTTCAGAGTTTGAAGTAAGTTGTGAAGCAACATAATATCTGAAAACAGATGAAATGTGAAAATTCCAATTGAATATTATTAATTTTTGTCCACCTTCAAGAAACTGATACTATACACTTTTCTGTGTGCAAAGTAGGAGGTTTAAGGAGATTATTAGAATGGTACTATTTCTTCTGTTTGAATTTAAAGTGTTTTGACAGAATTTTGGCCTCATTCTCACTGTACCCAAACAAATGTACATGCCAGGCTGCTACATGGGAACAGTAGACATGTTCTATTTTATTCCATTGCAGGAACCAGCTAAACTTCGCGAATCAGACTAAAAACTCATAGTCCAGTCTGTATGAATAATTAATCCATAATCCAGTTATCCCTTCATTTTATCAAATTAGTTAAGAATTGCAGGTTGTTGCCGGGCGCGGTGGCGCGCGCCTGTAGTCCCAGCTACTCGGGAGGCTGAGGCAGGAGGATCGCTTGAGCCCAGGAGTTCTGGGCTGTAGTGCGCTATGCCGATCGGGTGTCCGCACTAAGTTCGGCATCAATATGGTGACCTCCCGGGAGCGGGGGACCACCAGGTTGCCTAAGGAGGGGTGAACCGGCCCAGGTCGGAAACGGAGCAGGTTAAGAATTGCAGGTTGTTTACTTCTGGCAACTTTGGTAATATTTTGTGCATATACTCACTGTCTTACCTTGAACACCATAAGGAGATCCAGGGAATCTGATTTCCCCAAGATCCTACTTGAAATCCCTTTGGTAAATATTGCCTCCCATGCCTTGTTTACTTACAAACAAAACAAAACAAAACCCAGAAGCTTTGCAATGTTATTCCTTTCAGAACTCTCCTTTCTGATGGAAATAATTAGATAGTCACTGAAGAATGTGCAGCTCCTCACCTAGGAGACAAGCGAATTGAAAAGGCTAACATGTTAGTCAGCATTTCAGAAGCAGCATAAATGCAGGAACTGGACACACAAGAAAGCCATTCCTTCAGTTCAGAGGGGACACTAGGCCCCAGAATAGATAAACAACTCAATTTAATATAATCACAGGAAGAAAGAAAGTTAAAACCGGTGTGTGTGTGTGTGTGTGTGTGTGTGTGTGTGTGTGTGTGTGTGTGTAGGTTATGTAACATTAAAGGAGAGGGGCATATATTATATAATTTTCCATTTACAATTGAAGTGTGTGCTGCTGCTGTTGTTTTTGTTCCTTGGCTGTGTAACTTTCTGACTAATACCTCCAGTAGTTTCAGTTCAGTGACCTTCAGAATTTGTTGAGAAAAGCCAGGAACTATGTGTTGTCGGGTCAAAATGGCTGAATTAACTTCATGCTTTCACTGGGGTAGTGAGTGTGGCCATCACAACTAAGGGTTGCAATGTAGAGGGGGAGGGGAGGTTTTGACTCTGAAGTCATAAATCTCAGCAGTGGAAATCATCAAGTGGATTATTTCTGTTTCCAAGGCATGTCTGTATGTGCCCTCTGCCCAGTTTCCAAGTATGATATATACCTTCGGTTTTGAAAGTCAGGCACAAAATCCACGGTTTAGAATGCAAGCAGTGACCCTGATCATTACTGTGAGAAGTAAGGGAGATGTTTCATTTTCAGAAATACTAAATAAAAGCTGGGTTGTCCAGTTAGCAGCAGATTTACAACCTACTGGAAATATGTATGAATTCCCCCCACACCACACACACACAAAGGAGTCCCAACCCTTTAGACACTTCACTTCCTGGTTCTTCTTCTTCTCTCCCTTTCGCTGGCTTAGGTTCTCGGGCTGTTTGCTGGTCTTTGCAATGACCATGTGCCATAGACTAAAAGGAGGAGAGACTAAAAGTGTCTGCAACACCTCAGGGAATGTACACTTGTTCCATCAGACTACTTTTTGCCTTACATGGGCATAGATGACTTCTGGGTAAGGCTGTAACCTCTGCAGTTCTCAGCCAGTGAGGAAACAGGGGTGTTCTGAGTGCTAGGAGATAAATCGCCTGCTGTAACTGCCCAGAGTGTGTCTGTCTAGTAGACACGTGTTCTTGCAAGAACTTTGTTTAAATCCTCATGTCATTGTTCTCGGAGTCTTCACGTCCCTCCTTTGATTGGGTCAATGGGCTTATTTGTCACAATTACTTAAAGAAGTGCTTCACTCTGTATCATATGGAAAATCAGAGAATAAATCTCTGTTTAACAGACACAGCACTGATTCTCTTTGGTTCTTCTGTTTGTCTAGGCCAGTAGGTCTCAATTAAGTGTGAATTTGCTGCCCCACCTCGTCCCCAGGGGACATCTGGTAATACTGGGGGACAGTTTTGATTGTCACACCTGGCACTGTGGTGGGGTCCCCTGGTTAAGGAAAGAAAAAAAGAAAACAAAACAAAGCAAAACAAACCTCAAGGCAACCTGGCTATACCCGTACATGACAACATTCCTCATGACCTTGTAACATGAGACCACTTAATCAGACTGCATGTTTGTGTGTTACTCCATATGGGAGACAAAGAAGCAGAAAATACATAAAAAGCTACACCTCCTGGTGTTCTTCGGGTAGGAATCCAACTGGACGGTGCTGGCAGGAATAAAGTTGCTTCCTGGAAAGAAAAGCCTCGGAGTCATGACTCTGTGTGAGAATCCTGCTGCAGCATCTAATGAGTGGAGTCTGGGGACCCTCCCCTACCACTCAAAAGTCAACTGTGTGAGGTGCAGAAATCATGGGCCATCATATGGGTTGAGGGCAAATTTGGATAAAACATTAACCAAGCTTCTTGAAAATAAAAACTTGATAAAGGTAGAGCACCAATGAATATACTGAATTTTTTTGAGGACACTGAGATTTTGTTATATAAAAACATGTAGGCATGGAGTTTCTACTAGATTTAGTTTTAATTGTCTTCTGACAAATGGATTTTTCCCTTTGGCAAAAGAATACCATCCGTGTCCTCAGGGGGCAAAAAAAAAAAAAAAAAAAAACAAACAACAACAACAACAACACAATAACTTAGTAGGTAGTTTGCATTGTAGTCCCTCAACTGTGAATTATCTGTAATTTTCCAATTCCAAAAAAATGCCTTTTAGCTATTTTTCTTCTTTAAAATTAAAATGGATTTTGCCTATATAGATGTACCTTGCCTTAAGCAAGTTCTGTATATGAAAACATGAATAAAAAAATAAAAAGATTAATCTTGGCTAAATGTTTGCTTTAGAATAAGAATTTATAACTTTACCAAAAACAACACTGCAGGAAAGATTCCTATAAAAATACAAGTGGTGATACTTTTACATAGTGTGATTCAGTTTCCACTTTGGGAGACACATAAATATTAATGTAAACATTAAAAATATTAAAATCGGTTAATCAATGGGTCACTTTTATAATGCAGTCTGCTCTTCTCTAACAAAAACTTCTCTTCCTTTGAGTAAATACAGTTGTTAAAGTGCATGTTTTACATCATTTCTATGTCTATTAAGTAGGTCCTAGAGATGTGCTTTTCATCTCTACACTGCTATTATTTTTGTAAGAAATATTACCAAAGGTAAGACTTTTTGTTTTTTTTTTTATCAGTCTAAGTTTTTAGAGTTGTTAATCCAACTGAGCAGGTTTATATATAATGCAGCATTATGTGAAGAAGATGCTGAGTATGTATTGAAAATCAAAAGAAAAATTAGAAGGACACCATCAGGTATTAATCAAACATAAAGCTCTAGCAATCATTCTCAAAATTTCTGCAGCACTCACATTTCATTAACTTATTTGTTCATTCATTCTTTCATCAGTTGTATATTTAGTACCCACCAGAATTTACTGCCTGTGAGATGTGTTCTAACATCCAAGCCCTAGGTGATGGTGATACAGTTTTTAAACCAGACGGGCAGGTCTTTCTTTCCCTGATTTAAAGTGGAGGAGTAGAGAGGAAGAACCACACATTCTGCTCAGTGGGGAGATAATGGAGGGCAGGGCTATGAAAGTGCATAGAATCGGGGCACTTGGGTGGCTCAGTCGGTTAAGTGTCCCACTTCAGCTCGGGTCAGGATTTCATAGCTCATGAGTTGGAGCCCCATGTCAGGCTCTGTGCTGACAGCTCAGAGCCTGGAGCCTGCTTCGGATTCTATGTCTCTCTCTCTCTCTGTCCCTCTCTTGCTGGCCTTCTGTCTCTCAAAAATAAATAAACATTAAAATAAAAAAAATACATAAAAGAAAGTGCACAGAATCAATATAAGTAACTCTGTGTAAGGATGCGTGGGTCTGGGGCAGCCTCCTAGAGAAAATGTCATGAAAACAACCTTTGAAGACTGAGAAAAGAAGAATGACAAAGGAGTAGGTAACGTCTCAAGTGTCCATGGAAACTTGAAGTTCACTTCATGTTATGAT
Source organism: Puma concolor (assembly GCF_028749965.1). Taxonomy (NCBI): domain Eukaryota; kingdom Metazoa; phylum Chordata; class Mammalia; order Carnivora; family Felidae; genus Puma; species Puma concolor. The sequence continues at coordinate 127,841,470 of NC_141668.1, read as the reverse complement.
GCTTTTTCACTTAGTGTGTGTTGTCTTACTACTAAACTCATTTGGAGACTAATGGGGGAAGAATTCATTTATAACAGAACCTGGAAGCCAGACTAGAATGCATACAGTAAGACACTTTAAAATAGCCATTACCGGGGTGCCTGTGTGGCTCAGTCGGTTAGGCATCTGACTTCAGCTCAGGTCATGATCTCGCAGCTTGTGAGTTCAAGCCCTGCATTGGGCTGTGCTGGCAGCTCAGGGCCTGGAGCCTGCTTCATATTCTGTGTCTCCCCCTCTCTCTGCCCCGTTCCTGCTCATGCTCTGTATCTCTCTGTCTCTCAATAGTAAATAAATGTTAAAAAAAATTAAAAAAAAATAGCCATTACCTAAAACTATACCCATGATATAATCTGCAGGACGGAATTTAGCTATTTTCTACTGAGGGGGTCTGTCTTTTGGCCTATTTCCAGATTCTGAGTCTCAGTTGTGTCATTCTTAAACTGGGCATAATAATATCTACCTTTAGAATTTTTCCCAAAAATTAAAAATTACAGAGCTCTCATTTCTAGCATATAATAATTTAATTTTTCTCTTGACTGCAAGAAATTGGTCATCACAATAGAAAAACAGTTCTAACACAAAATTTGCTCTATTAATATACATGATAAACATGATAAATATACATATAAATATACATATATACATATATATGTCATATGTATATCCTGTGTGAAAAGTATTATACAGTGACTCATTATTTTTGTGAAAGGAAAATAATTTTATTTTTTTATTTTACTTTTTTAATATATGAAGTTTATTGTCAAATTGGTTTCCATACAACACTCATTGCTCATCCCAAAAGGTACCCTCCTCAATACCCATCACCCACCCTCCCCTCCCTCCCACCCCCCATCAAACCTCAGTTTGTTCTCAGTTTTTAAGAGTCTCTTATGCTTTGGTTCTCTCCCACTCTAACTTCTTTTTTTTTTTCCTTCCCCTCCCGCATGGGTTTCTGTTAAGTTTCTCAGGATCCACATAAGAGTGAAAACATATGGTATGTGTATTTCTCTGTATGGCTTATTTCACTTAGCATCACACTCTCCAGTTCCATCCATGTTGCTACAAAGGGCCATATTTCATTCTTTCTCATTGCCACGTAGTACTCCATTGTGTATATAAACCACAATTTCTTTATCCATTCATCAGTTGATGGGCATTTAGTCTCTTTCCATAATTTGGCTATTGTTGAGAGTGCTGCTATAAACATTGGGGTACAAGTGCCCCTATGCATCACCACTCCTGTATCCCTTGGCTAAATTCCTAGCAGTGCTATTGCTGGCTCATAGGGTAGGTCTATTTTTTATTTTTTGAGGAATCTCCGCACTGTTTTCCAGAGTGACTGCACCGATTTGCATTCCCACCAACAGGGCAAGAGAATTCCAATTTCTCCACATCCTCGCCAGCATCTATAGTTTCCTGATTTGTTCATTTTAACCACTCTGACTGGTGTGAGGTGATATCTGAGTGTGGTATTGATTTGTATTTCCCTGATGTGGAGCAACGTTGAGCATCTTTTCATGTGCCTCTTGGCCATCCGGATGTCTTCTTTAGAGAAGTGTCTATTCATGTTTTCTGCCCATTTCTTCACTAGGTTATTTGTTTTTTGGGTGTGGAGTTTGGTGAGCTCTTTATAGATTTTGGATACTAGCCCTTTGTCCCATATGACATTTGAAAATATCTTTTCCCATTCCGTTGGTTGCCTTTTAGTTTTGTTGGTTGTTTCCTTTGCTGTGCAGAAGCTTTTTATATTCATGAGGTCCCAGTAGTTCATTTTTGCTTTTAATTCCCTTGCCTTTGGGGACGTGTCAAGTATGAAATTGCTACGGCTGAGGCCAGAGAGGTCTTTTCCTGCTTTCTCCTCTAGGGTTTTGATGGTTTCCTGTCTCACATTCAGGTCCTTTATCCATTTTGAGTTTATTTTTGTGAATGGTGTGAGAAACTGGTCTAGTTTCAACCTTCTGCATGTTGCTGTCCAGTTCTCCCAGCACCATTTGTTAAAGAGACTGTCTTTTTTCCATTGGATATTCTTCCCTGCTTTGTCAAAGACCAGTTGGCCATACATTTGTGGGTCTAGTTCTGGGGTTGGTACTCTATTCCATTGGTCTATGTGTCTGTTTTTTGTGCCAATACCATGCTGTCTTGATGATGACAGCTTTGTAGTAGAGGCTAAAGTCTGGGATTGTGATGCCTCCTGCTTTGATCTTCTTCTTCAAAATTACTTTGGCTATTCGGGTCCTTTTGTGGTTCCATATGAATTTTAGGATTGCTTGTTCTAGTTTCGATAAGAATGCTGGTGCAATTTTGATTGGGATTTCATCGAATGTGTAGATAGCTTTGGGTAGTATTGACATTTTGACAATATTTATTCTTCCAATCCATGAGCATGGAATGTTTTTCCATTTCTTTATATCTTCTTCAATTACCTTCATAAACTTTCTGTAGTTTCCAGCATACAGATCTTTTACATCTTTGGTTAGGTTTATTCCTAGGTATTTTATGCTTCTTGGTGCAATTGTGAATGGGATCAGTTTCTTTATTTGTCTTTCTGTTGCTTCATTATTAGTGTATAAGAATGAAACTGATTTCTGTACATTGATTTTGTATCCTGCAACTTTGCTAAATTAATGTATCAGTTCTAGCAGACTTCTGGTAGAATCTATCAGATTTTCCATGTATAATATCATGTCATCTGCAAAAAGTGAAAGCTTAACTTCATCTTTGCCAATTTTGATGCCTTTGGTTTCCTTTAGTTGTCTGATTGCTAATGCTAGAACTTCCAACACTATGTTAAACAACAGCAGTGAGAGTGGATATCCCTGTTGTGTTCCTGATCTCAGGGAAAAGGCTCTCAGTTTTTCCCCATTGAGGATGATGTTAGCTATGGGCTTTTCATAAATGGCTTTTATGATCTTAAATATGTTCCTTCTATCCCGACTTTCTTGAGGGTTTTTATTAAGAAAAGTTGCTGAATTTTGTCAAAGGCCTTTTCTGCATCGATTGACAGTATCATATGGTTCTTATCTTTTCTTTTATTAATGTGATGTATCACGTTGATTGATTTGCGAATGTTGAACCAGCCCTGCAGCCCAGGAATGAATCCCATTTGATCATGGTGAATAATTCTTTTTATATGCTGTTGAATTCGATTTGCTAGTATCTTGTTGAGAATTTTTGCATCCATATTCATCAGGGATATTGGCCTGTAGTTCTGTTTTTTTACTGGGTCTCTGTCTGGTTTAGGAATCAAAGTAATACTGGCTTCATAGAATGAGTCTGGAAGTTTTCCTTCCCTTTCTATTTTTTTGGAATAGCTTGAGAAGGATAGGTATTATCTCTGCTTTAAACGTCTGGTAGAACTCCCCTGGGAAGCCATCTGGTCCTGGACTCTTATTTGTTGGGAGATTTTTGATGACTGCTTCAATTTCTTCGCTGGTTATGAGTCTGTTCAAGCTTTCTGTTTCCTCCTGATTGAGTTTTGGAAGAGTGTGGGTGTTTAGGAATTTGTCCATTTCTTCCAGGTTGTCCAGTTTGTTGGCATATAATTTTTCATAGTATTCCCTGATAATTGCTTGTATCTCTGAGGGATTGGTTGTAATAATTACATTTTCATTCATGATTTTGTCTATTTGGGTCATCTCCCTTTTCTTTTTGAGAAGCCTGGCTAGAGGTTTACCAATTTTGTTTATTTTTTCAAAAACCAACCCTTGGTTTCATTGATCTGCTCTACAGTTTTTTTTAGATTCTATATTGTTTATTTCTGCTCTGATCTTTATTATTTCTCTTCTGCTGATGCGTTTGGGGTGTCTTCGCTGCTCTGCTTCTATTTCCTTTCAGTATGCTCTTAGATTTTGTACTTGGGAGTTTTCTTGTTTGTTGAAATAGCCCTGGATTGCAATGTATTGTCCTCTCAGGACTGCCTTCGCTGCATCCCAAAGCGTTTGGGTTGTTGTATTTTCATTTTCAATATTTGTTTCCATATATTTTTTAATTTCTTCTCTAATTGCCTGGTTAACCCATTCATTCTTTAGTAGGGTGTTCGTTAACCTCCATGCTTTTGGAGGTTTTCCAGACTTTTTCCTGTGGTTGATTTCAAGCTTCATAGCATTGTGGTCTGAAAGTATGCATGGTATGATTTCAATTCTTGTATACTTATGAAGGGCTGTTTTGTGACCCAGTACATGATCTATCTTGGAGAATGTTCCATGTGCACTCGAGAAGAAAGTATATTCTGTTGCTTTGGGATGCAGAGTTCTAAATATATCTGTCAAGTCCATCTGATCCAATGTATCATTCAGGGCCCTTGTTTCTTTATTGACCGTGTGTCTAGATGATCTATTCATTTCTATAAGTGGAGTGTTAAAGTCCCTGCAATTACCACATTCTTATCAATAGGGTTGCTTATGTTTGTGAGTAATTGTTTTATATATTTGGGGGCTCCTGTATTTGCTGCATAGACATTTATAATTGTTAGCTCTTCCTGATGGATAGACCCTGTGATTACTATATAATGTCCTTCTTCATCTCTTGTTACAGCCTTTAATTTAAAGTCTAGTTTGTCTGATATAAGTATGGCTACTCCAGCTTTCTTTTCACTTCCAGTGGCATGATAAATAGTTCTCTATCCCCTCACTCCCAATCTGAAGGTGTCCTCAGGTCTAAAATGAGTCTCTTGTAGACAGTAAATAGATGGGTCTTGTTTTTTTTTTTTTTTTTTTTTTTTTTTTTTTTCCATTCTGATACCCTACGTTTTTTGGTTGGAGCATTTAGTCCATTTACATTCAGTGTTATTATAGAAAGATATGAGTTTAGAGTCATTGTGATATCCATAGGTTTCATGCTGGTAGTGATGTCTCTGGTACTTTGTCTCACAGGATCCCCCTTAGGATCTCTTGTAGGGCTGGTTTAGTGGTGACAAATTCCTTCAGTTTTTGTTTGTTTGGGAAGACCTTTATCTCTCCTTCTATTCTAAATGACAGACTTGCTGGATAAAGGATTCTTGGCTGCATATTTTTTCTGTTCATCACATTGAAGATCTCCTGCCATTCCTTTCTGGCCTGCCAAGTTTCAGTAGAGAGATCAGTCACGAGTCTTATAGGTCTCCCCTTATATGTTAGAGCACGTTTATCTCTAGCTTCTTTCAGAATTTTCTATTTATCCTTGTATTTTGCCAGTTTCACTATGATATGTCGTGCAGAAGATCGATTCAAGTTACGTCTGAAGAGAGTTCTCTGTGCCTCTTGGATTTCAATGCCTTTTTCCTTCCCCAGATCCGGGACGTTCTCAGCTATTGTTTCTTCAAGTACCCCTTCAGCACCTTTCCCTCTCTCTTCCTCCTCTGGGATACCAATTATGCGTATATTATTTTTCTTTAGTGCATCATTTAGTTCTCTAATTTTCCCCTCATACTCCTGGATTTTATTATCTTTTTCTCAGCTTCTTCTTTTTCCATAATTTTATCTTCTAGTTCACCTATTCTCTCCTCTGCCTCTTCAATCTGAGCCATAGTTGTCTGCATTTTATTTTGCAGTTCATTGATAGCATTTTTTACCTCCTCCTGGTTGTTCCTTAGTCCCTTGATCTCTGTAGCAAGAGATTCTCTGCTGTCCTTTATACTGTTTTCAAGCCCAGCGAGTAATTTTATGACTATTATTCTAAATTCACTTTCTGTTATATTTAAATCGTTTTTGATCAGTTCGTTAGCTGTTGTTATTTCCTGGATGTTTTTTTGAGGGGAATTCTTCTGTTTTGTCATTTTGGATAGTCCCTGGAGTGGTGCGGAACTGTGGGGCACTTCCCCTGTGCTGTCTTGAATAACTTGCGTTGGCGGGCGGGGCCACAGTCAGACCTGATGTCTGCCCCTAGCCCACCGGTGGGGCCACAGTCAGACTGGTGTGTGCCTTCTCTTCCCCTCTCCTAGGGGTGGGATTCACTGTGGGGTGGCGTGGCCCGTCTAGGCTACTTGCACACTGCCAGACTTGTGGTGCTGGGGATATGGCGTATTAGCTGCGGTGGATTGGCAAGGTGCACAGGGGTGGGAGGGGCAGACTCAGCTTGCTTTTCCTTAGGAGATCCGCTTCGGGAGGGGCCCTGCGGCACCGGGAGGGAGTCAGACCCGCGGGAGGGATGGATCTGCAGAAGCACAGCGTTGGGTGTTTGTGTGGTGCAAGCAAGTTCCCTGGCAGGAACTTGTTCCCTTTGGGATTTTGGCTGAGGGATGGGCAAGGGAGATGGTGCTGGCAAGTGCCTTTGTTCCCTGCCAAGCTGAGTTCTGTCGTCCGGGGCTCAACATCTCTCCCTCCCAGCCCTCCTGTTCTCTGAGCAGAGCTGTTAGCTTATAACCTTCCAGATGCTAAGTCCCGCTTGCTGTTGGAACACACTCCGTCTGGCCCCTCTGCTTTTGCCAGCCAGACTTGGGGGCTCTGCTTGGCCGCCGGGCCGCCCCTCCCCCCGGGCTCCCTCCCGCCAGTCCCTGGAGCACGCACAGCCTCTCTGCCCTTCCTACCCTCTTCCGTGGGCCTCTCGTCTGTGCTTGGCTCCGGAGACTCCATTCTGCTAGTCTTCTGGCGGTTTTCTGGGTTATTTAAGCAGGTGCAGGTGGAATCTAAGTGATCATCAGGACGCGCAGTGAGCCCAGAGTCCTCCTATGCCGCCATCTTCCCAGGATTCCCCCAAGAAAGTAATTTTAAATGACAGTTTTCTAAAATGGACAGGCAAACCTCCATGATATTTTATTATTACAGTGTAGAAATAAGATACTTTACTATAGAATTGTTAATCATTCTCAAAATGAAGAAGAGTAATTAGCAAAAATCAGTGTGATATTTACATCCCATGATTTTATGTTGGAAACAATCAGTTCATACTTAAATTTTAAGGTGTTGCTATAGGCTAAATAATGGGCTCCCCAAAATGTCCATGTCCTAATCCCCAGAACCTGTCAGTACCATGCCTTGTGTTATAAAGAGGACTTTGTAGATGTGATTAAGTAAAGAATCTTGAGATAGTTGGGAAGGTTGAACCCAATGTAATCAAGGGTCCTCTTAAGGACAAGTGTCTCTATAAGATGGAGTCAGGAAGATCAGAATTGGCAGTAAGGGGTGTGACCGTGAAAATTAGTGGTTGGAGTAAGATGAGAAGGCAAGGGCCAAGATCCAAGGAAAGCAAAAGGCTGAAAACAACAAGGAAATGGGTTTGCTCTCAAAGCTTCCAGAAGGAATGTAGTCTTCTCAAAAAACTTGGTTTTGGACTTTTGGCCTCCAGAACTGTGTTAGTAAATTCATGTTATTTTAAACCATAAAGTTTGTGGAAATTTGTTACAACAGCAATGGAAAACTAATGTAGGTCTAAATATACCCTGGTGTTTTATATAAAAGACTGAAAATGACTGATACAATAATGGAGTTAAATAGTCAAAGAATGTTAAAAGCCACAACGTGTAATATATTTATATTTTCACTGCAAAAGTAATGTGATTACTTTTTATACATACAGAATTACTGTATAAATTTCAAACTGTGTTTAATTCATTTTACTGCAGTATGAAATGAGACTAGAGTAATGCCTCTACAAATACTCTGAGACATTTGTAATACAATATGGAAACATCATAGAGATACTTTATTCCTCAGCTAGAAGTTTCTTTGTCATTTTGTTTATAAGTAAAGTTAGCATGGTAAGTGAGCCTTAGAGAAACCTCAGTCTGTTTTCCATATCATAGTAAAATTGGTTTCACTGTAGACCAGTTTCTCTTGCAATGCTAATACTAATGCAATTTTGTTTTAAGCTGCTTACCGGGAATCAGTGTCTATTTGTTGTGTGATTAGACAAAGAACACCTGTTAAAATTTCCTAAAACTTGTATCATTTTCTCCCCATTGTTGAGAATGTCCTCTTGTTTGATCGTAGTATGGAAATGGGATGTGTGGTTGAAACGGTACTGCAGGAGGAAACAATGCATGACAGCAGAGGTAGGGAGATGAGAACAACTGTGGGAGAAGTCTCCATCTTATTCACGGTCCAGAATGCTGGTTGCTTTGGGGAAGAAATAAATTTGTATTGGCTTAGGGGACATCCGTTTGTGGACCATGCTGCTTTAGGGGAATTTTGTTGCATTTTTAATTCCCTGACCTGGGTCGCTGCAATCAAACAAAATTTTATTCTTTTCACTTGTGTTCCAGATGGAAGAAAATGTAAACAGCTGTCCAAGTGGTAATGGAGCCTTTTCTTCCACATTCTTGCATGTCATTATGTTAGAGATTTACTTTTTCAGCAAATTGAAACCTCTAAAACCTAGTAATCAAATTTTCCCCCTCTCTCTTGCTTTCTCTTCCAACTATCAACAATTGCTTACTTTCAGAAATAGTTTTCCAAAGATGACGCTATGATGAGGATGCATGGTCATTATCATATTTACTCTTATCAGTACCATATAGCATTATGTTGTTTACAATAATTAGCTGCTGGAAGCAGTCCTGTAAACACAACAGTGCGCCATTCTGCATATAGAAAAGCAAATCTCTGTTAAGGGAGGGGATGGGTACATGCTCGTTTGGCTACCGGTTATGACTGCCCTGTAAAGACCTAGAAGAAACCACTCATTCACTGCTTTTCAAGATGATGAGTATATGTGAAAAAATAAGATATGAGGAAATTTGGAAATTTTAATAAAACCATTGGGAGATGGGTCCTTTTTTGAAGTTGATGAGCTAATTATGTTCACTTGAGAAGCAAGACAATGAAATTGAATAATTAATGTATTTATCTTACACAAATTTAATTCTATGCATAGGATAGCCCCTATCTCCTTACTCATATTAAACAAGCAGTGGATATAGTTACACCAAAAACAAACAATGTGAACTACCAAAATTTATGATAAGTATGTATAAAGGTTGTTTCAGGGTTTCCTGACCTTTGAAAAGAGCTAAATGTGTGGTGTAAGTGATCTTTAAGTAGGTTGTGACAAATCAGCACTCTCCTTGAGGAAGAAATTGAAGAATAATTGAAAAGCATAAAAATTATTGAGCAATGGATTTAGAGGAGTCAACATAGGAATATATACACAAAACCATGTATGTTTCTTAATGGGAATTTTATAAACTTTTCAAGGATAATTTTAATTTTATAGAATTGTTGCTTTTCTTGTTGTCTTTAGAAAGTGACTGCCTCTTAAAAAGTAACCTCACTGTCTAGTCACCATTTCAACACACATCCATCGAGCACCTCCTATATTCAAGGCATTGCTTCATTCAGAAAACATGAAAAATCAGACACTCCTCCTTCTTAGAGGTGTCTCATCGGTACAGATATATAAAAGTATAAAGTGATGTTATTTAATAGTGAAATCGATAATGTACTAACAAAGCAGTAGAAAGTTAGAAAGTGACATGAGAGGAAAAACTATTTATGATTTCTCCATTAAGGTATTTTGGGGTGTTGGGAGTCTGGGTGTCTCAGTTGGTTAAGCGTCCAACTTTGGCTCAAGTTAAGATCTCACGGTTTGTGGGTTCAAGCCCCACCAGGCTCTGTGCTATGACAGCTGGGAGACTGGATCCTGCTTTGGATTCTTTGTCTCCCTCTCTCTGTGCCCCTCCCCTCTTCGCACTCTGTCTGTTTCTCTCTCTCTCAAAAATAAATAAAAATTTAAAAAATTATTTTAAAAAAAGGTATTTTGGTGGTGCCTGGGTGGCTCAGTCGCTTAAGTGTCTGATTCTTGATTTCGGCTTAGGTCATGATTTTGCGGTTTGTAGTTTGAGCTCTGTGTCGGGCTCCATGCTGACAGTACAGAGCCTGCGTGAGATTTTCTCTCTGCCCCTCCCCTGCACACTCTGTCTCAAAATAAATGAATAAACATTTAAAAAAATATATTGGAGTTTTAGAGTTCATCTGTGTTTGCTAAATTATTAATAGAAGTCCGATAGTGAAAATTAGGGAATAAATTGATAAAATGTATTTATTTACCTGCACATTTTAAGAAAAAGCAAATCTGTATTTCTACATGTACTTTTGTGTTTCTCTTTGTTTTCTAGTAGTGTGGGGAAGAAATAGTTTTCAAAGTTACTTCGTGGCCAGATAAAGAGTAAACAATTTAAATAGTGAAACAAGCAAGCAGGCCACTTCTAATGACAAAATTTGATATTGGTTATGAGAATTCAGAGGACATTTTTTAAGGAGAATCTTTGAAAAATGTTAATGGTAATTTTTTTTTCTTTTAAATGTGTATCCGTTTGCTTGTTTTTATAAAATATTCTGCTTCCTCTAATAACCGTATAATGCTGGGTAAGTCATTCTAAGTTGTTAAGTTAAAGTCCTGTGCTGTCATGTGATCGGAACAGAAACTTCTGTAGTGGATGGTGTTGTTGCCCCGTGCAGATTGCTTTTCCAGGCCAGTGCATGTACCCTCCTGCCACTGTGAGCCTTGGCTGTTAAAGGCTTACTGTTACTTTTTTTTTAAGTAAGTACCTTCAGTAACACTGGAGCTGTGGTGCCTGAGAGAGAGTACTGTCCTCACGCACCCTCTTCCAAAGCCTGAGCCCAAACTAACTGACATGAGGGGCAGCAGCTGTTTTCCTTTTCACAAGGTGGAGTCAGCTTAGTGGTACAATCCGTGTTCCAGAGCTTCCCATTGGGACAGGCTGGAGTTACTTTATAGCTGCTTAGCTATTTCTCCTGCCAGGTTCTGCTTCCCTCCCTCCCTTTATCCAGAGCAATTAGCTCATAAGTTACTCAAAGAAGAATTCCGACTCAGACTTTCTGCTAGGGAACAAAGTTAAAGCAGTATCTCTATGTTCCAACTATCTATCTAGCCCAGTACTTGACACATACCAAATTCAGATAATGATACTTGAATGAATATCGAATGATGTTTGAATTCATGGTATTAGCTATTAAGTGATATCTAGGGCTACTGGTTTGTTGGTAGACATATGTCTTGACAGACCTCTCTACCCTGCAATGTTCATAAAGGAAATAATTTTAGTGACCATTTATCAAACTTCTGCAGGTAAACATTGCAAACCCATTGTCATTTTAGTTTTCTTTTCTTGTTTTAGGTTTTTCTCCCTTAGAAAGTCATTTTAAGAGGTAACCAACTTATCTGCTACTAGGTTCAGTCAAGTGTTAGTAACAACAGCAACCACAGAAATACACACACACACACACACACACACACACACACACACACACAAATCTGGATTTTAGAAACCAATCTGTTCTAGTATATAGATTGTTAAAAGAAAAGTTGTGAAATACATGCTGTGAATAAATTGGAAATGGACTAGCTACAAAACTTCTATAAAGATACTGAGGACATCTTAGGATGGTAGAGTTGCATGATGGTATATAATTTATGCACGGTTATTTATCTGCAACTATCCAGAAAAAATATAGGTTGTTTAAATGGCTTCAGAGCTTAACCCTTCCTCCCATTTTCCCCCAGACATGTCCTATTATCTCACATCAGTCCTGACAGTGAGTTGTCTTGTTAAAGGGCTTGCAATTCCATTACAGATAAGCTCCAAATATTGATTTGTACCTTTTATTTCCTTGGTCTGAGATACAGGTGGGGCGAATGTTCAAATCTGTTGCTGCATGGCAGAGAAGAAATTATCTCCAGAGAAAGGCAGATGAACGTACCAAATGGTTTACTAAATTTCTACTTCACTTGTACATCTTTGTGTAGGCTAAGCCTGTGTTGATCCAAAGGTGAAGGACAGGGGCACCTGGGTGGCGCAGTCGGTTAAGCGTCCGACTTCAGCCAGGTCACGATCTCGCGGTCCGTGAGTTCAAGCCCCACGTCAGGCTCCGGGCTGATGGCTCAGAGCCTGGAGCCTGTTTCCGATTCTGTGTCTCCCTCTCTCTCTGCCCCTCCCCCGTTCATGCTCTGTCTCTCTCTGTCCTAAAAATAAATAAACGTTGGAAAAAAAAAATTTTTTAAAAAAAACAAAGGTGAAGGACATACCAAAGTGGGAGCAATGAACACAACTCCGAGACACAGGAAGTGTTCAGTCAATACACATGGAAGGTGGTAGTAGGACATGGTCTCTCTAGAATGGCCTCAGCCATGCTGACCTTGTGGCAGTCGGCAGGAAGGACATGATGTGCAAGATAGAATTCCCAGTGCCTGCTTGGTAGGCATGCAAATTCATGCATTTATTGTATAAAAGATTTAATGTGAGCTCCTCAGGGTAAAACAAACAAACACAAACAAAAACTCCTCTTTGTCTCCTATCCTCAGAAATCTATATCATAATGAATCCCTAGAAGAATGGTGATTAAATGAGTGAGTGAATGACAAATTGAGAATAATTATTACATATTTATTTGGCATTGTATGAGGGTGCAAAATGTGGGAAGCCATTCCAGCTTTGCCTGCCCACACCTTCATTCCTTGCTGACTCTCATTCAGCCTTGCCTTGACTTAATGTTTTGAATATTTATTTATTCATTGCTTCCTTTCTCATACAGGACCTTTGTCCCAAGTGTTCCCACTTGTTGGTCATATTTTTTTCCCTTTACCACAATTATTTCTTACCCATTCTTGAGAGGTTGGCTCAAACATTTTATTCTTAGGGGAGGTATCTTTGAACTTCAGGTTTCAAAATCAGTTTATTTTCTACCAATCATGTTAACTTGGTTTATTTGATTTAATAAGAGGTTAATTTGAAATTTTCAAATTTTATCATTCATTAAATAGTATCATAACTGAGAAAGTAAACATGGAATAATTGTCTAATGTGTTGTAGCACTGTGAGCTACAATATAGATAATAGATTATCTATTAATATAGATAACCAGCCCACCTTGACGAAATTTGTATTTTTCCTTTAAATTCTTTTAACTTATGTTTAATTTATCCAAATGACTATATGCACTTAATCTATGTTCAGATGTTAAGACGAGTATTGTATATATTTGATGGGGTTTTTGGAATGGAGGTGGGTTCTGGAACTGACAGTCAAGAAAGAATTCTTGAGGTGTCTTTGGTGCAAAAACAAAAGGTGATTTTACTAAAGCACAGGAACAGGACCATGAGCAGGAAGTTGGGCATCAAATGATGGGGTTTGGTAGTGATGGGAGTTTGGAGCTGACAGCTGAGAAATAATTCTTGATATGTCCTTGTTTCAAAAAAAAAAAGGTGATTTTATTAAAGCACAACGACAGGACCCTGGCCAAAAAGAGCTACCCACAGGGAGAGGAGAGACTGATTATATACTTGGTAGTTGCGGGGAGGTAAAGGCAGGGGACCTTTCCAAAGAGATTTTCAGATGCTAAGGAAGACTCACAGGACCCTGGAGGCCTAGCTATTGTCCTTGTTTTTCCCTCCAGCAAAGCATTAACATTAAGACATTAGAGAGTTCCTGGAGAAATGTTTTATTCCCCAGCCTCAAGTATTCGTCGGTGGGCTGCAAGTTACAAGGCAATTTAATTTTATCTGCCATTTTCTTCTGTCTTTGTTTCCCACATGATGTTGAGCAATTAAATATCATATAATTTTTCTAGGAATAGTGTTTCTACTAGATGAGTAAGATGTAACTATACGTGGTGTCTGACAGTTATTTTGTTCTTAGCATACGATGACAGATATTTACATTTGCTGCTCTGTTTCTTCCATTTTTATATTTAATTACCTGATACTTTAGATAAATTCCGTAAGATAATTTTTTCACTTAATTATAGAGGGTATATATTACATTAAAACTCAAAAGTTATTGACTTAAAGAGAAGTAAAATCACAAACTCTTCTTGCTTGCTGGTAAACCACTGCTCTACTCTATTTGTTGGCAAGTTCTTCAGAACATAGACATGATGATTATTAAACTCAACTCTCAACATATTATAGAAGGCAGCCGGCATAAACTGTTTATTGTTTACCCAATATCCATTTCCTGGGTTCCATAAATCTAGATGGATTCAAATGATTCATTTTTATGGGGGAGCCTGAGCAGAATTGATGTGTCCTGGTCTTGGCAAAATTCATGGATGTGTCTTCCCCAAGCTTTCTCTGTCCTCAGCACAGGTGTAAACAAAAGACTGTATGGTGACAATGTTGAAAGATAGAAGTATCTTACTTTCTGAATTACTTGCTGGAAGACAGCCATAGGCTGCCTAACCTGCCCTGGGCTTGGGTAATGTTATGCAAGTGAAATTCCAGGTTTATTTATGACCATGGTGATGGGGTTTTGGAGTGGTACAGATCTGGAGCTGATGGCCAAGAAAGAATTCTTGAGACGTCATTGGTGCAAAAAAAAAAATGTAATTTTATTAAAGTACGGGGCAGGATCTGTGGGCAGAAAGCTGCACTGAGGTTGTGAAGAGTGATTGGTTATATACTGTGGAGTTGGGAGAGGTAAAGGCAAAAAGGAGGCCTCTGGGAGGACTTTCGTATGCTAAATAAGACTCCTAAGATAACTGAGGCCTAGCTATTGTCAAGCTAAGGTTGTTTTTCCTCTAGTAAGCTATTAACATTAGGACAGTAGGGGGTTCCTGGAGAAATGTTAAACTTTGTAATTGTTTCATTTGTCAGTGGACTGCAGGTGATAAGAAAATTTAATATTTTTTTAAGTTTATTTATTTTGAGAGAGAGAATGAGTAGGGAAGGGTCAGAGAGAGAGGAGGACAGAGGATCCAAAGCCAGCTCTGCACTGACAGCAGAGAGCCAGAAGTGGGGCTCGAACTCATGAACTGCAAGATTGTGACCTGAGCTAAAGTCGTAATATTAACTGATTGAGCCACCCAAGCATCCCAAGGAAATTTAATTTTACCTGCCATTTCCTTCTTGCATTTGTTCTCCATATCACTATGGAGGGGAGGGTGATGTTGGGGCTCCAGGAAACTGAGTCTACAGGTTTCTGGAGATTAAGCTATTGATAAGATTGCCTTTTTCTTATAATTTACTAAAACATATATACACTGATGAAGACTCTGTCCTGCTTGACTGTGATATCTATCAGTTAAGCATTTGTTTTCTTTCCTTTTCTTTTGCTCTTGGGCAGCCAGAAGTGCCTGCGAAATATCACCATATCCCACCCAGGGGCAGGGCAGTGTTGGTAGCTTGTGCTTTGTCCTCAGCTTGCCTTATGCTCCCTCATCAATGGCATAGCCTTGCCTTGCCTGACTATAGCGTGTCTTAAGATTTGCCTAGGGGCGCCTGGGTGGCGCAGTCGGTTAAGCGTCCGACTTCAGCCAGGTCACGATCTCGCGGTCCGTGAGTTCGAGCCCCGCGTCAGGCTCTGGGCTGATGGCTCAGAGCCTGGAGCCTGTTTCCGATTCTGTGTCTCCCTCTCTCTCTGCCCCTCCCCCGTTCATGCTCTGTCTCTCTCTGTCCCAAAAATAAATAAACGTTGAAAAAAAAAATTAAAAAAAAAAAAAAAAAAGATTTGCCTAAACTATCACACATCTTACTTGGTCAACAAAATCAATCCAACAAAAATCTATTTAGTGAGCACTGACCAAATAGCATATATTGCATGGCTGTAATTATAGATAGAAATAGTATTCCTTTTCTCTAAGGTCAAAAACTCATCAGGAGAGGTGTGGCTTTACAAATTAATACACAAATGTTATTTGCTGTTATCATGATAAAAAATAAACCAAGAAAGATAGGTATTTATGTTAGGCTGCTAAGGGTACTATAACAAAATATCTTAGCATAGACATGGTGACCTAAACAACAGAAATTTACTTTCTCACAGTTCTGGAAGCCTGAAATCCACATTCAGGGTACATGAGCTAGCCTGCTTGGGTTCTGGTGAAGGTTATCTTCCTGGTTTACAGACAGCGGCTTTCCTGCTATGATCGCACATGGCAGAGAGATAAAAAGACCTCTTCCTTTCTCTTATAAAGCCTCCGTCATATTGGAATAGGACTTACCATTATAACCTCATTTAATATTAATTACCACATAATGACCCTATTTCCAGATACTTTCACATTTGGGGTTAGGGCTTCAACATGTGAAACTGGAGAGGCAATTCAGTTCATGACAGTATTTTCTAGAATTAGAAATTAAGTGTTCTATATTTAGAATCATGGAGAAAAGGAATAATTCCTCCAGAGTGGAGGGAAGGGGCGGTTTCCCAACCAAGTCAAATTTTAAGCTACGTAATGAAATAAAAATTATTAAAATTGAAAATATCAAAAATTCAATTAAATATATACCCACAAACACAAAACCATTGAGTGCAATAACTGAGATAAAAAGCATAATTAAGATAAAGAAGTCAGAGATTGTAAAATGGAAAAGATATGGTAAATATAAGATCTATCAAAGACATATGACACAAAACCATAATGACGTTTAGATATAAAGAGCAGAATAAAGGGAAAGGAAGAAATTATCAAGAAATAATAGTATAAAATATCCCAGCACATGAGAGACACACATGTAGAGATAAAAAGAATCTAAAAAATGATAAGGTGAGGGATATTTTTAAAAGTGATACACCTAACCATGCCATCATAAGACTTCAGAACACAAGGAAAAGTGCTAAAAGTTCCTGGAAAAACAAAGATAATCAATGAAATATTGAGTATTAAGGTGGTATCAGATAGCGCATCAGGAAAACCAGTTTCTAGAAGACAGTGCTTTGAAATTTTTTGGGAAAATCATTTTAACTATAAATCCTATACCAGCCAAAGAACTAAGGCCAAAGTAAATATTTCTAAGACAAGAAGATTCACAAGACACATGTGTGTTTTTGCCAGAGAAAAAATGGAATGGAAAAAAAAACTTAAAAGTACAGTGAAAATAAGCTATAAGATGATGTCCAGAAGGGGTCTAATTTAGTAAAAACAGTTCAAGTAAATCTAAGTTGAATGTCTTTTAAAAAACTATATAGAGTCTATCAAGTGAAAGAAAGAATATGAAACTAAAAAATGATTGATACTGGTAACTAATATTTGAAAGAAAAATTTCTATTTTTCTCAACAAGAAAAAAACAAACTAAAAGCAATAACAAAATCACAAAAACACAGCATCCAAGGCATCCATAAAGTACAATTACATGTAGCATGATCTTAAGCAATTGATGAGTTAAGAAAATAAAGGAATTTATCTGAATATGATTCCAGAAATCATTTTTATCAAATGAGAACTAGTGGACCTTGGAACCACAGGGAAGAAATGTGAATCCAAAATTGCTAAAATGCTGCTAATGGTTTTAAGTATTGGCAGTCACTGATTTAAAAAACTAACAGAGGGGCGCCTGGGTGGCGCAGTCGGTTAAGCGTCCGACTTCAGCCAGGTCACGATCTCGCGGTCCGTGAGTTCGAGCCCCGCGTCAGGCTCTGGGCTGATGGCTCGGAGCCTGGAGCCTGTTTCCGATTCTGTGTCTCCCTCTCTCTCTGCCCCTCCCCCGTTCATGCTCTGTCTCTCTCTGTCCCCAAAATAAATAAACGTTGAAAAAAAATTAAAAAAAAAAAATAAATAAAAAATAAAAAAAAATAAAAAACTAACAGAAGTCTTAGGTTTACGATACCCAAAAAAAATCTTACCACAATTGACAAATTGACAGGAGACATAGCTGAAGAAGAGAGCTGGATGGTGTTGGAGAAGTATGGAGAAAAGGATCAGAATGTTAATAATCTTTAAAATGGCATAGTGTGTAGAAATACTTTCTAAACTGGTGAGATGGTAAGAGGTTTTAAGTGTTCTATTTATAGATTAAAAGGTAATCAGTAAAATATCTAAAAATATTAAGATAGCAAAAACCCTCATGATGTAGAGAGAAATATTAGGTGATAAATGCTTGCATTATAAGAAGTCAGAAGATGCTGTCTAAAGTTATATAACCAAACTTAGAACCATAAATACATATCAATGAAACAAACATAGAATTTGGAAACTAAAGTCCAAAGTAACGGAGACCATGAAGTTGAAATTATATCTGAAGTATGACTGAAGGTGAGAAGAGCAAGAATGCAGCCATTAACAAATAGAAAATATATCTCTGCTAACCTTGTACATTGAAAAGTACTAAAATTACCTATTTAAAAAGTGAAACTAATAAAAATTACAACAATTTTATTTTCATCCCTTTGTTTCGCAACGCATTGTCTATCAGATTGTTCTTGGATACTGCTTCAGATCTTTCCAGCCTCATCTCCTGTGTCAGCTGACTCTGCACAGTCTTTGACCAGATTTCTGCAGATGCCATTTGTTGGCATTTGCTTCAGTTCATACAGTGTACCCTTCATCTTCTGCTCCAAGGCTTCTTTGCCCCAGTTGCTTTGGGACAACCCTGGGTACCTTTTCAGCCTTCACATGTGCACAAAGCATGGATGTGGAGGAGTTAATGCCCCCGTGAGATAGACTTGGAGCAGTGAGGGTCATGAACTTATGGATAGATGATTCTCTGAGTCTCATCTAAATCTCAGAACCCATTGGGATGTAGCAAACAGTTACCCATAGACAACTCAGTGTATTCACTCTTGTACTGACTCCTCTTTCTGCCCTCCCCATCCCTCATCTCTGTTCCCTCGGTTTATCCTCCTAATTTAACCAGTAAGTGTGGACTAATTGTAGCCACTCTGCTTCTGCTTTAAGGGAGCCAAGAATAAAACCCAAGGCATATGTACGGGGAAAATAAATTGTCACAGGACTACTCATCTGTGAATCCCTACTCAATATTCTGGGAAGGACATCTGAAACCAGTCATTAATGCTCTTTATGATAGCTCCTAGAAACTTAGACATGCTAATATATCTAATAAAAGAGGTTAGGTGATAAAATGCAAATACATCTAGTAAGAGAGGTTAGGTGATAAAATTGTCTTGCCACTATATTGAGGTAAGAGTCAGAAGACACAGGAAACTTAAAAGGTTAACATGGATTTCTTATGTGGTGCAGGAAAACCCACTCTCTCCTACCGTGTTTATTTGGAGGGAAAGGGGAGAATCCTTTCACTAAGGTAATAAAGACCACCCTAACAAGGGGGTCACTGGTCCTTTGGTGGTGGCTGTAGACAAGATTTGACACTATTACATGTAATAGAACAGGACTTCTTAGTATCAACAGGAATAATGGAATTGCGGAATGACAATGTTATTTGTCAGCAGTTTACTTTTAAAGGCAAGTTAGATATGATTGCTATAATTGGCAACAAGCCTGAGTGACAGTCAGAATTCTGTAATTGTAGAGATGAATGACAATGGCTAATAGATCATGGTGTATCCTCAAATGCAACACATTGCCAGTCAAAAAAGGAGTTACTGAACTTTTAATATTTTTTTAAAAACCCACATTAAAAAAAAATAAGGCTAAGGAGCAGAAGATTGATGTCAAAGATCACAAAGAAAAAAACACTATGTTTATAAGATCTGTTTCCAGATGCCAGTCTTAACCCAAGGCCCATTGATTGAAAGTAGAGCAGGAAGAATATGTGATGATACTTCAATTATGCATAGTAAATATGCTTTTAATTCTTAGTAGAACAATGGCTGTTTACCAGAGTAATTGTGCTCTGGGAAGGGCAATGTCCATAGTTTTTGAGTATTGTTAGGTATGAACTCTGAATTGATACTTGGGTACAGGGCAAGCCATAAAGTCCTCTAGTTAGAGTGTGGGCTCTGGAAACCAGGTGTAAAAAAATCCAAGCCCAATGTATGTATGGACCAATTATGTCTTTATTTTTCCAATCTCTGAGTACAAAATTGTATAAATATATATAACATCCAGCCAGCAGAACCTTCAAATTGTCTCCCATCTTGTAGCAGAAGAGGTGTTAAAGTAGAAAGAGCCAAGTATAAGATCCCTAAATGTTCTTTCTCATTGCCACATCATGGCAATAACAAATCTGAAGGACTACCACATCCCAAGAGGAACTATGGCAATTAGCATCACTATCAAAGACCAAAAGGATGTAGGAATGGTAGTCCTATCATATTTCCATTTAGTTAACCTATGTTGCTCCTTTAACCACAACAATAACAACAACAAAATAACACATGGATTGGAGCAGGACCTCCCAATACTTAGGACTATTTTATACAGTTGTGTTATCTTTACTGGAACACATCAGTACACTATCTGACATTTGGAATGTTAACAATGGTCTAATGAATGCGCTTTTCTCAGTCTGCATCAGCAAAAGGAAGCAAAATTAGATTATCTTCTCATGTGAAGGATAACAGTACATATCTACTTTCTTGTTATGTGCTACATTAATTCTCTTACCTTGTTCTCATGTATAGTTTATGGCTATCTTGATGATCTTGGAATTATGTGGAGTATCACATTGGTGCACTATACTGAAGATTATCCTGATTAATCTTGTAAGCAAGAAGGACAAGTAAGTGAGATGTCCTAGTAAGATAAACATGCCATGTGATGACAGATAAAACTACAAAGCTTCTGAGACTGCTACGTAGACTACTTTAGGTTTCTAAATAGCTGTGGCATCCTGAGATATCCCTTTTAATAAACATGATTTATTTCACCATGTTCCCCCTATCCTTAATAAAGAGATACATAACTTAGGGCGTGTTCTATATTTTTCACCATGTATTGTCCCTAGAAATACTGACCAACTGAAAGAAGAGGGAAAACACTTCAAGCATACATAATAATTCAGTTGGTATGAGAGATTGGTGTGAGCCAAAAGTGAACTGCTGTCTCATTATATCCCATTTCAGGGGTGGTTCTAAACAAAGGAGTAAATGAGAATCTTCCTAGAGGACCAAGCTGTGAGCAGTCTGTTCACTGTTCTCTTTGTAGGGAAGAATCGACCTTAGTTATGAATGTACAGGGACTACTGAGCAATAATAGTGAGTGGTTTGCTTACTTAGTAAAGAGTCTGGAAATAATAAGTGTAAAAAATCAGACACAAGAAACAAAGAGTCATGGTGGTAGACTTACAGGAAAAAGCATGATGAGTGCACTTGTTTGTGCCTCCTATTAATGCCCAACAGATGTCATCCACTGCAAAGAGATGCCTAACCACCAAATTGAAGACAGTAACTTGTTCTGGAATGTCAATCACTCTCTCTCCTTGATCACACAAGTCTTAATATAGTGAGCCATGGATTGAGTGACCATGGCCTCATGGATGGATTTATGTATGAATTCATAACATGAATTCAAACATGAACTTCCTCAACATATAGGTGACTAGCTACTGCCACTGCTGACTGCCTAGTCTACCGGCAATAGAGACAAATCATGACTTTTCAATATGGCACCATTCCTCATGGAGTTCAGGTACCTGCTTGATGGCAAGTTGATTATAATGGACATCATCCATTCTGAAGGAAACAGTGATTTATTCTTATCAGAATTGAAAGCCACCCAGGGTATAGGTTTTCCTTCTCTGCCTGCAGTTCCTCTGCCAGCACTACCCCATGAGGACTTACAGAATGCCTAATCTATCATTATGGTATACTATATATCATTGCCTAAGTGCAAGGGATCCATTTTATGTCAAAGGATGAGTGACACTTGGTGAATGACAATGGGATTTTCAACATTTGTACCATGAAACCTTATCACTCAAAGACAGCTAGTCAAATATAATGATGGAATAAACTATTCAAGACTCAGCTAAGTTGACAGTTCTAAGAACACACCCTGCAGAATTAGAGCCTGGTCATCTAAGATATGATATATATACTAAAAGTGCATTTGATATATGGTGGTGTCAACACTGGGTGGAATACATGGGGCCAAGAAATGAAAGGGAATAGTATAATTGGCTTTTCTTACCATCATTCCCAGTTATCCATTCGCATAATTTGTGTCCCATCCCAATTCCAGATCATTTAGCTGAGAGGTCCTGAATCATAAAGGAGGAAAACTTTCATTAGAGGACACAATAAATATTCTATTACAACTACCTGATCTCTTTAATCATCTTATTCTCATGAACTCACACAAAAAGAAAGAAATTAATATATTTCTGGGACTAGTTAACCCTTAACGCCATTAGAAGCAACACTGCTGCTGTCCATGGGGTCTTGGAGGAGTATATCTGTAATGTTGACTCTTCATTGGAGTATCTCCTGGGTTTTATGTGAAAACTAAGAGTTGTGAAAAACAAGGTTGTTTTACTAGGACAAGGGATCTAAGGGTCCTACCTTCCAAAGGAAGAACGTCTGGGTTACCTGAACAAACAGCTTAGAACAGCCTGAGTGCTAGCTGAGGGTGAGGCAAATCTAGAGTTTTTGGTACAGGGTGATTTTGTGGATATCAGTTATGGTCCCAAAATGAGTTCCAGTGGGGCATAACCATTTTACACCAAACCTCTTGCCTTTAAGTTATTGCAGGGAATTTGTCTGGCTGAATCCAGAAGCTGCCTCTGTTGCTGATTGGACTTAGTGAAGGTTTTTAATAGATCCGAGTGATTCAAAGTGGGAACTAAGTTTGATGCCTTTTTCTGCCCAATTTCATATCATTTCAGCCTGACCAAATATTCAAGCAGTGTTTCATGTAGCCTCACACAAATGTAACCTGAAAGTCTTTTGTCTCTCACAACTCCCATTTCTCTTCAGCAGTTTCTCTAATTTCATGGTATTGAGGACCCACACAAACTTGATTGGTACTTGTGTGTGTGTGTGTGTGTGTGTGTGTGTGTGTGTGTGTGTGTGTGTGTGTGTCTGTGTACCATAGATGTGTGGGAGAGTTAATTCCTCCCAAAACATTCTTGTACTAATACATAGGGTAGCTATACATCTTCATTGGCCCAGGATAGATCTGAATTATATCAGCTGTGCCAGCAATGCTAAAATACTATCTCTTTTCGCTATCATAATTGTCTTCTTTTCCTTTTTAAAATTTTTTTCAACTTTTTGAACAAATCTTATTTTTTAATGTTTATTATAGAGAGAGAGACAGAGACAGAAACAGTGTGAGTGGGGGAGGGACAGAGAGATAGAGGGAGACACAGAATCTGAAGCAGGCTCCAGGCTCTGAGCTGTAAGTGCAGAACCCGATGCAGAGTTTGAACCCACAAACCATGAGATCATTACCTGAGCCAAAGTCAGATGCTTAGCCAGCTGAGCCACCCAGGTGTCCCACTTGTCCTGTTTTACATGATAAAGTATATGGTTGTCTTATTGCTGGATGCTAGAGCCAAATAGATAAATGCTGCCCCCATGCTCTGTCTAGGTGGATGGCCCTGAAAGAGTTTGATATGGTAGACTTTTAGATATCCCCATAGACTTGAACAGTCATTCATACTCAGTGTTAGAAAACTCAAGTGATACATCTTTTATGGGCTTTTTTTTTCTTGCTCCCATTTAACACTCCCTGTCCCTCACTTGTAGATCACATTTTCTTTCTTTCTTTTTTTTTAGTTTATGTATTTATTTTTGAGACAGAGAGGCAGAGAGAAAAGGAAAGAGAGAATCCCAAGCAGTGTCTGCATGCCAGCACGGAAACTAGCATGGGGCTTGGTCCCACAAACATGAGATCATGACCTGAGCCAAAATGAAGAGTCAGACACTTACCTGACTGAGCTGTTCAGGTGCCCCAGTAAATCACATTTTCAAGTAAATGACTCATACATGACAAAAGACAGAAAGTCCTTGTCTCAGGCTCTGCTCTAAGCAAAATCCAGCCTATGTTGACTTGCTTTTGGTAAATAACAATAGCTCTGTCCACTTGCTATTACCGAATAAAAAAATACCATAATATTTCATGACTTAAAATACTAAAATCGGGGCTCCTGGGTGGCTCAGTCGGTTAAGCGTCCGACTTCAGCTCAGGTCACGATCTCACGGTCCATGAGTTTGAGCCCCGCGTCAGGCTCTGGGCTGATGGCTCAGAGCCTGGAGCCTGCTTCCGATTCTGTGTCTCCCTCTCTCTCTGCCCTTCCCCCATTCATGGTCTGTCTCTCTCTGTCTCAAAAATAAATAAACGTTAAAAAAATTTTTAAAAAAATACTAAAATCAATTTTATCTTTCAGGTATGCAAGATAGTTCAGGTTTTTTCAGCTCACCTAGGTTGCCCTTAGAGCTGGACAGCTTTCTTTTTACCCCTTTGTGTGGATCTGCTAAAGTGGTTCTCTGAGTATCATTCATCCTCCTTGAACTGCAGGTAGCCACAACATGGTTTTCTCTGGCAATACCACAGGAACAAGAAAGTAAGTTGGTTACTTTCAGTCAGTTAAACATCCAGCATTGGCTCAGGTCATGATCTTATGGTTCATGAGTTTGAGCCCCACATTGGGCTCTGAGCTCAGAGCCTGGAGTCTCCTTCAGAGTCTCTCTCTCCCTCTCTCTCTCTCTCTCTCTCTCTCTCTCTCTGCCCTTCCCTGCTCACACTCTGTGTCTCTGTCTCAAAATTGAATACACATTAAAAAAAAGAAAAAGAAACACATTAAGGGTATTTAAAAGCTAGACCTATAGCCAGTCAACTTCCATGCTGGTGGTCCAAGTACGTCATATGTCAAGTTCAAAATCAAGGGACAGGGATGTATAGTCCACCTCCAATAAAGCAATGGCAAGGGTGTGTGTGTGTATGTATATATACATACATATATGTATGTATATATATATACACATACACACATATATGGGGAAGGGTAAAGGATTGAAGCTGATATATTGATTTACTGTATGATTTTGAAAGAGATACCAGTATATTGTCTGTGAAAGAAAAAACTTATACTGTATTTCTGATAATAATGCCAGTGAGCCAATAGGTAAATTCTATTTAATGGAAAATATCGTGAAACTCACATTTTCTGTGTAACCACCATTAAGACAATGCAATAGTTGTATTTTTTAGAAAAGCAGACAAGAATGGGACAGGCAGAAAAGTTGGTAAAGCCACTAAACTCTTGGTGAAAATCCAGATTTTAGAGCTTATGTTGTATGATGTCTTCCCTGTGTCCAGGAAATAGGATACAATAATAATTATTATACATGGAAAAACCTCTCAGTATTTAGGGTTAAAACAATTAGAGTAGAAGAGGAGCCACATTAATGAAATACATTTATTTTCACTTAGAGCCCAATCATTTTACCTTATGATTTAGAAAGATCACATTGGGTCTCATGGTAAATAATACTCCTAAAATGAGAGTCTTGCAAAAGCAATTGGTGTTCATTAGAATTCAGTATGGGAAGCAGCAGGTGGCAGGCAGTTCCATGGAAAAATTTTGCAGTGCCCTTCTATGGCTGAGGCAAAACAATTCATGTCGCAAGATGCCAGGTCTTATTCTCTGTTGTAAGTCATCACTGTATAACAATGTTTATGTTTTTTTACGAATATAATCAAGGAGCTCAAACTGAATTATTGCAATAGCTTTCTAAATTATACATTTTCTTAACATGTGGTAGAAGGGGAATACATGCATTTCACGGACTGTTATCACTTTGAAAAGCAATACATTTCATGGCAAAATGTAGTTATGTTCCCCTCCTCCCCCACGGAGGAAAGTGAATTTTTGAATATCTGTAACATTACACATATGTGGTGTAAAGTGAAACAATTTTGTGCTGGGGCAGAAGACCAAAAAAATTGTTATCCCCCATCTTTCAGTGTGCTTTTTCCTGAAAGAAAGTAAATATGTGTAACAGATTTCCCTTCCTGACACTGATCCCTACCTCTCCCTTACCAAAAAGGAGAAGGGAAGGGAGTAAAATAATTTTGATTTCCTGTGACCATTTAATACTTGTGTCCTTTTCAAAGCTTAACTATCTAGTTAATTGTCAAAGTCTGTGCAGTTACAGCTTAAAAGACTGTATTCAAGAGAAACCTTTAATTATGTCTTTAAGAGTGGAAACGACCATAAAAATTATAGCAGTTATTTTTGCCTTCCATTTGTCACACCAGTGGCTATGGCAGAGAGCTCCTGGTAAAGAGTTTTAAATGACAGATTTGCGGGGGTGGGGTGGGGAGGGGGGCGGGTAAGTGAACCTGCATTGAAATCTGTGTTTGGCCTTTTACTGTTTGTGGGATCTCCGGCATACTATTTAATCTTTCCAAAGCTCAGGTGGCTTAAAACAAAGGTGACAATACCTACCTCATGAAGTTGTTTATAAGGATCAAGTGAGATTTTAGCTTTAATGTCTAGACCTGAGGAAACACTCAGGAAATTATAGAAAATTATTTATGACTTAGTAATAGTAGAAGAACTACCTATGGTGGGCATGGGGAAAACATCTTATATATGTTTTAAACCTGCGTTTTTCAGAACAGATGTGTATCTGCATGAAAAATAAACCAAACAATCAAAACAGTAACACCAACAAAAAATACAGCCTATGTTGGTATATCCTATAACTTGAAAATAATTGTATAAGTCCAATAAAGCGTTATGTGTTCATCTTTTAATTATTTTAGAGGAAAAATGCTATGAGAGGTGCCTTCACTGGAAGGCAGTTGTATACAAGTTAATAGTTATTAGTCATATTTGTTTCCTGCAAGAGGCAGAGGACATCAAGATTCCATGAGGCTTGAAACTTATAAAATTCAGGGGCCCACTTCAAGAATTGGTGGGTGAGGAGAGCCTGAGTATTTTACCTGGAAGTGTTGGGAAGAAGACAGAAATTGAATTTCCTCATAACAGGGAAGCAGAAAAACTAGCAGCCATCGAGGTGGATTATCCTTGAGGCCCGCAGGGGAAGAAAAGCAGTGCTTCCTAGTTTCCTAAGTTTGTTTCACTGCCGAAGGAATTCTGTGACACAGGCCGTTAAGAGGGTCTAGACCTGTCATCCTGTGCCTGATGTTGGGGCGTCCTGCAGAATGATGCTGTCTCCCTGCACTGGATGCAAACTGAACTCTTAGTTTCAGTGTCCCCCAGACCATGTGGGCACGTGAGGATTCCTTACATGTGAGAAGACTCCTGACTCCATGCCTCAGCAAAACTGCAAGGCAATAAATCAACTTTAATGTGATGTCAGATGTCACAGTAAATGCAAGTGCACTAAGGTACCCTATCGTAGAGTCGTACTGGGTTTTAAAAAAATCCAGCCATATGACAATTATGAGAAAGATATATAAAACAAATTGGCAAAAGAAAAAAGCTTGGTTAATGTACAAGTATATAAGGAACTTCAAACCAGGAATAAGGCAGGGATGCCAAGTTTAATTCCAATCTAAGAAATGTCAACACATTTTTACATATGCCTAAAGATTTTTACAAAATTATAAAGGTGCAATCATATGTATAGTTATATGTTTGTTGGTATATATGTATATAAACACATGCCTATTTATGTACTCATAAAGATATAATTCACTATATATAAATATAGTATACTGTATAAAGCACAATGTGTAATGAGATATATATAGTCATATACACATGTACACATACACACAACCTTTATCCATTAAGCAATGTAGCCGCAAAACATGTCGTGGTAAAGCTTCCCCAAAATCAGGATTACTTGTTTTAAAAATCTTTTTAAGAAATATTTACCATGCCTCTCACAGAGTTTCACATGCCAAGTCCTCAGCCAGACTGCCTGGGATCAACCCCTCCTCCATCTCCTGTTTGGGTGCTCTTGGATCATTTAGTTAACTTCTGTATCGTTCATTGTCATTGCTTGTTAGATGTGGAAAAGAATAACATAATGCTAATCTGGTTCTTGTGAGGATTAAATAAATTACCAGAATAAAGTACTTACAACACTACCTACCACATTTTTGGCTGTAAAAGGTACCTCTCAATATCCTCATCATTGTCATCATTATCATCATCCCCTAGAAAAATCTAAGTGATTCCAATTGACCCAGATCTCAAATTTTTGAAATGACTGACAATCCTAGATTAGAGACGTGATTTTCTTTGTCCACTAAAATCAATAATGACAGGGGCGCCTGGGTGGCTCAGTCGGTTGAGCGGCCGACTTCGGCTCAGGTCACGATCTCACGGTCCGTGAGTTCGAGCCCCGGGTAGGGCTCTGTGCTGACAGCTCAGAGCCTGGAACCTGTTTCAAAATCTGTGTCTCCCTCTCTCTGACCCTCCCCCGTTCATGCTCTGTCTCTCTCTGTCTCAAAAATAAATAAACATTAAAAAAAAATTAAAAAAATCAATAATGACAATAACAGTAACAATGATGATTTTTTGTCAGAACGGAAGGCTTGTCCATTTTTTAGTTTTCCAAAGCTTTAAGAGAATCTACTCTCTATCATCATCATCTTCATTTATTAAAACTCAACTTTATACACTTTACGTGACATAGTATATATTCATTTTTGCAGTTGATATGATTTGTCAGATGCCTATCCTCATGTAACCACTGTCACAATCAAAAACAATTTTATTTTAAAATATTCCCTTCTAATCACTGGCACTTAATCTATACCCACCTCAGCCTTAGGCAACCATTCTGTTTTCTGGTCAGTATAGAATTGCTTTGACTTTTCTTTCTTTCTCTTTTTTTTAAATGTTTGTTAATTTGGGAGGGAGAGAGAGAGAGAGAGAGAGAGAGAGAGAGAGAGATCACTTGCACGCGCATGCCAGCGCAAAAGTTGGGGAGGGGCGGAGAGAGAGAGGGAGACATAGAATCTCAAGCAGGCTCCCGGCTCCAAGCTGTCAGCACAGAGCCCAACATGGGGCTTGAACCCATGCATGAATTGTGAGATCATGACCTGAATCGAAGCCAACTGAGCCACCCAGGCACCCCTGACTTATCTTGAATATATTTTTTTGGTGTTTTTTAGATTAATTCAAATAGTGAATTTTTGTAATTTTTATCTTTTTAGTGATAACTAGTTTTATATTTATGAAACTATCATAAGAGTAATTAACCTGCTGATTGACATTTGTGCTGTCTCCAAAATTTACCTATTATTAAAAAATTGTTGTGACTTTAAAAACAATTTTTTTAAATCTTTATTTATTTTTGAGAGAGAGAGAGAGACAGAGTGTGAGCAGGGGAGGAACTGAGGGGAGGGAGACACAAAATCAGAAGCAGGCTCCAGGCCCTGAGCTGTCAGCACAGAGCCCAACGCGGGGCTTGAACTCATGGACTATGAGATCATGACCTGAGCTGAAGTCGGACACTTAACTGACTGAGCCACCTAGGCACCCATGATGTGACTTTTTATTGCAAGTCTTTGTATGGACTTGTTTTGTTTTTCAGTTTTCTTTTTTTTTTTTTTTTTTTTTTTTAATTTTTTTTTTTAACGTTTATTTTTGAGACAGAGAAAGACAGAGCATGAACGGGGGAGGGGCAGAGAGAGAGGGAGACACAGAATCGGAAGCAGGCTCCAGGCTCTGAGCCATCAGCCCAGGGCCCGACGCGGGGCTCAAACTCACGGACCGCGAGATCGTGACCTGAGTTGAAGTCGGATGCTTAACCGACTGAGCCACCCAGGCGCCCCTTGTTTTTCAGTTTTCAATTCTTTGGGGGAAAATGTATATGAATAGAGCTTCATATTTTAAGAACTGTCAAATTGCTTTTCAAGGTAGTTTTAACATTTTATACTTCTCCCAGTCAGGTGTAAGAGTTCCAGTTGCTTCTTATCCTCAGAAACCCTTGGCATTTTCAGTGTTCTTAATTTTGGCCTTCCTAATGGGTGTGCAGTGGTATTTTGTTGTTGTTTTCATTTGTGTCCTTGATGAATAATGATGATGAACACCCATTTTTATGTGTTTAAATGCCATTCAGATATATTTGGTGAAGGGGCACCTGAGTGGCTCAGTCAGTTAAGCCTCTGACTTCGGCTTAGGTCATGATCTCATGGCTCATGAGTTGATCCCCATTCAGGCTCTGTGCTGACAGGTCGGAGCCTGGAGCCTGCTTCTGAATCTGTGTCTCCCTGTCTTTCTGTCCCTACCCTGCTTAGGCACTTTCTCTCTCTCTCTGTCTCAAAAAATGGTATCTTTGGTGAAATGTGTGTTCATATATTTTAAAAATTATTTTAAATGATTCTTTGTTTTGTTGTTGAGCTGGAAAAATACCTTAATGATGTATGTCAGAGATCAGTCAAATTTTCATTTTGATGAAGCCTAATATTTCTATTTTATTTTCTCTTAGGTTTTGTGTTTTTTTTTATGTGAATGTGAATGTGTGAGTAAGCATCTTAACACATCTTTGCCTGGCCCAAGGTTTTGTATATTGTCTTCTAGGAGTTTTAAAGTTTTACCTTTAGGTGTGTGATAAGTTTCAAGGAATTTTTTTTGTGTATGCTGTTAGGTAAGGTTCAAAGTTAATTTATTCCAAATGAATATCCATTTGTTCAGGCATCATTTCTTGAAATATGATGCTTTTATCATTGAATTATTTTGACACTATTGTCTAAAATAACTGACCCTGTAAGTGCGGTTTTATTTTTGGACATTGTATTATATTCTGTTGACCTATACTACAACACCATAATGCCTTGATCACTTCAGGTTAGTAGTGAATGATAAAATCAACTCCTCCAATTTTGTTTTTTATCTTTTTTATTTTACTTTTCTTGATTCATTTCCATATAAATTTTGACCCTCTTCGCTTCATTTCCACATAAATTTTAGCATCATTTGGCAATTGAGCCAAGTTAACATGCTAAGACTTTGATTGGAATTATTTCAAATCTAAAAACCTATTTAGAGATAAGAGACCTCTTAAAAATATTGAGCTTTCTGGGGGTGCCTGAGTGGCTTAGTGGTTGAGTGTCTGGCTCTTAATTTCAGCTCAGGTCATGATCTCATGTTTCATGAGTATGAGCCCCTCATCAGGCTCTGTGCTGATAGTGTGGAGCCTGCTTGGGATTCTCTCTCTCTCTCTCTCTCTCTCTCTCTCTCTCTCTCTCTCTCTGAAAATAAATAAATATTTTTTAAAAATAATGAGTTTTCTAGTCCGTGAACTTGGTATATTTCTTCATTTACTTAGGTTTTATTTCATTTATCTCAATAGTTGTTTCTAGTTTTTAGTGTGCATATTTTAATTTAGAACTTTGATGCACATCCCACTGCACTGCAGTGATTAAAGATTAAAGAGAATGAGAAGATGCCAGCAGAAGTTTCTTAGAAGGAGCTGCAAGCGACATATTGGAAGGGAGACAAAAGATCAAGCAACTTGAATTTAAGATAGAATGAGGATGGATGATTTGGAAATAATTAGTATTGCCAACTCTTTTAAGAAGTTTTAATGTAAAAAGAAGCAAGGAAATGGAGGGTTAACTGGAGGAACATGTGAGGTCAAAAAGGTTGTTGATTTTAAGATGGGCAAAATAGCAGCAAATCTGTATGCTATAATGATACAAAAGGGAGACCTGTTGATTCTGAAGAGAGAAGGACGCATACCTGCAACAGTCCCTTGAGTATGTAAGACAGCACTGCAACTAGAGCACAATGAAGAGCTTGGCCTGAGGAAGGAGTGTGGTTTACCCAGAGCAGAACGAGTGAAGGCAGAGTTTATGGGTACGGGTGCGCACCTGTGACTAGATGTAATGGTAGGAGCTACTGAAGTTCTCTTTTGATTCTTATTTTCTTATCAGTGAAATAAGTTACCAGAGCCATCAACAGTCTTTGAATATGGGGTAGAAGTGTTGGAGATTTATTTTTTTTCTTTTATTTGTTTTGGGAGGGGGGAGAGGGAGAGAGAATCCCAGACAGAATCCACAGTATCCGCACAGAGCCGGAAGCGGGGCTCAAACTCACAAACTGTGAGATCATGACCTGAACTGAAGTCAGATGCTTAACTGACTGAGACACCCAGAGGCCCCAGAGTGTTGGAGATTTAACTAAAGGAGCGTCCTTTAAAGTGAATGAGTTCCTATTCAAGGAAAAACCCGCTATGTTGGGACTATTTTTCTCATACCTAGTACAAAATTAGGTATTTTGGCATTTTTATAAATAAATAGTACTGATTTTAAAAGATGCAGAGATACTTTTAATTTAAAAAAAATAGACATTCAGTTAGGACACATTTTATAACTATAAACTAATTCATCCAGTTTGCTTTCTCATGAATTAGAACTCATTTTGAGTTCACCTAGTGTTAAGAAGCATTAATTGTTTCTCAAGCCTCGGATGATGGTGGTTGGACCCTGTGTAGAAATGAGGTCCATGACTGATATATTTACAGAAGAATGTAATCATGGAGATTCATAGGAGGTAATCATGAAATGTAGCCGTAGAAACCTTATGGCTCATCAGATAAAAACAAACTGAGTCTGAAGGATATCTTTTGATTTATTCACATTTGATTTGTGGACTTACTTTCCCCGTATCCATTTTCTTTTGGAGGCTGAGAATGGAAGTTCTTTTCATTATGACATGAAAATAAGTCCAAGAGATTATTCTGCTCTCATGTTGTAGCCATGTTCATATGGGTTAGTGTCTCTGTGTGTTTGCAACTGTTTTTCCTATCATTAGCTTTTGTTGTTATTGTTAGCTTTTTTTCCAGTAAAAAGTTAGCCCCTTCCAAACCAATAACAAGACCCAGACATACTTAAAGTTTACTTGTAAGGCTGGGTGTGAAGCACAGCATTCTCTTCCTTACAGGGTTGTTTTGCAAACACATGCACACTTGTTCTTGGGCTCTGGAGATTATAAGTATGTTACCTAGGAGAACAGCAATACTCTTTTGGACTTGACTCCACTTTCTTTACACACTTCTCTATCTTTTAGAAGCCTCCTGCACATATTTTTAAAATGTGTTTTAGAAAGGATTTAGTGACAGTGCATGAGACCCTTTGATTTTATTTCCCCTTTCTCTTCACCTTAACTAGTAGCAGGAGTCACTGGTGTGCTTCAGAAAGCTTACTTATGTTTGAATACAGTCTAAATCAGTGCAGACCCTTGACTGGCTTAATCTTTGCTTGCAAATGACAATGCAGTGAGACCAGAGGAAGAAAAAAAAATTACTTCCTTTCCTATTGGAAACCTAATAAGTAGTTAGCCTGACCCAGTTTTCAATAAAGGAGATTTTCTGATGACCCAACAGGAGTGACTATCTGTAGTCAAAGAAAGGGGAGGGTGAGTTTAATCTTTAATGCCACTGGAATGGCAGCTGTTCTCAGCTCTGTCTGATTCTGTGAAGGATGGTGAAGATAGAGCTGCTTTTTCAGTCTAGGGAGAATTTTCCTTTTGAATATTCCAAACGGGGGATTTGCACATGTGCCTCAAGAGCTAATTGTCTAGGTTCCATCAGGAATGCAGCAGGAGAGGAGCGTATTTCATGCTTAAGACCAGAGAAGAGCCACGCAATACTCAGTGGATAAAAGGCTTGCGGTCCCAGCTGGGAAAAAGAGTCCCATTATCTCCCAGCTGCATAGACATTCCATACGGCTTGGTTCTGCCTGGATGCACAGCATGCCTGGCTGAGAGCTTGAAACAGAGT
Source organism: Puma concolor (assembly GCF_028749965.1). Classification (NCBI taxonomy): domain Eukaryota; kingdom Metazoa; phylum Chordata; class Mammalia; order Carnivora; family Felidae; genus Puma; species Puma concolor. The sequence goes on along the minus strand of NC_141668.1, from coordinate 127,808,210 downwards.
TCTGCAGAAAAATTGTAAAGATCCCGAGACATTTCCCTGGTAAGATCTGTAAGTACAAAATTGTGCTGTCTGCTGCATTGAGAATTTTGCTGGGCAAGCTGCGGCTTTTCTTCCTCTCAATGTCTTTGTATTAGCATAACAGGTAAAAGCTGGGGTTGGGGGAGAAGTCACTGCTTTATTTATGCTATGTTTCTATGATGTTGATGCTTAAAATGCATTTATTCCTCGTGAGAGAAAATGTATTGAATCTGTATTCTGGGGAGCTTAGGATCAAACCAGGGACAGAGAGACTACAGGTACATTTTTCAGTGTTTCACTAGTCTTTGCTGCAGTAAAACTAATGGGCAAGACGGGATGACAGTGCTAATTCTGGTACTTTCAGATGGCTTCACGCCCTTTCTGTAACGGCAAATGAGAAAATGTGATTGCTAATTTTTTTTCATCGTAGGGTAGAGGGGTGGGGTTTACATTGGCCAACAGATGATTTAAAGGAATGGTTGTAAAAAGTTTCCTGGGGGAGGGATTTCGCTCCCTGGAGGGGAGTAAAGCAAGACTGGAGGTCACATGACCCCACCAAATTTTTTCTGGCGTTTTGCTTCGCACCCAGCTTCCTGATAATCGCTTCTTTTCATTTACAATAGGTAAGCTTTCAGTATTAAGGTACCTGTAATAGTTTATGAAAAGTTTCAGAAGTTGATGACTTGGGAACAAAACTTATAAGAGCTCTGAGATTAGCCACGTATAGCCCATTATGTTAACGGAATACTATCAACTTTGGGGGTTTGGGGAGAAATTGGAATTCATAGTACTTGCTTCTCCAATTGAAAACTACTTATGTTTAAATAATCAGCATCCTGACTATGTCCTCTGAGAAATATTCACAGAATGAGTAAACAGAAGTTATATGGAGAGAAAAAATAGGGAGAACAGTAGAACTACATAGAATCAATTTGGAAAATGAGGTATTCATAAGCTGATCTACAGTGGCAATGTTTTTAAAAATCTTTCTAAGAGAAAGAGCCATATGTTGAATATTGAATTTCTAGTTTTGAACAGTCTTCATGTATCTGATGGGTTTATCTTTCATTATTGTTGTTAAAGCTTTTATCAATATATGTGCCTTGTATTTTATAAGAATATATTTAAGCACGCTCTCCCATACCTCACCCCCCCACACACATGTGTAAACCTACACAAAATACACACATACAAAATACTGTCATGATTTGTATCACAAACAGAAGCACAGAGTCTTTTCATCTTTGATACTTCCATGATTTTTTTAAAGCAATATCATGGCTATGCAATCCAAAGATGTCAAGTATATAAATCTGCACTTTTTATAAGGCTTTGTATGAGGTTGTATAAATGCATAACTTATCACATCTTAGCTAAAAAACTACTCATTTATAAACTGCCATTGCATTACTTCCTTTGAACATTTCTAGTTAAGTGCCAGAATAGTTTGTTTAGTATTCTCCATGTAACTTTCCCTAATGAAAACAAATTCACATTGTCATTTGGAGAATTAGTACATATTTGTTTTAAGTTTAGAAAAAAAAGAATCAATTATCTTGGGAAAAGAATATGAAGTGTATTAAGTTGTTTGTATGCTTTTGTGTTTTTGATAACTGAAAATAGTAATATAAAAGTAAATTTGTACCTTTTTAATTATTTTATTGGAAGGAAGAGGGTTATGAAAGATTTTTTTTACTTATGTATATATTTTAACACCATATTAATTAGAATTCAGCAGCAGAAGCTATACTCCTTAAAAATAACTCAAGCTAAACAAGCTAAACACAAGTGTTCAAAAACAAAATCCTGTCACCTGTAAATAACAGTCAAGATATTTGGAGACATCCTGTGCCTAAATTCTAATAACAAAATGAGAGAGAGAGAGAAACAGAGACAGAGAGAGATGCACAGAGAGAGAAACTTTAGAAGAATACTTTTTTATTTGTTTTGGGAAAACAAACATTTTGATAATGTGATCAGTGATAGATAGATAGGTAGATAGATAGATAGATAGATAGATAGATAGATAGATAGATAATAGATGTTCTTTTAAAAGAATATGATCTTACCCTACCCTTTAAAAAAAGTATTGAGTTTATTTTAGATTTGGATTAAATAGGAAAAAAATGAGCCGATATGAAACTGAAGAAATTGCTAAATTTTGGGTATTTGTTTTTTCCCAAAGGAGATATTAGGTCCATAATAAAAGCACTCGAGGTAAGAACAAAAATTATGAAAGTATTAATAGTTTGAAGTCACTATTCATAGGATGCATTTTTAAATATTAAACAATCTCTTGTAAAGTCTTCAATATGATATTTAAAGAAATTAGCGCATGTATTTTATGGTTATTTCCCTTACATACACCACCTGAACTTCAATTGTATTATCAGTTTTATGTTATTGAGATTTATGGTATTTTAATTCTGTTTTAATTCACACAGTATTGGTTAGACTTACTTGGAATTTGAAAAACCTCAGTCCTTACCAATTACTGCATAATTCATCATTCCTCTATTCTTAATTTTGAATTATTTCTTGGGTTATTGGATTTCAGTGTTAAGTAATACCCCACCACCAGAGAAATAGTCATAGATGGTATATTGTCTGTGTGCCTACATAGAACATTTTCTTCTTTTGCCTTATACATGGAAGACACATTAATCTTTCTTGAATCAGACATATTTTCTCCTTTAGAAACTTGTAATTATTGGAAACAATGCTGGAGATTCTTGCCATACTGAATGTTGCTGTCCACTGGTTATTAGATGTGTACGAGATTTCCATCTTGAATATAAGTTGCTTCTTTCTGATGAGTGTCTACATGATGCTGTGTGTGTGTGTGTGTGTGTGTGTGTGTGTGTGTGTGTGCGCGTGTGTGTGTGTTTTGCCAGAGTATGTCCTAGAGTTAGTCTTTATCAATTTGCTTGAACATGGTGTCCCCCATTGATTTTCATTTTTATATTTCAATTTTGTTGTTGTTACATTCTGTTTTTACTGTTAAATCGTTTGTTCCTTTTCTTCAGGGTCACCAGTTATGAGCATGTTGGATCTCATTTTTCTGTCTTCCACATCTATCATATTATCCCATTTTATTTTTAATGTTCTACTTTTTTAGTTCACTTTGATTTTTATTTTTAAAAATATATACAGAAAGATTATATTTTAGAGATATTTAATTCCTATAAGAGTAATTGCCTAAGCACTTTGCTCAAACTGTGGCTGATTCTTCTTGAGATTTATACTTTTCAATTGCATTTTTCTTAGATTTTTTCCCCTTTATCTTCTTTTTACTTAAAAATGTATGCATAAGGGATGAATAGAGAAAGCACAGAGGATTTTAAGGCATTGAAACAATTTTGTGTGATACTATCATGGTAGATGCATGTCACTGTGTATTTGTCTAAACCCATAGAATATCCCATACCAAGAGTGAACCCTGGTGTGAACTATGGATTTTGGGTGATAGCGATGTGTCATTGTAGGTTCAGTGATTGTAACACATTGTAGAACCACGTACCATTGTGGTGGGAGATGTGATAATGAGGGAATCTGTCCATGTGTGCGGGCAAGGGAGTATAACCTGGCATGTTTGGGGATAATCTGTATCCTCCTAAAAGTAAATAAGGGAGAAAATACTTGCCAGCTTTCCTGTATGACTCCATCCACCTACTTCATGGAGGTCCATGTTTTTCTTTGCTTGTTTTTTTGTTTGTTTGTTTTTAGTATTTGGCAGCAGTGGAATTGTGCTTCAGAATCTATGTTTTGGGGTTGTACTCACTTACATTTTTATTAAACACAGAAGGTTTTTTACTTTGATTTTGCATCCCATCAACATCACTATGTTTTTCTTTCTGTTGTTTCTGTAGAACAATAGAGGAATAAAAATCTCTTAAATGAACTTTAAATAAAAATCTTTCAGCTTAGAAGAATTCTTTCAAATGGAAATTTCATTAGAAAATTAAATTATTCCCATTATTCATATTGACAAGAACTATTCTAGTCAAAATCATGTTTGTCTACACTATATATTCTAGCATTAAATACTTGTTATGATGAAGGCATAATAGGGTATACTAGAGAAGGACAAAAAGCAGTCATTGGGCTCTCTTTTATTATTCTTTTATTCTTTATTATTATGATTACATTTTCCTTTTTTTAATTTTTTTTTTCAACGTTTATTTATTTTTGGGACAGAGAGAGACAGAGCATGAACGGGGGAGGGGCAGAGAGAGAGGGAGACACAGAATCGGAAACAGGCTCCAGGCTCTGAGCCATCAGCCCAGAGCCCGACGCGGGGCTCGAACTCACGGACCGCGAGATCGTGACCTGGCTGAAGTCGGACGCCAACCGACTGCGCCACCCAGGCGCCCCACATTTTCCTTTTTTATTCTCTTATTCTTTAATTTTCCTGTCAGTCTTTAGTGATGAAGTCTATGGCCTAGTTAACTATCTTACAAAGAATCCTAAGGTAATTTAGAGTGAATTAGGGTCCTAGTAGCATGAATCAAAATTAGGAGTCTCAAATATTTTATGACATAAATTTGGTGGGCATAAAATTTATACGTAACAAGCTTCCAATTAAATGAAGATATGAATAAAATCACTTAGATATTGAGATTTTTTTAAAGAAGCCATAAGAGAATGACGTGTCCTATGAATTAGAAAACACATGATCTTACTGGTAAAAGATATTCCATCCTCTCTAGTATGTATAAAGTGACACCAGCTTCTGGAGGCAGAAGGATCATACATCAGCTATATACTCGCTCGTCTCTACATTTGGCACAGGATAGGTTTGTAGTCTCAAGAAAGTAACTTAGCCTCTCAATACCCCTGTTTCCTGTCCATAATGGAGATAATAGTAGATCTGACTTCACAATCAAAGCAAGAGGAATAAATAGGTTAATGTGTGAAAAATACCTTGGGAGAAGGCTTTGAAATTAATAAGCGCTTTGTATTAGTTGTTTGATCATTTTTATATTAGTGTTACTATTACAACATTTGTCTATGAGCCTTGGGATTGACTGAGAAAATATGATATAAAACAATAAAAAAGTGAATATTATAAGCATCATCTCATCAATTATACTGGGTAATTAATAGAGAATTAAATTTGGAGGTGTAAATTATAGTTAGATATGAAAAGGGAGCTCAGGGAATCTTGTGACAAGATTCAGAGATGCTGGCCTTCAGATTTACATAGCCTAAAAATAGAAATGGTATTTCTGCATGCACCAAGCAATCAGAGGTAATCAATAAAAATGGTTTATTTAATTTTTTCATTATAAAAACAATATACACAAAAACAGAAGAAAAGAATAAGCCATAATCCCTTTCACCAAAGAAAACCATCAAAAAATATTTGTGATTTCTTTCCTGTTGGTAATGGTTTTGTTTTTTCTGGGTTTTTTTCTTATTAAAATTTTAAAATCCTAAAAAAGTAATCTGTGAAGCTGGAAACAATAATAAAATTTGATCTGATAGGAAAGATAATAAAATTTAAAAAATTGATATCTTCCCACATATTTCTAGTCCCACTTGCCAAAGATATTTTTCTTTTTTTTTTTTTTAACGTTTATTTATTTTTGAGACAGAGAGAGACAGAGCATGAACAGGGGAGGGGCAGAGAGAGAGGGAGACACAGAATTGGAAGCAGTCTCCAGGCTCTGAGCCATCAGCCCAGAGCCCAACGCGGGGCTCGAACTCAAGGACCGGGAGATCGTGACCTGAGCTGAAGTCAGATGCTTAACCGACTGAGCAACCCAGGCGCCCCGCCAAAGATATTTTTCAACAGTTTATTTTATTGTACTTATTGACTGACTTTTATTGGGTGTATGAAGCATTCTATACTCATTTTTTTGCGATTTTTACTAGCTTAGAAATCAGATACTCTATTACATTTTAGTGAACATACATATTTTAACAAAAAATGAAACTTTGTTTTTTCTAATAAAGCAAAAGATAATGTAGCTATCCTTTTTACAAACAGGACAATGGCTTGTTTAAATTTCCTCCAAGATATTTCTGCCAATGTCCATGTTGCTACTCTTTTATTTTCACTTTATTTTTAAACTTCTCCTAACACTTTTTGTCAACGTTTATTTAGATTTATGACATGTTTTTCTGAGTTGCTTATTAACCATTTCTTCTTAGTGCATATACATACATCTCCTAGGTTCATTTTGTGTGTACTGAAGACCATTTGAAGGTCATTATAGAAACGGTCTTAAATGCTCCTACAATTTATATTTCTAAAAATTACTTACTTTACTCACATTTTAAATAATAATGCAGTTGATTCTAGAATTCCAAGTTAACCTTGTTAACTTTCTTCTCAACATTTTGTGCATATTCTGTTCACTGCTCTTCTGGAATATAATTTAGCTCCTGAGAAGACTGCTCATAGTCTAACTGTGACATCTTTGAAGATATATTTGTCTTTCTTTCATTCTGGTAGATTTTAAAAATTCCTCTTTGCAATGACATCTTTGGGTTTATTACAATGTGCGTAGGTGTGGATTTGTTTTAAATATATACCATTCTGGCGTCGACAAGCTCCTAAATATGTCTAACTTCAATTTTGAAAAATTCTCAGCTACTATATATTTACTCCTATCTCTTTTCCATCTCTCTTTTCTCCAAGATGCTCATTAAGTATTTGAACCTTCTTCTTTTCTTCTGTCTTTGACTTGTTTTATTTATTTTCATACCTTTCTTTTTTTTTTTTTTTAATTTTTTTTTTAACGTTTATTTATTTTTGAGACAGAGAGAGACAGAACATGAACGGGGGAGGGTCAGAGAGAGAGGGAGACACAGAATCTGAAACAGGCTCCAGGCTCTGAGCAGTCAGCACAGAGCCCGACGCGGGGCTCGAACTCACATACCGGGAGATCATGACCTGAGCCGAAGTTGGACGCTTAACCGACTGAGCCACCCAGGCGCCCCAATACTTTTCTTTTTTGTGTTTCACTGTGTTTTCCTCTCCCTTGTACTTCATAAATTTATTTTTCTTTTCAGCAAATATTTTGGATTTCTGTAATTTCTATTGCTTATTTTAAAAATTCTCTTATTTTAAAGTTTTTTTTATTTTAATAATTTTTTATTTTAATAATTCTCTTATAATTCTCTTATTTTAAAGTTGATTTTTTTACAGACAAATTACTTCATTACGTATGTCTGCTGAATTTCCCTCATGGTGGTTTATTCTTTTTGGTGTTTGTCATCTCCTTTTATGACAGATTCATCTTCAGCAGATGTCAATTTCAATGAGAGACCAGCATTATCAGAATTGAAGATGCTTCTCTGTGGCATTGCTTCACTTTTGCCTCTAGAGTTGTTGTCATTTCCCCATTTGGTACTAGTTTCTATGTTCATTTTTAGCCTAAAATTACCTTAACATACATATTGAATAAATTTGGCCCTAGAACTAAGCTTGGCAAAAACTTGATGTTCAGCCTCCTTCTGCAAGACCCTTTCTTTCCAGCAGATAAGTAGAATCCTTGAAAGTTTCCTTTTTAATGGAGGGCCCTCTTTTCCTTGGGTCATTGCAGCTAACTCTGAGATTTTTTCCTCATTTTGGAGCCTCACCAGTTTAACTTTGATTTTCTTCTTTATTTTGGTTCTCTTACAATTTATCTTTCTCATTTATAGCCTTGATTTTATACACACACACACACACACACACACACACACACACATACATACAGGATTTGATACATTACATTCTATACAAAAATGATACCTTTCCGTATCATATTGCATAGTATCATATACTGCCATGTTGACTGCAGTTTTCCTCATATGCTTTCCATCTGTTAGGAGGTCATCAGGCTTTCTGACTTGCTGGTACTTTTTATTTTCTTCTGGTAGTATTATGACTTCATATATTTCTTTTGGTGTGTTTTCTATCAGTTTAGTGGTGCTGCAGGGATCAAGGCATACAGTCATTCCATAACCTTGAACCACAAGTTAATGCTAGGTTTAAAATAAGATTCTTCACAGAAATTAAAGATGGTTTTCTTTAATTTTTCAGTTGTTTGCTAGATCATCACATTAGCTTATAAGATATAGGTAAGGTCAGTTGTATATTTCTTTCCATTAATTCCTCAAATATTAATTTAATGTATCAATATACTTGGTTTAGTCCAAAAGGACAGTTCATTCAATGAGAAAATATGCTAGGAAACACTCCAGAATTTAGTTAGAAGGGCTGGCCAGTAGGTGTTGTTTACATAACCTCTAGGAGTGGTAACTATATTAATTCCTTAGGTTTAATGGTGTACAAATTCTTAAAATGTAGAGGAAATTATTCAAAGTGTTTGTCGGCACAGTAATTCCTCATAACAGAGTCAAGCTGATTGCTAAGTGGACCATTCTTTCTTTAGATGACCTCTGTTGATTAAAAGTGAGAATATTGGATGGATTTAAAAAAAAAAAAACAACTTTTTTTAGTGTTCTTTTAAAGGTGGAAGGAGAAACTCAAAGAAGACATTTTGCAAAGTTCCTAGTAATTTATCACCCTTGTATGTAAGAGGCCAATATGGACATTTTGTTTTCAATGCTTTTATTTGTCCATAATTTCAAAGTTTAATTGATTTGGCTTTTTACATTTGTATGATAAAGGGGCAGTGTCAGGAGACTTTTGTAGTCTTTTGTTTTGTTTTTTTGTAGATCTTTTTTGTAGATCTTTGTAAATATCAGGAGTATAATATACTTGCTGGAATAGAGCTCTTGGCAAAAGAACATAATTTTCCTCTCTAGCATGTGTCAAAGTCCTCCAATCAGTAAAAAGCAATAAATGAAAGAGAAGGTCAGAAATCAGACATGATGCTAATTTTCTATTGGCTGATATAAGAGTAAATTAAAGAAAGTCCTTAAAGTTTTCTAGGGATGAAAAGGTTACAGTTCCTCAAGTGTTCATACAAGGTAGTTTTTTTTTTTTAAGTTAATTTTGTTTTGAAGTATAAGATGAAGATGTTTTCTCTAGGAATTAATTTTAGCCAGCGAATTCTTAAACATGCTTAATTGGGAATCTGTACTGCTGACAGATAAACTAATTCAGACATTCCTCTCTCTAAGTTAACACAAAAGTGTGTATTCACAAATTCTCCTAAAATTGACATCGTGGGTATACTACATGTAATTTAAGTTTATATTTTGTGCAAACTGTGCCTCTTTGGTTTGTAGACAGAAGAATGAGGCTTTTATCTGCATCTTTCTGTCAAGATACAGGGAACTTTGGTGGGGAAGGAAAGCTTTTTGTTTGCTGACTTCCCTCTCCTTCCATCTTTGTCATAAGATGTTCAGAGAGATTATGTAATGACAGAAACAACTTTATTATAGAAAGAGGCTGGAATTTAAAAGGCAAAATCACCTTTTTTCCATGTGTAGTTCAACATAGAAAGCCAAATAGAAGTTTTCATATATTTACACAACACATACATTCCTTATCTGTGCAATACTTGAGACACTTCCTTTCACTATTAGTGACTTCTTTACTTATGAGATAAAGGTAATGTTTTTCACAGAGAAGCATGGAACAACAACAACAAATCATTTTATGCCACTGAAATATCAAGATTCATAAATATATCTTTGGATGTTCTAAAATATTTTTTTCCATTCTCACAGTTTTAGCCACTGGATATTATTTATTTTGTGCTTTCATTTGTGCGTGAAATCACCCCAGTTTATCCAAAAATTCTAGTTAACTTTGATCAATAATTTAACATATTTAATTACCAGTATTAATATTACAATTAAATAAAACATACTGTTAATAAACAATAATAAAGGTGATTTTAAAGCTTAATTAAATAACATTTCAGAGCACCAAAATTTGTTAATCTCACCTTTATAGATGATTGAAAATTATGATCTGTAAGTTAATTATTGCTCTTGTCTTATAAACATAGTTTTAAAGGGTTTTTTTCTCTGTTTTTTTTTTTTCTTTTAACACATGGTAGTCATAGAAGTTTGAGTCATATTGTAACTTGTTTTATTCCCATTGGTTGTGCTGTCTCCTAACATCTCAGATCTAGCAGACTTGGATCCTGACTTCTTCTTTGTATATCCAGTGCCCAACTCACAGTAGACAGTGATTTTATTATATTAATTAATTTCAGAAATATTGACTGAATAATTATGGTGTGATTGATGCTATTCCAGGCATTGGGACATTTAATTCTGAAGAAGGCAGTATAGAGTCCTGCTATTGTGAATTTCAAATTTTAACATGTGCTCTTGAACTCAATTAAACATTCATATCTACAAATTAGATGGCAACATTGTTAATTTTATAACTTACTGAATAAATGAGCATTAGAAATTAATATATTATCTAATTCCAGGATAACTTTTTAGAATAAAATAACATGATACAGCAATAAACACCAAAAGACTACTTAAAAGAGCTAAGTATTTGCTCGGAATAATCATTATCCCTTGATAGTGATAGATAGTTATGTATTCTAGGTTATGCAAAAAAGTCATAATCTGCCTAAAAAAGAATGTATTAGCAAAAAGTAGCATCTCATAGTATATAAACGTTCACATAATTTTCTAATCACATGTCCCAACTCCTTTACCTGAATGTTACTCATTTTCATCAACTAAATGGTACTTACGGACTTACTGAAATGGTGAGATCTGTTCATAATTTGCAAACTACATCAAATTTTAACTAACTTTGGAAAATTACTCTATATAGCAAGTGAGGAAAATAAAAAACAAACAGGATATCATTTATTTACTTATTTTTAATTATTTTTTATCAAAGTAGAATTAACATGCAATGTTATATTGGTTTCAGGTATATAACATACTGATTCAGTAATTACATACATTACTTAGTGTTCATCACAACAAGCATAGACACCATCTGTCGCTCTACAATGTCTTTACAATATTACTGACTATATTCTCTAATCTGTACTTTTCATCTCTATGACTTACTTATTTTATAACTGGAAGTTTGTACTCTTAATCCCCTTTACCTTTTTCACCCAACCCCCTACCCATCTCCCCTCTAGGTATCACCAGATTGTCTCTGTATTCAAGAGTCTGTTTTGTGGTTTGCTTCTTTGTCCATTTGTTTTTTATATTCCATAGAAATTGAAATTGTAGTTGTCTTTCTCTGTCCAACTTATTTCACTTAGCATAATTCCCTGTAGGTCCGTCCGTGTTGTCACAAATGGCAAGATCTCATTCTTTTTGTGTTTGTTTGTTTTTTGTTTTGTTTTGTCTTGGTCTCATTCTTTTTTTATGACTGAGTAATGTTTCACAGTGTGTGTATGTGTGTATGTGTGTGTGTGTGTGTGTGTGTGTGTGTGTGTGTGTGTGTGTATCAAGTCTTTTCCATTCATATATCAATAGACAGTTGGGTTCCTTCTTTATCTTGGCTATCGTAAATAATGCTGCGATAAAAATAGGGGTTTTCTTATCTTTTCAAATTTATGTTTTTGTTTTCTTTGAATAAATACACAATTGTATCAAATGGATCAAGAATATCATTTATTTTAATCTTTTTTTCAGATTATAAAAGTTATATACCTTTATTATACAAAATTTGGAGACCGCAGCAAAATATACATATTAATATTGTCATGTCACTCAAGATATAGAATTCTTTCAGTCATTTTTTGTGCATGTGCATGCATGTATAAAATACAACATTGAGATGAATCTATATGTTCTATTTTATACTTGTTCTTGTAAATTAACATGCTGTGAGCATTTTGAAGAATCATCAATATTCTCCTGAATCCGAGGGATATTTCACCGGATGGGTGTCCATAAATTTTCTCAAACAAATAATGTATCATCAAGTATTTAGCTTTTTAGAACTATTTTCTACTTACAAAAAATGTTATGATGACTATATGCCTATACCTGAATATTTTTTCCTGAGTATTTTACATATGTCTCTGATTATTTTTTAAAAATAAATCCCTAGTATTAAAACTTCAGTGTTAAATAGTATGTGTTATTTTATTTTATATTTAAATGTTTATTTATTTATTTTTGGTGGGAGGCAGGGCAGAGAGAGAGGGAGAGAAATAATCCCAAGGAGGCTCCAAGCTGTCTGCACAGAGCCTGATGCAGGGTTCAAATTCATAAACCGTGAGATCATGACCTGAGCCAAAATCAGAGGTCAGATTCTTAACCAACTGAGCCACTCATGTGCTCCAATAGCATGTATTATTTTAAATATGTTAGCATGCATATTACTAAATTGTCCTTTGGAAAGACAGTTCCATCTGTGCTTCCAGGCACCTGAGTTCCCCTTGCCACACACGTGTAAACAGTACATATTATTAAAAAAAAAATTTAATGTTTATTTATTTTTGAAGGAGAGAGAGGCAGAGCATGAGTGGTGAGGAGCAGAGAGGGAGGGAGACACAGAATCTGAAGCAGGCTCCAGGCTCTGAGGTGTCAGCACAGAGCCTGACTTGGAGCTTGAACTCACAAACTGAGATCATGACCTGAGCCAAAGTCAGTTAAGCATCTGACTGAGCCATCCAGGTGCCCCAACATTACATATTATTAATTTTGAGTACTCTCCTATTGGATTGGCAAAATAAACACACAAATAAACTATGTTCTAATATTGCTGTAAATAATCCTTTTTCCATAAATATGGTCTGAATATTTCATGCATGTTTGTATCTATTCCTTTTATTAAGGTCAGCCCATATCCTTTGCCCATTTTTCCATTGAGATTGTACATTTTTTCTCACGCTCAAGAAGTTCATCACACATCAAGGAGATCACCCTTAATTTTCATACATGTCTCAAACTTTTTTCCAAGTTTATAATATGATAGCATTTTAAGCATGAAACCTCGTAAAATGTGTGAAATACTCCCTGAACCTCTGTTTGTATGTATATACATACATTTGGCTTCCAAAAATTCAAAGGACTGCATGAAAACTGAATGAGTTAATGTTTCCAAGTATGTTTTTGTAACTATAAGGGGGTGTACACTTACTGTTCTTAGTCTTAATATAATTAAATCCATATTTAACATAGATTGTGCATTAGATCATAAAGTGTAAATGAATACATTTGAAGTGTACTAAGGAGAGGGACTGTGTTTTCAAATTTATATAGGTCATGCACCTAGGTCACGGTCTAGCATGTGGTGGGTACTCAACACATGCTTGATTAATGAATATAGATTCTACCAGAGAAACATAAAGTTAAATACATTTGTGCTTATTCCAAGTATACTATTACAGTGTCATCTAAATCTAATGGTGTACAAAATAAGTCATATTAAAATGAAAATTAATGCTGAACTTAAATTTATGTCTCTGCCCTTGGCAACCACAGTAATCTAGTCCATGATGAAGCAATCAGAAAATTTAAGTAGTTATTTATTATAGAACTACAAATTGTATTTGACCTATCTTTGAAGTTGATGTATATTATGATCTTTCAGAGATTTGGCAGATCAGGACAATTCAGAAGTGCACATAGGTATAGGAAATAGTTTTGAGGGTAAAGCTGTAATTGTAAACATCTCTGGATTTGGCAACAATTTATAAATTACAGAGAAATAGACTGTCCATGTGACGTGTATGATAATTTCTTATTCAGATAGCTGAAAGAATGTGAGATACATAACTTGGTTTTCCAGATGCTCAGAAGAAGAGCTTCTCATTTTTTTGTTAAACTGCATTTAACTTCATATAACTTATGGTGTTCATATATGATCCCATTTTATTTTGGAGGAAAATAATGAGATGGGATATTTGGATTTGCCTAACAGTATTTTAGAAATACATTCTTTTGTTTGATTTAGACCGGAATATATTCACACTTTGTTTGGCATATTTAATAATAAGATAATAGCCATCAAACAAACTTGTTTTATTTCTGGTTTAGAATCATGACATTTATAAATCGGGTTATGCTGCAGGAAAAAATAATCTCTAAATCTTTCTTTTCTTTCTTTTTTTTTTTTAAACAGGAGCTCTTGCTCATTTTATCCAATGACTTATTTTCAGAAAATGTCAGTACAATCTACTTTAAGCAGAGACAGCACAGACAACAAATGCAAAATCAAATATCAAGTATGCATGTTACTGAGTACACTTTCTACATATTGCATTTTGTTTTCCAGCTTTCTTTAGTTATAACTGGTATATAACATGTTATTTTAAGCTGTGCAACATATTTTGATATATGTATATTTTGCAAAATGATTATCATAATAAGGTTAGTTAATACATCCATCACCTCACATAGTCACATTTTTTTTCTTTTTTTATAGTGAGAACTTCTAAGATCTACTCTCTTGGCAACTTTGAAATATACAATACAGTATTCTTAACTATAGTCACCTTGCAGGGCATTATATCCTCAGAACTTATTTATCTTATAAGTGGAATTTAACCCCTTCCCCCATTTTCCCCACCTTCAACCTCACCCACTGGTTCATTCCCGGGTTTTGGCATTTAACTGCCACTGCAACACCCCAGAGATGATATATGTTACTTGAATTCATGTTTAACTGACTGAAGCCAGACTTTGTGGGTGAGAAATAATGAATTGTTTTAACCACCAATTTTTTTTTTAATTTTTTAAATCTATATTTATTTTTGAGAGAGAAAGAGAGTGTGAGTGGGGGAAGGAACAGACAGAGAGGGAGACACAGAATCTGAAGCAGGCTTCAGGCTCTGAGCTGTCAGCACAGAGCCTTATGCGGGCTTGAACTCATAAACCACGGGATCATGACCTGAGCTGAAGTCAGATGCTTAACTGACTGAACCCCTCAGGTTCCCCTTAACCACCAATTTTTGAGGTTGTTCGTCATGGAGCATTAAATAAGTAAAACAGTTACAATCACTTACAGTCAAAATTTTTACAAGGAAAACATAATGCTATGAAGTATCTTCAAGCTTCCTATTTTTCACATTGCAGACCCCTAATCAATGCACCCTTATTAAAAATATGCCAAGAGTTTCGGGGTGCCTGGGTGGCTCAGTCACTTAAGCGTCTGACTCTTGATTTCGCCTCAGGTGACGATGTCAGGGTTGGTGGGTTCAAGCCCGGCAACTGACAGTGCAGAGCCTGCTTGGGATTCTTTCACTCCCTCTCTCTCTGCCCCTCCCCTGCTCTCACTCTCTTAAAATAAACAAACAAACAAACTTTAAAAAATATATGTACCAAGAGTTTCGTGGCATACGCTTGTCTCTGAAAGCTATATGTGGTTAATTTTGGATTTTCAAATCCTTAAATTTTTTTTTTTTTAATTTTTTTTTTCAACGTTTTTTATTTTTATTTTTGAGACAGAGAGAGACAGAGCATGAACGGGGGAGGGGCAGAGAGAGAGGGAGACACAGAATCGGAAACAGGCTCCAGGCTCCGAGCCATCAGCCCAGAGCCCGACGCGGGGCTCGAACTCACGGACCGCGAGATCGTGACCTGGCTGAAGTCGGACGCTCAACCGACTGCGCCACCCAGGCGCCCCAAATCCTTAAAAATTTTAAGTGCTATAAATGCAAGCCTTTTTTCCTACCTCCTTCTTTCCTAGGAAATTGACAGGAAATCTCTGTTGGATTCATATTCACCTTGATGTGTGTTATATGTGCAGAGTTGGTTAGAACTGGAACCTAGTCCAAAATATAAGACATGTGTGCTGTTTTTGGACTTTGAGGTGAGCTGGAGGGAGAAGAGTAGAGCAGTTTGACAGATACCCATTTACTCAAGTCAAGAATATGGAGGACTTTTTCTTCTCATTCTCAAAAACCTTCATAATTATCATAAGTGATTTTCTTAAATATACTTTGGTCTTGAATGTTATTTTATATCAGGTTGTAAATATTGTTGGTTAGGAGTCTACCCAAAGACTGTCACATATTTCTCTGGGCTTGTAGAACAATTTAGAAGTACAAAAAATAACCAAAAAATCTGTTTTTTAAGCATAATTTCATTGTTACAATGTGTGTCACCATGTGGATTTCCGTTTTGTAGCATGATTATTTTGTTTTGCTAACATACATCATTGTGGTCACTAATGGTGATAATATTAAAACCACACTGATTTCCTCAAGCATTATGATATTAGTAGGTAAGAGAAACTCGGTAGACCTGGTTAATAAGTAGGTACTTTTTCACATGAAAGCTAGAGAAATGACTATCATATATCTTATTTGCTTTAAAATAATACTTATGGCATACCTATTTCCTTAAAATTTCCATTGTTCATTTGAAAACTAACTGTTAAATTGATTCACTTCTCTATATAATTATGATGTGACTGCATATTTATTCATAGCAAATTCAAGAACATTCATTTGCAGTTGCCATTCATGTAGATGTCAAAAATGCCACTTTTTATTGTGTATATTGTGAGAGGGCAAAATAAATAACCTTTCCTCTGCTTAAAATTAGATTGCTTTTTAAATATGTCATTAATCATATTTTAGACTTTAAAAGATCAAAATGAAATGGCCCAGAATTTAAAATTTTCCGGAGTAATAAACACTGAATAGTTTAGTAATGTTTGACCATGCTCCAGGTGAATTTCTGAAGATGGTACACTTTTCTGTTCTATAGACTTTCAGTTTTTATATTAGCTGCTAATGTGTATAATTATGATTTCAGAGTTGTGACCCCTACGGCAGAGAAATATTTATAAGAGTTGTGGTCCAGCCACATGAGAATAATAAGAAATACATATGGACTTAATTGAGCTGTGAGGAGTTTGCTGAACAAAGTTAGCTGTAACCGGGGTCAACGGTTGCAAAACTGACTCACAAGAAACTGTTTAAGAGTAACTAGGACCCACAAAATCCACCTTCATCTGAAGAGTTTAAATTTGAAATCTCCAGTTGTTATCATAATATAATTATAATTAAGGTTCCGTGTGTCTATGTGAGTAATATGGCAGAAAATCACCCAAGACATAAGGTAGCTCCCCGCACCTAAATTTTGTCCTCAGATTTCTGCCCCCCACAAAGTTAAAATTCATTGGAGGTAGTCAAACTCCTTAGAGGATAAAAGTCTTTTAACATGGGATGTTTTTGAATGAAATATAGATGACAAATGAAACCCATGATACTAATACCTTTGAGTTAAGTTTAGGATTGAGTCTGTGCTAATTAGAACTGGTTTCTGTGTGTGGTGGTGTGTGTGTGTGTGTGTGTGTGTGTGTGTGTGTGTGTAGAATGCTTGTCATACTTAAACTCTGAGGAGTCTCTGCCCAGTTAGACTTGTACCTTTGTAATTAAATATCAGGCTTTAAAGGTAGCAGTTTAAATCAAAAAGTATTAAAAATGTACTAATTTTTATTTTAAAAAGTTTTGAAATGTTTGAGAGAAGTTAAGATTTACTATTTTATGAGAGTAATATACAAGAATTAAATACTTAGGGGCGCCTGGGTGGCTAAGTCAGTTGAGTGTCCGACTTCGGCTCAGGTCATGATCTTGCAGTCTGTGAGTTCGAGCCCCACATCCGGCCCTATGCTGACAGCTCTGAGCCTGGAGCCCGCTTCAGATTCTGTGTCTCCCCCTCTCTCTGCTCCTCTCCTGCTCATACTCTGTCTGTCTCACTCTCAAAAATGAATAAATGTTAAAAAAAAGAGGGGGAGAGCCAAAGCATAAGAGACTCTTAAAAACTGAGAACAAACTGATGGTTGATGGAGGGTGGGAGGGAGGGGAGGGTGGGTGATGGGCATTGAGGAGGGCACCTGTTGGGATGAACACTGGCTGTTGTATGGAAACCAATTTGACAACAAATTTCATATTTAAAAAAATTAAATACTTAGAAGGATTTTCTTTATTAGGGTCCTAGGGTTGATTGGCAAGACACCTAAAACAGTCAAGAAAACAAAATATTTCTATTTTTATAAATATTTAAAATTTTAAGGAAATTATAATAGTCTAAGTTATCAGTGAGCCTGATTGTTTACATATATTCAGTCTATTCAACTTCAAATAATTTAATATTAACCATGGCGAAAATGTAGGTTTTTAAAATTTTACTAACATTATAAAAAATATACCCGTGTCAATTAAGCTTAACATTTTAAAAGGAAAATAGCATTTCATGAAACTCTAATAATGTGGATATTAATTCATAGTGCCTGAGTTGTATGGAGATAGAGACTTGCCCAAGACTACAGAGTAGACACTGAGTCTCAGATTTTAAAATGCAAATCCAGTGGCTGTGGTTTCCCTATTCATTCTCAAAAAAAAAAAAAAAAAAAAAAAAAAAAAAAAGTTAGCTCTTTGTAGATGTGTGAAAAATTTTACAGTAAAATAATGTAATGTTCTGAAACAGTCTGTAACCTTTTATTGTTAATTTTCTTGTTTAAAATCTACTAAAGCCAGAAGAAAATAAAACCTACAGTATATTAAAAGAAGCCATACTACTGCAAATAAGATATTATCTGCTATTGTTTTTTTCTCTTCCTGGTTGAAAAAAAACCTTATCTTCTTGGATATGATTTTTAACTCTAAACAGAACCAGTAGTTCTGCTTCTGTTGACCTTTTAAAACAGTATATAGGTATTTTGAGTCTGTATATACACTATATTCTTATTTAGAATGCACAATAATTAATTTTATATTATTTATTGCCTCTTGAGCAGATTTGAAAAGAGGATCTGAGTAATAGCTACAAAAATGGCATCTTTTTTTATTCTCTTCCTTTACCTGTTTTGATGATGATCCTGTGATATCAATTAAGAGGGAAAGCAATAAATTCATATATCTGTTTATATGCACACACATGCTTTGTATTTGTATACAGCCGTGTCGGCTTTTTGACAAAGGAAATACTGGCAGTTCCAAATTTTTTTAATGCTTCCTCTTCCTCTTTTCTTTTATTATAACTTTTTACATATTTCATATATTTCTTCTCCCAGTAGGTTTAGTTGCTTTCATGTGCAGGTGAATTTTAAACTACTTATGGGTGGCATTTAAAAATTGTTGTATTATATCTGAGGACTTCTATTCAGCTGCTGTATTACTCTTGTATATTTTACATGGCCAAAAATGTACTAGACCAGTGTCCTTCTTCAGGAAAAGTGCTTTATGTTGTCTACATCTGATGTTTACATCAGAGGCATTCAACAAAGTCTTACAAAGAGATGGAGAAATCATCTTTTTAAATATTAATGTCAGAAGAGCAGAATTGCTTTTTGATTTAAGATATGTAAATATTCATTTTTATAAGTTTGACTTTAAAACATACACAACTCTGCTCAACAATAGAAGAACCTTTTTTTTTTTTAATTGAAAAACCACATAAAGCAGGTATACTATCATGGAGAAAGTAGGTACTTTCTATATCATTGTCAAAAAACAAAAATTGCTTCTTGATTTAGGATCCCATAAACTCATATGGAGGTGTGAGTGGCTGGAAGAAATCAATACCATCCATTGTTTCTTGGAGGGTGGACTATGCTCACATCCAGCTTCTGAACATTTCTAAAATAGTTTCTCTTGAAGACGGCAAATTTGGGGAAAATAAATTCATTTTATAGATGAATCCTGCAGTAAGGTGACATATCTTATAATGACGCCGCTAAGATTTTCATTTAATATTCAGCAGCCCTGAGGATTTCTCTATCTCCTACTCTAAATCAGTACTTGAGGAAAAAAATGATGAGCAGGTTGCCAGTGTTGTCAGGATTGTCATTGAGATGAAGCCCACATGGTGAGTGATGTGAATATAAGGCCTCCTGGATCCTGCCCCCAGCCTGCACCTGTTTTCACGACCCCTTCTTCATCTTTCAGTCATGAGAAGATCTGAGATTCTCATTGTAGAGATAGAATCTACCTTTCCCTTTTGGTTCAAGAGAAGAAGGAGTAGTGAAGAATTCACACTGGCCGTCAGGCACATGTAGATTTGAACACTGCTCCGCTGAAGTTGAAGCTAGTCGAACTGGGACATAGTTTTTGACTTCTCTAGCTTCACCAGTTTTCTTACCTATGAAACTGGGAAATAATAGTAGCTCTTTCTCTTATGGTTGTTCAGAGGATTGATTGGCATTAATGAATCTAAAGGTTTAGCACAGTGCCTGACATATAGTAATTAGTGAGTTTCAAGTAGTATAGTTTCATTAGATTCATTATGGATAAAAAAATGTTGTAGGTAGTGTAGGGAAAGTGGTAGCCCACTGAGGATATATAAGACACCCATGCAGCATTTGACTCATCTGTATCGCAAATGCCTGATATTCTGTTCACATTAGTAATGATTCCCAAGTTTTTCACATGGACTAACACATTGACTCTCATAAAAACCCTAAGAGATAAGTGATACCATTCCACGTTTTACAGGTAAGTAAAATAAGGCCCAGAGGGCCAAAGAAAATTATTTACCCTCAAAGAGCCATTAAACAGTGGAGCCAAGGGGCACCTGGGTGGCTCAGTCCGTTGAGTATCTGACTCTTGATTTTGGCTCATTTCAGGATCCCACGGTTCATGAGATCGAGCCCTGTGTCAGGCTCTGCACTGACAGCATGGAGCCTGCTTGGGAGTCCCTCTCTCTACCACTCCCCCACTCTCTCTTGTGCTCTAAATAAATAAATAAATAAATAAATAAACAAACAAACATGGAGCCAGAATTTAAAACCAGGGTCTTTTGCCAAAAATCAGTGGGTTTTGCCAGTGTACTCTCCATTCCTGAACTGGAAGCCAAGACACCCCAGAGCATCCCAGTGATCTCACAGAGGCATCACAACATATAATTAAATGTTTCAAAGAAGCACAGTAGTTACTCAATTTCTGTCAGTTACTGCATGAACTACTACTCTGAGGTTTGTTTCAGCACTATATTGTCTACTTTCCTTTCAATATCATATGTTTGTTGAAGCGGGGTCTCCAGCAGTTGCTTTGGTACGAAGCATATACTGCATGACAGTCAATATGGAACAGGAAATAAGGCAGGACACTCTTATCCCAAGGTATGCGAAGTTGTGTTCTGCCTAACAGGAGCACACTTACCATAGGTAAAAGTGGTTATTTGTCAGTGGAATAAAAGTATTATTTTTCTTCCAAAATACACACATTATGATTTTTGAACAGCCCCCTAAGTTGTTAGAACATAAATTGTTTGAACTAAACTACTTTATAAATGGAGGTGTTAGGTATTTATTTTGGCCTAAGGATGCCAGAAGAAAATTACTGAGACACTAAGAGCAGCATGATCAGAAAAGAGTGGTAGAACCTGTACACTGCATTGTCCCAGTGCCTCAGGGAAGCCCGTGTTCGAAATTTAGGGATCAGTTCACTCAAAACTTAAAGCACCTATAATTTCTCAGGTACTTAGAAATACCTTTCTCAAGGAGCCCACAGTAAAATAGGGAAAACAGACACAAAGGTTTATGGAAGAGTGTGGTGTTAAGTGTCAGAAGGACCAGCTCCTTCCAAGCAGGTCACATACAGATTTAGGATGGCTGTAGCATTGAAAAAAACAGGAGGGAATTTCACTGGGTAGAAGAGCAACCATAAAAAGAGGTAATGAGGGGTGCCTGGGTGGCTCAGTTGGTTATGTATCCGACTTCGACACGGGTCATGATCTCAGTTTGTGAGTCTGAGCCCCGGGTCAGGCTTGGTGCTGACCGCTCAGAGCCTGGAGCCTGCTTCAGATTCTGTGTCTCCCTCTGTCTCTGCCCCTCCCCTGCTTGTGCGCTCTCTCTCTCTCTCTCTCTCTCTCTCTCTCTCTCTCTCTCTCAAAAATAAATAAACATTAAATTATTTTTTAGAAGAAGAGATAAATGAATGATGAAGGTCAAAATGTGTAGCATTTATAAAATAATCAGTGCAGTTATAATGGAGCATTCAGTAATTACACTATCACTTATTAAATACTTATTAGTTCTCTGGCAGTACTTTTGGTACTGGGTTGTGAAGATGAAAGTCAAAGTGCCTTTCCTCAGGCTCTGATATCTCTTGGGGTTCCTGACAAGAAAACCGAGTTCAAGTGAATGGTAGGAGATGAGGTTGGAAGGGAAGCATAGGGCTGCAAGTACTATATCACTTTTAACTTCTAAAGAGGCAAGGGCTGTTTAGAATAATAAATAGAGGGTTAGATTACTTTGGATTAACTAGTAGCCAGATGCATGCACAAATATTGATATTATTCAAATTAGGTTCTTCTTAATGGGGAAAAATGCCATATTTTTGTACCCTCCTGCTGAACGAATGAGAGGCATATGTATATTTTTCCAGAATCATGACTTATTCAGTTTATGGTCTAATTATTGGTTGAGAAGATAAGTAAATAACAAATTATCATATGAAAAATGTGAGCCTGGGAGTAATTAATGCAATAAAATAGATTGCTCAATATGTGTACAACTTCATTGTAAATTCTAGGAAAAGGGCTTGATTTCTGGAGAAAGATAATAACATTAAAAAATCTTAAGGGATTAAATTAAGAGATAATTAAAAATATTTGCAGGGTGCAGTAATCAAATTCAGTAAATAAATTCACTAACTCTGGCACAATGAGACTACTGAGTCTTTGATGCCCTGATTGTCCTAGAGGTTTGGCCCAGGTGGTTAGGATGCAGTGACAACTCTCCTTTGTCAGCTGGTTAATCCTAGATAGTACTGTAGTTTTAGCTGGAGGTGTCTATTAAGTTACCTATTGTCTTAGGTTGCACACAGCAATTCATGAGTAATTACACCTACTGGTATGTTACTAAAACAAACTAGTCAAAAATCCCCACTTCCACAATTCACTAGGAGAATCATCTTTCTAGGATATCTCTAGGTGGTATGGGCACACAGCTCGAACAAGCTTCTCCTGATGTAGAGTCACCGTTTATTTATTTGCCCATTCATTCGATATTTGAATGCTCACAGCCAGCGAGTATGATATCAGAAATATTACAGAATTCAACCGAGAAAGAGATGGTTTCCAGGTGGAAAACTTGGTAAGAGTTCAAGAAGGTGGTGGCCTGCGATCCATGTACTAAAGAATAGACTCTTCAGTTCTGTGTGGGCGTATGCATATTCACCATTCTAGTCACAGACTCTGGCAGGACAGGAGGGTATAAGTAAACTGCAAAGAGGGATGATTGCAATGGCAGGGTGAGTGATAGCATTAATTGAAGAGTTCTGTATTTGTATTCACCAGTGTGAGCCTCTTTCCTATCTAGCCGTCACATAACTTGAATGCAGTTTGTTATTAGCTGTGACTTTATTCACCGGATGAATCAAACCTTGGGGATGTTGAAAGCTGAGTTTCTGTGTGTTGCAGGAAGGGAGAGATGAAAAGAAGTAATGATATCCTCTTACTTTCTCCATTATTAATTTAATGTGGCCAGTGGTTATTAAGCACCTTCTATGTGCTAGCTCCTATGTGAAATTATGTGGCTATAAATTTAAGAAAAGAAAACTTTCCTGTTTCATAGGTCAACAGAAATACAGAGATCTGTAAAGAGTCATGATAAATGTAATCAATAAAAGAACATAAATGTAGACATAGTAAAATGTTAGCTCAGAAGAGGTAAAGAATAATTGCTATTGATGGCCAAGAAAGACGACTTGGTGAAAAAGTTTTTTAATCTCAAGGTGTTCAGGAAAAAGATTTCTCACCCTCTGTGCTCCTTAAAAAGACTCACAAAAGCTGGGAAGACAAGTGGCAGAAACAAAAATTCCATTGTTAATGAAACAGAGTCTGGTGTAACTCAAAAATACACGAACACAAAGCAGGAGGCTACATAGTGAAAAGAAATACAAAGATGAAAAAAGTCACAGCGAAGTGCTTTGACAGAAAGAAAGCTGCAAGAGGTGAGTGAATGATATTGCAGATTCTCCTAAAAGGATCAGGAACGGAAGCCACCTTGGAGCATGAAAGTTGGTAGTAGCAGGAATGTTGAGACTGAAAATCAAGGCTTATTTGAAAGTCTTCAACGTGGGCTCCCAGGTAGTCACCTTTTCCTGTCAGTGGACTGTCTGTCGCGCTCTCTCTCTGTCTCCTCTCTGTCTGTCTGTCTGTCTCTCTCTCTCTCTCTCTCTCTCTCTCTCTCACACACACACACACACACACACACACACACACACAGCCCATGGGAAATTGGAGGAATATTTGCAGAGGAACTGAGCTAGAGAGGTTGTAAACTTCCAGTCTTAGAAAATGAAATAGCATGAGATTACAGAGAGAAAACTGAGCGTTTAGTTGATCCTTCTGCAGAGAAATTGAAAGACTCCAATTATAGAGTCAGAAATACTCATGTTTAGGAATTTTTCAGTAAAGAATGGATAAAGTTGAAAAATCTAAGAATTAAGACCACAAGCCAATAAACCACATCCACAAATACAGATATATGAATGAACAGTTAGGATTACTAGACGTTTGAGGAAGCCCTCTCAGTGTAAGAGGGTAAGGCCTACAACTAAATAATAACTATTAAAATGGCATTATAAGGAAAAAAATAACCAAACTTCAAAAATATCACCAATTTCTTAATAAAGATGATAAAAGCGGGACGCCTGGGTGGCCATACTCATTAGCAGTCTGAGTTCATCTCAGGTCGTGATCTCATGGTTCATGGGTTGAGCCCCACATCAGGCTCTAAGCTGACAGCTCAGAGCTTGTAGCCTGCTTCAGATTCTGTGTCTCCCTCTATCTGTGCCCCTCCCCTACTCATGTTCTCTCTCTCTCAAAAACAAATAAATTTTTAAATTTTTAAAAAATCAAAGATGATAAAAGCTTTTTCATCCAAAGAAAGGAAGTTAAATAAAAAGACACCAACAATACAAGAATTACAAATAAGTTTTTGAAGTTTAAATTATGATAGCTAAATAACAAAAATGACAACAACACAAAACTACATTCAGCACAGACTTGTAATATTAAAGTTGAGGGAATTGTCCAGAAAGGAAACTAGAAATAAAAATAAGTTGGTAAGAGTGCAATAAATAAGAAAGTTAAATAATTAATGTATGAAGTTCAACATCCTTGGGAATTTCTAAAACATAGACAAGATAAAAGAAAAAAAGTAGAGGGGGAAAGAATATAAAACATATCATGACAAAAATAGCCCAATTGTAAAAAAAAGTATAGGTCTTAGGATTCAAAGGACTCCCATATCCAACACAATGAATGCAGAGCCAATTCTTGGCACAATAGGAATAGAATGAATATCCTAAGCAAATAAGATGGTAAAATGCATTGGGGCGCCTGGGTGGCTTGCTTGGTTGGGGGTCCGATTTCAGCTCAGGTCATGATTTCACAGTTCCTGAGTTTGAACCCCATGTCGGGCTCTGTGCTGACAGCTCTGAACCTGGATCCTGCTTCGGATTCTGTGTCTCCCTCCTTCTCTGCCCTTCCCCCATTCACGCTCTGTCTCTCTATGTCTCTCAGAAATGAGTAAACATTAAAAATTTTTTTTAATAAAAATAAATAAGTAAGAAGGTAAAATGAACACTTTTCCATACTCTAATTTGAAATTTACTCCCTGTAATCAGACCTTGGATGCAATGCTCCAAATAGGAATAAACAAAGGAAGTCAAAGTCATGGAGCCTAAGAAACAGGAGAACCAATAAGAGAGATGAATAACAGCACTTCCACAAGCCTGGAGAAGAGCAAATGCATCTTGGAGCAACGTATGAAGGACTTCAAAGGAATAGCTCCAGGGAAGTGAACAGAGTGGACTGATTATTTGACGGGATGCACCAGGAAGATATTGTAGCGAAAGGGTTTTACAGACCTCTTGAAAAGCAAGGAAGATTCATTCATACATGTGAAGACATCAAAGGAAATAAAGCTGTGAAGAAATTATTAAGTCTTAAAGAAACAGAGAATTGTTAAAAAAAAAACAAAAAAAAAGAAGAAAATGTGATCATGTTATTTGGATCTGCTGTAGACAGTATTTGCGTAGTCATAACCACTTGAACACTGAATATGGAGTTAAAGAAAAACAGATAGGATTATGCTTGGGAGCCTTGGTGGTGGGATGAGGGGGTGGGCAATAGGGATGTAGGAGAGTCGTATTGTCACCTGTCATAACTGTAGGTCAATGGAGGATGCTGTCTTAGGAATCAAGTTGTTGTCATAACATGCATATTATTTAAAGATAGGTAAATTCCTGTGGAAAGAGTTTTAAGAGTGAAAGTAGATACTTGTACAGACGAGGGAGATCTGTGTTCCTTATTGTTGTTATTATGCTCAGACTTCTAGCACTTTTGGCTTCTTATATCTGTGTGTGTTACTTGGATAAGGATATAAATAAATTTTAAAAATAAAAAGAAAGGATTTCTGATCGAGGTTTGGAATACTATTTGGTGTTTACAAGATTAGCAAGGACAGAAGAACATAGTAGCCAGAGAGATAAGGACGATTAAAAGCAAAGATCAGAAATAACAAGTCTGTCCGTGGAACTGCAATATGGCTGACAGTTAAGAGGCGGAGGTGCAATGTGGCCCAATCGTCAAAGTTTCAGGCTCTGGACTCTACTTCCTGTTGTTGTACTATGGCTACACACCTTGCATTGTGTCCTTGGCCAAGTTAGTTAGCCTGTCTAAGGTGCTGTATTGATTTCCACATTAGGAACTTTGGGACATTAATTAGTACTGTAGGAGACTAATCCATGTCCTGTCAGTATGCCTCTAAGGTCACCCACAGATCCCATTGGAGAAACCAAAGCTTTCCTTCTTCAAGTTCCTGTGTTATCCCTGCTTCCTTGTCTGAGAGCCTCCAGGAGTTTGCTCTTCAACACAGAAGGCAAACTGGAAGTGATGACCAGAAGTGCCAGGGATTTAATATTCTCAGATGAAGTAAAGGAATAGGTCAATAATACGCCACCTTTTCCATCCCTTCATGGAACAATACTGAAGTGCACACTGTGTGGTTCCTTACAGTGTCTGCAGAGAAACAGTGTGACATGTTATGAGGTTTTCTTCAGTCTCTGTCTTGCATTTCCCAGAATCTCACCTGTGCTTCCTATAATCACATCCCAGATAAGCAAGTCCTAGTGTCAGAGTCTGTGGTTGAGAAAAGCCAATATAAACAAATGTATATCCCATGTTTTCAGGAGGATTAAGTGATATAATCCATATGTGGCATAGCTAATTATTGACACTGCTCCAGGCACATAGTAATGTTTGCTAAATACTAATTATTAATCCATTATTATTATCTTTATTGTTAAATGCCAGAATATGAAGGAAGTCTTTTGCACCTCAGTTCTCAACTTAGACGTGATTCTAAGGGTCAAAATAAGACTTTGGTAGAATAGAAGTTAAATCTAGAAGACTTAATAGCTAACTAAATTTGTGGGTATGGGAGGGAAAGCTTGGGGCTTTGAGTTACTCTGAAATACTTGACTTGTATGATTAATGGAATAGTCATGTCAATAAAAAAGAAGAAGAATGGAGAAAATGTAGTTTCATTTGAAATAAAATTCCCTCCTAAAAAT